>NC_135448.1:11041108-11641108 GCF_051991255.1 Vanacampus margaritifer | reverse complement strand
CATATTTTTTATATATATTTTGACTTCATTCAGTTTTATGTTGTTCACTAGCTGTTGGTAGGTACGTGTATATAATATTTTTTTTTTTAAAAAAAGGAAAAAAAGAAGAAGTAATATTATGCCTGTTGTTCACTTCCAAGAACATAGACTTCAGAATGAATACCTGAATTTATTTAATGGTACAGTCCAGTAATCTGCTACCACTGGAATTACATTGAAAACATTATGAGTCCATGTCATAGTTTGTTCTACTCAAATCTTTAAAACTCAATGCACTTACTGTAAGCGGCCCTTTTTTTTTTTGGTTGTTGATGTTATCCCTGCACATTTTTCCAGATGTGTTTGCGTTCACGGATGACTATTGGACGCGCTCAAGTTGAAGTTCTATTGTGTAAGTAATCAGTCACGGCTCGTTTGACATCGTCCCGTCGGCCCCCGCGGCCTCATTTGGAAAAACAAACACGCTTAATCAGAGCAACATGCTTACGGCGCGTCACGCCAATTTTGCTTGAGAGCTTGAAATCGCGCGTGCGATGCGTCGTTTGCGACTGCGATTCCGCTCCACGCTGCCTGCTAATTATCACGCTGAGTCTGACAGACCAAATCCGCCGGCTTTCAGGACGGGTTGATTACCGAGAAGAGGGATCGTTTTGTGAGAAAAGTGATCCGGATTCCGCACCTTTTGTTTTGGCAACGTGATTGCAATTATTTTGTGTCAACGAGGGTTTCAAACATGCCAAATCTCTTCTTGGGATGTCCTGCTTTTTGGACATTTACTAATAAAAGAAGGTCAAGGCAAAACAAGCTTAATTGGAAAAATGTCCCTATTGTAAAAAAAAAAAAAAAAAAGCATATGCAATTCTTATAGACGTATAAATGGCCAGCGTGTTTTTGAAAAAAAATTGCACACTTGCCACCGCAATTTCCTTCCTGCTAAACTAAAAAAAATGCTAAACTGATTCCACTTATTATTTTTAACCACAACTATAGTGATATTTCTTGTACGATTAACTTGACCCCTTATTCGATCAAAATCTTGACCCAACATGATGGGTACAATCTTCATTAATAACCCAGCATTGGCTCGGTCCCTTTTGAACCCAGCACTGGGTTAGTTATTTCACCCAATTTGGGTTACTTTTAATCCAGCAATTTTTAAACACTCATTGAGAACATTTGCAATGAGAAGATGCTTATATTAAGGTGTCAGAATTATTTTTTATTTTTTTTATCGGAATTAATCGCTTCAATAGTTAACTCATGATTAATCACAAATTTTATTTCTGTTCTAAATGTACAAAAAAAAATCCAAAGTTTTCATACTGTTAACATAAAAATGGAAAAAAATGATAAACTAATAGAAATATGACTGCATCCTTTAGTCATTGATCAGTAATTTCATAATAACTCATAAAACTGAGATAAAATTAAAAAGACATACTGTACTGTACTGTAAAAAACGAGTGTATATTGATTTGTGTCAAGGTCATTTTCTGCCACTAGATGGCAGAATTGCATTTGCAAGACGATGACAGCTAAGTGCATTTTGCTTTTCATATTCAGAGCTATCTAATATTGAAATATTTATCATGATATGATGGATGGACAACTTGACCCCAGTCGCCACAAATATATGCTATATTATTACTGCTACATTTTGATGTTTTGATGACATTTTGACACCCCTATATATTTATATATATATATATATATATATATATATATATATATATATATATATATATATATATATATATATATATATATATATATATATTAGTATTGCTTGAGGACTTGTGGATGATATGGTGAGTGTATTGTGTGAAAGTAGTACCAAGAATCCTCATAGTATAGAATCATATATAGCAAGCCAGTGTTCCGGGAAGCTAAACTGAAATTGTAAGAGGATTAATACACTCTGGCACACAGCGTGAGTCAAGTATGATGAGGGGGGACAATAGCATGAATAATAAGAGTAGGTTCACATGCACACGCAGACCTCACACATCTAAACACAGCCGGCGCACTATGGAAAATGTAGACGCGGAACAAATTACGTTTATAAATTGGCACTTTGAATCGGTGCCCGGCGAAATAGAGCTCAGCCGGAAGAACCGCACGAAGGCCCGGAGAGGTGGCGAGATGGCCGACAACGTGATGCGGATGATAGTATAGTCGCCACGCCAGGCAGGGCGCTCGGGCGGGCGGGCGGACGCGAGCAGCGAGCCGGCCAAGCCAATTTTGTACATGGCTACGTTTTCTCTTATACGGCACACCTCAATGCATCCGACACAATCTGAGGATTTGGAACATTTTCTCCTTTTATGTGTCTGATGATGAACAGTTCATGGTTAACAAAACATAGAAACAAAATTTACACCAAAAAAAATCATTTTTAGCACTCCTATCGTCGTGATTGGACTTTTATGCTTAAACTGTACATTTTTCTGGTAAATTTATTGTAGCATATTGAAATCTCAAGAGTTGACAGACCTTTTGCTCCTGACAATTTAGTTTTGCCGTAGTATTAAATCTTTTATTTAGTTAATCCATTTCACTTTCCTTTCTTTGGTCCTTCCTCGGGTCTCCTGACAGCCTCACGACTCTGGCTGGAAGTGTTCGGTTTAGGTGAACGGTATGGGATTTTTTAATAGGTTTTAGGTGAACTAATGAATACACACACACCCGCACGCACACACGCACATACACATACTCACCCACATACAAAAAAAAAAAAGGGAGAGCAATGATGATGACATGTCAAATCGGTAAAATTACCGAATGAACAATACTGACTGAGCTCTCCAGAAAGAAAAAAAAAACTTTTATTTAGTTAATCCATTCCGCATATTTTGGTTTTATGATAATAGGATGTTTCTGAGCTGAGCTGGTCCACTATTGTTTCTAATGTAACCTATAGTTTAAAAAGTATAGAAAATACGGATTGACATTTTGTTGGTTTTCCTACTCTTAAGGCATTCTCCCTTCGAGCATTGTATGGGAAATCTGCTTAGCGTGTTTGACTTCATCACATCACATCACATCCAACCAGACCCGGTTGGGTTTGAACCTCACGCGACAGGAAAATTATGCCGAGGCCTCACCAAAATAAAAAAAAAATGGAGTGTATCTAGGGTATATATTTAACCTTCTATGACAACACGCAATTAAATACAGTATCACATGTGTGTGCGTGTGTGTGTGTGTGTGTGAAGGACAAAGTCACTGTCCCCGCTGTACAGTGTGCAGCTTAAATGACACCTGACAATATAATTGCCGATCAAAATACAAACGCAGGGGGAAAAAATTAGACTCTAATTGCTAAATGATGTGTGTACCCTGCAGCCCTTCCCTTTTCCCACTCGGGGTGTGGTTGCAAACACAGGAAACAGTTGTGCCTACGTTTAACTGAGACCATCGACGCACACCGATGAGAACAAGAAATTCTCCTGTCCTTTTCCCATGCCAGTTATACATACATATTTTTCATAGAAATGCTGCATTTAGATGCAGTGGTACCTCCAAGGTCCTACTTTGAAAATCAAACCTAATTTGAAACCCTAACCAAAACACCACTTTGAAATCCTAATGTGAAACCTTCATCCTGACTTGAAACCCTAATTTGAAATCCAGCATCCTGAATCCGTACACAACGCGGAAAGAGGACAGCTGAGGAGTAGGCACTTCTGAGAAGAAACAACCGGCCTCCAAGAATACATGTATGGTCCCTAGAGACGACCTGTTACGACCACAGAAGCGCAGTAAGTAGAAGGAGCCAGATGGGCGTGGAAAGAGAAACCTCTGCATGGCACGTACCACCGACAAATTGAAGGGGCTGAGTGCAATTTAGACGAATTAGACGAGTATTCATCTAAAAGCTCAATCTAGTTCTCTCAGTGGCTAAAAATGTAAGAAATTGCACCTTCAGTGGAAAATATACAGAATACAAACTGAATTTTAAGAAAAAAATAATGAAAAAGGAAACACGACGAGTTCAATGTTCAATAAGACACATTTTCAATATCCCCATGCAGTGTTTATTTAACCTCCCCAAACTAATGCCCATTCTTCACATTCCCCCTCTTGTCTCCCCCCCCGAGAAATCCATTTATGCCTTCGATGTAACCTCGCACCACAAGTGCCCCCTTCAATTTGGGAGCCGTCCACAAATGGAAAATGGAAAATAGGGCCTCCATATTTATTGATTCCAAATCCAAGCGCGTCTTACAAAAACTATTATAATAACCATTGTTTGCTGCACATAGCGCACATACATGCAGGACAGGAAATGGAACGTTTGCAAAAATAAAAGTCTACCGTGGCTATAGATGGACGTAGAAAATGATTCTTGGAACTCACACGTAAATATTTTCTGTTTAATGTTGCTGTTTTAACATTCTTGTAGCGCCATTATTTTCCACACAATTTCTTTCCAATTAGTGTCGAGAATTTTGAAAGCAACCGAAAATCGACTTTTTGTACCAAATGATGTTAAGAACAGGCGCACTTTGCAGCCCGTGGGTGTCTTTCGTCACATTAGTGTTGTGTTTGTCTGTGTGTGTTTGGAGCTCTTTTGACCCGTCGTTAAAAGAGTTGACCATGCCATGTGGTAAAAGTGTCTCCTTTCTTTTGTTGTTTTCTTCCTCCCTCTGCCACATTCAGTCTTCATAAAACAAATTTAAACTTTGTCTCTATTTTATTTTTCTTCTTTTTTTTGCCCTTTGATGAGGTTCCTTTGACTGTGTGCCCTTCTAGTTTGTTTGTTTTTGTCTCTTTCCTCCCCAACGCCACAACGGACCACAGCGACTATTTTTTAAAACAATTTTTTTTAAAGATTATACTATTCAAGCCTCTTGAGAATTGGAACATATTTTGTCCCGCATAAAAGTTGTTGTTATTCTTTTGCTTTAGCTCCGGTTGAACTGCACGCTCCGAGGTCAGGCAATGTTGTTTGCTTCCACTGCAGTGATTTCGGCTCCGATAATCACAGAATAACTTGATCAGGTGACCTCTATTATTTTTTTCCGGCAAAGCAGAGGTACAAGAGATTGCTCAGTGGTGTTTTTTTGTGTGTGTATATTCACATGGGTTTGACGAGCGGGGGCAACTTTGAAGCACTCAAGCTGGAAATGAACATGTAGGACTGAACTGAATGATTTTGTGCAGCTGTACAAAACAATAAACTGTGTTCTAATTCAAGGCCACAACCTTTCGAGGTTGCATTCGAAGGATGGTGAAAGCCTCTCTCCCAATTAGAGGACGCCTACTGCAAATGCTGATTTTTCTTTAGCGGTACACAGCCACGCACTGCTATGTTATTTCACAGGCACCCACTGAGCCACCGGAGGCCACATTTGAAGGTACCGGGGTCATTTTTTTCCCCCCATTTTCATTTTTCCTAATATGAAGGATCATTTCAATGCAGGATCAGGACACACGGCTGTCTTTTGCTGCCAAACGTACCACAAGATTCTGGTCTTGCTGTATCCCTTGGAGGCTGCATTTGAAGGCAGACAATGTCATTAAGAATGTCACAATTCAAGGAAATCTACATGGATCTTCAGTGTGGCTTTTATCTGAAGGACAAAGTGGTACTATCTTTCTAAGCCACCAACAACACTCAGACTTAGGACACATTTGAAGGATAGGACTAATTCGAAGGCTACTCATAGCCACCCACATTCTAAGATTCTTGATGCTACATCCTTTGTAGGATACAGTTTATTGCAAATCAATTATAATGCTGCAAGTCCTAACCTTTAGATTCCTTCAAATTCTGCCCAAATGCATTTTTGGCAGGATACACTTTGAAAATACTTCAGAGTCCACCCATAAGCCGGCCAGAAGCCACATTTGATGGCAGAAGATTTAATAATTCTGGATTCTTCGAAGACAGTCTGAATAGGGGTAACATTGAAACGATCATTCATAGAAACCCATGTCACAAGATTCTTCATGTTGAATCCTGTGCATCCTGTGAAGTGCACATTTGAAGGCAGATGATAAACCAGAATGAAGGCATTCTCAATTTAATTTAAGTGCGCCTTCAATGGCATCCCAAATAATTAGGTTACACTGGAATGTTCTTTTAAGCAACCACAAACCAAACGGAGGCAACATTTGAAGGTAGATTATGTAATAATTCCATGTCAAAGGCCTCTTTAAATTGAGTGTTGTTGTTTTTAAGGACACAACGTGATAATCCTACACAGGTACCCACAAACTTGCACTTGAAGGCAAATGATGTACTAATTCCAACATTCCTTTAAATGTATCTCTTTGGATGACACAACAATACTCTCTTTACCAGATAACGATATTCTTCACAGGCAGCATTTGAAGGCAGACAGAGCGGGAGAATACAAAGGCTCCTTCAAATACACAAATATAAAAGACTATAAATTGACTGTGATGATCTTTCATGGGATCCATTCGACCCAACGGAGGTAGCAATTGAAGGCAGATGAAGTAACAATACAGTGTGGAGCCCTAATTTACAAATTCCTTCAAATGCAGCATCTACTATCCTTTGCAGCCATCCATACCCTAATATTCTCGGTGCTGCATATTTGGATGCCAGATTTAAAAACCAATGTTGATGTAAAACCTTCAAATGTGACCTTATTTTTGAGTTTTTGTAGGATATACTGCTACTTTATTACAATTTATTAATAATGCTCAAATGTAGCAACCTAGCATTGTTATGTAAGGTTGGGACTATACGACCAACCAAGAACTCTACCAAAGACGCAGTTTTCCGCCTGTACCGTATATTCTGGATCCTTCGAAGGACGAACCCGCTGAATCAGGACACAGCTGTAGTCTATTTAACCCTCCACTCTTTTTCTACCCCCTCCCCGTGCACCTGTGCTGCATCAGTCCTTGTCATCTCGCCCGCTTTTTGCGCCCCGAAACCAATCAGCTCCTCGCCTGCAATCAGGTCCTGCCACCTGTTCCTTGTTAAAAGATCAGCCGCGTCGAATTGTCATTGATTTTTCATCTTTCACGTCGGAGGCAAAGCAACGCCGCCTCACCTGACATAGACGAGACTAGCCCTTTCACACTGTTAACCAGCGGGCCCCAACATTTTTTCGATTTCGTGTAATATGGACAAACAAACCAAAACTCCAAAATATAATTAACTCACCATGATACTAACTGTAGTGGTTGTAATTTGAGAGGCCAGTGCTTGCTTCTCTTCAATGAGCCGGTTCCATCTTGGGCTAACGGGAAACAACAACACCTGAAGTGTTAGTCGCCATCACTGCTTACCAAAAGCAGGATTAAATGCAACATTCGATTTCTTTCTCGTTCATTCTTGTCTGTGGCCAGGATGTGAAGTTTAAACAACCAGACACTCACTTTTGTTGTTTTCAAAGCAATTGTTGTTGTCTGGCATGCGTTTTATTAGTCACACTCGATGTAATCTGACTGAGGCTTCTGGGTAAAAGGTGCAGGCAAATGAATGCCATCTTTTGTTACCACTGTGGTGTGTTGATTTTGCTGGCCAAAAGGTAAGCAGAGCTGCAATGAGTTTTGTCGGCAACACGGTTAACTTAATAGCTTCCAATGACATATTTTGAGCAATCTAGCCTGACACAGTGTGTTAGGGTGGGTGAGGTATTATTTGTTTGTGAAGTGCCCATTAACTCATTCACTCCCAGCCATTTTTACTGAAGCAACCCCCTTCACTCCCAGCTGTTTTACTGTGTTTTTACCGATTTTCCAAGGCCCACAGAATATTGTATTCTATTGCTATAAAAACATGGAACCTACCTAAAGAAAGATTAGAGTCTCTTCTTAAATCAGGAAAAAAAAGTATATTTCTATCTGTTTCCGTTTTGCAGCAATTGGCATTAGAATATAGCTTAGTTACATCATTATTCACAAATCAGTTTGAAACTGTGGTTAAAGGAGCTTTTTGCAACATGGCCCTGGTTGATCTCTTAACTCAACTCTCTCTCAACTGGCACCTGCTGGCCCTCTAGCATAAAAAACTTATAAATACGTCTTTGGGAGCACGGTAAGATTTAAAATGTATTTATACGTTTTTGGCAGCAAATGAGTTAACCACATACATATAGCGTATTGTATGAAGTGCTGCCTCCATGAGTGAAAATGCTTTTTTTTGTCAAACAGGGTGTTTGCCTTTTTTCCACCCCCATTCTTTGGGCTTAGTTGTTTGAGGTCGTCATGGTGACAAAAGCCATACTTGCGATCGGTATAGCGGCTAAGGGGGCGGGTCTAGTCGCTCATTTGAATGAGACGAGGCTGCCCTCTCAAAACAAGCTAACTTTTGCAAGACAAATCGTTGGGGTACTTCACAAAACTAAATTGAATTGTGATAAAAATGTTTAACCAGAAAAAAAGAATGTGTCATTTTCATGCTGTTTGGCAAACAGGTGTGAAAGTGGATAAGAAAAAAAAAAAAAAACACGACTATGGGTGGGAAAATATTCGGGAGCAAAGAGACGTTTTTCCCCATCAGAAGCCAAAAACCTAAACATCTTATTTTCACACGAGGCTTGGCATTAGCTAAATGGCTTCTTTCTCACACTGGAACAAAAAAAATCATTCTGTCTTATGAAAAAACAAAATCCAGGCCTAATGATCGCCGCGACTGCCATTACGCTCACACCCAATTTTTTCTTTTTCTTTTTTTAGCATGGCTGCCTGTTTTCAAGAGGCGTTTGAAAGCCTCTTTGATGCCTGGCTGGCTTGTGAAGTCAACTGGTTGATCGACGGCGCTTATAAATGACGCAGCGTTTGCCTGGGAGACACTGCTACTCATTGCATCAATAACATCAACTGCTTGAGAGCATTAACATGCACGCAGTGGAGATGTCGGGATGAGAATCGGGGGAGGCCATTAAGGGAGGAGCGAACTGTTACTTGGAGGCGTCTTCAAAACACACTTTGATTTATTAAACTTGAATTATTATCAAAAGTTAAAAGAAAACAAATGTAGGGTGTCATTTTCCACTTCCATCCTCGTTTGAGGATGTGAGTAATGTCGTCCGCCCCCGTACACGTTCCTTTTTAGGATACGCCGCGGGATCTCAATAGGGTTGAGGTCAGAGGATGAAGAGTGCAACACCACGAGTTTTGTAGGATTATAGTTCGGTGTCACCACGTTATATCGCGCTTCGTCACCCACTTTTTAGAGTGGGACAAAATAAATTCCGTTTTAGAGTAATATTTACACTAACTAAATAGAGTCAAATTTATTCACAGGATTTACTGTGTAGATTTGAGCTGTTTATAAATGATTCTGATTCTGATAAATGAGCATCCCATATTAATGACTCGCAGCCATTTTCACTGAAGCAACCCCCTTCGCTCCCGGCTGTTTTATTGGATTTTGACTGATTTTGCAAGGCCCACAGAATATTGTGCTCTATTGCTATCAAATATATAAACCAGGAAGAAGAAATATATTTGTGTCTGTTTCCGTTTTGCAGCAATTAGCATAAGAAGAGCCAAGTTTCGTCATTATTCACAAACTCGTTGAAAACACTGGGGGAGAAGAACTTGTTGCAACATGGCCCTGGCTGATCTCTTATACTCTGCTGCCACCTACTGGCTACCATTTCTTCAACCATTCTCTTCAATTCAGAGGCTGCATCAAAGCCTGGTCTACGCTCTAGCATAAAAAAAAACGTATAAATGCGTTTTGGGGAGTGAAGGACAAAGTATTAAAAAACGTATTTATATGTTTTTGGGTTTGAATGAGTTAGTTATGGGGAAAAGTGTTTCTATTTTTCAATAAAAATGCCAGGATGACTTTGTTCGCCCCCATTGGATTGTGTGAGGTGTTCTTGTCTTTCTATCTTTGTGTGGCACATAATTTGACATCCGAAATGTTTGTATCTTCCCCCAAAAATGTGCGGATGAGCTTATTTCACCCAATCAAACTGTGTGTGTGCGCACTTTAAGCATGCAGAGCGTGTAGTTGATGACAGCATCTGATCAGTAACCTGCACCTTGATTGCAGTGTGTGTGTGTGTGTGTGTGTGTGTGTGTGTGTGTGTGTGTGTGTGTGTGTGTGCGTGTGTGTGTGTGTGTGTGTGTGTGTGCTGATTGCATAGTAATGCAGATCAGATGAAGCAAGAAATCGGCTTTTTGGCTCCATCAATCATCTTCCGCCTCACCCCTCTTTCATTCTTCCTCCTGCCCTCTATATCTCTCCTTCTCTCACTCTATTCTGTCTCATTTATGCTCTTTGAGTTTGGCCGTCATTGTTGTTGCGCTTTCTTTTCCGCCGCCTCGTCTTTTATCTCCGCGCCGCACGCTCGCTACTTCCCATTTTCCATGTTCCATTGAACCGCTGGATCTCACGCACACGCACAAATGGCACACTTACGGCTGATTGGTACAGGTCGACATTTTCCCAATGCTTGCCTTTCTATGAGACATCAAGCGTGTGTGCCATCTTAGTTTCAAAAAACGAGTCATCAGTTTACTCATTTTGAGCATCAGGATTGTAATGAAACTCCTCGCGGTTCAAATGTGTGTCCAGTATTTTGAAGGGCACACGTTCAATTCCCACCCAAGTTAATTTTTTTTTAAACATTCTCATCAATGCTTCAGAATAAAATAGGTTAAAAAAATGAAACTAAAATGTTTTTAAAGTGCAAAAAAGTAAATTATTGCATTTATACAAAGATAATGATGTGATAATTAACCAATCAAATAAACAAATAATAGTGAACTTAAATTTGACAAAATTAGTGCATTAATTTTGAGTTAATTTAAAGTTCCTTTAACACCACTATTATTTTTAAGGTGCGATTAATGATCACCCCTTACTTGGGAAACCTGCACCGGGGAATTCCAGTTGCAACGCAGCAGACACGTCCACGTAAATCTTAAAATGTTTAGAATTTCACAAGTTACTTCATGTTAAAGATTGCCACCAATGTCTTACAAATGCAGTTATGCCATCTAGTGGCAAAAAAATGACCTCAACACCAATCTATATCACACTTTTTTTTATCTATTTAATTTAAACTCAATGTTATGAATTATTATGAAATTACTGTATCAATGACCAAAATATGCAGTCATATTTCTATTAGTAGTTTAACATTTTTCCACTTTTATGTCAACAAGAGTACGAAAACTTATAAAATATTTTATTGTACATTTAGAACAGATATAAAATTTGCAATTAATCGTGAGTTAATTCAAGTCATGGGTTAATTACAATTAAAAAATGTAATCGCCTCACAACCCTACATTTAAATAAATCTAAAAATTTAATGAAGCTAAATAAATAAGTTTGTTAGGTACACAACAATTAAATTTAATTAAATAGTTAATTTAAATTTATGATATATTGAAAATATTTTAATATGATTAAAAATATTTTTTTAAACTTGGAATTGAATAACATTTAAAAATTGATTAAATTAAATAATAAATAATACAATGGGGAAGTGTGATATTTTGTTTGTCATTTTGATG
Organism: Vanacampus margaritifer; assembly: GCF_051991255.1. Lineage (NCBI taxonomy): Eukaryota > Metazoa > Chordata > Actinopteri > Syngnathiformes > Syngnathidae > Vanacampus > Vanacampus margaritifer. The sequence goes on along the minus strand of NC_135448.1, from coordinate 11,629,642 downwards.
TTTTTTTTTTGTTTTTTTTACATTTTTGGTCTGCTAAGAATCCCCTTTAAACTATAATCCAGCAACTTCCCTGCTAGGTAGACCAACTCTCCTCGTTTTATCCACTTGGGATGCATGAGACAACCCAAAAAGATGTCCCGCGGAATGCAATGTGGTCGCCTGCCACCATGCATTTCCACTTATACTCTTCGAAACTTAATAGGCTGAGCTGTTTGTTTTCGCTGCCTGCTCCGCTTCAACTGATAATAACAGTGAGATCATCACTGAGCACCGTCCAAAAATGTTTTAACCATAAAGCTCCCAGAGTAACTTCAGTCACTGCTGAAGATAAACAGACAGACGAGATAAGACGAGTGCAATGGGAACGAAAATAAAACGGGATCATAATTAGAAACATGGACGTTTGGTATTTCTGATGATGATAACGTCCAGATACAGGAAACGCCCACTATTCGCAAGGGATCAAGGCCTGCCACTAATAGACAAAAAACACCAGATTTTTTTAGGCCGACACTAAGAAACTTAGGGTGCCCGAGTTTACCAGTTTAATTTTTTTTTTATTATTATTACGAAAAAAATTTGTTTTTCGGGCCAAAATTTGTCACAAGCGAAGTTCAGTCATGTTGCCACTCGAATGAAGTGTAATAAAAAAAAAAATGGAGCGATTAAGGTGCTGTTAATGCCCTTGCATATGGGCAAGGAGAGCAACAATCGCTATCCGGCCGATGCAACTTCAACTGTTGTCGTCAAATACTCAGCCACGCCCCTTAAAAGGCACACACATAAAACGTTACAGTTGTTGGGACTTTTGGCTTTTTGTTTATTTACACTTAATAAAATGGAAAACCAGTTTAACTTTAATTTCAATAAAATGTAAAAAAAAATAGACATACAGGGTAGACTCTCCGTAACTTCCCCTAACAACCCAGGCTAAACTTCTCCCTGACTTACAAAGATCTTAGTCAATCAGTTTAGGTGTATTGCTTCAAAAATTTGGGAGTTTTTATTTCATTTTGAATTAGTTTTTAAAATTCAGTTCGATTGAATTAGTTTTTAGAGTGTGTTTTTTAGTTTTTAGTTTTTCAAAAATGCTTCAATTTATGGAGCATTTGTCACATGCATCTCATCTTGTGGCATCTTAGGGCATTTCAGAAAGAGCACAAAAATAGCTGAATAGCACACAAAAAAAAAAAGTTGGATTTGCGAATAGCGTAGCGCAAACAGGTGGAGGTTGTCAACGCTTTTGGAGGCGATTGCAGAACATGGCCGCCAAACCCCTCTTTTGTTCTAATGGAAATCCCAGATCTGCCCGTGTGGCAGTCAATTACAACCAGATTGCCCCAACTTGACTGGGGCCTCCGTGCCACATCAAGCCTGCCCTTCATCTATCTCCGTCCCCAGCCTCCGCCCCTCCGCTTGGCACAATAGTGGGAACAATGTGCCAGCGTGCCGCCACATCAAACGCGGGTGACAGGGAGACTTTAGCGGGACAGACAAAGACGCAGAATTACAGTGCGGCCCCAAATCTGATTGCGCATCAAAGCCGGGAAAAAAAACATCCTCTTTAAAGTGATTATATATCCATGAGAAGAGAAAAGCCACAATGTCTCCCGCTCGGACGTGTTCTTCTGTCGTCTTGTCGTCCCGCTGGTGCCAACTGTCTACACGCCACCCGCCCCGCCTCCTTTCTTTACACGCTGCTATCAAAGCCGCGGCACTGGGAATCCAATCCAGAGGACCGATCGGCAGAGGGTTATAAGAGAGCGTGCAACTTGGCGACCCGGCTCGTCTCGGTGTGCGCGACATCTTGCGCAATGACGGCGGCGTCACATTTTCCTCAATTAGAACAATATGATTCAGTTCCCGTAAAAAAAAAAGAAAAAGAAGCTAAAATTGGCTTTTGGTCACGTCTGCAAAGTGATAACTAGTGATCTAACTCATTCACTGCCGTTGACGACTATAGACGTCAAAAATTCATGTGAATTATTTCTATTAGTTTAACTTTTTTTTTTTTTTTTTATGAAAACCTAGAATTATTTTAGCGCACATTTATAAGAGATATAAAATTATCATGTGATTAATTACGATTAAACGGCCCTTATTTTTAATACTTTTTTTTTTAATTAGGCCCATCAGGTGGCTAAAATTTTGAATTGTCATTAATCACATGAAATGCTGTGGATTGAAACAAATAAACACCAGTTCAGTAAATTGCATGCCATCTATGTTGTGCACTGACACAGTACTAGAACTAAATGAGTGCTTTTTAACTCATTCACTGCCATTGACGGCTATTGACGTCAAAAATTCATTTGAACTATTCCTAACATTTTTTCCACTTTTGTCAACAAAAGTATGAAAACCTAGAAAAAATTATTGTACATTTAGAACAGATATAAAATTTGTGATTAATCGTGAGTTAACTAGTGAAGTCATGCGATTAATTACGAAAAAATTTAATTGCCTGACGCCCCTTATTATTAATAATCTTTTCTTCTTCTTTTGTTTTAAAGTAATTTTAATTATATTTTAAAAAAAAAAGTATTATAATTTTTTTTTTTTTAAATAAGAACTTTTTTATAAAAATTTGGGGCATCAGGCGATTAAATTTTTTTATCATAATTAATCGCATGACTTCACTAGTTAACTAACGATTAATCACACATTTTATATCTGTTCTAAATTTACAAAAAAAAAAATTCTAGGTTTTCATACTCTTGTTAGCAAAAGTGGGAAAAAAATGTCAAACTAATAGAAATAGGTTAAATGAATTTTTGCCGTCGATGGCAGTGAATGAGTTAAGTTCCCGACTAAATTTAAAGTTTAGAATGAGCAGATTTTCAAAATAAAAAATTGGTACAGTACAATTTCACTTTTGTCTATAATGTGATAACTTCATTATTTTTCACGGACAATTTAATATCTTTAAAAAGGAATTTTGCCACTTGCTGTCGACTGAAGATGACATCACCTGCGCTGAGGAGACGGGAATCGACCAATCATGGCTCAGTTTGCCGACCAAACCCGGAAAACAGGTGAGCTGTGATTGGTCGTTACGTGACCTATTTCCTCAGCACAGGTGATGTGATCTTCAGTCGACAGCAAGTGGGAAAAAATATTTTTAAAGGTATTAATTGCCTAATTGGCAATTGACGTTATCAAAATAATTCTGGACAAAATATTAACTTTTTACTGCTAAAAAAAAGGGCTCAATGAGTCACGTATCCATTTAAAAACATATGTGAACTGAGATATTTATTGTTAGTAGTACCAAAAGGGGAGGTGCCTATTTGAGGGAGGTGTTTATTTGGCATAAGTGAAAAAAACGCAACCCGCCCAAGTGCTAATTGGAGCATAAAGAAATATGCTAATCTGTCGGATTACCATATGTCGCAGGATGCGTCAAACAGAAACGTGTTCATCCAGGGAGTATCGTAATCCCGGATTATCGCACAGGTCTCAAGTGTCTCATTTGCGGCTGCTTCAATAGAAAACAAACCTAGGTTGAGAGATGCTACACTTAAAAATCCATAAGATCCACACGAGTAGCGTCCTTCAATGTTGCACCGCCCACAATGTCAACGGGTTTGCGACCCAGACGAGATTCACGGGACATATCGCCATGAATTGCTGTCTGTGTCTGTATGTCACATCCTGGCATTTCCCCCCCCGTCACTGTTGAGACAAGAGATCGCTTTAAAATATGTTGTTTGCAGCTGTGCTTTTGCAATAAAAAATAAATAAATTGGCCTCGTTACACAAATGAATCCGATCTGCTTGAATGCAACACATCTGTGATGATGCGATATTGTCATGCATACTAAGATCCAGATTGCAGTGTCATATTAGTGGTTATGAATCATGACACACTTTAAAGAAAGATGATAGCGTAGATCATACTTTTTTTTCTTTTTTCTTTTTTTTTTTTAACCATGCATTAAACTCATTTAATTAAAAACCTTCACGTTGGCTGCATTTCATAGCAAAGGCGCACCAAAGTTGACTGGTGTGTTCCACACACATGTTGCTGCCTTGTAAACCGTGACCATCCATCATTTGAGCTCATGTGACGACGTATGAAGTCCATTTATCAATCTTGACCGCACGGAGAGCGCCATACTCTATTTTCTTCCCGTCCCGTTCCTGTCATTCCCTTCAGCTCACTTTTGGTCTCGCAAGTTTTTGAGTTAGAGTAAAACTGTCATAAACGCGCAAACAGAAGATGAATAATACAGTAGTGCCTTTACTTAGGAGTTTAATTTGTTCCATGAGCATGCTTGTGACTCAAAACATTGATGCCCTATTGGAATGAATGGAAATGTCATTCATCAGTTCAAAAAAACTCCTACAAATATAAAGAAGTTTTTGCATCATGATAATTCAATAGGCATTGTGCTGCTCATTCTGGTGTGCACGCCTTACCCACCAGGGGGCAGTATAATGCATAGACATACTACAATTAGATTTGATGAAGAAGCAATTTTTTATGGAAATATTAGGGTTAGGTTTCACACTTTAAGCATGGAAGAATGTTATATTAATGGAACATTGAGTCTTAATATTTTATTTCAATGCTGCTCAAACATGAAACCGATTCCAACCTGTTTGTTAAATACGGTGGCTCAGTTATAAGCCTGAATTTTCAGATAAATACATTTTCATACAAATCTTACAGTGTACATGAACAAGTTTACTGATAAGTATTTTCTAAACTTAAGTAAAAAACAAAACAAAATCGCAATAATTGACTCGATTCGCATCAAGATGAATCGTATCGAATCGAATCGTGACCTATGAATCGTGATACAGATCGAGTCGCAAGGTACTAGGCAATTCACACTCCTAATATATATATATATATATATATATATATATATATATATATATATATATATATATATATATATATATTAGGAGTGTGAATTGCCTAGTACCTATGACAAAAAAAAAAATATATATATATATATATATATATATATATATATATATATATATATATATATATTTTTTTTTTTTGCAGAGGTTCAAGTATATATGCCCATGAGTATTGTTGTTGAATCTGTCTGTATATGTTGCTACCAATGGAGGGTTTATAATTAAATTTGATGCTAGGTTTGTTAGCCCGTCTATATCCACATTATGTGCTAGCATTAAGCTAGGAGGCTTTTGGAAAAGTTGTGTAGTTTGGTTATATGTTTAGTTGTAAACAAACGTAACTTCAACTGGGAATGACAATAAACAGTTTGACGCAAGCACTTTTTGTTAGCAACTCGAGAGATAGAAAAAGTGAGCAACAGCTAACATTGATTTTTAAAAAACAACTATTTCTAATTCAGGTTATTTGTGGGTTGAATGCGTATCAAACCAAAAAAAGCCAAAGAACAGTAAAAGCACACATTTGCGTCAATCCTTCGTTATACTTTTGAGGCAAATCTTTCCCTCGAAAATGGTAATTCTATCAAACTCAAACTTCACAGACGCACGCACATTTTCCTTTTTGAATTTTCCTTTCTTGCACTCCGAAATGTCACCGAGTATTCTCTAGTTGAGAGACACTGACGATGATGAATAGGACTCGGGAGAGGAGAGAATTACCTCTGAGCATGCGGGGAGGGAAATAGAGAAGAAGAAGAAGGAGTCCTGGTAAGCGCGACGGTGACGTGAGGAGGGCGAGTGCGATAACGCCAAACGAGACAAGCGGCAGGAAACAAAGAAATATGAGTGAGATGGTAAAAAAAAAAATAAAAAATGACAGAGAGTTTTTCTATAGAGACGAAGGTGCGATCAGGCCTGTCGATTCCCAAAGCTGCGAGAAGGGAGCGGCTGTAATCGCATTTTCTGTGGCGTGTGCACGTTTCACGAATCCCGTGATGCTTTTGGGCTCCGGGCAACAAATTGAAGGTAAAAAGAAAAAGAAAGCCGAGATGAGGAATGAAAAATTTAAGATATTATTCGGGGGGCTGTTCCCCCGCGGAAAGCGAGAAAGAAAAGGGTTTGCGGTAAAACGAAAACACGCGGAGTGGGACGTATATATATATTATATATATGTTATATTTATAAGTGGGGTGAGTGGTTTTATACGGAGAAGGTTATTAAAGGTAATGCCAACTACTCAGAAAAAAACATTCTACATTAAACACTCATGGGCCTTTTCACACTGCACTTAACTCATTCACTGCCATTGACGTCCAAAAATCATTTGAACTATTTCTATTAGTTAAAAAAAAAAAAAACTTTTGTTAACAAGAGTATAAAAATCTAGAAAAAAATTACAATTAAAAAAATGTAATCGCCCGACGCCCTAAATTTTTGATAATCTTAAGAAAATATATATATTTTTTAAAGATTATTTTTTTAAAAAAATGCTTTGTTGTTTGTTTTCATACTCTTGTTAACAAAAGTGGGGAAAAAAATGTTAAACTAATAGAACTAGTTAAAATGAATTTTTGACGTCAATGGCAGTGAATGAATAAAAAATAAATAAAAAAGAAAAGATAAAAAAATTTGGAGCGTCAGGCGATTAGAGTTATTAATCGTAATTAATCGCATGACTTCACTAGTTAACTCGCGATTAATCACAAATTTAATATCTGTTCTAAATGAACAATAAAAAAAATTCTAGGTTTTCATACTCTTGTTAACAACAGTGGAAAAAAATGTTAAACTAATAGAAACAGTTCAAATTTTTTGACGTTTATAGGCGTCAATGGCAGTGAACAGGGGACTATCAATCAATGCAATACCACTGCACTTGACTATATGTTTGCCACAGTAACTTTCTTCTATATCTTTTAATCCCACTTTGGGTAAGTCACAAACTCCTCGCTTTCTTCTTCTTGCTGTCTGCAGCCTTTTTTCGGAGTTACTTTATGCTCTGACCTTTAGTCCCCGTGCGTCCGTTCGGGTGCGACGTCCCACTTTGCTGAACCGCTGGCTCGTGATCGGTACTGCTGAGTCACGGCGCGCCATGCATCATTGACTGCCACTGCCATTCTTTATGGCTCCGTCATGACTTAGCGTTTTCTGTTGTCTCCCGCGTCCCTCCCCAACCACTTCTCTTCCTCCCCAAAGGCACCGACAGCCTCGCATGAGAGTTATAATAAAATTGCAGGGTGACCATAACGGTGATTTATATCGGGCACAGATGGTCACATGATGTTTAATGCATTCCCGCCACTCTAATACAGTATTTGTGAGAAACGTACAGCTTCTTATTTCACTCTACATTCCACACAACTACTAGAAATTTTCCCATTTGGTTTTCAGAGGTTTACAAAAATCTGCATAATCTTAAAATAAAAAGATTAATAATACAAAATTTTGAGTTGTTTCAATTGATATACATTTGGCCCTTTTTTTTTAAATTTTAAAATAACTAATTCTATTAATTTTGTTTCATCCAAAAGGAACTTGTATAATTATTAGTGCTGTCACAAAATTAAAACGAATTAATTAATCACAAAAAAAAAAGTTGTGTTAAAGGTAGCACAGGTTGAGTTTGAACAATAAAGATAACTACATGTATTAAAGTAAAGCATTTAATTAATGTTTGCGAATGACATTCAGAATATTTGTTCATGTCAATCTATTGGGGTCATTTTTTATTTTAGTAAATTATTCAAGTAATTAACTTATTAGAAAAAGAGGAGGATGAGTGTGTGCAGTGGATAAAAAAAATTAAATTTAAATTGGGCGGACAAAAATTTTTGATGAAAAAGTATTTTTAACTCACTGCCATTGACGGCTATAAACGTCAAAATTTCAAAAAAAAATTATATTAGTTTAACATTTTTTCCACTTTTGTTAACAAAAGTATGAAAACCTAGAATTTTTTTTATTGTACATTTAGAACAGATATGAAATTTGTGATTAATCGCGAGTTAACTAGTGAAGTCATGCGATTAATTACGATTAAAAACTCTAATCGCCTGACGCTCCAAATTTTTAATCTTTTCTTTCTTTCTTTTTTATTCATTCACTGCCATTGACGTCAAAAATTCTTTTTAACTAGTTCTATTAGTTTAACATTTTTTTCCCACTTTTGTTAACAAGAGTATGAAAACCTAGAATTTTTTAATTGTACATTTAGAACAGATATAAAAAAATTAATTAATCGTGAGTTAACTAGTGAAGTCACGTGATTAATTAAAATTAAAACATTTAATCGCCTATTCCCCTTCATTTTTTAAAAAATGAATTTATGGCAGTGAATGAGTTAATTAAGCGATTAATCGTGATTAATCAAAATTCGAAGATGTGATTAATCTGATTACAATTTTTTTTTTCTTGTTTTGTACCAACAATTATTACCAAAAAATAATTGTGATTAATATTTTCATCATAATTGAGCAGCCCAAATGTGATGCAACAAACCACTTCAGGACAGATGACCAAAATGTCACCAATCACATCTACAACAAACTACGTCAAGACATACAGTACATCGAATTAAAAGCTTTAACAAAGGATTTCTAAACTGTAATTATTTTGGGCTGTATGTCCTCATGCGATGACTTGAAAAAAAATATGTTTGTTTTTGGTTTGAAAACGTCACCAACCCCACTGCTAATTAAACTCCCAAAATGATGATGAAGTGAGCAGGCGCGGTGCTTTGGCAAGATACCCACTCTATGGGTGACAGTTTATTTAGTTTAATAATATAGTCGCTAAGAGAGAAAAAAAAAAAAGATAGCTTTAACTCCGTTTTCGTCAAAATTCCTCATCTCATAATTTCAGATGTCCTGTGTAAACAGTGATTAATGGTCTCTTTCTGAGGGAACATTTTTTCCCATTACAGCCGTGTCTGGCACCAGTCTGCTGCCACAAGGTTCGACTTCTTTCAACCGCACAATGTCAAAAAAGCCCATTGGCTTTTGCTGCCAAGTGAGAGTTTTTGGGTGGGTGTAGGCGGCGCCCAATCCGACCGGAGCCAATTCTGGACCCGAGACCCAGATTCGGTAATTGAGCTAAATGTCAAACAAATCACGAGTCGACCTCGTAACCTCAAGAATCTCCAATTTAATGTTACGGGGGCGACTGGAACTCATTGGAAAAATGGCTTTACGAGAACATTTTAATTAAAATCACTTTGAAGGGTGAAGAATGGTTGCTGTAAATTGTGAAAAGAACACCTTTAGGTAATGAGTATCCAGTACACTGGGATTTACAAAACAAGAAGAATCGAGAAAAGGGAACTTGAAGACATCCATACGAGGAACCGGGAGGTGGGAGGAAAAAAAAAGCCAATTGTCTGTCCAATTAGCTGCCGAAAGCCAATATTGCAGCCTTTGTGCCTTCCTCCAGCGGGTTAAGAGGTTCACACAAATGCATGATTGGATAATAGAGAGATGAGGAGAGAGAGAGAGGAGAGATGAGACGTAAGAGCCATAAGAAGCAAAAGGATGAAAGGCTCCGAGGTAAGAATTACTGAATAATACCTAATTGGATTAGATAAGACTGTTCCCTTCTATATTATTTTTCAATTCATATTCCATTCCAAGGGAGCCTCCAATGTCAGCCCTCCACATGTCAAACACTGGCATTTTCAAAGTATTTTACCAGATGGAAATTGTCGATTTTAGCTGTAATGGAGTGAAGCACTCTTAACTCATTCACTGCCATTGACGGCTATAGACGTCAAAAATTTATTTGAACTATTTCTATTAGTTTAACATTTTGGTTAACAAGAGTATGAAAACCTAGAATTTTTTATTGTATTAGAACAGATATAAAATGTGTGATTAATCGTGAGTATCTTTTCTTTAAAAACAAAATAAATAAATAAAAGATTATTAAAAATTTAACAAAAATGTGGGGTTGTTTTTTAAAGAAAATATTATTAATAATTAGGGGCGTCAGGCGATAAAAATTTGTAATCGTAATTAATCGCATGACTTCACTAGTTAACTCCCGATTAATCACAAATTTTATATCTGTTCTAAATGTACAAAAAAAATCGAGGTTTTCATACTCTTGTTAACAAAAATGGAAAAAAAATGTTAAACTAATATAAATAGTTCAAATGAATTTTTGACGTCTATAGCCGTCAATGGCAGTGAATGAGTTAATATTGAAACACACCGATTTTTTTTTATTATATATATATATATACTGTATATATATATATATATATATATATATATATATATATATATATATATAAATTTGAGTCTTGACTGTCATAATAAGTGATGTTATTTTATTTGGTTTTTTTTTGGTGGACTTGACTGTCCAACAGAACAATTCCATGAAGCAAGACACTGAAAATGGACTCACCTTGTTTTTTGTGGGCCACAAAAAAACAACATGGTGGTCCAAATCTGGCCCCCGGGCCTTCAGTTTGACACCTGTGCAATAAAACACATGTTCCAATACTTTAGACAGGCGGGTTCAAGTTGTCTATCAGATCCAGATGTAAATACCAGGAAATAAAAAAAAAAAAGACATATTGATCTCATATTTATCTTTTTATGTCAAATCCAAATGTTTTCAAGGTACACAACAGACATGGTCTCACTGTCCCAATACTTTTGGAGAGCAAACCACTGATTAATAGAACATTTGGGGAATATTTTACTTTCACCTTGTTTTTTTTTGTTTTTTTTAATCTTACACACCCAAAAATGTTGCATTAACTTCATGCTGGCTTCACAAAAAACAATTTTTTCTTCCTGTCCATCCCAACGCACCACAGCGGAACATTAGCGGATGTGTCGTCCTAATTAGCCAGAGTGCTTTTTATGTGCCACTAATGGACTCTACGCGGAAGTTTCTGTAAGTGCGGCGCCGAGCGGAATCCTAATGTTTGATGGTGATGATGTTGAAGATGATGAGTGAAGAGTAGTGAATAAGTAGGAGTGCGTTGGAGGGTGCTGGGGGGTGGGGAGGTGGGGGGGTTGTTAGTATAGATGGCTTAATTACAAGCAGTGGCTGTTTATTCTAAATAACAGGAGCGCGATGATTACTTATTACTAATTACAGTGCTTGTCTGAATGAATGGACGGAGTTTCACTCCTTTTCGGACAGACCTCAATATGCTTGAGAATTCAGCATTGATGTTTATCCGAGCGGAAACGTATGGATTTTAGGGGACTCGTGCTCCAAATTAAACAGGAAGCTAGTCATTTGGGTTTAAGTAATCATTTTGGGTGATTTACAAAGGCTCGTATTTTGATAAATTACTAAGTTCCGAGCTTTTTTTTTCTTTCTACGTCGTCTAATGCTAGGTTAGCATAGCATACAAATTTGATGAACATTTGGTGAATTCTCGGAAAGTAAAAAAAAAAAAAACTTAGCTTCCAACAATAGCTTCATCGATCAACAAGAAATTCTGGGGGACCGGTCGATCATAACAGGAAGCCATTTTGGTTTAAAGTAAACGTTTTGAGCGATTTACAATGGCTCCGACTTTGACAAACTTCTATGAGGGAATTTGCCTCAACGAACCCCGATCCAAACCAGGCCCCAAAAAATGTTTCACCTAAAAATGTTTCTAGCATATAACTGTATAATATTGAACAATTTCAGACTGACAGTAAAAAAGTTCCCAACGCGCCTACACGAGACACTGCTGCGAATCCCCGTTTCTCTTGCATGTTAAAGTGTCGCACCGGTGTGAGCAAGTCACTTTAAATGCAAATTCCGCTCTCCTTATTCAGCCCCTTTTAAACCCAAAAGCACTCAAGACAAAATTGATTAGGCGGCTCTTACATGTAAGTGCTTGTTAGCATGCCGGGCGGAGGGTGTCACCGTAACACGGTTCGCACCTTCCATCACAAGTGCTGGTTACGATCGGCAACCTCGCAGACGTCCACCGTGGAGAATTATTATTTATGTAAATGAACCATTATGTATGAACACGATCAACCTTCATTTTCACTTTGGCTCGGAGAGCTTGCATAACATCGGCGGGATCACTTTATACGCCGGCACACGTGAGACTGTGCGCTTGCATCGCATACACTCGCGGCTACATTATGCATGTTTGCAGCGTGTTGGTTAGATAGCTAGCTAGCTAGCTAACCAGTTAGTTAGCATGTTACATAGATGTTTCTCTTGTCCGTCTGTTTGTTGACAGCTGATTATTTAGCTAGTTTGTTTCTTTGCAGTTAGCTAACCTGTTATATAGCTAATTTGTTTGTTTGTTTGAAGCTAGTAAGCTAATCCTTTCATTCAATTCTCATAAAGCTGGCTAGCTCGCTAATTACAATTGCCATGTAAACGTAGCAACCAGGAGCATGTAGCTAGCCGTATTAGTTTAGCTAGTCGTCCACTTTTATAGATATACAATTATTACGCTTACTGAGAGGTGTTTTTGTTTTTCTACGCGGACAATCACAAAGCTTTATCCGGAGCTGGTGTTTAAGTGGAAAGATTCTCCCTACGCCTTCAAACTTCAGAATAGGACAAATAGCATCAATAGCATGAATGTTTGATGCTGTGTGAAGCAAAGTAATGCCACATGTCGTGTTTCTGTGTTATGTTCCACCGCAAAAAAGACAAAGTAAGTAAAGCAGAACATCTTGTTTAGGGAATGAAAAATAAAGAGGAGGGCTATTAGTTATAATTGTGTCCTCGAGGTTGCATTTGTTCTTTTTATTTTATTGTATTTTTTTATGTTTTATGTAATGAATCTTCTTGTTTGCTACTGACACGATAAAAAGCGATAAATGATTTTAAGCAGATTCACAATTAAACTATGGCCTCTAAATCACCCAATCTAAAAGCAAATTAAATAAATAAATAAATAAATAAATAAATAAATAAATAACATGAAGTGTACACACAAAGATTTTGTTGAGTTGTAACTAAAGCAAACTTTTCAAATTTTCAATGGCTAGAAAATAGATAAGAACATAATGCCTTTTCTGACAATGAATTCTAATTTATTTATCAAATAATAATATTTATATATATATATATATATATATATATATATATATATATATATATATATACATATATATATTACTATTATTATTTAATTAATTTTACTTACATATTTTTATACTGAATATATATACAGCATATGTATACTGCGTATGTAAAATACCTTTATAATTGTTCAAGGTTATTTGTGAAATAGTTTTTTGTGAAGCGCACGCGTATACACGCACACCCAGAAAAAGCACACACTCAAACATGCGGTGACTTGCACAACACAAATTCATCAGGGTTGTCACTTCCACAATATTAAATGAGAGTGCGGTGTGTTGCGCAGTAAGAAGCAAAACGCACTCCTGGGACAATTTATGGAGCGTGGCGAGCAATGATATCCGCTCTATAAAGTCATGGCTAAAATAAAAGAGACGTTTCAAACACTTAACTAATCAATAGTGAACGTAACACTAATCACTTTGTCTTCTGTATACAGGAGCGCAGTGACGGTCTGTTCCGTCTTCATTCATTGCTTCAGATATTTTTTTAATTCTGGATAAATGAGCAATTTGAGGAATTCATTATCATCTACTTACTTAACCACATCTAGCACTTACCGCCACCTAGAGGACTGGAGTGTAACATCATCATTCATTTAATTCTCTAATCAAACATTTTGCTTGTTTGGCCTTGGCGGAGGTCTAAGCTCTACTAAGGACCTTTGTGGCAATGCACATAGTTGATCCGGTGTGTATACCATGTAACTTTTCTGTCTGTGCCGGAAGCATTGTCAAGCAGCCGCGGCGGCCAAGGAGGAAAGCAGTAAGCGAGAAAATAGGTTTGCACGCACACACTTGACGAGATCATGTTGCAGACAAAAGTGCAATCATGTTTGACATAATAACATACACGTGTGTTTAAGCGTGGAGGAACGCGTCACACATCGTAGCTACCAGTTGGCATTGACACTCCTCAACGTAGACGATGAATGACGTCTTTACAATACCTCATATCTATCTGCTACAATTGTCTGTAGCTAGTTAGCTCATTTGTTCATTAGTTTGTTTGCAGTTAATGTGTTTGCTAATTTTTGCTGTTCGTCAATATGTTTTTTATTATTATTTGTTCCAAACTAGTTAGGTTGCGCTTAGTTAAATAGTTTGATTGTTTGCATTTTTTTTTTCATTTGTTTGTCCATTGTCCATTTTTATAGTTGTGTAACTAGTTAGTTTGGTCTGTTTGCTTATTCACAGCTAGTTTACGTGTTTATTCATTTGTCCCTAGCCACATACCTAAATTGTTCAATTGTTTGTTTGTAGGGAATTGATTATTTTGTTCTTTTCAGGGTTAATTTGTTTGTTTGCTTGTCCTCAGGTAGTCAACGTGTTTGCCGTTTGTTCAATGTTAGTTAACATGTTTCAGTTTTTTTTTAAGCCACAATTAATTTGTTCAAAGTGAATTTGTTCATTTGTTCACAGTTACTGTTAATTTGTTTGCCCATATCTAGCTTCCACATTTGTTTGCAGTTAGTTAGTTAGTTGGTTAGTATTTCACTGTGTTTTGGAACTAGTTTGTTTTAGATTGTATGCAGTTAGCAAAGCTGTTCATTTGTTCACTGGTAGTTAATTTGTTCACAGTTCATCTGTTCATTTGCTAGCCCATATCTAGTTTGCACATTAGTTAGTTAGTTAGTTAGTTAGTATTTCACTGTGTTTTGGAACTAGTTTGTTTTAGATTGTAAGCAGCTAGCGAAGCTGTTCATTTGTTGACTAGTAGTTAATTTGTTCACAGTTAATCTGCTCATTTGTTTGCCCATATCTATCTTGCACATTTGTTTGCAGTTAGTTAGTAATTCACTATTTTTTGAACTAGTTTGTTTTAGATTGTTTGCAGTTAGCAAAGCTGTTTGTTTGTTCATTTGTGAATTGCAATTATTTAGCTTATTTTTTTTCCACTTAGTTCTTTGTTACCTATTTTATTCACAACTTGATTTTTGTATTCATCTCTTTCTTTGCGATCAGTAAAAATGTTTGGTTCCTACTACCTAGTGAACCTGTTAGCTAGTTGGCTTATTTGTTTGTTTGCACCAAATCAATTTGTGATTTAGCTGGTTATTTAAATAACAAATCAAGTGTGGAGTGCCACGATGTATTGTGCGAGTTGCTGATGTTCCGTTATGTGTAGACGGCACCTTGAAAGAGGATTCCAGTAAACTCTGATATGTTGGTCGCTCCACAATGTTGTGTGTGTCCATGTTTATGTTACGGGGAGCCACAATGTCTACGTTACGCACCGTCCGCCTATTGGTCCTCTTCATTTTGTTTCAAATTCTAGTTTCACATGACATTAATTGTATTATGCCAGAGACATTTACTATTATTAAATAAATAATAGACGCCCCCCAACATTTGCAGCCAAAGAAACACACTCGACCACAATTTGTGCAAACACGGGTCGTTTTTTTTATCATTAGGAAGACGACACTTAAAGGCACATTCAATCAGGAATATAAGAGCAATACTATAAGTCTGAAGCGAAAGTCATGTGAACAAAAGGCCGTCTGTACAAACGGTGACGTTGAAGACGCGCGCGCGCGCGCGCACACACTGGCCAGCAGTTACCGCTCGCTCGTTAGTTGAGGTAATGTTTATACAGCATTATGCCATGGCACACAAACATTCAAATGCTTCTTGTTCGACATGGAGCACTTGGACAGGAAGGGGTGGGGGGAAAAAAAAGAAGACATGTAAAGTTATATTTGAGTCACATGTAATAGCTGCAATTATATATTGCCGATATGGAAGGCCTGACTGCGTGTGTGTGTGTGTGTGTGTGTAGTGTGTGTGTGTAGTTTGCGTGTATGCGTGTGTCTACACTGGAACAAAGGGCCACTTGTGTCAGGGGCCCGCTCACTGCAGCTCTTACCGTAATGATATTCCAACGCTTGTACTCAGTGTGTGTGTGTGTGTGTGTGTGTGTGTGTGTGTGTGTGTGTGTGTGTGTGTGATGTTGAGTCTAGAAGGGAAATGACTAGCACGCCATGCCAGATCCTTCCTACCCCCCCCCCCCCTACCACCACTCACAAGTCATTCACAAAGACACACGCCACACACACACGCGCGCGCGCACACACACACACACACACTCTATTACAGTATATAGTCACATATAATGAATTAGTTGTATCTCTACAATCTCTAGATCTCTATTTGCCAATCAGTGGATTATGTGTGTGTGCGCTTATTATGATGAGGATTTTTTTATTTATTTATTTTTTTTGCACCAATTTAGTCGCACAAATTCCTGACAACGACAAAAAAAAAAAAGAAGTTCTTAACAGATTCTGTGTCTGTGACATCATTAGGTGTGTGCGCGTTCGTACCGTGCGTTCCAAATGGTTTTTCCACCAGGCTCTCCTTGACGGGCGGATCAGAGCAAAGAGACATGCCAGCTGCCTTTCACTATGTGCGCACACACAGAAACAGTAACATTTAAATATGATTATATTATTATTATGTTATTAAATCTATTACTGGGCCTCAATTTCTTTCCAAAAGTATATGCAAGTGCCATATGGGCAACTATTTGAAAGTCATTAGATGGGTAGGTGGATACGTTGTAAATGGTTTTGACTCACATTTGAATGTTATTATTAATGAGGTAAACTTTTTAAATAGTACATTTAATTATGAAATGTGTATTAATTAATTAATATTTCTACCTTTCTAAATACATTTCACTTTATTATGGATGCTGTATAGTTTTCTAACCACTCTAGAGCGCCCTCTACAATTGTGAAGTGTAACTGACAATTAACTCTCTCATTGTGGCATGCAAACTACTTTTATTTCATATTTTATTTCCTTCAACCTTTTATTTATTATTCATGTATTATTTATTCTGACTTCCCTCTGCATGATGTGGCACTCACATTTAAGGAAATCATTGTGATTTAGGGGGTAAAAAGTTTGAATCAAATGTCACAAATGGTAAATACTTTTTAGATACATTAAATTATTGGGGTTTTTTTTACTCCAGGGCTCCCCCTACAGTTGGAAAGTATAACACGCATTTTATTTGAATTGAAAATGTATATAAATTCAATTGCAAAATTATTTTTGGGTGTTATTGTTTTTGCTCCTGTTCCCTGTATATATATGCCAGATTTAAACATTAAAATGCATGTTTACATTTCAATGTTTTGTTCATTTGTCATTATGGGATTTTTTTTCCTGCCCTTTAATATACTTGTATTTTTTATTTACTGTTGTTCCAGGTTTTTTTTCACAGTTGTGAAGTGTAACCATATATTGGAATTTAACTTTTTTTTTTTTTCTAAATGTCAATGTTTTATTGAAAATGTATGGGGCAAATTTGTACACATTTTGAAATAAATTCATAACAAGACCCCTGGCATGGTCATTATGATATTTAAAATGTGCATTTTGTTATACTTCAATGGCCAATGCAAATATTTGATTATATATTTTTACTCACTAGTCCAGAGCTCACTAACTGTAACAAATATTTCATTTCATTCTCAGTGTTTTAACTATACGCATTTTAAATCATATTGAGGGAAATATGTAATTGTCAATCTGATGAATTTATATGAAATAAATATGTTTTTATTTATGTCCCATTTGCATCTAACGGTGCCACACACACACACACACACACACACACACCGCCTGTGATGATCTTTATTTTTGTGCTGAGACAGCAAAAAAAAAAAAAGAAGAAAGAAATCTCTCCTCCAGCCTGAAAAAAAAAAATCAATTTTCATTAACATACCGGTTTGATGATGTGGCTTTAGGATAACGTGGCAACATAAAGAAGCCAAGACGCAGATAGAAAAGGGATTTAGAAGCGCACTTGAGATGACAAGAGTATGAAACCAGGCGGATTTAAAGAGAAGGGGAACACAATAAAAACAGCAGAGGAGGCAAAAAGGAGTGTTGAAAGACGGCGAGCGCTGGGTGGTCGATGAGTTTTGACTCTTTTAAAGCTCTGCTGCGAAAGAAAGAAAAAAAAACGGTTTCCTTCTGCGCCGTATACATATCGTCAATACGCTGTCTCCAATTTAAATGGTTTCAATTTTCTCTCACAGCACACAAACACAGGCGATGTAAATCAGAGCTTTGCAAAAGGGCCTCCGGCAAAGAACAAACACAAACAATTGGAATGAAACCCCTTTTAACTATAAACGAAAAAGTTTCTTTTTTTTTTGTTTTTGCTGTTTTTCTTTCAACAATGCAACAATGCTTCTTTCACTTAATTAGGGGGAGCACAAGTTTGCAAATAAACAAAGACAACGTTTTTACCACTTTTGGTAAAGGTTTTGATACAGAAACTTGATATTGACATTTTGTTTTTCTTTTCCTTTCTTTTTTTTCCCCTTTTTTTTGGAGAGCTCACTATTGTTCATTCGGTAATTTTACCGATTTGACACGTCATCATCATTGCTCTCCTTTTTTTTTTTTGTATTTTTTTTTTTGTATGTGGGTGAATATGTGTGCGTGCGTGCGTGCATTCATTAGTTCACCTAAAACCTATAAAAAAAATAAAAATAAAAATCCCCATACAGACATTTTGTGTCTGTAAGAAATAAATCCTCAATAATTAGTCATTGGGAAAAAAAAACACACACACTCACACGCACGCACATACACATACACATACAGAATAAAAAAAATGTAAAAAAAAAAAATAATCGGAATCGGTAAAATTACCGAATGAACAATACTGAGCTCTCCGGGGAAAAAAAGAAAAAAAAAAAAGAAAAAGAGAAAAAAAAGTGCTGTCATCCAACAAGATCATCGTTAATACCGCGCATAGAATTCTATAAAACCCCACCCTTCATTCCCTCTAAGTGCCTTGATAGGTCCTGCTGTTTTGGTTAGCAACATCCCAAATAGATCAAGCCGCTGACTCTTTATTTTCCTTTGAATGTAATTAGAACTACTTGACATTTGGCGGCGCTGACTTTCAACCTCCCGGCGTGGTGATACGGGCGTGATATAAGGGTTAGTGCCAAAAAGAGAGAGTGTGAGCGGTGCAAAGGAAGTGCGTGATGAAGAGAGCGGTGAGGTGGAACATAAAAAAAGAAGAGAGAGAGAGAGAGAGAAATTGAGAAAGGCACAGAGGTGTGCAACACTCCATCACAGCAAACAAGTTAAGGCCTCAAGGACCCCGCACACACTAGATGGATGTCTTTGTGTTGTGTACAGCAGAGCATGGGGGAGAGAAGTGTGTGTGCGTGTGTGTGTGTGTGTGTGTGTGTGTGTGTGTGTGTGTGTGTGTGTGTGCGTGTGCGTGTGCGTGCCCGCTGCCCCCAGTGCAGAGATTTGGAACCTGCACAGGCTACCTAATCCATTTAAATGTAGTCACAGTTGGGCAAGACCAAATTCTTATACAAGATACTGTCAGTTGAGTTACTTGAAAGTAGTTTATTACTTGTTTTGGTGAGAGAGATGCAAACAACTAAAGTCGAGTAATAGAACATATGCCCGCGAGTATTGTTGTATGCGCTGTTTGTATGTGTGTTGAAGGAGCAGTTGTTTGACGGTTTTAGAATGATCATAACAGCAGCAATGCTAATTTCTGTTAGGCAGTCTATGGTGTTTTACATTATATGTTAGCATTGTGCTAATGTGTAACATGTTTTTTTTTTTTGAATGTGTTAGCTGGGTATCGATTCTAATTTCCTGAATCGATTTCATTTCAATTCACAAGAGTTCAGTTTGATTCAATTTCGATTTTTCCCAATTCGATTCAATTCACTTCACTTCAATTCGATATTGATTACAAATGGAACGTCAATTTCTTCTCAAATATCAAGGACGTGATCAAAACTCCACAAGCATTGCAAATTAACATTGACATCAGCAAGGATGATATGAAAATTGTAACTGATTAATTAATTAATTAGAAATTAAAAAGATTCTCAATTGTCCTAAAGTCATGTCTTTCATAAATGTAAGAAAATATTTTTCAATGTATGTGAACAGTAAATTTCAAGAAAACATACAAAGAGTAAGAAACAAAACAAAAAAGGGATTTAAATTCTATTTTCTTACAAATTTATGGGAAAAATAGATAATCGATTCGTGGTTTTATGAATCGATATTAGGCTCAAAAAGGAAAATCGATCCGATATCAATTATTCAATTATTTAAACCTAGCCCTAGTATTAATTTTACAGTAAGCTTCAACTGCGAGAGACAAAAGTTAAACATTTTTAATCTGGTAATCATAATCATCACATCAAATTTAATAAAAGCTAGTCCTGTCAGACTGGTGTAAAAAAAATATATTTTTTAAAAGTTACACAGATATATTTTGTCAAAATTTATATCTAAGACACATATCTTGAAAAAAAATTCAGACTGGTAAAAGAAATATTTCAAATGGGAAGTTTTAGTCTGCATGACAAGCAATGTAATGTAATTTGAGAGTTATTTGAATTTTTTACATTGGAAAAGATTTATTTGGATTTATTATTATTTTTACAATGTTGTATCCAAAAATTCATTTGGTTACTATTGGATAAATGTACACTTAAATTCAAAAGACAATAAAAGTCAATAATAGTCATCTTTATGGGCCAACTATTGTCTTTATTTTGTTACCTTTTTGCACATGACATCGCCAACTAGTGGTCTGGCATGCACATTACAGTCTTTTCACTTCTTTTTACTGCCATATTTATGTGAATGTGCATCATTTTGTCATTCCAGTTTGGTTGTCATGTACAATAAACGTAGCCTATGTCAGAATATTGTATACTGTATATTTAAAACAAATAAATGATGTCATTAAATGAGAGAATCTTGCCATTTTTTTTTTTTTTTTTTTTTTTTTTGCTATATTTTTGTTACAACATCCCAGCCACGGGGCCACATTTGTTGGAGCTGAAGTGGAGTTGATCATTTTCTTCAGTGTGGGGGGTCGCTCAGGCGAAGTGACACTGATTTTCCGGTCAACAGTCCCATCCAGATGTGGTTATGTGACATTTTTCGCAACATTTCCTACTAAATTATTGTGGCAACATACTGGATACGATCGGGGAAAGCAATTCATCATTGTTTTACAGGCCCATGCAAGCCGGGGTTGAGGAACGAGGGGGGGGGGGGGGGGTCTCAAAACACCCCCATCATTGCCTCCTCCATCTTATTTCTTTTTCAATCTGCGAACATATTCATGTTGTTGATTTGTTCCCTTTCCAAGAATATTTGAGCATCTCGCCACTCTCCTTGGCATCTTTCATGTTTTTCGCATCCCCGCCATGCAAATCCGACTATATCTGTCGGCCCTTTGTAATTATTTCTCCTTCTAAATTCATAAAACATGTTCAGCTCGAGCCCCATGACACATATACACCACACACGCACACATTCATATACATATAGAGTATATAATTTGTGTCCTGTTTGTAATTATCAATCCATTTGGGGATTTGAAGACTTTCTGTATGGAGCTTAAAAAGGCTTGTTGTTCTCTTCCGACTCAACCACATCTGAAAGAACACACACACACGCGCGCGCGCAAGCGCACACACGCACACACCACAAGAATCTCATAGGAGTGGAAGCCACAGTGTTTGAAGATAAGATTTTTTCCTCCTCATCCTCGCCTCCTCCTGTGTAAGTGTGTGCGTGTCTCTGGTGAATAATGTAGTTTACGAAACAAACTTTATAAAATCTATTTTGCCAAGCAGAGCGCACGCACACACACACACTCATAGAAAGGACATTGAAAATGTCGGGGAAAATTCCCAAATTAAGAAGATGTTTTATTGACCTCGTCCTTCTACTTTTCTCAGCTAATTTAAACCAATCTTTGCGTTCCACTATCAGGTTACTATTTTGCTATTATGTTAGCATAGCAACTGTTAGCATGATTGCACTAACAATTGTTATTACACTAGGGATCACAATTTTAAACTCAATTCCGGGCACGGAATAAAAAAAATATTTCAGTTTTTCTCTATCACATCAATTTTTTGAGCTATAGAAGTTGTAGGGTTTCTTTCAATTTTTCAATTTCAATCAATTGATTTCATTCATTAAAAAAAAGACAGAATATTAAAAATTCAAAGTAAAGCAAAAGAATGAAAGGAGACAGAAAGTACAACTTGTTTTGTCTGCGACTGATCAACTAAAAAAAAAACGCACAAAAACACATATTTAACTTATTGACTGCCATTGACGACTATAGACGTCAAAAATTCATGTGAACTATTTCTATCAGTTTAACATTTTTTTCATTTCATTTTATTTTTTATGAAAATCTAGAATTTTTTTATCGTACATTTATAACAGATATAAAATTTTCAGGCAATTAATTACGATTAAACACCTAATTAATTAATTTAAAACAAATAATAATTAGGCCCGTTAGGGCGATTAAAATTTTTAATTGTAATTAATCACATGACTTCACTAGTTAACTAACAATTAATCACAAATTTTATATCTGTTCTAAATTTACACACACAAAAAAAATCCTAGGTTTTCATACTTTTTGGCATCTATAGCCGTCAATGGCAGCGAATGAGTTAATGACAACGAGCGGTCGAGACGCTTTCAGTGTCACAAAATAATTCAACTGTGTGTCCTTGTGCTATATATATTTTTGCAGTAATTGTGCTTTTATGCTTCTTTTTTTTTTTAAACACACATTTTTAATTCATCGTCTTGAAAAAATATTAAATTAATGTCGTGAATGAATTGTTTTGAACACAACAGCATAAAACGGAATTATTATTTTTTTTTTTTTGTGACTGCAGAAAAAGTTGACATGTAACTAGATTAGTCTAATCGGTGGAATTTTGCTTAACTAGATGATACACTGTGGAGAAGAGGGGGGGGGGAATGGTTGCAATTTTGGAATCAGCATACCAATTTTAGTTGAAATAAAACGCAACAGTGTTATATAAGTACTATAATTTAGAAGTTTTTTTCTTTCTTCAGCGAAATAGACACATTGAACTCTCGCTCGTTAATTCTGATATAGACGCTAAATTGGAACTGCAGTCTAAATCCCCAGCATTAAAAGCACAGCGTGGATTCTGAATTAAGGCTTTATTTAACGAGGCCGGCGGCAGACAGAGTGACATTTACTCACACCGAGCCGCCGCCTAATTGCCTCTACGGTGGCCGCGGAGGTCCAAGCCAAAGCGTCTTGGGAGCGACGCGAGACGCTTCCCGTGCGGCACTTTTCATTTACATTTGGGGAGACTAAGACCGGCGCGCTATTTAAGACTTTAAAGGAAGTCCGTCAGAAATAGGAAAGGCGTATAATAATGCTAACTTTTTACACCACCTTAAAAAAGATTTTTTCCATCATGACCAACTTTAAAAGAAAGCAGCGTTATATATTATATATTATACACGCACACACACACACGCAGAGATGAACAGCAGGGCCCAGCAAGAGGTGGAAATTAACAATATGCAAACAAGTAGACCACCGTGAGTTGTTGACACCTAAACAATGAAAACACAATTACTCGGCTCTCCGTGCACGCACCCGCGTGCTCGCAGCAGGGCGTGTGAAGTGGGACAATGATTAAATTGGGTGCCACAGGCAGCCGACGAGAGCTTGGTGATATACAGACACACTCAACACATTGACTCATTACACTCTCGACTAAAAGTTGGACGGAGGAACGCCACTAAATCATTCAAATGTTCCCGTGCATTCTTCTTATTCACAAAGGCTTTTTTTTTGTGTGTGTTTGCTTGTTCGGTAAAAACGACCAACAAGATCATTTTAGGTATTTGTATGTTTCACACGTACCAAAAACAGCCCATTAGATGGCTTTGACATATACCAGGGGTCTGCAACGTGTGGCTCTGGAGCCACATGGGGCTCTTTAGTCCATCTCCTGTAACTACTCCCTGGATCTCGAGAATAAAAAAAAAAAAATAGATTTATCTTACATCTTTATTTTTTAGATTCAATATCATATTGAATGAATTAATGATTTAGATTTAAAAAATGAATAATTAATTTTTTTTTTTAAAGTCCAAATTTTTAAGTTGTCAGAAAAAAAAGACATGAAAGGTAGAAGATTTTTTTATAATTACCTAAAAAAAAAAAGTCCAAAAAATGACCATAAAATATCCAAAAAGGAAGAGGAAAATCAGAAAATCACCATTAAATGTCCATGAAATTGCCCAAAAAATGTCAGGGAATTGAATAAAAAAAGACAGAAAAGAAAATGTTTAAAAAGTAACTATAAAATGTCCAAAAACAAAAGAAGAAATCCTCCAAATTAACATAAGATGTGTACCAAAAAAATGCCCAAAAAGTCAGATTATGTATTAAAAAAAAAAAAAAAAAGTAAGAACAGTGTTTAAAATGTAACTATAAAATGTCCAAAAACAAAAGAAGAACTACTGAAAATTAACATAAAATGTGTAAAAAATTGCCCCCCCAAAAAAGTCAAAACACATATTTTAAAAAAGGCAGAAACATTTTTTTTTAAAAAAGGAGCCATAAAATCAAAATAAAAAAAAGGAGATGTCCATACAATTGCCAAAAATGTCAGAAATTTTACAGAAAGGCAAAAACGTCTAAAAATGTATGAAAAAAGAAAAAATACCCACAAAAATAGTTAATAAGTATGAAAAATTATCCCCCAAAAATCCAAAACCAGAAGACAAAAGGTAGAGAAAAATAAATAAATCTCTACTTATTGGATGCTGCTGCCATATTTTTTCTGTTCGGATGCAGCTCTAATTAACTCTTGTGCCCTCAGACTAACACGACACTGTTTCCTTCATCACAATCTTCATATGTTTTGTGGCTCCAGACACAATTTCGGTTATTTATTTGGCCTAAAGTGGTATATACAAATAAAATAAAATAAAAATCATAACATTTTCTTTTCTTTTAATGTTAACTTATATTTTATAATATTTTGCCATTAAGTGATTTGACACTATATATTTGTTCAATTTCCAGGTAAAAAATACATTTTTAAAAACAGAACGAGAGAAAGGCAAAAAGCAATTGCGCACGGTCATCGGCGAGATTATTATGATTTGTGGAACATGTCAGTAAAAAGTCATCATAGTAGTTGCTGTGTTCCTTCCAGCGATGTAAACAAGTTGAAGGACAAATAAAAGCACCATTCAGAAGGCGAGCAGCATCTAAATTGAGGTCACGTATGAAGTACACACAAATAATCAGCACAGTCGTCTATAATCTGAACAGAGGCTGCTTGGCTCAGCATATTTGGCAATATAGATGGCGGCGGGAGCATATCTTGGCATTTTGTATTATGTGTGTGTGTGAGTGCTGTTTTTTCCCCCCCTCCTTCTTGATAAACATCCAGCGTTCGCTCTGTCGCCTTGTCGCACGCTGCGCAGAAAGTGCTCCGGAATTTCCTATTACGATGAGGCGTTTCAACAATTGGGCCGTAAATACAATAGAAGATGCGGTTAAAGAAAAAGAAAAATCAATATGGCGCGGTGAGCGTCGCCTTTTTGTGAAGTGAGTGACAAAAGGATGCATTAAAATGGAAAAAAAAAAATGCAATGCTTGCCAAGATTTTTTTGTAACATGAAGCTCAAGCGCAACTAAGCAGGAAGTGCTGCGTTCACCAGGGAAAATGCTATCACACTTTCACACTCCGGGCTACACTTCCTCAAGTGTAAGCTGCTAGCCTCTTCGTAACTCCCTTCCTCGATCGCCGGAATCAGCTCTCGTGCATTTTCATGACACAGACAGTCTTAATGTGCCCTGCAGTTAACTCGAACCCGGCCCAAGGTGTACCCAAAATCAGTTGGAATAGGTTCCAGCTCACTCGTCACCCAAGTGAATATAAGCGGTATAAAAAAATGGATGGAAGGATGTTACGGTGTAAAATACTGCCTACCTAAGCTGGACGTGGACCGCAGGCGAGTGTTATTAAATATTTCAGCACATGATATACTGTGTACACAACATGGAGTAAACGAGGATAAAATATGAAAATTATCTCGGGGGGGTTCGTGAGTTATCTCTCTTAAGTGTGCCCTTGTCATCCGCCGCACAAATTATTAGCGTTGTTAAAACAGCAAGCGGGACTCCAACCTTCAAAAGTACAAAAAAGTGCACGCTGGCCAACATGAATTCTGTGCTTTACTTCTCACTGACCTTTGTGCACACGCCCACAAACACACACTACACACACAAGCATGAAGAAAATGTTGCTGTAGTAAAAGGTCAATTTGCGCATGAGGTTTAAGTCTCGGGAACCCTTCGCTTGAGTTTCCTTTCTGATGGTGTATTCCCAGTCCATGTCAATAAATCACTAAGAGCCATACAAGTTTTACGATTTTTTTCAAGGCTTTATAGTAATGTGTATGTTTATGAATGTGTAGTAACTAGGGGTGTCAAAATGAGAGCCTTCATTTTGTGTTAATTTAAAGTTCCTTTAAACGCCACTCTCTTTTTTTTTTTTAAACACTCGTTTAATGACCGCCTGTTACTTGGAGAGCCCATACTGGGGGAATTCCAGTCGTAACGCAGCAGACATGTCATGTCAATTTGCAGCATTAATATTAATATTAATGCACATATTTGTGAAGACTGGGGTCAAGTTGTATTTTACAATTTTAAAAATGTGCAGACTTTCACAAGGAACTTCATGTTAACGATTAGATAGCTCTTAATATGAAAAGAAAACTGCACTGAGATGTTACGAATGTCTTGCAATTATGCCATCTAGTGGCAGAAAAATTACCTCAACACAAACCAATATCACTAGTTTTTGAGTGCAGTACATTTTAACTCAATTTCATGAATTATTAAATTACTGTATCAATGACTAAAAGATGCAGCCAAATTTCTATTTAACATTTTTATGTTAACAGGTGTATGAAAACTTAAAAAATATTTTATTGTACATTTAGAAAATATATCAAATGTGCGATTGAAATCATGCGATTAATTATAATTAAAAAATTTAATCGCCTAACACGCCCAGACATGGCAAATCCAGGTCCAGAAAGTAAAAACCCTGTCACCGTTTGGCTTTAGCCCCTCATGCTAGCTAGCTAGCTCCCTAGCAGGTAAACAAGCACCCGGGGAGCTAGCTAGAGAGCTAGCTAGCTATCACCTGGGGCTAAAGCCAAACTGAGGCAGGCTAGCTAGCTCCCTAGCAGGTAAACAAGCACCCGGAGAGCTAGCTAGCTAGCACCTGGGGCTACTGTGGCAGGCTAGCTAGCTCCCTAGCAGGTAAACAAGCCCCTGGAGCGCTAGCTAGCAAGCACCTGGGGCTAAAGCCAAACTGTGGCAGGCTAGCTAGCTCCCTAGCAGGTAAACAAGCACTCGGAGATCTAGCTCGCTAGCTAGCACCTGGGGCTAAAGCCAAACTGTGGCAGGCTAGCTAGCTCCCTAGCAGGTAAACAAGCACCCGGAGAGCTAGCTAGCTAGCTAGCACCTGGGGCTAAAGCCAAACTGTGGCAGGCTAGCTAGCTCCCTAGCAGGTAAACAAGCCCCCGGGGAGCAAGCTAGCTAGTACCTGGGGCTAAAACCAAACTGTGGCAGGCTAGCTAGCCCCCCAGCAGGTAAACAAGCACCTGAAGAGCTAGCTAGTTACCACCTGGGGCTAAAGCCAAACTGTGGCAGGCTAGCTAGGTCCCTAGCAGGTAAACAAGCATCCGGAGAGCTAGCTAGCTAGCACCTGGGGCTAAAACCAAACTGCGGCAGGGTTTTTATTTTCTGAACCTGGATTTGCCACCTATGAACACGCCTAGTAGTAACGTGGCTCACCAGAAGTCAATGACATCACGTTTCAATGCACACAAACGGCAGCTAGCATGGGCCATAATTCACATTTATGCTTACACACTCAATTAGAGAAGTGCGACATAATTCACTGTCGTGTGTGTTTTGGAATGTAAGGACACGTTTTGCTAATAAACTTAATTCATGGTCGCTCTTGTGCGTATGGAAATATTGTGGCTCGCGGCTAAATGATGTTAGCATCAAGTATCTATAAACAAATGTGACTGCTACTTACACTGCGATTCCGGTAGAAGCAATTGAGCGTGTCGTTCCGGCGTCAACCTCCACAGACCGAAGCCGGAATTGATCTCTGTTGGCATCCGCTGGTGCGACTCAGCTCATTAGCGCAGTTCTTTGTACAGGATCAACTTTATTACCTCCATCGGGAAGCTGCTAGGGTCAGACGCAATCAAATGATACGTAATTAATTATACGACGATTAAAGCAGCCCGTCATCTTCTTCAACTTGTTTCAGTCGGTAAACAAATCAATTCCATTAAGGTTTATGTCAGGAAGGGTATCAAATAAATGATGTGAACAGGGCATTTGTTATTGATCAGCATCGTTTAACGTTATGGGAACTGGCCGGGGACCAGGATGTGCCATTGTGTTCCTTTGGGTTGATTGACAGGCACACTTCTGCTCCAATTTATCGCGGTGGGGGGAAAAAAAATCAGGACGGAAAAATTGGTTCCGTAAATCACAACCGCTGCAAAAAAAAATAAAAAATCGGCATCTTCTTTTCAAAAGAGATGGCGCATTATGAAGGCCATTAGGGAGGATTTACTGCCGGGCCTGTTGTATTATGCTGCATTAGTTTTATGGAGGCGTACCCAATACGATGTTGTCGCAAAGCAGCAATTATTAATTATTGTTAGAGCAGGGGTGCGCGGCGTGTAAATCAGAAAGCGCGGCAAAATATTGACAATGCACTTTGGCTTCCAAATAAATACACGCAAGTGTGTTATTTTTTAAATCACTTCCTGTTCTTCCCCCTCAGCCAAACAGCAACGGATGCTTGTCTGTTTAAATTCCGTTCCCATCATACAAGCGCACATTATGCATCGCATCAGCGCACGAGGATTGTTTGATTTGGTTTTGCCCTTTATTTGTTCGAGCCCAAGCAGATGGGCAGTTGTAATCAAACGGGCCCTGCCGTTTCCCATCTGTGTGATATATTAATTTGATTTTTTTTTTTTGGGGGGGGGGGGTTAAATTCACAATCTGGAGTAGCAGAGATCCCTGCGCATTTTTTTACCTTTATAAATCTGCCATTTTTAATTTCATACAGTAGCTTATTTTACAGAGAGTAAATTTGAAGCCTTAACGGATTTCACAGGTTGGCTGGGGGGGGGAAACGCATGGTTGTATTATTCTCAAGTGCTGCATCCAATCCAAACAAGTAAGAAAATGTTTGGCTGGAAGTTGCCTTAGTGAGCGACGTCCTGTCCATGCAATGTCTTCTTCTGAAGCCTTAAGTGTCAAGAAAACAGCACAGTGAACATAGCTTTTGTCAAGTTTGTTTTTGGGGGAAAGAATACAATTCTGCCTAGCAACAAGTGGCTTCACAAAACTGCAAAAATTACATTACATTAATTCCGGTGTTAAAGGGGAAGTCACCGACCCCCCCCACAAAAAAAAGAAATTCTTGACAATAACATGTTTTATGGTACAATTTCAATTATTACACTCCACAATTACAAATTCAGCATAACGGTTAACAAAAATATTATTAATACTAATTTTGAGTTGTTTAAATTGTTATATTTGCACCTTTATTTTTTTACTCTAAAATGACTAATTTGATAAATCTTGTTTGGTCCAAAAGGAACCTAATAATTTTAATTATAGTGTTTCAAAGAAGTTTATTTGTCTTAATATTTTTTACATGTCTAACTCATTCACTTGCAGCCATTTTCACAGAAGCAACCCCCTTCGCTCCCGGCTGTTTTACTGCCTTTAGACTACTAGTATTTGAGAATACTGTGTTCTCTTGCTATCAAAACATGGAACCTACCAAAAGAAAGATTAGAGTCTCTTCGTTTATCAGAGAAAAAAAAGAGTTTCTGTTTTACAGCACCTAGCATTAGAATATAGCTAAGTAAGACCTTGTTGCAACATGACCCTGGTTGATCTCTTATACTCTGCTGCCACCTGCTGGCCGTTTTTGTAATAACTACCATTGATTTAAGTGACCTCTTCAGGTCAGAAGCTGCATCAAAGTTTCAGAAGAAACATAAAAAAAAAAAGTTTTTAAGACCATGGCAATATTTAAAATAGAATGTTTTTAAACGTTTTTGGGAGCAAATGAGTTAAACATTTTCTTGCTTTGTACTAAAAAAAACTAATGATTGTACAGTACTAATCGTGATTTTAATTATTACCAAATTAATCATGATTAATATTTTTTACATAATTGAGCAGCCCTGATTAGTGGAATATGAGTTAAGCAGCAAATTGCAGAATTTTTTTTTACATATCAGAAGGCGGCCATTTTGCCACTTGCTGTTGACTGAAGATGACATCACAGTTGCTCAGGGCTCAGGTAACAACCAATCACAGTTCAGCGTGAGCTGTGATTGGTCGTTGCCTAAGTCAATGGGAAATGACAAAATGGCCGCCCCCTGAGATGGATAAAAACGGCTGGATTTTGCTTCATAACTCATATTCCACAAATGTCATATTAATCAGAATGTCATGTTTAGACTAGTTAAGCCACATATAACATATTACTGTCAAAAAATGTTTAAGGTTGACTTCCCCTTTAAACGCGCTAGCCGAGCCAAAATTAGCTTAGCTTAGCACGATCCAATCAGAGCCAAGCAGACAAAGTACTGTGTTCCCATTAACCTGTTGACATGAGGAAACCAAAGTGTGAAAGGAGTCTTTATCTTGCACTTTGAGCTTACATCGCCTCATTCCGTCACTTTGCCAAACAGGACAATCAATCAAAAGAAGGCGGCCACTAAAATGTTGACGCTTTGGCGACGTCATGTTTTCATCTGTCAGCTGCGTGAGCTGTGTCGTTTTCTAAAAGACGGTGTTTACTCGTACGAGCAAACGCACCTCTAAAAACGTACACGCGTGTGTTTGTGTGTAAGGGGCTGTGTGCGCCTGCACATGTGTGCTGCACCAGTGTGTTTTCTTAGGTGTGTTGTCAGGAAGCCGGCTGTCAGACATGACGGCTGAGGTTGTGCTCATTAGATGCTTGCGCGCACGCACACACACACACACACACACACACACACACACACACACACACACACACACACACACACACACACACACACACACACACACACACACACACACAGGGCGACTGGTGCGGAAAACAGAGAAGTCATTCAGACAAACTGCACCTGTTTTTTTTTTCCGCAAATGGTTTAACAAGCAGTTCCAGCACAGAGAAATACCTGGTCATAAACGCATAGACCAACACACAAAAAAGAGTGCTTGGAAAAGTGGAGGAAAATAACATCAAAGATCCAATGAACCAAACATTATTTGTTTTTGATGCCCTCTATGGACAATAAAAGCAATATTGTCCTAAGAGCACAACTAACTATCATCTGTATATGTATTAAAAAAACAAACACACACATTCAAATTGGAATATTCACCATCACGGTGAGCTCACGATCCCAACCGTGCTTTCTTGTATTGGTATAAGAATGGGGACATTGGAAACATATAAGTCAGGTCAACCAAAAAAGATAATTAGCTCACTAGTGCCATCTGGTGTATTATGGCTTTTATGACTCTAAAGTAAAAAAATAATAATAATAATTCTACGTTTAGTTGAATGAGGCCCCAGTAAAGACATAAATTAGGTAATCACGGGAAATGCACTATACAGTAACACATCAGGTTTACAGTGCATCAAAAAATTAGGATTTATAATGGGAGTCAATGGGACAAAAATTGGACATTTTTACTCATGTGCAATATAAATTTGTTTCCCACATATAATAATGACAATAATAATTTTGAAATTTTGGATCGTGCCATTTTAAACTTCAACATGTTTTGGACAATTGGGTGCAATTTCAGCTCACTCGGTGATTTTTTCATATGCTTTATTTTTGAGATTAATAATACAAAGTGACTTGATGATGGAGGGATTGATATGATGATTGATGGCCAAGATAGAACAAAAAATGAGCCAATAGATAGATAGATGAGCCAACATCACGACGCAGAAGTCCTCATTCCCATCACAAACTTTCCTCATCAAGGCAGGAAAAAAGCAAATGATTCCCCTCGCAAAAGTATGCTAACGAGCTTTGCGCGCGGCATGAATTAGCCCCGCGGTGTTCTACAGAGACGGTGTACACGCCACCCACTGTCAGGCGGCGTGAAGGGTGACTCGGGCATCATTTGCATACCACTCCTATTAAGCGGACGTTAGCGAGCGAGTTCGCGCCGTTGCCTCGGAACACTGACCAGAGATGCCAGGAGTCGGCGGGTCAAAACCACCACGGCTGCTCTGAGCGGGAAGATGAACGAGGGAGAAATTAATGTTGCGGCAAAAAAATAAAGAACAAAAAAAAAAAAGGCTGACTCAGCTTTATCAAAGAATGTTTTGTGGTAATAGCTCATGCTCACCACAAGCTCCCCAGTTGTTGAAGTGAACCTCAAGCTTGATCAAACCGATTCAAATTCCTCAATTCTGATTTTCAGAGTTTGATGTTGCAACACTGACGTAGCGTTTGCATGACCCGTGTGTTCTTTAAGTAAGGGGCAGTGCCTCTAATGAGTTTTTGCAGCGCGGGAGTTAGCGTCCTGTGCTAATGAGAGCCCGTGCAGTTCTAATGAAAAGGCCCGGACCCTCGACAAACAGCCTGCGGGTAAATAAAATAGCGCTAATTAGCATTCAGATGTCCTCCTACTGGGCTCGTCTCTTGTCTCTGTATGATCATGCTTCGCCTCCGTGCACTTTCATTACCCACTTTCAGGTCAGGGGGCTAAGAATTATTGATGTGAATAATAAAATAAAAAGAAAGTGCATCTACTAATATGTACGGAGCATGCATGACGTGAGGGCGAGTGGTTATATTGTGGCCATAATATAAATCTAACAGCCTGCATCTAGTTACCTGCATCGTCAAGCAACATGGAAAAAAAAAACGATAACAGGAGGCAGACATGCAATGAAACAGTGACCTGGTGAAGCAGCATGTGGCTCCATATACAATTGTATTGGGATCAGGATATATTGTGATGATGATCAAGATACTGTATTCCATACATTTACACTGCGCAATTTCTACTCCCTTGCGAGATGAAAATGAATCCTCTCTGTGTTTCCCACTGTTTATTACAGTCATATAAAAACACAACACCACATTAATATATCAACAATACTGCGGTTAAATGTTCGGAACAGACAGTAAATCGTTTTGTGGCTTCTTTTTCTAACCCCCCCCCCCTTTTTTTTCAACACGGCTCATTCTAGCCTTGGTCTTATTAGATTTAATGTAGAAAGCCATTTAAAAATATGCAAATCACAGTAGTGAAGCACTTAAAGGAAGAGTCATTTCACATGCAGGCGGTGGTTGAAATCTCATGTTTGATTTTTTTATTACTTTTTTTATTTAAATAAGTCTCAAAAGAAAACATTTAAAAATATGTTAATGTATTTCTATTTTTAAGTAAGTTTAGAAATAATAATATATTTATTTTTAATTCAGTCAAACTTCCCCCAAATATGCTTGTGTAGTATATACATACATATATATAGTATATGGAATTGACTTGGAATTTAATTCAATAAAAAAGTAATAATAATAAACAAAAAATTGAAACATTATTTTTGTCCTATTTGAACTTCTATAGTGAATGTTTATAGTTTACAAAACTTAATCAGAACTAGTGCAATATGAAAAAAAGGTATCTGGGGAAAATGTAATGTTATGTAAATGGGCGGAATTTCTATTGTTAATTTTTTCATTATTATTTAAATAAAAGTCTACATGGGAACATTTCAAAGTACAGTATATTGAAAAAAATGTTTTTGTATTTTGAATTTTGAATAGTTAGGGACTGTTAAAATGACATGAAAAATATTTACATGTGGTTGTAATCATAAAACAGGGAATTTTTTTTCATCAATTCATTAATACAACACAAGTATAGTTAAAAATAACAATAATATTGTAATTTAAAAAAAATGCTTCCCTGGTTAAAATTATAAATAGCTAAATAAAAAAAAGTCTCTTTAGTTAATGGAAAAGTATCATTAATAATAATAATAATAATAATAATAATAATAATAATAATTCAAAATATGTACATGAAGGGATTACAAAGACTTTAATCAATAGATGCATGCAATTATAGAAAAATAATATTTGTTTTGTATTTTTTCTCATCTATTGTGTTTTCATTTTCATGCTGAGGGAAGTTGTACACAAATTCCAAAACGTAACACCTCAGGGCCATTTGAAACATCAAATATGCACACTATCCAGTCATGCTCACTCAACTGAGCCCTCAATGACGGTTTGAAGCTTTCCAGTACTTTTTAATGTACTTTTTGGGGAAATTTGTACTCAAACTCCAAATTGTACGATCTCCGGAAAGAAAAGTTCTCACATTTCGTTCTGTTCCTTCTTCAAACTTTTTTGCTTCAGTGAAATTTCCCTTTTGAGCCCAATCTGAACAACTACAGTATATCCCTGGAAAACATGAGTTATTTGGTCATATAAATCATCAAATTAGAGATATTTACAATATAAAAAAAGAACGAGGGGGGAAAAAAAACGACATCAAATAGAGCTTGGAGGGATGAAGCAGACAGCTGTTCCAGTATCATCATGCACACGTGGAGGACCACACACGTGGACTTGACACGCTTCCATGCAGCTAACAGTGCGTCGCTCCTTGCACGTACAATTAAAGTGGAACGATCCCCCGGAGGGCGGCGGCTATCATAAATATGGAAAAAGCCACGCCGGTGCCTTTCTCCCTGCTTCGGCGGACGCCGGCGTCGGCGTGTTTGCGCCGTGCAGCCGGCTAAGCGCGACGGCAACGGTTGCGTCGCTCGTTGGGACGACCGTCAATGTGTGTGTTCCTCGTCGACGTTGGTGTTCTTACACCCCCCCCCTCGTCCAGTTGTGACTCAGCCGGGCTTGATTGTGCGCTTGTTTAGGTTTGTGCCATTTCGAGGGCATCTGCCCGCTAATCCCCGGTGTGGGATCGACTTGGAGTGAAGCTAACAGGGCCGCATGCATTCATCTCACAAAATCAAGCAAAAAAGTTCATGGCGCACACAATTAGAAGAGAAGAGAAATTGTTGACATTTCAGTACAGTATATCAGATTGGATTTTGGAATGGAAGTGCAAAGTGGTGCTGTCATGATCAATTATTTTTAGAGTAGATTAATCTGTCGATTATTCATGCGATTAATCGGATAATCGGATACATTTTTTATTTTGCATTTAACTCTTTGACTGCCAGACGTTTTCAGAAAAGGGATGCAGTGGGTGCCAGCCGATTTAAGCATTTTGACTGATCTTTCAAGGTCCACAGAAAATTATGTGTTTGGACTATGGAAACACACATACTACCAAATGAAAGATTGGACTCTCATCTTTCATCAGAAAAAAAAGTTTGTTTCTACCTTATTCCGTTTTTCAGTAATCAACAATAGAAAATGGTTAGTTTCACCTCTGTTTTGAAAAAAAACGTCTTTTAACGTCTTTGGCAGTCCTCCATAGGATTTTACTAAACGTTATTTAACGTTTTTGGCAGTCAAAGAGTTAAGTGTTTTATGAAAGCATTTTCCCCCGATGACTGTTTTTAACCAGTGATTGTTGTTTATTTTGTATTTCGTATCCATATGGTGATTAAAAAAAGATGGATTGATGTACTCGTCAACTTTTATGAAACTGATTATGTTACCGTCATTGCTTATGTCTTATTTTAATTGAACACAGAAGGTAATCAGTCTTCTTCCATGAAAGACTACAGAAATCAGTGATGAACTCATTTGCTCCCAAAAACGAATATGTCCTATTTATATGTCCCAAAGATGTATTTATACGTTTTTTTATATTTGTTTTATGCTAGAGCATACAGAAGGCTTTGATGCAGCCTCTGAACTGCAGGTGAATCAATGGTAGTAATTACAAAAACGGCCAGCAGGTGGCAGTAGACTATAAGAGATCAACCAGGGCCATGTTGCAAACAAGCTCTTTTTGACAGTGTTTTCACCAGGAATGTGTATAATGATGAAACTTAGCTAAATTCTAATGCTAATTGCTGCAAGACACTCTAATCTTTCTTCTGGTAGGTTCCATGTTTTTATAGCAATAGAACTCAATATTCTGTGGGCCTTGCAAAATCTGTCAAAATCCAGTGAAACACCTGGGAGAGAAGGGGGTTGCTTCAGTCAACATGGCTGGGAGTGAATGAGTTTATTATTGTTGAGTTGCTGAAATCAGATCTTTTGACAATTTTCAATTAAAAAATTGATTATTAAAATAGTTGTCAATTAATTTGATAATTACTTGTTGATCAATGTAATAATTTTGACAGCTCTAGTGCAAACAAAAAAACTAGAATTCAAATTCAAAATTGTACGATCTAAGAGACACTAAACATATGTGCCACGCATGAATTATTCCTTTCACAGTCACTTAACTACGATCCCGCAAAATTCTCAAGATCTGTGCAAGTTTATAGACCGACTTTCAAGGAAATTCGACTAAATTCGAAATTGTACACCGACGCCAATGGCTCAGATTCCCTAATCTTATATGAGATGATTCGATTTTGACAAAAATGCAACGAAACCCTGTGTGTACATACACATGCAATGAAGAACAGTTTCTTCCATTAGCAACTCAGGCTAAACTTAGCTCCTCCCCAACAAAGATGTTGTTTTCACATACTTCCTTAACACCAATTACTATTATACTATTCGCCCTTGGCGCCATCCTGTGGCATTTTAGTAGATTACAGGAAGAGCACAAAAACTGCAAATAGGTTTTTTTTTTTCAACAAATAGCTAAGAATGGGTTCAACAGTAAAATAAATAAATATAGGCAAATTAAAAGTTGACTTTGAACGGTTTCAAATGCCAAACAAAAATCAAAGCGTAGCTCGCCCATGTATCCTTTGACGCTCACCGAACTGCCCAAAAAAAGCCAAATCCATGTTGTTGTTTTTTACTTTAAAAGGCAAGTAAAATTTTTCTCCTTTTTCTCATCAAGAATTGTCGGTGGCACAAGACGGAGGCGTATTTATTTGAGTTGGGGCATTCAGCGGAGGGAAAGCGACTCGAGCTTGCGGCCAAAGCCATGAGGAGCCATGGTAACGCTCTACTGAGCTGACACGTTCCGCTAGCGCACGCACACACGCACACACATGCACGAAGCCACTTCCCAGACTTTTCCACAGCTGTCATATATCTTTGTATGTGTAACGCTAACGAAGGTATAAAGAGTGTCTGTGTACTCTGAATGCGTGTGTGATTATTTCTTCCTCTATTTATTTATATATTTTTTGCCATTTGATTTGTCTCTTTTACTTTGGGAAGTTGTTGTTTCTGTCTCCGTATATATCTGAAGAGAGACAGACACACACACACACACACACACACACACACACACTCGCGCACACACGTGCAGAAGGGGAAGCCATTAGTAGCGCACAATAAAGGTATTGTTACAACTGCTCCTGTCAAATACAATAAAATATTCATGGTAATAAATTGTAAGTAGTCCAACTTAGTAGGTTTTAATGCGGAGAGGCCCCCACCACACACACACACACACACGCACACGCACGATCTGCCTCACACACACCACGTGATATTAAGTCCATTGTCATTATCACAAATTGTTTGTTTTACTAATTTGACCTGATATCTAACGCAGTTAAGTTTACAAGCGATGCATTCCCCCCAAAAAATGTTATTGTCTAATTAACTAGTTCTCAATATCTCATTTTTCTAATTATATTTATGACGATGCTGAGTCAGTATGATATGAAAATGAGTATTTAGGGTGCACTAAAAAAAAAAAAGGAAGACAAACTAATACGACTGCAGAAATAAAGTTAAATAATAAAATTAAAGTTAAATAAAATCAAAATAATTATATACAATTTCACAAAGGGAAAAGTCCAAGTAAAGTGTAACTGACATGGAATAAGTTATAATTTGCCAAAAGTAAAAAAAAAACTTAAAACTATTATCACAACAAAGTTGTAAATGAAAGACGTTCAATACACTTTTTTTTGTTTAGACCGATAACAATACAAGTACTCAACCCTTGAGTAGTCACTGATACCGATACCAAGTACCGATACCAATAGTAATTTTTATGCATACATTTTTTCCAAAAAACAATGACAAGACAATTTGAACGAAAGACCTATACATCCCACTATATCATTATCTTTACAATTGCATGAAATTAACGGCAATGTCTGGTATCGGTACTTACCAATCTCTAATTTTAAGGGGTGAAATAAATCGCAATTTTGAGTTACGTGTGTGAGGGAATTTTAACAAAATTT
Source organism: Vanacampus margaritifer (assembly GCF_051991255.1). Lineage (NCBI taxonomy): Eukaryota > Metazoa > Chordata > Actinopteri > Syngnathiformes > Syngnathidae > Vanacampus > Vanacampus margaritifer. Next base: position 11,591,457 of record NC_135448.1, on the reverse strand, counting down.
CCACTTTATCTTACAATGTGCTGATTTTTTTTTTTTTTTAATCTCTGGACATTATGATTTATTTTTTCCCGTAAATTTCTACTTATTTTAAATAAAGATTCTTTACATAAAATTTGCTACTTTATCCCATGCAAAATATGCTATTGTTGTCGAATATATCAAAATAGCAGCTGTTAGGTTTATATTTACCGTAACGCTGATGCTAGTTTATGTTAGCCCATATATGGCGTTTCACATTAATTGTTAGCATGTTCACTGCATTTCTTTTTTGTTACACTTTTGATCATCGTTACCTTTGGCTGCTGATTGGCTGGAGCAGATGACGTGTTTGTGCTTTCTCGTGGGCCATCTGGAATCCGTGCGCTATGCAGCAACAAAAAAAAAAGGAAAGAGAGAGAGAAACATGAGAAATGGCTAAAAAGTCGAAGTTTGTACATTGATAAATCATTGCCGCTGATCTGAGCAGACAAATGAACTGAGGCCACACAGGAACAAATGTAATAAATGTGAGCGTCCGCTCTTTAGCGCCCCGAACCCCCCCCCCCCCCCTACATTTGCATTGCAGACGTTCGTATAGTGTCGTAATGGATGACCCCTGCGGGGGTGGCGAGGCGCTTTAATGAAAAATAAATTCACACTCAGTGAGCGATCGCCGTTCTAAAGCGGGACATCAGTCATGTGCGATGGATTAAACGTGGTGGGTAACTTGCGGAACTTTTTTTTTTTTCTCACAGTCTGGCGGGGGTCGTTTTTTCCCACCATGAATAATTCATGCATGCTGTCCTCAACTGGCATCAGTCATTTGGACGCCAAAATCTGCGGCCTGGTGGCAACTTGTTGATATTTCAGAGCCTTATTTTGTTTCCAGTCTGTGCCACCCACACACATATTAGCCACTATATGTGTCAGAGTCATGACTCAGGGCTTGTCAAAATAAAAAAAAAGATGAATGGAAGATTCCATCCGCAGGGACAGACTCCCATTTTGGAGCTCATCCACCTGAGATGTGTGGATACATTCAGCCTCTTGTCCTGTGATTAATTGTCGCAATCTCATGTTTCGTCATCCCTGCTAATGTCTCTGTCGGCTGTTGCTTTCTCCCGGAATGGTCGCGACTCGTCGCCCACCTGCGGGAAAGTCACCTTTTCGCACTCGTAGTAAGCATCGAACGGGAGGGAGAAAGGCAAAAAATAGCCGCAGTTTTGGATCTGGCACCGGTGTTCGGATCGCCTACGATCCGCGGATTGGTTGGTTGGAGGGGAGAGAAACAACAACAAAGTGCGCATTCACGGTGGACACCGTTCAGAAGCTGAAACATACTCACGTAACACGCCGCTTACGCTCAGGCTAACTTCAAAATAAAGGTTACTTACATTGATGGCAATGCAAATAGCTTTAGTGGACATTTACTTTGAAAGTGGCTTACGTCGTGGCATGATGGCTAGCTTGACTTCCCTTTTCGACGTTCGTAGTTTTGATTGACATTAAAGTTGCGACCAACATCAACACAATGCCATCCCGAGTTCATATTCAATCGCTAATTTAGGACGCTAAGAAACCACAAATTAATTATTAGTATTGCATGATACGTCAGAAGTCACCGACCTTAGTGGCTACTGGCTAGCATGCAGCTAGCTGTTAGCATTAACTACGAGATCCTGGCTGGTCGCTGTAAATGAGTTTGACAGCTGGTAACTGGCTGGCTTGAAATTTTTTTTTTTTCAATATTCTTGACCAAAGCTACTTTGTAATTAACTCTCCATGTTTAAAGGAAGGGAATGTGCCTTAAATTACACTTTGAGGTCTTTTCATTATTAATTAAAAAAAAAAAAAAGATAAATAGAATTTTGTCTTCATTTATTTTCTAAAAACACTTTTGAAAATTAAAGTAAAGAAAAACATTCAACTCAAAATGTCAATCATAGCCATTTAGATTGTAGGAACACAACTTTGAGCTCTTAGTACTTTGTTATTTTAGTTATTTTACACATGGACCATGTATAAAATGAAAATGTTTCTGCCTCATATTGCACATAAAGTTTTGTTCCTAAATCCTAAACAGCTATATTGGATATTTTGAATTTACTTTTTACTTAATTTAATGGGGAAAAAGCGTTTAAAACAATAAATGAAGACAAACTACTATTTATCTATCTACTATTTATCTTATCATCCGTGGCTCAAAGCCGTGATCCGTTGGACCACTAGTGGCGATAGTAGCAAATAAACAGATCATGTTTTGAGAAACTTAGCATGGATAGCGTAAATTGCGCTGCGTGTTGGAGCAGCGCGGCGGCCATAAAGCTTCTCAAACTGTTCCTGAACTGCAGTTGGCGACAGAAAACGTCTGTCAGGTGGCAATTTTGCAACGCTGCTCCAATGTCAATTGGTGAGCCACGGGCAACGAAATGATACGCTTGAAAAAAAACAACAACTGAAAAACGTAAGCTGTCAAATGCTGATAACCTCATCTCTATCCGAACTCAAATGGAATAGAAAGTGTGTAAGGGACTTTTGGGCCACCCTGTACTTATGGACATGGGATGGGGAATGAAGTCAATTTTCCAACTTTAGGGGTAACGTTTCAGGATATAAACACACGGGTGGGCAAACTCATTTCAAGTCATTTGTATTTTGGTTTGAAATCTACCCCTTGTGCAGCAACAAGTACAAACAGCATACAATAACACTTACAGGCATATATTATCTCAGCTGTAGCTTAGTAGGGGACCTTCTCTGCCTCTTCTTCATGCTTTTAATTATGCGTCATCTCTTCCAGTGGACCCAAAGTAAAAAATTTAAATAAAATTTAAAAAAACATGAAAACCCACCATGAACGATGAACTGCAATTTCACGGAGGAACAATTTTTGATGTTGTCAATTAAACACGAACGGGCACACAGGAGGTTGTTATGGCAGGACAAGATACATTTAGAAGTATTACTCATCTCATCCACATTCCAGGAGGAAGCCCAGCTCCACCTTTGGCACATGGTTGTTTAGTTTTTTGCGCTGGCTCCCTCATTTAACAGCTTGACGGAGTGTAGTGCATGCGTCAAATGTTGCACATTTCGTATTGATGCCAGGGTCGAATGACTCACAAAGAACTCGCACACAGTCAGTCAATTATGGAGGAGTTCAATAAAGCTGTGGGCACAAACACGTAAGAATATTCACGATGAAGACAAGCACCTGTTGTGAACACCATTTAAATACACGTTTAAAAAAAAAAAAGTGTAATAGAAGTCTGTGCAAAGCGTTTATGAATATATGTAAATATGTATCTTCTTCCAACAAGAATTAATTAAGAAGCACTGGATTAAGACGAAAAGTAATTTCATTCAACAAGTGAGCATAAATTGGATTTAACTGAAGCTGGGTCGACACCATTTGTCGTTTGTCTCAAAAGAATGTTATATGTTACTCTTCACTGTGACTCAAAGTAAATATTTCGTCTCCTCCAATTGATACTAGCAGCTCATCTCTGGCTTCTTCTTCTTTTGTGGTATTAAGGAAGTGACCCCACTTCCTGGTCCTGAGTCCAGCAGGATCATTAAAAAAACAACTTTTGTTATTTGTATTTTGAATTCAACAAATAAACATAATCAATCTGGATTTAAATGATGTATTTTTGTATATATATATATATATATATATATGAAGAAATAAATAAATAATGGTCGTTCAATACTACTTTTAAGTACCGGTACCATTAGTAGTTTTGATGCATAAAATTCGCCCCGCCCAAAAAATAAATCACAGATAATTGGAAGAAAGATCAATCATGTTTCTTTAAAATTGCATGTAATTGGTGTCAATTTTCTGTTCTCATAATTACTCATTTCTAGTTCCTGATCATGAAACAGCCACAAGACTGATACCTTTAAATTCGGTCTGGTAGCGTACTTGCACTCGTTTATCCCTACTGGCATGTTTTTTTTTGTTTTTTATTGGACAGTGGATTTGAAAGTGTGTGTTACAGTTGAGAAGTTGAGTCCCTGGTCAGCATTTGGAGGTTGAGGGTCTTGCTCAAAGGCACCTCAGTGGTCCTCATAAAGAGAATTTGCGTCTCTCCGCTTGCCTGTTGTTGTGGTGGGCGGTGGGTCTCAAAGCTGCCGAGTCCTTACGGCTTGAGCTACTACCGCCCCCAATAAAGAATGTATTGATTAGCGCTGCGTGGCAACAACACATCTCTGTGTCCGCCGTAAAATATTCAGTTCCCTCGCTGTGTTTGTGTGAAGATTTGTGTTTTTGCGCGCTATTTGTGTACGGGCGTGCGCTGGTGTCCTCGCCTCACCTCCCCCAATAACCGTAAATCTTGCGCGTAACTGACTCGTGCTGTCGAGACGCGAGCGCGGCCATAACTATAATTTTTGTCAAACTGCGTCAGGCAGTCCCGAGCGCGGGAATATTTATACGCGCGTTCTCTCTTCGCCCAACCAAATTAACTGCCCCTAAACACAACATTATCGTCCCTGTATGTCGCGGGTGCGGAAGCTCTGGCCCGTGGGCCATCTAAGGCCCAGAGCGCAGATTCACTGAATGATTTGGTTCCTGAACACATTAAAACTCATTCACTGCCATTGACGGCTATAGACGTCAAAAATTCATTTTAAGTATTTCTATTAGTTTAACATTTTTTCCCACATTTGTTAACAAGAGTATGAAAACCTAGATTTTTTTTATTGTACATTTAGAACAGATATAAAAATTTTAATTTAATTTGTTAATTTAATTAATTAATTTAATTAATCGTGAGTTAACTAGTTAAATTATGGGATTAATTATGATTAAAAAGTGTAATCGCCTGACGCCCCTAGTTTTTTATATTTTCTTTTTTCTGTTTTAAAAATAAAAGATTATTAAAAATTTTAAAAAAACAATTTTTTAAAGAAGAAAAGATTATTAAAAATGGGGGGCGTAGGCGATTAAAATTTTTCGTAATTAATTGCATGACTTCACTAGTTAACTCCCGATTAATCACAAATTTTATATCTGTTCTAAATGTACAATACTTTTTTTAGGTTTTTATACTCTTGTTAACAAAAGTGGAAAAAAATGTTTAACTAATAGAAATAGTTCAAATGAATTTTTGACGTCTATAGACGTCAATGGCAGTGATTCAGTTAAGGAAATGCTAATTGAATATAAACCTGGTCGGGCTCTGAGGTCTGCAAACTTGGGTCAATTAGTGGAGTCCAGGCTTCAAATCAAACATGGTGAAGTGGCATTTAGCTGTTATGCTGCACCCCAAAAATGTTGCACATTCCTTTGATTAAGATCCAAATCAATTTCGCGGTCTCCATCTGCTGCCCGGATATGGCAAAAATGCCTCGTCGGGATGAAGATGTGAAAGACCTCCCACATTTTCCTTGCGGTGCTTCAGGATTGTTGGGAATGGGCGGAGTTTGTCACAAGTGACGGCTTGAACAAAAAGAATCAATTATCCAATGATCTCTGCTCATGTAAGAGCTGTGAGCTTAAGCCCCTCATCTCTCCTGGAGCTTTGAAAAACATCAGAACAAGGTTAGGAACAAGGTTACCTCTTTTTTTTTCTCTTTTTTTTTTAATACCACTGGGACCCAAATCCTCAAGTTGCGAGACAAATCCTTCAGCCGCTTCTTCAGTGGTGCTGAAAAGGAAGTTGAACTTGTGGTCACAGCAAAAGCAGCCAGGGAGGGATTTGTCAGGGATACAAGGACATTTTCTCCCGTAAGCTCAATTATTTAAAAAGTATGGATGATGACGCTAGAATATAAAGTTTATTATGTTGCTTTAAGAGCGATATATAGTCAAAGCAGTGGACTTTGGGTTTATTTTTACACAAATAGAGAAGGGTGGGAAGCCTTCAATTACACATGCGCCAGTGGTACTACAAATCCCAGAATGCTTTGCAGTAGCAGGTTTGTTGGAAAAAAATTACGTTGGAATTTGGATAAGACAAAAGAATTATGAGACCATTTTCACATTTTTGTACATAAAGTTTTGAATTTTTAATACGAAAGGAAAATTGTACAATTAATTGAAAGTATGTTTTTTCTTTGCTCATGGAAATTTTGAACGTGTTCAAAAATTCCTTACGACAAGAAAAAAAACTGTTGGCTAACATGTTTGAATGTTTGCGACCTTGAAAGAACCCTGACAAGAAATCAACATTCGCTACCTTCGCACATCTCCGCAAACATTCGCCCTTAGGTGGGATACGGCTTTCTTGAAGCTCCTCAACTCACCTTAACATAGTTCCTATTTTAGCAAATAAAGGATAGGTTCCAAAAAAGAATTCGACAAATGTGAACCTGCAAATGGCAACCCGTTAATTGACTTCAATTTGTTACAAAAAAATAAAGTTGGAATGTCACACTTCAAATATGAGAGCAGTAATAATGTCATGTCAAAAGTAATGAACAAAAATTCTGCTCACATTTAATTTCATAACATTCCAACGGTTTTCTAGGAATTTCAGGATATGATATCTATTGGTATGAATCCAATTATTTGCTCTGCAAATTTGACTTCTTCATCTACCGCCTGACAATTTCTTGCACAAGCCTGCTGCAGTAGCGCAGATAATCCAAAAAAAAAAAAGTGTTGGATTTATTTATTTTTCCCCTCAGGCTTCTGTGTGAGTGCGTGAATCCGAGAGGAGACGTCACCGATGACATCCGACCTTGTTGCATTATTGACACCGCAGCTACCAAGTTGCGTCTGCCTTGGGGGAGGCCTGCTGAGTAACAATTTTGGGAAGTTGACGCAACGCCTGAAGTTGGATATTGCTGCCCATTGGCGCTTATATAGAATTTAGAGCACGGGCGGATGTGCTGCAGCAATAAAGGAAAAAGCAACGAGTGTGTTCGCTTTGAATGTGCTCATAAAATTCAGCTCATCAATTATTGACAGGAGCAGAGGCTGAGGGAGATGCACAACCGTGGAGGAACATGCCCAAAATTCATTGAAACTACACTCCAAAAATCACACCCATGAATAATAATAATACTGTAATCAAGGGTAAGAAACTAACTTGAGGAGTGAAGTCTGCTAAATAATTCACATCAGCTTTATAATGCGTTCAAGTTTGAAAGTGGCAGAAGAAGAAAGGTATTCAATCATGCATTCAAATTGAAGAAATAAAAAAATCAAAAAAAAAGTCAGTGACAAAATAGAAAAGTTTTGTACGAGACAAAATGCGTTTCGATGCAGCCGGTGCGACGGTACAAAAGGTCAGCAAGGTTCTCGCGTTGTTCTTTTCGGTTGAGCGTCCGCGATGAAAGATGAAATAGAAATGTTCAAATCTCTCCAGACGGAGAAATGAAATGACAGCGCTCTTTCCTATTAAGACGGCTCCTTTTGCTACTACGCAGCCACGAAGGGGACTGGGATGAAAAGGAGACAAAAAGCAATGAGTCATATCCTGAGAATCACATCTTGTGGGAAAAAATGATTCATGATGATCAATAACAATATATTCCATCTGTCCATTTGCCTAGAGATGTCACACGACGGTGACAAAGCACTACTTTTGTCCGAATGAAGCTTCTCAACTCTCTTCACTATATAGTTCCTTGGCAACAAAATGTCACAATATGGCACCAAAGTACTACATATGTCTAAATGAAGGTCCTAAAATTCACTTCAAGAGAGTTCTTTGGCACCAATACGCCCCACAAGATGGTGCAAAAGCCAAAGGTAGTACAATAACTGGTCCAGAGGCAAGGCTAGTGTGTAAGGGAGGAGCTATGTTTAGCCTGGTATGTTTCAGGGACAAAAACGGCCAGAAGGTGGCAGCAGAGTATAAGAGATCAACCAGGGCCATGTTACAACAAGCTCTTTTCCCCACTGTTTCAAACAGATTCGTGAATAATGATGAAACTTAGCAACATTCTAATGCTAATTGCTGCAAAACGGAAACAGATAGAAACTTTTTTTTTTCCTGATGAAAGAAGAGACTCTAATCTTTGTTTTGCTAAATTAAGCAATCGAACAGAATATTCTGTGGACCTTGCAAAATCAGTCAAAATCCAGTGAAACAGCCGGGAGCGAAGGGGGTTGCTTCAGTGAAAATGGCTGCGAGTGAATGAGTTAAGTGTAATGTGGTAAGATGAATGTGAAATGATATTAAACAGACGTGAAGAGAAGTCAATTTTACAAGAATGTATTCATAAAATTACATTTTACGTGAATACATTCTTATTATAGTTTGAAAAAAGTCCCAATTGTGTAGAAATAAGGTTGAAATTTGACACCCAAAAAACCTCAGAATAAATTCTAAATATCACTAGAAAAGTCAAAATATTATAAGAATAAAGTCAAAATATTCTGAGAATAAAACAAATAGTTATTACTTCAGGGGGAAAAAAGTCCTAGGTTCTAAGTGATTATCTCAAACCCTCCTTTCGTTTCTACTCGGTCACACGACTATAAGCAAATATAATCCATCTTTTATCAAACGTGAAACCCAAAAAGCACGCTCTGAGAAAGAAATTAAAGACCTACGAGAATAATCAAAAGTTGAATGTGTGTCTGATCTTGTCCTCTCTCCTCAAGCTGCTCGATTCTTGGTGAATATAAACTACTTGTGTGTGACATGTTTGCCAACCAAATTGCCACAAAAAAAAAAAAAGTATTTCAGAAGGTTTGGAGTTTCATGCCTCGCTCTCAATATTTCATAAGACAATTTGCATAACTTCAAATAAGAACTCATCACCTCGGCTTTTGCATTTTGATGTGATGTGCTGTCCAGTGATAGTTGTGTTGGTTTCCAAATACCAAATCGGCACACAGACAACATTATGCTTACAAATTCGTGATTAAAAAGGAATTTTGTTACAATGTTGCTTTCTAACCAAACAAGTCCTTTTTACATGAATAAAAATACATATTTAAAAACATAGCCATTTTAGGTGAAAACAGCCATAATTATGATTTTTTTAATAATTTGTTTCATAATTTACAACTATAAAGTCGAAATTTTCACACACCAATTAACTCGTCAATTGACTTCACACTGTGTTTACTCTTCTCTCTCATAACAACGCATCTGCAGTGTCATGTTTTAAACCATACCGCATTACGTGTGTTTGTGTGTGTACTTTTGCCGCAATCTGGATGGTGGACAATTCATCTGCATTAGCGGGAGATTAACCTGCACACCTAAAACATCCATCACTGGCACACGTGGGCGCGAGCACGTACGTGTTCGCCGCCCTGGGCAAGGGCAGCGGTGCCTGGGCGTGCGTGCGAATTATGCAAAACATGGGGATGCGGTGCTGGCGCACACACACACACACACACACACACACACACACACACACACACACACACACACACACACACACACACACACACACGCGCTCTCCAAAATCTATTTTAAATCCATCAGAAGACCTTGACGCCTTCCAGCAAAGTGACAACATCATGCTCTGCTTCCACGTCATCAGAATATTGGCAACTGGAAAAGATATGGTTTATTAAAATGTGTGATTTGTGTCACTCGCCAAAATATATGAAAGCAGATAGATAATATATGCAGTGCACCTTCCGAAACTTTGTCAAACGACGTTGGGTAAGAAATGTGTCACACCTATAAAAAAAACAAAAAACTCTAGCCTTAGATTACGAGTCTCAAGCATATTGCAGCTAGCACGAGAAGCTAATGTACTGTAGCTGTCATTGTCAAATGTCACTAACACATGGACTTAAATGCACCATACCACATAGGCCTATGTGTGTCAACAGTCATACAGGATATAAATGAAAGTAGTTTGTTCTTAAAAAAAAAAAAAAAAAATGGCAGTGTCTTACCAAACCATAGAGGCAGTGGAAACCTAGTTTAGGGCTAATGTAGCAGTCTGCATTTTCTTGTAAAGTGCTTCATACAGATGGACTTGAATGTTCAACACAAGCCACACAAGATCCATATTAAAGTTTTTCGTTCACAAAAAGTTGGTCAACACCGACTATGACTGAGTCCTATGACCCTTATCACGCCAACAGAAAAATACAGGAAGTAGAACCCTAGCTAGTGGCTAACATTGCAATGCGCATTTTTATTCAGTACTTCTTCTTGTCAAGTCCTATCAAACCAACAGGCCCATGGATAGTAAATACAGGAAGTAGAAACGAGCGAGTGGCTAACATTAGCAGTTTACATTTTTATACAGTACTCCTTGTTAATCATTTCAAACCAACAGGACAAATACAGGAAGTAGCAACCTAGCTATTGGCTAACATAGCAATGCGCATTTTTGCTCAGTACTTCTTCTTGTCAAGTCCTATCAAACCAACAGGCCCATGGATAGTAAATACAGGCAGTAGAAACTAGCGAGTGGCTAACATTAGCAGTTTACATTTTTATACACTACTCCTTGTTAATCTTCTCAAACCAACAGGACAAATACAGGAAGTAGCAACCTAGCTAGTGGCTAACATAGCAATGCGCATTTTTACTCAGTACTTCTTCTTGTCAAGTCCTATCAAACCAACAGGCCCATGGATAGTAAATACGGGAAGTAGAAACGAGCGAGTGGCTAACATTAGCAGTTTACATTTTTATAAGGTACTCCTTGTTAATCTTCTCAAACCAACAGGACAAATACAGGAAGTAGCAACCTAGCTAGTGGCTAACATAGCAATGCGCATTTTTACTCAGAACTTCTTCTTGTCAAGTCCTATCAAACCAACAGGCCCATGGATAGTAAATACGGGAAGTAGAAACGAGCGAGTGGCTAACATTAGCAGTTTACATTTTTATAAGGTACTCCTTGTTAATCTTCTCAAACCAACAGGACAAATACAGGAAGTAGCAACCTAGCTAGTGGCTAACATTGCAATGCGCATTTTTATTCAGTACTTCTTCTTGTCAAGTCCTATCAAACCAACAGGCCCATGGATAGTAAATACAGGCAGTAGAAACGAGCGAGTGGCTAACATTAGCAGTTTACATTTTTATACAGTACTCCTTGTTAATCATCTCAAACCAACAGGACAAATACAGGAAGTAGCAACCAAGCTAGTGGCTAACATAGCAATGCGCATTTTTACTCAGTACTTCTTCTTGTCAAGTCCTATCAAACCAACAGGCCCATGGATAGTAAATACGGGAAGTAGAAACGAGCGAGTGGCTAACATTAGCAGTTTACATTTTTATAAGGTACTCCTTGTTAATCTTCTCAAACCAACAGGACAAATACAGGAAGTAGCAACCTAGCTAGTGGCTAACATAGCAATGCGCATTTTTACTCAGAACTTCTTCTTGTCAAGTCCTATCAAACCAACAGGCCCATGGATAGTAAATACAGGAAGTAGAAACTAGCAAGTGGCTAACATTAGCAGTTTCCATTTTTATACAGTACTCCTTGTTAATCCTCTCAAACCAACAGGACAAATACAGGAAGTAGCAACCTAGCTAGTGGCTAACATAGCAATGCACATTTTTACTCAGTACTTCTTCTTGTCAAGTCCTATCAAACCAACAGGCCCATGGATAGTAAATACAGGAAGTAGAAACTAGCAAGTGGCTAACATTAGCAGTTTCCATTTTTATACAGTACTCCTTGTTAATCCTCTCAAACCAACAGGACAAATACAGGAAGTAGAAACTAGCAAGTGGCTAACATTAGTAGTTTACATTTTTATACAGGACTCGGGACAAATGCAGGAAGTAGCAACCTAGCTAGCGGCGTAGCTGTCAACCTCTCCACTCAGTGCTCCTTTTGGTCAAACAGGTGGAATTAAATGTATGACACCAGTCACCGTAGATCCAGATTAAAGTCAAAGCCCTTTGGTCACAAAAAGTTGGCCAATACCAGCTCCGTCTGAGAGTTTTATCAAAGCCAATGGAAATGGCAATAAAATATGCTGACATGAGGAGAAAATGGATGGATGGAAGTTGAATGAAGATTTAAGGGAGAACCAGGGTCTCCAGTCCAACGCTTTATTGATGAATTCATTGATCAAGAGTCCATTTTTAGAAGTGACAAGAGAAGTGCGACAACGGGGGGGATGGGGTGTAATAAAGTGAGTGAGCAAAAAAAAAGAAGATGGGGTTAAAAGAGATGGAGAGAAAACAGAGTCATTGTAGCGCTTGGCAGCCTTGCGCCCCTCTTTTTCGCTGTTTGCTTGTGTTGCCACGGCAACAGCGAAGCCAGGCTGCTGATAAGTTAAGCAGATGGTGCGAGGTTGATGACTGGAACTTGTTGGATGGCTTCCTGGTGGCAATGAGTGCTGGTTGGAAAATATTGATACTGATAGGTCCTGGTGCCCTGCTATTGGCTGGCGACCAGTCCAGGGTGTGTCCCGTGTCTCGGGTTGAAGTCAGATTGGATGAGCTACAAATCGCCCGTGACAGTGACCTTATTAGAGTGAGCCTATTCCAGCTGACTTTGGATGAGAGAAAGATGAGTCGGCGAGAAGGGATGGCGTCTTTGAAGATGCTTTAACATGATCAACGAGAACTTTTTTTAAAAGTATTTTATGGTAAATAGTCTGGGTCTTGTGATTCTGTTTAGCAATCCTCACATAGTAGAACAAAGCTAGCATAAATTGTAGCCAGTTTAGCATACTCTACTTGAAAGGCTATGAGTATTGTTACAGGCTAAGTCCTCGGTGCATATTTTCAGGAAAAAAATGCCAGCAGGAAGTCTAAGTACCTGGCGAAAACCCATCCAAGCACGGAGACAACGTGCGCACACCACGCGGGAAGGCCAAAATCGGGAAAGTCTACCAGTGACGAAAACACGTTTCTCGTACGTGCTGAAATGAGGAATTTTCACACCTAATTACGCATGCCGAGGTGTGCTGGTCTGTTGCCAGAAGACACTCAATGAATGATGACTCCGCAGGGGAGAAAAAAGGAGGAAGGAGAAGGTGTGATGAGGAAGGAGGAAAAAATGTGCAAAGCGCGGATCCGAAATCTGCATTTGCGAGCATTTAACTCTTTGACTGCCAGACGTTTTCAGAAAAGGGATGCCGTGGGTACCAGCCGATTTAAGCATTTTGACTGATCATTCAAGGTCCACAGAAAATTATGTGTTTGGACTATGGAAACACACGTACTACCAAATGAAAGATTGGACTCTCATCTTTCATCAGAAAAAAAAGTTTGTTTCTACCTTATTCCGTTTTTCAGTAATCAACAATAGAAAATGGTTAGTTTCACCTCTGTTTTGAAACAAAGTCTTTTAACGTCTTTGGCACTCCTCCCTAGGATTTTACTAAACGTTATTTAACGTTTTTGGCAGTCAAAGAGTTAACAGAAAGATAAATTGTACGTCTGGTCCCCCGCCGAGAAGGGAAACCGAAGTCCAGGCGCATGAAGGCGGCGGTTAAAAGTCAGGCACAGATAAGAACCGGAGGAGACGAAAACGGATGGAGGGGGCGAAAAGACGAGCAGCATCACGGAGAGCGTGTGCTAACGGAATGGCGAGCGCTAACATTCCTGGCCGAATAGATCAGCTGGCCCGGGGAGAAAGACAAACACGGCAGAGGAAACCGCGTCTAGACTGCTCACACACTCGCACATTCACAGATGCTCAAGCGACCTGCTGCTACCATGGACAATGTGAGCCAGCGCTGCCAAGAACATAAAGAGTGAGAAGCATAAAGATAGGCGTCGGGGGGAAAAAGCAGGTCGGGAGGTAAATAAGACAAATGAGCGCAAAGGGCGGTAGCGGCTCGTCAATAGCCGCCCAGCAAAAAATGTAATAATGACAATGAAAATGAAATGTTATTTCAAGATTTAAAAAACAAAAACATGTGTACAAGTGTTTGTCTGACTGTGGTCTGTTTTATCAGAAGTGACTAAACACATTTGTGGTGATAATAACTTCTGGTTACACTCAGCCGTGCTTCAGAACTATGATGAATCATTTTTAGGCTTTTAAATTAAAAAAAAAAAATCAAATAAGACATGACATTTATTTTTCTCTGTGCTTCAGGTTGAAGTGAAAATCCACAGGCTTAAAACGAAACTGCTGTTAGGCTTCCAGGCTACACGAGGATGGTAAGATTGGCCCTTTTAATAAACACGGGTGAGTCACACTTTCACATTCGTTACAAAAACGCGTTGTTTGTCATCCAGTTCTGTGTGAGTCAGTTTCCTTATTAGCGGAAAAATCTATGAGTCGCAGGATGACACCAGGGTAAGACGTATGACTTGATGCCAACCCTACCGACCATTCCTAAAAAAAAAAAAAAAGCGCAGGAAGTCAGAGTGATGAATGACCTTGAGTCTCATCAGAGGAAGTTTGCGCACGGTTGGAAGACGGCGATTTCTCCAGGGACCGAGATCCCCGTACGGTTACCTGACCCCGACCTCCATATGTGCGAGCGTAGCTTCCTCGCAGAGCTCCCCCGAGTGATTGACAGGTCAAACAGGCTGTGCGCTGATTGCTAATTGGTCTCAGGTAAGTCCAAAACTTCCAATCAGCTCCACTACTTGGAGTGGAAAATAGACTTCCTGTGACACCTCAGCGACTTTTCTCTTGAATAACAACCTTGAAGGTGACCCGCTCTCTGGGAAGCCACCAACTTGACGGCGGAAGATGCCTATCATGACCTTATTAGGCGTGACAGGTCGCCAAAAGTTTTGTCTGGTACCAAAGCATATTATCTGTCGTGTGCCTCTATTTTTGGCGCCCCAACTGGCGGAATACCAAATGAAGACCAAATGTTCACAGGCAAGATTGTCAAGTCGTGTAGTTCAAGCCAAGCAAGTCTAAAATTGGCGACTTAAGTCTGACTCGAGACAAGTCTGTCCCCATCTGATGGAAACTCTCGTTGAAATACCTTGAAACTGAAGCGTACCCTCTTACAGGAAATGCATTTTAGAGCCCAATCGTGTGCTTCGTAACACAAGGTTCAAACGCAAGCAACCTGAACGTTCCCGCTGCTGTTAGCCCCGGACTTTGCTTTGTGGAAACACGCCGTTTGATGTGTTTTCGCCGTATATGAAAATGAATTGAAACCACTCTGCGGGACGCCAGGCAATTTATCAAGGCGAGGGTGAAAGGCTCGCCGAGTCGACGGGAAGACGGCGGCAGCGGGATCAAAGAGCAGGCTTTGTATTATCCAGGTTTCTTTGATGAGTCGGAGGTCGGATTAACCACCTTGCGATCCTATATGCCTTCTTATATGATCCATGAATGTTATTCTATAGAGGGGAACAAAAAAAAGATGGCGAAAGAGTCTCATAAATGTTATGTGACTGTAAGTCTTTACAGACAATTGAGCTTGACAGGATTCAGCTGCTTTCGACAGAGCCTGCGTTTATCGGGTTAGTTGTGGGTTTTGGATGCATTGGGGTGTGGTCTGTCAATTCCTTTTACTTAGACCGCAATCACCTATACTGGTCTCTAAGATGGAAACAGAGACGGTAATGTGAAATCTCATAACTGATTTCAATGTTTTTGCGTATCTTCACTAGTAACTCTAACTACAGAAGATTTTACACTGAGGTGTCCGGACGTTTTGGCCGAGGCATTTCTGATTTTGAGCCTTTGGTCCCGGATCTTGGCAGATTTCGCCAACTTCATTATTTTGTCCCAGTATTTTTCCATGTGTATGTCGACCACACAGTTGTCATAGTGATTCATACAATAAACCAATTAAAAGTGAGTTAAACTGTTATATTCCTTCTTATTTACTTTACGTTTGCGTTACGTAGCAAGCGATGACCGGAACTACAACCACTTCCTGCTTTCACTTCTAAGAATCATGAGAAATGTACTCCTACTATCAAGTGCAGTCATCAGTGTTGTTGGTCAGACAACACGTTTAGCATTAGCGATTGACGCGCATGTTGGCAGTATGTGCCCCGCCAGTTAGAAATAATGTAAAAATATATATATTAAATAAAAAAACTGTAAACAATGTTCCATCTCTCAATGAGGGCACTTCCCGCCGGTTATTACAAGCTAACGCTGATAACCCGGTTAGCCGATGCTAATCTGTGCTAACTGTGTAGCTCAAGATCTGCTTAGGACTTTAACTCATTCACTGCCATTGACAGCTATAGACGTCCAAAAAATCATTTGAACAATTTTTTCTTAGTTTAACATATTTTTCCATTCTTGTTAATAAGAGTATGAAAACCTAGATTTTTTTTGTACATTCAGAACAGATATAAAATTTGTGATTAATCGTGAGTTAACTAGTAAAGTCATGCGATTAATTACAATTACACTTTTAATTGCCTGATGCCCCTCATTTTTAATAATCTTTACTTTTTTTCTTCTTCTTTTCTTTTCATACCTCTTGTTAACAAAATTGGGAAAAAATGTTAAACTAATAGAAATAGTTCAAATAAATTTTTGACGTCTATTGCCGTCAATGGCAGTGAATGAGTTAATGTTTTAGTGCCTTAGTTTAAACATAAAAATAAAAAAAAATCCATAATACTGTGTGGCTCCTTTAAGGCTTTTAACAGGTTCATTCAGAGACAGGCACATAAAAGTCCAAAAACACTCGACTTGGACTCTGTGTAGGCATTTGTTAGCATGCCAATTACTGGATTACCTCTGTTACAAGTGTGAACAATGTCATCGTCCTAATTTCCATGATCAATTTATATCTCTCAGCAGTCGCCATGTGTCTAAGCGTGACAAATAGCTTGTGGCTCTGAAGGGCAAGACTGTAGCGTGTAAATGTGAGATGTCGCCGCCGCTACAACTCATTCCATTGCGCGCTATCAGAAAAGAACGGATCAGATTAGCCGAGGATGACGTTTATGGATTTACCACCAATACCGCGACGTCTAATAGGAATTCGAGAGCCCTTGACAGCCTTTTACCTCCTCGGTCAAATTATAGCCGTTGTTGGAATTTCCTCCTTTGCCTGTCACTTCGCTCAGAAGCCCTTAAAGCTGCGTGCAATGGGGCCACTCGTGCTCAAGAATGGTAGACATTCTCTATCGTAGAATCAAACCTCACTATTCTCGGGGATTAGGAGCCCTGCAAACCCTGATCGGAATAGTAAACTCTGGTGTAAATGCTAACTAGTAGCTAATATTGGCTAACAGATATACAGAGCAGAAAATGTTTTAATTAGATGTGTATGGTTTATTCCAGTAGTTCAACTGATAAAGTAAAACTCATTACTATTTCTTGTAAACACATTAGAAAATGGTAGTAGATTTATAAGTATACTGTATTTTTCAGGTAAATGTACTTTACTTTAAGCATTTATTTTTCTGATTACTTTTTAGTTTTACATTTCAACCTTTGTGAATGACAACACGCTGTAAAAAAATATATAAGCAGAGAGGTAAATGTTGGGATTTTATATATTTTACATAATGTACAGGAGTTGAGTGAGTATCAGAGCGTTTTTCTACACAAGATCTGTACTTCTACTTAAGTATAGAGTGCGAGCGCTTTTGCCACTTCTGGCCATCCCAACGCCCTCGCCCTCGGCAAATATATGCCGAGCTCGACAACTTTCTGCCCAACTTATTCTAAAGTGTTTGCGACTTCTTCATGAATTTATGATTTACTTGTGCTGCTCTGGTGATTTGCAGCAATTTTGAGTTCCTTGGCAGCGAGCATCGTCGTGTTTTAACTGTCAGCTACACCCCAGAAGAAAAAAAAAAAAAGATTAAAAAAATAAATAAAGAGCAAAATTGATGTGCTGGCTCGCTGAAAGAGATGAACAGAGGGCACTCTTGAAATGTTGTTGATGTATAGCCATCTCGGCTGTCCTGAACTGAGGAGGGAACTCCTCAGATTTATTATGCATCCAACTCAGTCTCAAGACAAAATTAGCAAAGTAGCAACAAGGACAAGACAAAACTTGGGAGCTTCTCAAGGATTGACAAAGTTTGGGACAAAGACTGGAAAAGACACTACGAACCTAAATGCAACATGAGGAATTACAAAAGAGTTCCCGAGTTTAAAGGGGAAGCCAACCCCCAAAAAATGTCTTGGCAATATGTTCTATGCAGCCACATTAGTCTAAATATTTTTGCTTAACTCATTCACTGCCATTGACGGCTATTGACGTCAAAAATTAATTTGAACTATTTCTAGTAGTTTAACATTTTTTCCACTTTTGTTAGCAAGAGTATGAAAACCTAGAAGAAGAAAAATATTGTACATCTAGAACAGATATCAAATTTATGATTAATGGGGAGCTAATTATTGAAGTCATGCGATTAATTACAATCAAAAAAAATTATCGCCGAATGCGATAAAAAAGAAAAGAAAAGATTATTAAAAATTAGGAGCGTCGGGCGATCAAAATTTTAAATCATAATTAATTGCATGACTTCCCGAATTAACTCAAGATTAATCACTAATTTTATATCTGTTCTAAAATTACAATTAAAACATTTTATGTTTTCATACTCTTGTTAACAAGAGGGTAATAAAATGTTAAATTAATAGAAATAGTTCAAATGAATATTTGACGTGTATAACCGTCAATGGTAGTGAATGTTAATATTGCGTTAGGAGAATATGAGTTAAGCAGCAAAATCCAGCAGTTTTTATCAATATCAGAAGGCGGCCATTTTGCCAATTGCTGTTGAGTGAAAATGACATCACAGCTGCTCAGGTCTCAGGTAAGCAACCAATCGCAGCTCAGCTTCAGAAAACAGATGAGCTGTGATTGGTCGTTGCCTGAGCAACTGGGATGTCATCTTCAGTGGACAGCAAGTGGCAAAATGGCCGCCCCCAGACATGGATAAAAATGGCTGGATTTTGCTGCATAACTCATATTCCACAAATGTAATATTAATCAGAATGACTAGTGAAGTCACGTATGACATATTATGTTAAGTGAAAATCTGCAATACAGTACGGAAGCGTATTGCATTCACTTGAAAAAAAAAAATCCTGTTTTTCAGACTAATTTTTTGGGGGGAGCTTTGTTTTTTTTGAGTATTTTTTTCTGTTTTATTGAATATTTTTTTCCCTGTTTTTGAGTTGTTGTTTTTTTCCTGTTTTTAAAAATAAACATTTTCTCTGTTTTTTAACCACAATACAGTATACACATCCATTCCTTTATTGAGAGCCAGTAAGGAAACATGACCATCTTATTGCATATGGACGTATGCAAGAAAGTGTCCACTTCCGCTATTAGCGAGTCTGTAACAAGTCACTTGGAGTTCAAAGGTTAAAAAAATAAATAAATACAGTACTCCGAAAAACAAAACACCAGCTCTGTTTTTCGGAATAATTTTTGTTTCTGTTTTTTTTGGGAATATTTGTATTTATTTCTATTTTTTTTCCTGTTTTTTAAAAAAATATATATATATTTTTAAATAATTTTCCCACAGTTTTTCTGAATATTTTTGTTCAGCCTGTTTTTTCTGAATATTCAGTAAAACAGAAAAAAATATTCAGAAAAACTGAAAACAAAACAAAAAACTAAAAAAAAAAAAACCAGCTCCCCAAAAAATTGTCAGAAAAACAGGAGGGTTTTTTTTTCAAGTGAATGCAATACGCTTCTGTAATATAGAGACCAAATAAAAAAAATAAAAATAAATGAAAAAAAAGAAATGTATAGGGTAATGGGCAAACTCCTTGATGGAGTTAAAAGCGTGTTTACCAGCTTAACATCCACAACAGGTAGCAAGCATTTTTTTTTACTCACATTTGCCGACAATATAAATCATTTATCAAAGTGGTAGTCAACACTTGTTTATATTGGCCTGTGTGAGTCAGTGAATGGCTATGTTGTTTTTCAGCATCTTACTCAGCATGCAACACGCCCTTCTGAGCGCAAACCGCAACGTTTTCTGATCTCGCGCCACACATTCACTGTCGGGAGGACGTGCAAACCGCCAAGGTTTCTCTCCACGTTGTGCACACCACCGGGGGCCGCCCCCGCAGCGCGCCTCTCCTTGGGGTTTTGTGGCGCCGCAACAACATTACGCAGGGTCCGCTCTCCAATCGTGACAGGGGGATGCTGGTTATTGGTTGGACCGCGAGGGAGCCCGCCAGGCCGAGGAAATGTGCGGAAAACGTGGCGCTCTTCATCATGAATTATGTTGACGCTTCTCTGCGCAGGAGAGACTCCCTTTGGTGCCTTTCATCTGACTTTTGAGAACCAATAAGTGTCACAACATTAAGGTGCAGCTGCATAATGGAATGAAATCCAATACCTGGCTCCAAAGTCTTACCTACAAAGAAAATAATGTTCAGTTCTGTTCGGGTATATTGAGGCTTTTTGAAATTTTCGGCATTTGTATACACTATATTGCGGTCCAGAGTTCATGCCAACACTACTATATCCGCATTTTTTTAAATGGAGTTTTATAGTATACGGGAAAGTTCGAGTTCCCACAAAACAAAGAGAATATTTGCCTGCAAAATTTTGGTTTGCTCTGTTTGTACGTGTTGCTGCTACCAGTTGTTTGAAGGTTTATAATTACCATTAGGGATGTTTGATACCACTTTTTTTTTTTCATACCGATATTGATATTCAACTGTTAGGTAGTCACAATACCGATACCAGATACCGATACCACTAGGAGGCTACATAAAATTCCCCCCCAAAAATGACAGATAATCTTAAAGAAGGACCTAAAAATCCCAGTGTAGTATTTTTCAATGTCCATTTCGTATTCCTCTAATTTCTAAGTTTTATTTCCTGATTGTAAAATGGCCACGAGAGGGTGCGGCCACCTGATATGGGTACTCGCTCATCCCTAATTACCATAACATCTATGCTAATTTCAGTTAGCCCGTTTATGGTGTTTCGCATTATATGCTAGCATTAAACTTTACTGTACATAGTTTGGATGAATATTTATGTTGAATTCTCTTTTGATTTACGTGTCAGTTTTAGAGTAAATTTCAATTGGAAGTGACAAAAAAATAAAAGCAAGCATGCAATTCCTCTTTTAACTTTGACTGCCAGACGTTTTCAGAAAAGGGATGCCGTCGGTGCCAGCCGATTTTAAGCATTTTGACTGATCTTTCAAGGTCCATAGAAAATTATGTGTTTGGACTATGGAAACACACATACTACCAAATGAAAGATTGGACTCTCATCTTTCATCAGAAAAAAAAGTTTGTTTCTACCTTATTCCGTTCTTCAGTAATCAACAATAGAAAATGGTTAGTTTCACCTCTGTTTTGAAACAAACGTCTTTTAACGTCTTTGGCACTCCTCCAATAGGATTTTACGAAACGTTATTTAACGTTTTTGGCAGTCAAAGAGTTAAACAATAATCTTCCTTTTTTTTTGACCACTTGAGTGAGAAGCGGAGCTAAAGAATACTTTCAAAAAGTGATTTTTAATTTTATTTTTTTTGTTTTTTCTTTGTTTGTTTGTTTTTTGTTTTAATGCACACGTAAGAGTAAGAGAACATTTTTAAAAAGGTGTCTCTAAATTGAATATGCATACTGTATATAAATACATCAGATGTATGAGGCAAAACAGTCAAAAATAAATACCGCTTTGGCCGGTGCTGATTTCAAGCACATTTCCATCCATCCATCCCCTATAGCACTTGTCATTAGACTTGACACTGGGTGAGAGGTGGGGTACACCCTGGACTGGTCGCCAGCCAATCACAGGGCACAAACAACCCTTAACTCACAGTCACAGCGATGGACAATTCAATGACTCTCACTTGCATGTTTTCTGGGCTGTGGGAGGAAGCCTAGATTCGAACCCTGAACCTCAGGCCCCGTAATGCAGTAACGAGCTAACCACTTGCTTTTGGTCCCATCCGATAAGCGTTTCGCTTCAGTCTGACGGTGGCCTCTGTCCTACAAAAAGCTCTTCAGCAAAGCGCACGCACGCTCCAACACGAGCAACATATATTCAGCTGGCGAGCGGATGGCGGGCATATTATACAATGAATTGAATTTGTTGCATCACGCCCGCCGTGCGTCACGTCGACTTTCCCCTCGCTGCTCGGCCGGTATAGATTGTGCGCGTCAAGGTGCGTCTGCTTTTCTAATAAGAGCGCATTACAACGCGAGGGAATAGATGGCTAATGCAAGAGTGGAGGCAGCAAGAAGAGAGGAGAAAAATGCTCCTCTTTTTTTCCCCAGAGGTGTGCAAATGTCAACAGTGCCATCCAGTGGATGTTAGCATCTCGGAAGAGAACTCCCATCACATGTGATCCTCATCAGTCGACAGCTGCTTGCAAGCGTGTGTGTACATTGCCCTAATGATGACCCACTAGAACCGAAACCATCTTGCATACGACTCCATCCATCAAAGCGTTTTGCAGTTACACCAGACAAATAATGAGAGGACGTCATTCATCAGCCGTTGTTCCCGCGGTGCATTCAGGGACGCTCGGAAACTTACCTCCAAACGGGCCGTGGGCCAACATCCTTTTTTGGGGGGAGATTCACGCTGTCAAGTCCTGTTTTTTTTTTTCCACCAAAATAGAAAGATGTCTGTGTGAAAGATAAATAAAAAGACTTTAGTTGTGTGTATGGGTGAGTTGTCATGGAGACTAAATGTGCTCACAATGTGGACAAAGACAATACAGTAGATGGTTACTTTAACCCTGGAGAATCCAAGAACCCTTTTCTTCTTTTGAAAATTATGAATTATACATTAAATGACTGCTATAAGTTCACTGAACACCAAAATATGTTTTTTCAATTTTAACCCTTTTTTTTTTAACTAGCTCAGAGTTGCTAATTTATCAAAATATATATATAAAACATACTCCTAGGCATTGTGCAACATGATATGAAATAGATTAACAATTTTTTTTTTTTTTTTAATTACCATCGGATGGTTTGCTGAGAAGATGGTTTTGTTTGGATTGATTTCCAGCTCAACAAAACAGCATGTTGCCAGCCATTTTGTCACCACCACTTTGGCTCATGTAGGTGCAATATTCATCCACTAGATGGCCCCATGCAGGGGTCAGAAGTGGCACTCTGGACTTTTAAAGTTAAATTTGTAAAAAAAATAAAAAAGGTCTTTGTTATTTGAGTAGCAGAATTTATAGGGGCCAAATTTGACCCCGTGGGTTCTCCAGGGTTATTAAGTGAGCATTTACAGTACACTATATTCATTTGATGATTAAATCGCGTTATTGTTAATAGCAAATATTTGTAAACTAAGCAATTTTACACATGCCTTCAACCAATGTCTATTTTTATTATATAATAAGTTCATCCATTTTAATGATTGTATTATTGTGGACAAAGGAATACAGTAGATGGGTTCATTAGATATGCCTGTTGCACAATCCACTGAGCATTTATATTATGCAGTCCTGAACTATTTTGTACATTAATTTAGCCTCTTTTTTTATGATGATGAAAAAAATATCTTTACAAACTACGGTCATGTCATTTTTTTCAACAGTCTTAGAGCAATGGATGACGCAATAAATAAACCGATGAGCTGACTAAGCTGCGTAATCAGCAAAAAATAAATCTGTATGCAACATATCTTAATGGCTGACCGCTTCCTGCTGCACTGAAGCATTCCATTTTGAACAAAAGAGGCTTGCTCTATGAATCTCCCTTAACTATTTTCACTAGTTATTGTGGGAAAATATCCAGACATGCAGTCCCTATTTTATAGTATATCCAGCATTAAAAATTTTAAAGACCCTTTTAAAATAATACAAGCACATTTAACAAGAGCAACAAATAATCCCTCTGTTTACAGTAAAAAAAATCTATTTTTTTTACCAAACAAACTTTTCATCACACCTTATCCATAAATAATCAAGCCAAAAGATGTACGTTATAAAATGAACTTACAGCTGTTGCTTTCTGTAGGTGTAAAAAGCAGGATGAATGCAAAAAAAATTGGGGTGACTTGAAATACTTCACTTCCTGTATTCAATCTTCTTCTGACTTTAATCAAAGTTACACAGTCAAACTAAATAGTGTGCCGCCATCTGGTGGTCGACTGTGGAATTACACCCAGCATAAACAGGAGGCAGAACAAAACAGAGCTATGAATTGTACAAAAACATTCAGCAAATTAGCGGGACGTGATAAAGCTTCTGTCGTGGATTTTATTAGATTGTGCAAATGTAACTAAAGGTGTAGGAAAAAAAAGACACTCGCATGATGTCTAACGTTCACACACACACACACACACTTTGCCTTTTCTTTACAAACACCAGCATGCCCTGAGCTGATAAAGTTTATCAAGCGACACACACCTGCGATGGAAGGCAATGGAGCCTGCTACTACCTCTCAGTGTGTATGAGTGTAGGGAGGCGGGGGCCGCATAAATGCTGTTGGGGGGCCCGAGGTGACAATAATACACTTCTGGCTTGAGTGCTCAACACACATCACTGCATGCTCGCAGACTCGGCGTTTGTGTGTGTTGGTGTGCTGCGTGCGTTTGCTCTTCAGGGCTAGCTCAACTTTATCACATGATGGCATCTAAATCCAGGAATAAATGTATTCTATATTGAATGCTTCAAGTTGTTCAGGGTAGCAAAGTACGCAATCTGCAGGATATCCCTTTTTGGCCACCCCTGCTGTTAAGAGTATCAACTGCAGTGGTATGGTACCTAAAGGGTAAATAAGGCACACAAGCACGTGTTGCAGTTTGTTGACTGGGTGGTCCGCTGATGGGAATGGCATAAAATAATAATGTGCACACAAACATTCTTATTCTCACCATTTACAGTTTAGAGTCAAATGAACCAAAGCTAATATACATTGTAACGTTCATTGTTGTTGTTTTTTATAAACCAAACTAATTGCAATCTTTTGGCACATGTGCATAAAGTTGTTGTTTTTTTTATATCAGAGACAATTTTGAGTCATCAATGAATTTAACAACCATGTTTTAGTATGGAAGAAAAATTAGATCCTTCTATAACCCTATCGTGGTTTTTCTTAAACATCAAAAGCAATTGTCTTTGTTCGCTTTTGAAGTCATTAAAGACAATTTCATGAACTGTTTGCCAATGCCATACGTCAAAGACATTTTGTCTTCACTGAATCTAACAATTTCTAAACATCTAAGATTTCAAGCCTTCTCTTAACCCAATGTCTTTGTAAACATCAACAACTGTGTCTTCAATGAACCCAACGACATTTTTTTCAAGTATGTTGTTGTAAACATCAACAAAAAAAAAAAAAAATTATCTTGAAAACATCAAAGACAATTAAAAAAAACATTCTGTATGTATTTTTGCACATTTAACTCTTTGACTGCCAGACGTTTTCAGAAAAGGGATGCCGTGGGTGCCAGCCGATTTAAGCATTTTGACTGATCTTTCAAGGTCCACAGAAAATTATGTGTTTGGTAATCAGTAATCAACAATAGAAAATGGTTAGTTTCACCTCTGTTTTGAAACAAACGTCTTTTAACGTCTTTGGCACTCCTCCCTAGGATTTTACTAAATGTTATTTAACGTTTTTGGCAGTCAAAGAGTTAAAAGTCAATTTAGAGTCTTCACTGAAGCAATTACATGTCAAATTAAAGTATTCAATCAACTCATGTTTGCGTTTTTGTCAACATTAAAAAGAAATGCGTCTCCTAAATGTCAACGTCTTCAAAAACAATTTAGTCGTCAATGTCTTCCGTCAACCTATCGTTCACGGTTTTGTAAACATCAAACCCAATTTTGAGTCTTCTAGACCTGTCTAGGTTTGAATCCACAACCTTGTCACAGTGAGGAAGCGCCACATTACCTCTAAGCTGCCCATCATGCTAACATCATGAGACCTACAGTTAGTCAAAAGCTAACGCAAAAGAGACCACAACAACTATCATGAGTATTTCGGGACGGGTTGTAAAACTTCTCCAAAAGCCCACACGGGTCTCCCAAAGCGCCCCGCCGCTTTTGTCACTTTGTCAAGCCGGCTGTCAGTCACTCTGTCACCGTCAAGCAGCCTAGCGAGCGGCGCGCGGAGGCTGAGGCCGAATCAATCACACTCTTGTCAGCTGCGAAGGCCTGTTTGCTTTGGACGGATTACACAAATACCGGTACACACATTTTTGGACCAGCACACCCAGACTATTGAGGCTTCCCTAAATTAACATCCCATCCGGCTCATTTCAAATTGCAAATATTTGCAACTACATGACTTGAAAGCAGAAAAGGGAGACACGCACACATGCACAACTATCTGAGGCAATCAGCCAGTAAAAAGCAGAGTGACATTTTTTCATAGCGCTGGACTTAAATCGTGCCGTCACCTTCCAAACGTCCCACTTTGTAGTCCGCCTGTGTCGGGGAAGCGTCAATACTTTCTCCTCGTGACACCACAGCGCCCCTCCCTGGTGAAACGGTTGAACAGCAAGCTGTGAGGGTGCTGTAATTACTGGTAAGAATAAGTCCGAGTGGGTGCAAATAAGGATAGAGGATGAAAAATGGTGAGTTCGGAGTCGCTCACTTTCTCTTTCTCTTCCGAATCCGATGCGGGTCATTCTTTCTGTGCCTTTTGTTACACGTGTGAAGGTTGATGAACAGAGGACGGATGGATGAACAGATGGGCGGATGGATGGGGGTGAAAGAGAGTGCAAACACCTGAAGGAAAGGACAGAAAAGGAAGAGCGCATCTTGTGAAGAAAGCACACATGCTGAGTTTAAAAGTGGTGCAGTACGACTGAATGGGCATGCATACTAATTCCAACTGCTTGATGTCTACTGGAAGGGCATTGCGTACATTTTGAAAAGTCTCGGAGACACACAAAAGTGAAGGAGTCTGACTTTGGGAGGAATTTAGTTGAAGTGCTGATGAGAGGGGCGTGTATTTGTTTTGGAATCTTAACTAAATGGGAGGGACTTCATCGTGCAACAAGATATTGACCAAAAACACAACAAAAAGGCTTCATCAGGAGGAAAAGTGGATGTACTGAGCTCTCCCCAGAAAAAAGAAAAAAAAAAAAAGGAGGAAAAGTGGATGATCTTAGACTCGCCAGACATTAAATCATTCACTAGCATTGACGGCTATAAACATCAAAAATTCATTTGAACTATTTCTATTAGTTTATTTTTTTTCCCACTTTTGTTAACAAGAGTATAACAAATAAATAAGTAAGTAACTAATAAATAAGTAAAATTTGTGATTTATCGTGAGTTAACTAGTGAAGTCATGCGATTAATTACAATTACAAATTTTAATTGCCTGATGCCCCTAATTTTTAATAATCTTTTCTTTTTTTTCTTCCTTTTTTTCTTCTTTTTTTCTTTTTATACTCTTGCTGACAAAATTGAGAAAAATGTGGCGATAATTTTTTCAATCATAATTAATCCCATAATTTAGCTTGTTAACTCACAATTAATCACAAATGTTATATCTGTTTTAAATGTACAGTAAAAAAAAATCTAGGTTTTCATACTCTTGTTAACAAAAGTGGGAAAAAATGTTAAACTAATAGAAATAGTTCAAATAAATGAATCTCCTCTGCCCAAAGTCAATGGCAGTGAATGAGTTAATGTTTTAGTGCCTCCGTTTAAACATTAAAAAAATAATAATTTTTACTTCAATAGTTAACTCACAATTAATCACAAATGTTATATCTGTTCTAAATGTGCAATAAAAATATAGGTTTCCATACTACTTGTTAACAAAAGTAGAAAAAAAAAGTTAAACTAACAGAAATAGTTTAAATTATTTTTTGACGTTTATAACCGTCAATGGCAATGAATGAGTTAAAGATATAAATAATTTGATGTAAATAACATGAACTAAAAGCTGGATTTTTGAACTTATGTCTGATAATCGCCTTTTGTTCTCAAACTCAAATATCTTCGGTCTACGACAAAAACAAAAAACGTTCCGATGCTTTTGGAAGGGGACTGTATGAACATTTACATGCTTTACACATGCATTTTGCTGAACTGATCACCTGAGAGCAGCTTAACCGCCAATGTTTGATGTTGCGTCGCGGTTGATTTTCGCTCTGCTTTTCAAAGAGATTAAAAGCAGATTGCAACTTGCCTCGCTCGTTTACACATTTGTGTGTGTGTGTGTGTGTGTGTGTGTGTGTGTGTGTGTGTGTGTGTGTGTTGTGCGGACATGCTGTGCCCTGCTAAAATTGAACTGTCATGGCCAGAATGGGCACTTTGATCATTTCATGTTCGCAGTCAAGGCAAAAGAGAAGGATGAGGGAAATAAGGTGAGTAGGAAGGAGGAGGAAAGGGAATGCAAATGAAAGCAGGAAATGTACATGGGGAAAAAATCAAAGCAGAAAACTATGAAAGGGGCAAGAAAAGAGCGGACAAGAGCGGTCGAGGGCGCGCGCACAAAAAGACGGGCGGCTGATGGAGGATAAGGGATGAAAGCCTCCTTTCAGCCCCGCGACGAGGATGAGCTTCGCATGGCATGCCACTTACCCTCACTCCGTAGCATGAGATGACTTCCCAGAATTCCTTTCATGTCCATCAGGACGCAGCCTGAGGAGGGAGACCTCCAGACACACACGCATCGTGCATAAGTGTCAACTACATATTGTTGAGAATGGACATGGAAGGAACTTTAGTTTCATGCCTCCTTTGCTGATTTTGACCCCAATTCTGACACCAAATAAACTCATTCACTGCCATTGACGGTTATAGACGTCAAATGTTTATTTTAACTATTTCTATTAGTTTAACTTTTTGTTAACAAGAGTATGAAAACATACCATTTTTTAATATAAAAACCATAACAGATATAACATTTGTGATTAATCGTGAGTTAACTCGTGAAGTCATGCAATTAATTACGACAAAAAAATGTAATCGCATGACGCTCCTAATTTTTTATATTTTCTTTTTTTTAAATCGCATCAGGCGATTACATTTTTTAATTGTAATTAATCGCATGACTTCAATAGTTAACTCCCAATTAATCATAAATTTGATATCTGTTCTAGATGTACAATATTTTTTTTTCTAGGTTTTCATACTCTTGTTAACAAAAGTGGGAAAAAATGTTAAACTAATAGAAATAGTTCAAATTACTCTTTGACGTCAATAGCCGTCAATGGCAGTGAATGAGTTAATAACATGATGGTAATATACACAAAAAGTAAAGAATTACTGACGCACAGCTTTTCGCAGGAGACATGGGCTGAGCCCTGCCGCAAACAGAAAAAAATCTGGAATTGACATTTCTTTAAATGAATTTGCAAACGTCGGGTCACGAATACTGTAATATTTTCACTTGTGGAGGCAGCACTTCATCGCCAATCAGATCCATGCATTGGTAACAAAAATGTATCAACAACTTAGCCGAACAGTCGCGTAAGTGCTCCTAATCAAAACCTAAGACTGTTTGCTAATGCTAATGAATTATGCTAACCTGTGCTAAATTAGCTTTTTGTGTAATCCGACTACTGTTTACAAAATGGCAGATTTTACCCAGCCTGGATGGCAAGTCGGGATAAATTTTCTCATGAATGTGGTTATTATCTAAATTATTCTGAAAATGCAAACACATTTTCTGAAACAGCGAACAAAAGATTCACTGCAGTGGAATCATTTCAAACTTGATGGCTGACCAGTCACTCCAGAGACCCAACAATTTGTGTCACCTTTTCACAACATGTCCCCAATAAGGACAAAAGGCTGCAAGTATCAATCAATCACGTAAAATAATAAATATTGTAAACGGCAGTGATTGACAGGGTCACAAACTTTCTCCGCTGTTTTTGCACTTCCTGCTATTAAGGTGACTTTGCATACAGTATTCGTGTGTGCGTGCGCGTTTGTCATCCAGCCCAAAAAAAGACAAGGTCCATCAAAGCCATGTTGTACCAGATAGATAGATAGATAGATAGATAGATAGATAGATAGATAGATAGATAGCTAACCAGCTAGGTAGCTATATAGCAATCTAGCTAGCGATGGATGGATAGATAGATAGATAGATAGATAGATAGATAGATAGATAGATAGATAGATAGATAGATAGATAGATAGATAGATAGATAGATAGATAGATAGATAGATAGATAGATAGATAGATAGATAGATAGATAGATAGATAGATAGATAGATAGATAGATAGATAGATAGATAGATAGATAGATGGGCCAGGTCAGGTGAGTGTGTGTGGGTGTTACCTTGGAGGACAGCAGAAGGGTATCCGACTAACTTCTCAACTCGTTCAATCACGAGGCGACAGGGCACGGGAGGCTGCGGCGAGAAGGACGGAGAGAGGGAGAGAAATAATGAAGGCGACAAGGCGAGACGGATGGTGGGAGGTTAAAGATTCCGATAGACGGGCGGGAGAGCGGCGCGAGGGAGGGACGGACGGCAGGCATTAAAAAGAATAGTGTGGGCTCGCCAGGGCGGCGGCATTGTTTAATCATTGGGAAACAAGACGGCGGGAAAAGGGGAGAATGGAGACGGGTAAATGAGAAAAGAGTGACAGATACGACGAGCGGCGGGAAGTGTGGAATGAGAATGAGGCTAAAGCAAAGGAGGATGTATGGGGATTTTTATTCTCTCTTTTTTTCAATGCAGGACAGCGATGACGGCAGAAAGGGAAGCGATTTAAAAAGATTCCCAGACTATAATTCACATGAAAAATGATCATTAATGAGAATTGTTCAACCTTTTCCCAGTTTGCAAGCACACGGAATGGCTGACTTCGATAAAACGGAGAGATTTTCTCATGCCTTGCATATCTTGGCTGAACGGCATGTGTTGAATTTCCGGATATAATACACCCCGAGCAACCTTGGTGTGACTAACTTCTACTTAAGTGCTGAAGCTTTAATCAAATGTGGAGCTTTTGAAGCAGGCCAGATTACCTGGCAGGCTAAAAACATCCAACTTTTTCATCATTCTGCTGGCCTGGCAGCTAAAGATGTCCGTTTGATAGCGCCGGCCACACATGCAAATGTCAGCGTAGGGCAGGGGTGGCCAAGTTGGGTCCTCGAGAGCCACTATTCAGCCTGTTTTCCATGTCTTCCTCCTTCAGCGCAGCTGATTCTAATGATCAGCTCATCAGCAAGCTTTGCAGAAGCCTGACAACGATCCTGATCATGAATCAGGTGTGTTAGTGGAGAGAAACATGGAAAACAGGCTGGATAGTGGCTCTCGAGGACCGAACTTGGCCACCCCTGGCGTAGGGATTGTATCCACACGGGAGGTCATTTGGAAACGAGTCGTACTCAATGTCGATTCCTCTCCTCCATTAGTAGCAAAACTCCATGAAGAGTGATGGATGTTAATGGAGACACGCGACGGGGTGATTATGGATCATCGCCGCGTAATGACGATGCGAGAGGATGGAGACGGACGGAGGTTGGCGGCGCGAGATGGAGCTGCTGCGCCACCAATTGGTGGACGTCATACGTCCTTACACAAGTAGTCCCATTACATTTCATCCATGTATAGACTGTGCCGGTGCGATTAATATTCCTTAAAGCGCACCTCATCATGTTTTATGAGCAAATGGCAGTGGGCGGCCGAGATTCCGCCGCCATGACTTTCCGAGCTGAGAGGGCCCGACGGCCCGAACGTGGTCACCTTTCCACCTTTTCGCCTCAAAGTGGCAAAGGAAGAATGTGCCCGAGGATCTCCTCCTGCTCGTCGTCTCGCGGGGGAGCGGAAAGTCTGCAATTTGCTTCATCTATTTGACTCGGGTATCCCGAGGGGAGGCAGGAAGTACATCACTGGCACAGGGAACGGCCAAGGCCTTTTAATCACTTCTGACAAGTAGACGGGCGAGGGATGCGTCGGTTGCAGGGATGGGTGGGGGGGGGGGGGGGCACCCTTCTTCTATCTTTGAAATGCTGCCATTCTCCTTTGCATTTTTTACACCCTCATACTGTTCTTGACATTCTCTCCTCTGCCCAAAGGCTAACTCCACACTGACAAGAGTTTTTTTTTTTATATTCTTCTAACCCTTCTCCTTACCTTTCACACTTTCTGGCCTGCTTGGAAATATTATGGTTAAAGCATTGAAAAAAAAGTACATATAGCTAGAAAAGGTCAATGCATTCATTTTGGCAAACCCCAGGTATGAAGCAAGTATGCCCCCTAGTGGTTGTGAGAAGCATTGGGGTGACGTCACAACTCGTCATTTGATTGGACACTGACACGAACAGGCACACCCGTGGCAAAAGTACAGTACAAACACTCAGGACTGAAAGTAGAAATGTAGATATTTGTCTTTTTTTTTTATATAAAAAAAAAAGGACAATTAAAAATAGAAGTATTGATACACTTTACTGAAGTAAAAGCAAAAAAATAAAGACTCTGATATGCACAAAAGGAAAAAGTTAGCTATCAAAACCATTTTTGTCATTGCTCACGTGTGAACTGGCAACCAAAAGCTAAATTAACTAGCGATAACAACTGTTTTGTTTTGATTTGTTTGCCAGATTGGATTGACACGTGAACGCTGCCTCTTTTCGTATTTATCAGCATTTTCATTGCCCCTTTAATGCTGACACAACATAAAACTATTCATTCTCAAGGGCTTTATGCTGTTGATAACATCACGCATTTTTGAATAATACTTTTGGTGTTTTATTAAGCCCTATGATAGCTCTCTAGCTTCTGGTAGTGTTATTTGAAAAACCAGAGGAACATCCTGACCACTCGGGAGAAGTTCAACTCCTGGTTATGCCGCCTTTAACCAGTTAATCCACTAAATATCTTTGGTATTACTGTGATCAAGAGGTATTTCCGGTAAATGGCATTTTCATTACTGTACACTATTTTCTCGACATGCTATGCTTTTGCAATTTTCATGCGCATATGTACAACGTGTTTCAAAACGATTTTAAGATTTAAACAGGGGTACATTGGTTTGCTTAGTTATGCAAAACAAAAGCCAAAAATTGGGTAGAGGAAAAGCTGTTTCATTTTTATCTCATACAAACTTAAATTCAAAATTGCCGTGACCCGGATTCGAACCGGGGTTGCTGCGGCCACAACGCAGAGTACTAACCACTATACGATCACGGCTGTTGCGCACCTCGAATAGTTGAATATCTGTAGAGTTTTGCCGCAAACGACATGGGAGGGACGTGATTTGTCGGTGGAGATGTGTACAATACTGCACCGCACGCTGGAAAAGCAGTTTAAACTAAAATAACATGTAACCTGTTGCATTGAGTACTTACTAGTATTTTAGCTAAGCTTTTTCGGGTGCACAATTACTGCAGGTTAAAGGGGCACTATTCTGACAGTAGCCTGGCTGACTTGGCTCTCTGTCTAGGATGCAACTGTATTACATTTAACCAACAGCCGTGATCGTATAGTGGTTAGTACTCTGCGTTGTGGCCGCAGCAACCCCGGTTCGAATCCGGGTCACGGCACTTTTGAACTTCATCTTTGCTCGTAACAAATAATTTGAAATACTGTACAGTATTTGAAAAAAGTTCAAATGGTGTACTTTCGAAGCACTGATTTAAACAAATGTAACGTTAAACCACACTAATTGCACATCTTTTCACCCCACAAACTGTGTAGTGTTTCAAATTGCAGTACATGTGAACACGATAGCATTTTGTGACGCCATATTGAAGTAAATTGCATAAATGAAATAATTACATTTAAAAGTACAGATTGCCTATAGCCTACCTTCCGTAGCACTTTAAATCAGCAGTGACCAGTATTAAGCATCTCAAGGCTGCTGTTCAAACACAAATTGCTAATATATATTCGTTAAAACTGCAGTTTACAATGTTATACAGCAGGTATATTGTTGATAGTGTCATTTTTTGGGGAGTTGTAATCTCGCTATTTCTCGCGTTAACCAATACGGCCAAATCACGTTTAAATCGCCGAACCAGGAAGTGGATACCGGAAGTAGTGTAAATCCACCTCACGCTACACGACAGATAATTTGAATTTAATGGTTTTTTTGCTCTCTGGATGGAGATGCGATTGGAAGGGATGACGTATGCCTGATATTTGGACCGGCAGCCAAGGCACTTGGGGCGGGTTTTTAAAAAGACGATGTCATCGCGGTGAATGAGACGGCCGGGATCCGTAAAGGGGACGAGACAAGTCGCAGGGAGGGAGCCGCCAATGTCCCGTCACTGACAGCCGGACACTATCTACACCGGTTAGTTTGAATTGTTACATTTTTTAATCAACACGTACATACGGGACCAACGAGCATATATACACAATACGCCGTTCTTAACTACGGATTTTTGTCACATAAAATTGATTTTTGCGACCACTGTATTTAACCGATTTTTGTTGCGATTGCGTAATTACTGTCCTTCTATCTCTTGCACTTTAAAAAACGTGTGTTGTATTTAATCACTCCTGACCGCACCAGGCGGTTTTCGTTCACTGGATGATTACTTTATAATTCCTAGTCGTACTGGAACGTAACGTTACTGCATTATTTTTTCAGGTATCTGTACTTCACTTATTAATTATTTAGGTAGATACCAGTGCATATTACAAGACTGACACAAAGGCACGCATAAATAGTTAGTAGGGACTTCAGCTTTTTCATTTTAACAAACAGTATTGCCAAACATCTAACAGAAAGCTTTGCAAACTCTTAATGACTAAACCAGATGAGCAGGTTCGCCAAATTTCCTTTTTGTTGTTGTAGCTGCAACTATCTGGATTGACATGGGCCAGCCCCACAGCTAGTCGAGGAGACACCAAACCACCCCCGGCACCATGTTCCTTAAGTCGTCGTTCACCACCCTGGTGATAGGTCTGTTCGTGGTGTACGTGGTGCACACCTGCTGGGTGATGTACGGCATCGTGTACACCAAACCATGCGAGCCGCCCGGCGGCACCGGCTGCATCACACCCTTCCTGGCCGGAAACCCCGAGCTCCAGGTCAGGATTGGGTTATCTTATCTGCAGTAGGGAGAATTTGGCGTGTTTTTTACGAACGCATATCATTTGTGTGCATCTTCCAGATGAGCATCTACACGGCTCTCCGGCTCAATGCTGATGGGGGACACACCCTCATCCACAAAGAGGAGAATTTTAATATCAACGAAAAGTTTGAGAGGTCCGTAGATGCTGATTGCCGCCTATTAGTTAATCGCTAACTAACCGAGAGTTTGTCTCTTCTCCAGGACTGTGAACGTCTCATTACCCAAGAAGACGCGCAACAACGGGACTTTGTATGCGCTGGTGTTTGTCCACCAGGCCGGCGTCACGCCGTGGCAGGACCCGCGGCAGGTGCACCTGGCGGCCCAGCTCACTGCCTATATGGTGCCCAAGCCCCCTGAAATCTCCCTTATATCCCGAGAGGACCAAACGCAGGTGTGACGCACTCGAGCATAGTTAATGAAGGTTACAGTTTAACAAACCAACTGGCAGGGTGTAACTTGCATGTTTGCCATCCTATCTCACAGGGTGTCGCGGAAGAGGCCCGCCAGACCAAACAACGCAAAGAAGAAGGCGTGTCAGACCAGCCCGTCTCGCACTGGCGCTCTCGCCTGACGCTGAATATTGTGGGCGACCATTTTGTGTTTGACAAGGAACACCTTCCGAGTGACGTGCGCCGCTACCTCCGAGCGTAAGAATCTGCCATCTTATATCTAGCCGACGTGTTTGTGTATATTTATATTATATATTTTAAATTATTTTTATTTTTGTTATTTTATTATTTAATTTTTTTTTGCATTTATTTATTTGTATTAAATTATGCTGATTATTGTTTTCAGGTTTCAAAATGGCAAGAAAACGGTTTACCTACCTCTGCTCTTTGTTGATGAGCTGAGCAACCGCGTCAAGGATCTCCTGGTAATGCAATTCCAAACATTTGTATTTCTATTAATTGAAAAGAAATAATAGTTGCAGAAAAAAATGACACCCGTAATAGTACCTGAAGCAGCAAATGAATGGGTATTAGATTTAGACGTTCTATGTTGTGTTATTAGGAAATAAACAACACCACCCTGGAGCTTCCTCTTACCATTTCCTATGACGCCATCTCCCTGGGAAGACTCAGGTTCTGGATCCACATGCAAGATGCCGTTTACTCCCTGCAACAGTTTGGTACGACCCTCACAAACACGCCAGTCTCGTGCCGCCATTTCACAACGCCGTTTGCCCCTCGCAGGCTTCACGGAGAAGGACGCTGACGAGATTAAAGGGATCTTCACTGACACCAATTTGTACTTTCTGGCTTTGACCTTCTTCGTGGCTGCCTTCCATGTGAGTCTTTCTCCAAAGATGCCTGTACTTGTTTTGATTAAGGTAAATCAGATTAATAGAACGGTGGAAATGTCCTCTTTTTTTGTGTTTGTATTCAGTTGCTTTTTGACTTCTTGGCCTTCAAGAATGATATCAGCTTCTGGAAAGAGAAGAAAAGCATGGTGGGGATGTCAAGCAAGGCGGGTACGACAACTTAAGATCATTAATTTCCATTTAGTTTATTTTATTTTACACAATCTGCCCTCTAAAAAAATTCTTCACCTATGCAAAAATGTATTCACAAGCTGTCATGCGCATGCCAGAGCAACAGGGGGCGCTACAACCCCTAATCATGGAAAAGGGAGCTAGTTATTTTTCTTAGGTGGAACATGGCTATTTCGATGAATTTTAATGATAAAAATAATGTTGATTCCCTGTGTTAGTGCTGTGGCGATGCTTCAGCACCATCATCATCTTCCTGTACCTGTTCGACGAGCAAACTAGCCTGCTGGTGCTCATCCCTGCCGGCATTGGCGCCATTATTGAGGTGAGAGCGCACAATTTAGAATTTCATCTCTTTTTTTTTAAGTCCTATATTTATTGGAATAAGTGATTTCACAATAGGTGAGGAAAAACTGTGCCATTATTATGTGGACAGATTGGACTAAGCGGATGTTTGTTGTAGGTGTGGAAAGTGAAGAAGGCCCTGAAGATTCAGGTGATCTGGAAAGGAGGAAAGCCGACATTCCTGGTAGGTTGATGGACACAAACAAACGGGCGGGAATGTTAATCAGAAACCACAATGAGCATAATACATGCACATGCATCAGAAAGTGTTTTTCTTTGCAGTTTGGCAAGTTAGACGAGTCGGAGAGAAGAACAGGAGAGTACGACACACAGGTAACCCCCGCAACTTTGCTTATTTTTATTTTTATTTTTTTTTTAAGTGACATGCTTAACGTGATCATTTCTCGTCTTCCCCCCTGTAAGGCCATGAAATACCTCTCGTACCTTCTCTACCCACTGTGCTTGGGGGGAGCCCTGTACGCGCTAATATTCCTGCGTTATAAAAGGTTGGGAATGGGAAGTTGTAAGTTCTCGAGTGTTCGCTCAGCATTCACTAACTAGGTGTCTTATTTGTGTCTTGTAGTTGGTACTCGTGGCTCATCAACAGTATGGTGAACGGTAGGTTTGGACCAGCACTTGTTTTTAACGCTCAACGTCACTATATCATCTTTTTTTTTTTAATATATATATTTTAGGTGTCTACGCCTTTGGCTTCCTCTTCATGCTTCCTCAACTGTTTGTCAACTATAAGGTGAGTTTATAAGTATTTAATAATCAACTGTCAGTATGTATTTAAAATGCTTTTTTTTCTTCATCATCCAACAGTTGAAGTCGGTGGCTCATCTGCCCTGGAAGGCTTTTATGTACAAGGTGAGAACACGGGGACAATTGCACAAATGTGTACTAACTCCAGTTTTTTTTTTTCCTCACAATAATTATTATTTTTATGACGTCAGGCATTCAACACCTTCATCGACGACGTGTTTGCCTTCATCATCACCATGCCGACATCCCACCGACTGGCCTGTTTCCGGGACGATGTGGTCTTTCTCGTTTACCTTTACCAGCGATGGTACGCTCACATTAACTCGCAAGCGCAAACATAAATAAAATCACAGCTAAACCTCTTGCTCCTCCTCAGGCTCTACCCAGTGGACAAGACGAGGGTCAACGAATATGGAATTTCGTATGATGACAAACCCAAAAGGAAATCTCACAAGGACTAAGAAGGACAAGTGAAGGAAAATAAAGATCCGTACATATTTGTAAAGGTTTTAACTGGATTTTTTCCCCCCACACAAATATTGAGGAACATTTTTGTGAGGATTTTAGATGACACCAATTTGTTTTGTTTTTTATGTCAACTCTGTTGCGTCCAATTAAAATGTTCCTTTTTTTGTCTTCATATCAGGATGCCGTTTCCTTTTAATTCCATTTTGCACAAGAATTTGTTTAACATACATCATGATCAGTGCCAAATGTGAAAGGATTTTTCTTTTTCAGTTTACATTTAGCAGAGTCGCTCTGTTGGATTTTTTCAAATAGGCACAGAAATGGACAGAGAAAGTATTGCTACAGATTTATCACATTTAGGCTCCATTCCATTGTTCTAATGTGACTTTTTAGGTACATTCTCTCAAAGTTCAGGGTTTTCCTCTCGGTGTAGTTACAGACATTTTTTTTTTAAATGGTTTTAATTGATGTGATTATTTGAGATGTAATAAACTGACTGAATATGCAAACTGGTTTTGATGTTTTGATTA
Organism: Vanacampus margaritifer; assembly: GCF_051991255.1. Taxonomy (NCBI): domain Eukaryota; kingdom Metazoa; phylum Chordata; class Actinopteri; order Syngnathiformes; family Syngnathidae; genus Vanacampus; species Vanacampus margaritifer. Next base: position 11,553,160 of record NC_135448.1, on the reverse strand, counting down.
GCAACAAATCAGTGTGATTATTTATGTAAACTATTAGTCAAATATAATCAAACGCATGTCCATTTAAAAGATTGACTTAAGAGTCACATATGTAATGTGTTAAAATCGTTATTAGCCTGAAACTGTCTTTATTAAATATGCATACTTAAATATACATTATATACATAATCAGTCAAATTAAGTCACATTTTAGGATAAACGTGGTCAAATATGTACATTCCATCAAAAAAAGATTGACTTAGAAATCTGAAAAGTAAACCGGATGTTTAGCAAACAGATCAGCTAGCTCTATTATGACCGTAAATAAATATTAAAATATATATAACAAGGATAGAGTCTAATTATCATATAATCAAAACCATGTACATATCATCCAAGGAAATACATTTTTTAGAATCAAAAATGGACCCAAAAAAGTGCAAAACTTGGCAAAAGTAAAGTAGTTTGATCTCTTTACTTTTATCATTGAAATACAATCATTAGCACAATAGAAACGTTTACACATTAAATTAACATTAAAAAAGTGACATATATTTATAAAATGTATTTTTACAGTCTCATTTCAAATCTAAACTGATATAGTTGTACTAAAATATTTTGCTACAGTGTATTGTCTGGATTTATTTAAATAAAGATCATGGAGAGAAAAAACAAAACACGTCCAGCTTCTCCGCGCGGGCTACGTCAATCTTTACTGGCTATGCGTCATGACGTCAGTCCCCGCCGGAACAAACTATAAAAATCAAACTCCCGCCCACTTCGGTCCCTTTCCAGTATCAGGAAGTCAACTTGCCTAAGGTGCTCGGTTCTTCACCCGAAGCTAAGGCCCATAATCCGGCGACTAGCACCGTCAATTTTAGGCATCCGACTCTTTAAACATAAAAACAAACATAAACGATGGCATCCGTGTCCGAGCTCGCCTGTATTTACTCGGCTCTCATCCTCCACGACGATGAAGTCACTGTCACCGTAAGTGTCCCGCTCGCCCCGTTAGCTTAGCCACACATAGGATTCATTTTTGAGGCTTATAATGGCCACAGAACGAGCAGCGATAGAAATGGCTGCGTTGTTATTAAAGTTTAATTTTGTCTGGAAAGCGGGATAACGATATTGATATAATAAGCCAGTGGGTTTAAAACGAGCTGCTGCTAATGCTAGGCTAACTCCTGGCAGGACACGAGTGACGACTGAAAACGGTATGCTATTATGTCGCTTATAATGTCACACTGCTTGTTTACAAAAAAATACATATTTAGCATCTTTATAAGAAGAACCCATAATTGTTTAAACGTGATGCGCCATACATGAAGTTGGCACGTGAAGCCCCGTTTTGGAACCTTAAACTAGTGATGGGAAAATGTAGCCTCATGAAGCACTTGTGATATTATTTGACTCCTCTAGATGGCACTATTAGTTTAAAAAGGCAGTGGAAATGTAATACATTTTCATTGCACTAGCCTTTATATTTGAACCAAGAGCACCATCTAGAGGAGTAAAAAAATAGTAAAAGTGCTTCATGAGGCTTCATTTTCCCATCTCTACCTTAAACTTGAAATTTAGCCCTGCTCAAAACCTTAATATCACATTTGAAACCATATTTAATAGTTTTTCTTTGACACTTTTATTTGAATTTATCCACCAGGGCGTTTGTGTGAATGCAACGTTGAAGGAAGTTTAGTAAAAGTTTCTGAAAAATTAAAGTGTATATAAAGTCAATATGAATGTATTACTATTGCTCAATTCATGTTCTTGACCATGTTCTTGTATCTAGGAGGACAAGCTGAACGCCCTGATCAAGGCCGCCGGCGTGACCGTGGAGCCTTTCTGGCCCAGTCTCTTCGCCAAGGTAATGCAAAACTGCCATTTTCAGGCTTAAATGAAGCACACGTGACAACGTTTAAAATATGCTTACCTGTTTTTACGTCCCATAGGCTCTGTCCAACATTGACATCGGCAGCCTGATCTGCAACGTCGGCGCCGGAGGCGGCGCACCAGCCGGAGCCCCCGCTGCTGGAGCAGCCGCTGCCTCTGCTGGAGATGCCCCAGGTAAAAGAAAAAAAACATTAAAAAAAAATGTTTTTTTTTTTTTTAACCACTGTTATTAACCACCTTTTAACACCACAGCCAAGGCAGAGGAGAAGAAAGAAGAGAAGAAGGAGGAGTCCGAGGAGTCTGATGACGACATGGGCTTCGGCCTCTTTGATTAAACTGGCTGTTTTTCTAAAAACGCAATAAAATGACCAAAAAAAAATATCTTGCTTGTGTGACCTTTCATACATAACGATAGTCACGGCTGTCACAGCTCACCTGTTTTCTGGGGTTTGGTCATGTGATGCGAGCAAGCTGAGGCCTTAGGAACTGTGATGTCATTTTCAGTCAACAGCAAGTGACAAAATGGCCGCCCCATAAGATGGATACAAAATAAAATGGTGTTTAGACTAGTATAACGTAAAGCGAAAAGTTAACTTTGCTTACCTTTTAATGCAAGGTTGGGCAAAGTATGGCTTGCTTCATTCTGTAATGCAACCCACTGACATAAGAGACCTGTAACGTTTGTTGCATTCAATTATTTCCCCAAAATATTTTATAATAGGTAAAATGACATTTACTGGTAACTAGTTTAGTTAGACACAAAAAAAGGTCATATATATATATATATATATATGTTTAATTAGAAAACTGGAAAATATGACATGGCTAATGTTTAATAGTTACTGAGTTATACAGTAAATCTTAAATTTGTTTTACATACACATTAACGTTGATATATGATATTGAATTGGCTGCTTCATTTGTCAATCGTGTGATCTGGCATTTTGTTTCACACTGATGTTCTGCAGTTATTTACTTACTTTGTCAATACACATTATTCAATGCATTTAAATTAATCGTCCGGATGTGGTCTAAAGAGTTGAAATTGGAACTTGATTTAGACATCTAAATCAAGTCTAATTACGAAATACACTGTACATTGAACAATGACTATTTAAAACGTAGTAACCCAACATTTTGCCATCATGTATATAACCTACAGTTATTTATTTAATATTTACTTAATTGTCTAGATTCGGGCTAAAAAAATAGACCAATTATAGACGGACTAATTTTGGTCTAAACTTAGACGAGACGTCTATGGCTCTGTGGGCTGTATTGCTATCATACACAGTTGGCCAATCACAACACGACAGCATTCAAAAATGATCTCCAATCGCTTGTTTAATAAACTAAATAAATAAAAAAGAGAGAGACTGATTTATTGATTAAAATACTGTTGTAGTATGACAGCCAGTTTCTTTCACAACAAGCCCCCGACCGTTACCAGACAGACTTTAAATTAGCAAAAGCAACCAGTCTTTTGAAAGCTGGAAGTGAAACAAGCCACACACGTGCTGCTTCCATATAGTTTACTAAAGGTGTGCATGAGGCAAAAAGTAGTAATCTACAGGCTTACCTGGTGACCCCGCATGGCTTGCTTAGGAGAAAGGGGGCGAAGTTTGTCACTTAGACATTCCACGAGTTTTTCGAGATAATAAATATGTAAACAGACCGGGTTTGTGTCCAAATTCAAAAGGCTGTGTCCTCCGAAGACCGAATTTGTGGTCTGCATGACTTGACTCCCGACGCGACAGCACGCACGGACTTACATATGAATGGATTGTCAATACTGCTCGTTAGCATCACATTGACCGACAATCCACTTATGTGTAAATCAGTCATAAATCCGTGCGCGCTGTCGAGTCGCGCCGGGAGTGACGCGATGTAGCCGACAAATTCGGACGCCGGCCAGGTGAGTGAAGACAGCTGTCTTCTGTCTGTGACGTCATCAGACTCGCGTACGCAGGTGTCGGCGTAATTATTAAATTAGGCCAAGCACCCCCTCTGCTGCTGAAGTGGGTTTGAATGTCGGGACAATGACAAGAAAATTGAGGGAGTTGCTTGACGTGACATTTAGGAGAAAGGTAGCAAGCTAGTTATATTGTGCCCAGGAGAGCAGGTGAAAATTAGAAAGCGTAGTTAAATTAAGGACGTCCTACGTCTTGTAGGTGAGAAGAAGAGGAGAGGCTGGACAGGAGTAGCTTCCAGAAACTGGACCGACCTCAGGAAAAAAAAACGTACATTTTGCATGTTTGTCATTCATCATCCTTTTATTGGTCCAATATTTATATCACAGGGTCAAATAAGTGCAAACAACAACATTGTGATAAATGTAACCCGTAACACTGACCTGAATATATGACTGGATAGCCGATAACCCATACACGCCCGTGCAAGCCGTTGAAGTCACAGGGCGGCCATCTTACTCCTCCCACTTCGCGAGCAGACTACTGTATAAACTATATGGCATACGTACACATGAGACATATACAGCTCGTAGGCAGCTAGTATCAGGTCGGGGTGTGTATCGCTCAGTTCATTAGAACCCAATATTAGATTTGGCAGATAAATCTTTTGTTGAATAAGTTATAATTCTTTAACAAAAAAAATAATAATACAAGTTTCCTCCTGTATACATCATTAAGCATATAATTTATACAGGTATTTAAGGCAAGTTGTAAAATGTTTGAAGTCCTCTTGTTTATGTTTAACAAATTTAAAACACTATAAATCATGCTGTTTCTACGAAGTGCTGTCTCAAATATTCTCCAATTCCGATACTGTAAATGTATAGGATCGTATGCAGAGAAACGTTTCTTGGGAGGAGCAATATGGCAGCCTCGCAACTTCAAAAGTTTTGGCAGTTCAGATCGGCTGCGTGATACCAAGAAAGAAGAAATCCTTCTTACCGTGTGACTGACAATTTCATACAAATCAAACGGATAAAAAATTCAAGACAGAAAAAGAAAGCAACTTGATAAACTCAAATAAATCTTCAATACACCAAAAGCATGTAAAAACCATTGAGTGTCTAAACAGGAACTTCAGAATTGAAAAATTCTCTCTGTTTTCAAATCCAAGCACTTGGATGGAGACGTCTCTGTCGTGTCCCGACACCTGCACGAAGACGAGCACAGCAAATGGTGGACATGAATCCAGAGTCCAAGAACACGTGGAGTCCGTGTCAGCTCACTCACCGTGTGACGTCACGAGGAACTGGTCCCGGAATGGGCCTCAGGAACTGACTCGGAATCAGGTTCGGCATCAGGCTCGGACTTTGAGGCCGGCTCGGGATCGGGCTCGGAAGCGTCAGCAGCTGCGGGACGCAAAGATAGCGAGAGATGTGGAGCGTTTTTTCGCAAAGGTGGACATCGGACCTGGACAGGACTGCGAAGATGTTTGACTTACAAGCTGGAGCGTAGTTGGCTGCAAGGAAGAAAAGAGGAAGAAAGTTGCGACTTGTGAACCCGAATGTTGCCGGCAGGCAGGCCAACATTTGCGTCCCTCACCTGGTGGGCTTTTGTGACGCTTGACGAGGAGCACGAGCAGCGGCGCCAGCAGAGCGAGGAGCGCCAAGGGGACAACAACGGCCAGCGTCACCTTAGTGGCGTCTTCCTCTTGACCAGACGTGAGAAGGAAGACGTGTGAATGACACGCAAGGATCACGTGCGCGTGCGTGCGTGCGTGCGTGCGTGCGTGCGTGCGTGCGTCACCATGGTTAGTCAGGATGCTTCTTCTGTCCAGCTTGGTGACCATGTCGTCCTCGACGCCGGCCAGCTGGAAGACGCATTCGTAGCGGCCCTCCGTGTCGGCCGGCAGCTCCGCTTTCAGGTGGGCCGTCGTCTGGAAGGTTCCGTCGTGGTTGGGGAGGAGCTCTCCCATCTCCACGTCCTCGTGGAGCTCCTCGCCGTCCTTCCTCCAAAACAGGACGGAGTCCGCCGGGTAGAAACCGCTGGCGTGGCACGTGATCGGCGACGAAGGCGTCTTCTGCAGCAGCGACACCACCGGCAGCTCTGCCGGGCAAGGGATGGAGAAAATGTGTGAGAGGAACAAAGAAGGAAGGGTGGGGAGAAAGTGGCAGATGGAGTGGATGTGTGAGAGGAGAAAAGATGTATAAGAATAACAGATGGAGAACATTTGTGGGAGAATGATAGACAGAGAGACTGTGTGAGAGGAGAAAAATACAGAGGATGTGTGGAGAACAAGCATGAGAGGATGACAGTTAAAGTGAATGTATGAGAGGACCAAAGAAGGAAAGAGCAAAAGATGAAGAGAAGAGAGAAAGTGAAAGAATGATAGAAAGAACCTGGGAGAGGAGAAACTTGGAGAGTCGTGTGAGAGGAACGTAGAGGAAAGAGACAGAAGATGGGAAGAAAGTGAGTGGATGACAGATGGAAAACAAGTTGAAGAGGATAAACCATGGAGAGCAAGTGTGAACTCAGAAAGATGACAGGGATTATGTGAAAGGAAGAAATATAGCCACAATGTGTGAGAGGACAAAAGATAGAGTAAATGTGTGAGAGGGGGAAATCATTGAAAGTAGAAAGGATGAATAGAATGTGCAAAAATATTAAGTACATAGAGATTTGTGTGAGAGGAATGAAGATAATGTGAAACAAGGAACATTTTAGAGAGCATGAGGTGCAGAAAGATGGAGGGATGACAAAAGACAAAGATGGAGAGAAAGTGAGAGGATAATGAATGAAGAGAATGTGTGTGAAGACCAAAGATGGAGAGCATGAGTGAGAGAGAGATGGATAGAAACTGTGAGAGCAGAAAAAAATGGCCAGAATGTGTGAAAGGACAAAATATGGATTTAAAGCGTAAGAGAAAGATGGAGAGAATGTGTGAAAATAAGGAAAGTTGGAGTGCAAGATGATGAAATTAGTAAGAGGAAAAACAGAACATGCGAGGTGAGGAAAATGGAGAATGTGTGAGAGGGGCAAGGCGAGAGTGCATGTTGCCATGTCAGCCATGCTCCTCCAGGGGGCGTGCTGGTACCTGTTCTCATCAGGAAGTCCCTCCCATAGCTCACATACTTCTTCAAGTAAGAAGGACAAATCTCAGTGTAATAATGCTTCTGGTGTTGTTGATAGCCGTCGTCTTGGTCCCACTTGTGTTTGGTGACGACAGCTTGCGGCTTAACTGCGATCCATCTCAGTGTCGACAAGTCAAACGAGATGAAGTCTTCGCCGTCGTAACTGTCGTGTCGCCAACCGTCAACCTTGTCAGTCTCGTCGTCCCATTCGCAGCCAGACATCCTCTGGATCATGTGAACACCTGACACACACACACAAACACACAAAGCAACCTTACTTCTGCACATCCGACTTGAGAATGTGTGAGTGTGAATAGTTAAAGCAAAAAGTATTCACACATGAAATGTTTTTGTTGTTAGAAAGTTGAATGTAAACAAACCTCCAGTTTGGTTGAAGCGCTCTTTAGCAGTTTCAATGTCGACTTTGTCGACCTGCTCATTATTAATACCGATCTGTGTTTCTCTCTCCCAGTAGTGCGGATCCTCGTCGGTGATTTTGTTCATCCAGTCCTGTTTGGCTTTTGCTTTCCTGCTCTTGCTGTCGTAACGAGAGATCTCAACGCCGTCAACATAACCAACATAAAAGTACGATGGCAAGTTTGGAATGTGAGAGGACGCAGTTTGGAAATATTTGAGCGTGTGAACCACTGAAAGAGAAAACAAAAACATTTTGTTTGTTTGACGTCCAAACGATTGACATCTTTTTGAGGAAATAATTGTTTTTATTGTTGTTAAAACACATATTTGTCTTTTGCATTCATTTCAATACATTGATTGATTTCAGCTCATTCTTACACACAAACCAAACAAACACTTCCTTAATAAGTTTGCTTATTAATCCTTTATTACACAAACATTGCTATTTTGTATGTACAGTGTTCCCTCGTTTCTCGCCCGTGTTACTTTCCCGTTTATTTTATTTTCTGTTAATTATGTAGATTTTCTTGTTTATTTATATATGTTTTTGGGTTTTGGTATGATTGTTAGTTTATGAATGCTTTTTCATTCATCATATATGTTCTTTTTTCATTTACAGTCATTTTTCCATGAAAAGTATTTTTTTAATTTGCTTATACAACACAGTATATATTTTTTGTTCATTCTAAATGTTTTTTCGTTCATACTATATTTTTGTCAATTATTATAGAGTATTTAAGTTAAGTATTTTTAAGAGGAGATTAATTCTGTTGATGAAATATTCCAATACAACCATTACAAGTTTGGAATGTGAGCGAGTGAATCGGTCAAAGCGAAAACAAAAACATTTTGTTTGTTTGCTGTCCACAAATCTTGGACTGTTCATATTTGAAATTATATATATATATATATTAAAGTTAATTCATGATGAAATTCATGAATTATGACTTCTATTTTGCCTGTCAACATGCTACAATTTGAATACACTTGTCGAACACGTTTGCTATTTATCTCCTTTACAGTTTACTTCATCACTGGATGACATCTTTTGCATATTTCAGTTTGCAGTTCAAGTGTTGCTTCTTTCAACTAAGACGTGAAAACTTGGGAGAGTCAACTTGTGCACTTACCAGGCGTCACGCTGTGGATTTGCACAACCACCACAAACAATCCCAACAAGTTCATCTTCCACATCTTTTGCTCCTTTCGGTCCCGCGTCAAAGCAAACCAGAAGACGCCGCTCAAATACGGTGAAGGCAACAAGGAAGCGGCTAGATTTTGATTTCGGGGAAATCACGTGACCACAGACCGGGTGACGTCAGGCCAAGAAACACACAAAATACTGGACATAATCATTTCACTTTGGACAGGAATAATAAAATGATTTCATTTTGTCAAGCTGAAATTTGAATAATAAACTGTTTATCGCAGTGGTCCCAAACCTTTTCTGTACCACGGACCGGTTTAATGTCTGACAATATTTTCACGGCCCAATCTAAAGGTTTAGCTGATAAAGACAAAATAAAATGACAAGAAAAAAACTGGTATTTTCTCTATAATAATAATGAACGTAAATCTACTGTGTAATCATGTGCAACTTTATTAACGGTGTCCGTAACGTCGCACCAACAACAGTGTTGTCAAATGAGACGGTGTAACAGACAGAATCCGGCCACTTTTCAAAATAAAACATAATTTTCGAAAAAAATAATGCAATTTTTTTTCTTTCGTTACCAAATGACCCACGGCCCGGTACCGGGCCGCGGCCTGGTGGTTGGGGACCACTGGTTTATCGGACGCGTCAGGACGCGTTGGAACGCTTGAAAGCGAAAGTGGTCAAGATCAAGTTTCCTGGCGTGACACAAAATTCCTTGACGCCACGCCAGCAAGAACAACAGCTCGGATTCGCATTCAAGGTGTGCAAATGCTGACTTTCAGCAAATACATCACTTTTATTTGATTTTAACTTTAGGTTGTATTCTTTTGAGTTTGAATTTTTTTACTTTTATTTTTGATTTTTTTGATTTTGTTTTATTTTACTTTTTTTCTGAATCTTTTGATTGACAATTTGTTCAATTAAATTTTTATTTATTTTATTTTGGGGGGGGAATTAGTCTTTTATTTAACTCTATTTTTATTTCTGATTCGTATGATTTTGAATTCATTTTGCTTTTAAAGCTTTTCATTGTATTTTATTTTATTTCTGAACCTCACAAATTAAGTACTATATTGTCATTTATCCAACTCACTCGTTTGATGATCTGTACTATCATTAAAATTGGAATAAACGTTTGAAAATTCGAACCAATTTTGGTATTATTTTGCCGCTAAAGGCATAGGTTCTTTTAATTAATTGTGCTGTTTATAGTTAGAGGGATGACTATAAACAGTAGCGATTAGAGATTTTATCTAGAGTTAGGATTACCCAGATTAAAGTATTTCGACCCATTTATACAGGAACCTAGCGCTTGAATTAAGAATCACTTGCGCAATTTAATATCTTTCTGAGTGTCAGTTGGAGTTTATTTGGTTTTGATAAATATCACTCCATATCCTCTGAGTTTGAATAACAAGCCCGAGCGGGTTTAATAAAACCAGCTAAATTTATTTAGGTCTTAACAAGCGCAACCGATCCTTAGAGGAGCCGCTGTAAAAAGAGCGCGTTTAGATTTGATCCTTATTTCGAATTGGTTACTCAATAAGGGTTTATCTGAAGCAAGACCGGGCTGACGCTCTAAAACCGGGACGGTGAGAACCGTAAATTTGGTTCAACTTGTTTGTGAGATTTTGCTATGGGAAAATCCTTCAACTATATAACACATTCTGTCTCAAAAACATCCACCTGACCTTGTTTACGCCATCTGCTCACGGAAAAGTACCAGAGAGTATGTTTAGTCTACAAATGAAAAGGAGGAGGTCTTTTTAACTATAAGAAGCTATTGTACACGTAGAAGAGCACATTTGACGCTCTGAAATCCCACGTTCTTTAAGTGATGAATTAGAGGCAGTTATTTGTCCAGAGACTCTCTGTTTTTTTATTAAATCATTTTTGCAAAAGGTGTATTTTTCTTGCATCAAACCTATCCTCATTTTTGGAACACGCAAAGAGGACAAAATTCATATAAATTCTAACAGTGACCACAGCGCCTTCAAGTGGGGATGATCGGAACTGCCCTCGCATGGAACATCTATGACCCACAAAGCAATCTTACACATTTCACCTAAGAAATACTGAATGTTTCACACCATGTATGTTTTTTTTGTAAAATAATTTACTCCGCAAAGAACGAAATGACCTCATGACGCAGTATTAGTCGATATGTGTAACGATAACATGTTTTGCTTGGAAGAACTTGGCTTGCCAGCCTGAATGAATTTCATTATTAGTTGTTAATTCTTTCAATAATTTGGAGTTTAAAAGGTCTTGGAGTTGGGTCGAGTCAAAGAGGGAGGGGTCGGTCCTCCCTTCATGAACACGCCCCACAACTTTAAAACAGCCGGCGCCAGCTTTGTTGGCTCTCTCGTCTTCCGCCTCTGTTCCGGTTTATTTTCCACTTTCTCCCCTCCGTCTTGCCCCGAACTGACGAAAGGACTTCCCGGTGCCGTGCCACCTTCTCAACCACGTGGCACCTTTGTTCCCTGAACCACTAAGTGTCTTGGACTTGGCGATCGCACCGCAGCCGCCGTGCACCAAATCCCGGCATGCCTCACTGACAGATGGACGCATCCCGTGTTTGTTTTTTCCTTTTTTTATGTGACATGCAACGAAGTGCGGTTTCTAGCTGTTGGTTGGTGCGTTCCGTCTGACCATTGGTTTGCGGATGATAACCGCAAGATAGACTTACAGAAATGTCTGGCGCAGAGCTAAAAGACTTCCAGACAAGGGATGTGAACTGTGGACCTCGGTCCGAGACTATGTCTAGGGGAATGCCATGGAGACGGAAAACATGTTGTATTAACAGGTTAGCTGTTTCTTAGAAATTCTGTCCACTATGGTAAGTATGACTGTGTTACCTCTTGATGGAGGACGGCCAGTGACGAAGTCCAGTGCTATGTGGGACCTTGGACGGCTGGGGACTGGTAATGGGCGGAGGTAACTGGGCCTGGGAGATGTTTTGTTTCGGGCACATACCGTGCATGCGGCGACGAATGACCGAGTGTCCGTTTTCATAGTCGGCCACCAGAAGCATGGGCGCAGGACGACTAGGGTTCGGTGGACTGCCGGGTGGCAGGTCAGACGGGAGCGTGGGTACCTAGGAACGGACACAATCAGGGACAAATAGAGTTCTTTGGGACCCACCTCTGGGGTCGTTTTGTCCGCTCTGTGCATTCTTAAGCAATGCTTCAACCTCTGACTCCACTGATCCTACAACACAAGCAGGTGGAAGGACGGGCTCTGAATCCTTTGTTTTGTGGGTGGAGAACTGGCGGGACAGGGCATCAGGATTGGCGTTCGTAGGCCCTGGAATATACGACAAAGTGAAATGAAAAGGAGCAAAAAAGAGGGCCCACCTAGCCTGTCTTGGATTCCAGATTTTTGTGGTCTGTCCGCACCACGAATGGATGTGTTGCACCCTCAAGCAGATGGCGCCATTCCTCTCGTGCCATTTTCACAGTGAAGAGGAATAAATTTATTTGTCCTCTTTGCGTGTTCCAAAAATATCAAGACAGATTTCATGTAAGAAAAAACACCTTTGCAAAAATGATTTAATAAAAAAACAGAGATCTCTGGACATCGTGACAGACTCCAAACATCACGTAACAGGTGGAATTTCAGAGTGCCGAATGTGTGTCTTCCGCGTGGAAAATGGCTTCTTATAGTTAAACAGACCGCCTCTCTTTCATTTGTAGACAAAACATCCTCTCTGGGTACTTTTCCGTGAGCGATGGCGCAAACAGAGTCAGGGGTGTGTGTTCGAAGCAGATTCTGTTCTCAAGGACCAAATGTGTTTTCGCACAGAACACTGAGAAGGAATTTTTTTAGACTAAACAATATGTTCCAGCTTAAGGTCAAATTATACTGAGTTCAACGTTATATCACTTGCTTTACACATCTATAAAACATTTCAACGTAGTTAATATATGAAATAAAGAATTAAAATGTTAATAATATCTAACAACAGCCAGGAGTTCTCCGTCACCGATGCTGTAATTACGCTCTGCTGGGGAGAGTTTACGGGAGAAGAAGGCACATGGATGTACCTTACCGTCCTCAGGTGGCCGTTGGGAGAGCGCGGCCCCCCCACTCCCGCCTCAGATGCATCCCCCTCCACAATGAACTGTCTGGATGAATAAGGACAGGAGCAGACGTGAACCGGTTCTTGAGGTTGCTGAATGCAGTTTCCGCCTCTTCTGACCAGCGGAAAGGGATGGCAATGGAGGTGAGGGGTGTGAGGGGGGCTGCAACACGACGATAGTTCTTAATGAATCCCCGATAGAAATTGGCGGATCCGAGGAAACGCTGCAACTGCTTGTGGTCGGTAGGCTGACTCGATCAAGGGGATGGCGTATTTGTTTTTTATTGTTATGTTATTTCGCCCTTGATAGTCTCTACAAGGTCTTACGGACTTATCTTTCTTACTCACAAAGAAAAAACCTGCACCAAAAGGGGAAGAGGACGGGCGGATGATACCTGCAGCCAGGGATTCGGTGATGTACTTCTCCATAGCTTCTCTCTCTGGCCGTGAGATGTTGTAAGTCGTCTCCATGCAGTAAGCCTTGGCACCGTCCAGTCAATATCGGGGTTGTGGATTTTAGGCCAGGGCAATCCAAGTACCAAGGGCGACTGAGGGCAATCCAAAACAGATAGGCGAATGACTTCACGGGTTGCCTGAGAGCTGGAGAGAGACTGGCATTGTCTGCTGTTCTACTCGCGACAGTAACTGACCGTTGAGGGCTGTGGTCTTGAAAGGCGTAGCCAATAGGAGAGTTTCTATTCCCATTTGCTTGACTAGGCTGCGATCGACGAAATTCGAATCAGCCCCGCAGTCGATTAGCGCAAACAGCGCCCTGGACTGGTCGTTGTGGAACAGCGTAGCAGCGAGTTGGAGTCGGCGTGAGGAGGGGCTATGCGTTTGGCCCACCAATACCTCCCCTGTTATTGGTGAGCCTGCCCTTTTGCTTGCCTGACGGGGACATGCACGGATAAAGTGACCGCCTTGCCCACAGTGCAGGCATAGGCGATTACTTTATCTCCGCGTCGTGAAGCAAAGATGAACATTGTAAAACTGTTGGTTCAGGTTGCTATGTTACTAACTATACACTGTAAAAATAAAGACTTCTTGTTTGACAATGACACTGCCTGACTTTCAAAATAAAATTCACTTGTTCCTCAGTGCGCTTAAAGATATTTTTTTAATATGTCTCGCTTTGTTATGAATTTTGTTGAAAAGAAATAAAGAAGGGGACTAACTCTACAGGTCATTGAATCGGTGGAGGCTGGTGTCTGTGGATCTCACTCTGCTTCGTCTGTCCTTTCTACCTTTCCTCAGTTTCTCCTTTGGTCTCTTGAGGTCTCCCTGATTTGTTGGATTTTAGATGTCTCTGGGGTTGGTGAAGGACTCTGGTTAGTGGCCCAGTGGGTGGTGTCTGGTCGGTGCTGGGCTTCGCTTTTCTTTCTTTTCTTTGGTCCCTCTTCGGGTCTCCTGGCGGCCCCACGACTCTGGCTGGATTTTGAAGTGTTCGGTTTAGGTGAACGGTATGGGATTTTTTTTTTACACGCACGGACGCACGCACGCACGCACACGCACAAACACACATCCACATACAAAAAAAATAAAAAAGGGAGAACAATGATGATGACATGTCAAATGATCAATACTGAGCTCTCCCAAAAAGGAGAAAAAAAATTAATTACCACAAATTATTAAACTGCTCAACAGTTGTTTTTAAATGAACTTAAAAATTGAAATCTAAAACTTCAATTATAATGTATAAAATTTTGATTAAAAACGAGTTACTTCAATTGTTCAGAATTTTAAAATTGTATAATTTTTTAATAAAGTTTCTATCTATAATGTAAACAAAACGTACGATAATCGAAATGTAGTTGATTTTGTGATTTTTAGAAAATGCATCATAGATGCAGTTCACGATTTGAACACCAGATAGCAGCAGAGAACACAATTTTTAGACAAACTGAACCGGTGTCTGTACCAGATGTGATCCGGCTGCCAGATTGTATCGGGGTCGCCTGCCGATGGCGTCACGGTACAGAATTGGCTGGAGATGATCAATTTACAATTGTTTAATAAAGTTATTTGATAAAAAAAATCCAGTTGACGTCAAAACATTGGAAAGAAAATATGAAAGATGTCAACAAAAAACTTTAAATTAACCTAAGAATATAAAAGCAGGCTACTTGAAGATTTAAGAAATTAAAAAAAAAGATTGAAGCGCCGTCGATCTTGCTGATGACGTCAGCACAGCAGCGCTAACGAAATGCGTGATTCAGACGTGTTCACGTGGGTTTGGTTTCTTTTTTTTGCAGTTCACAAATCACAACACATCACAAAAATAGTCTTAATGATAATATAAACACATTAGCAATCTAAACTGAAATATTTGTCACATCTCAGGCCATTCATTTGTGTATTTATGATTTATTCAATCTATTTTATTACTTATTCAATATATTTTGCTTTTAAGTTAGCAAAAGCCATCATTTTCCCAAAGTCTTTTGAAAGCTGCAAGTGAAACAAGCCACACACGTGCTGCTTCCTAATCGCTTACTAAAGTTGTGCACGAGGCAAAAAGTCATCTGCAGGCTTACCTGATGACGCCGCATGTCTTGCTTAGGAGAAAATGGGCGGAGTTTGTCACTTCTCAGACATTACACACATTTTCCGAGATTTTCTCTCACGCTATGATCGCCACTTGAAATTATTTAATATTCCGTTAAAAATATATAAATATGCAAACGGAGCAGGTGAGGGTCGACACTCCAAAGAGGAAGCGTCTTCTGTCTGTGACGTCATCAGACTCACGCAGGTGTCGACCTAATTATTAAATGAGGTCAGGCACGGTTCTAGGATTTTTTCTCTCTCTCTACTAGTGCTGATGGGGTTTGAATGTCAGGAACATTGAGGGAGTTTCTTGACATGATACTTATGAGAAAGGTAGCAAACAGGAGAGCAGGTGAAAAGGAAGCCTTAGTTAAGAATGTCCTACGTCCTGTAGGTGAGAAGAAGAGGCTGGCGCTCGGTGGGCAGGAGGAGCTTCCAGAAACTTGAGCAAACTCAGAAAAAAAACATACTTACATTTTAATCTTTTTTTTCCCCCATTCATCATCCTTTTATTGGTCCAATATTTACATCACGAGGTCAAATAAGTGCAAACAACAACATTGTGATAAATGTACCAATTAACTGCTGACTGTTGAAGTGAAAGAAAGTCTGGAAGAATCTAAGTAAGGATGATAGAGGAGGCAAACCCACAATCCAAAAATGTGATATCAATCTATTATTGCTATTCAACTGCTTGATACCAAGAAAGAAGAAATCCTTCTCACCATGTGACTGACGATTTCATATAAATCAAACGGACAGAAAGAAGAAAGCAACCAGTGGAACTCAAATAAATCTCGGAAACAAATCAAAATTCTCTCTGTTTTCAAATCCAAGCACTTGGATGGAGACGTCTCTGTCGTGTCCCGACACCTGCACGAAGACGAGCACAGCAAATGGTGGACATGAATCCAGAGTCCAAGAACACGTGGAGTCTGTGTCAGCTCAATCACCGTGTGACGTCACGAGGAACTGGTCCCGGAATCGGAAGCAGGAACCGACTCGTAAGCAGGTTCGGCATCAGGCTCGGAAACCGTCTTTGAGGCCGGCTCAGAATTGGAAGCATCAGCAGCTGCGGGACGCAAAGATAGCGAGAGATGTGGAGCGTTTTTTCGCAAAGGTGGACATCGGACCTGGACAGGACTGCGAAGACGTTTGACTTACAAGCTGGAGCGTAGTTGGCTGCAAGGAAGAAAAGAGGAAGAAAGTTGCGACTTGTGATCCCGAATGTTGCCGGCAGGCAGGCCAACATTTGCGTCCCTCACCTGGTGGGCTTTTGTGACGCTTGACGAGGAGCACGAGCAGCGGCGCCAGCAGAGCGAGGAGCGCCAAGGGGACAACAACGGCCAGCGTCACCTTAGTGGCGTCTTCCTCTTGACCAGACGTGAGAAGGAAGACGTGTGAATGACACGCAAGGATCACGTGCGCGTGCGTGCGTGCGTGCGTGCGTGCGTGCGTCACCATGGTTAGTCAGGATGCTTCTTCTGTCCAGCTTGGTGACCATGTCGTCCTCGACGCCGGCCAGCTGGAAGACGCATTCGTAGCGGCCCGCCGCGTCGGCCGGCAGCTCCGCTTTCAGGTGGGCCGTCGTCTGGAAGGTTCCGTCGTGGTTGGGGAGGAGCTCTCCCATCTCCACGTCCTCGTGGAGCTCCTCGCCGTCCTTCCTCCAAAATAGGACGGAGTCCGCCGGGTAGAAACCGCTGGCGTGGCACGTGATCGGCGACGAAGGCGTCTTCTGCAGCAGCGACACCACCGGCAGCTCTGCCGGGCAAGGGATGGAGAAAATGTGTGAGAGGAACAAAGAAGGAAAGGTGGGGAGAAAGTGGCAGATGGAGTGATTGTGTGAGAGGAGAAAAGATGTATAAGAATAACAGATGGAGAAAATATGTGGGAGAATGACAGACAGAGAGAAGGTGTGAGAGGAGAAAAATACAGAGGATGTGTGTGAGGACCAAAGATGGAGAACAAGCATGAGAGGATGATAGTTAAAGTGAATGTATGAGAGGACCAAAGAAGGAAAGAGCAAAAGATCAAGAGTAGAGAGAATGACAGAAAGAAACTGAGAGAGGAGAAACTTGGTGAGTCGTGTGAGAGGACCGTAGAGGAAAGAGACAGAAGATGGGAAGAAAGTGAGTGGATGACAGATGGAGAACAAGTTGAAGAGGAGAAACCATGGAGAGCAAGTGTGAACTCAGAAAGATGACAGGGAATGTGTGAGAGGAAGAAGTATAGCCACAATGTGTGAGAGGACAAAAGATAGAGAAAATGTGTGAGAGGGGAAATCATGAACATGAGGTTCAGAAAGATGGAGAGATGACAAGTCAAAGATGCAGAGAAAGTGAGAGGATAATGAATGAAGAGAATGTGTGAAGACCAAAGATGGAGAGCATGAGTGAGAGAGAGATGGATAGAATTCGTGAGAGCAGAAAAAAAATGGCCAGAATGTGTGACAGGACAAAATGTGGATTAAAAGCGTGAGAGAAAACGTGTGACGGAAAGATGGAGAGAATGTGTGAAAATAAGGAAAGTTGGAGTGCAAGATGATGAAATTAGTAAGAGGAAAAACAGAACATGCGAGGTGAGGAAAATGGAGAATGTGTGAGAGGGGCAAGGCGAGAGTGCATGTTGCCATGTCAGCCATGCTCCTCCAGGGGGCGTGCTGGTACCTGTTCTCATCAGGAAGTCCCTCCCATAGCTCACATGCTTCTTCAAGAAGGAAGGACAAATCTCAGTCAAGTAATGCTTCAGGTGTTGTTGATAGCCGTCCAATTGGTCCCACTTGTGTTTGCTGACGACAGCTTGCGGCTTAACTGCGATCCATCTCAGTGTCGACAAGTCAAACGAGATGAAGTCTTCGCCGTCGTAACTGTGGTGTTCCCAACCGTCAACCTCGTCAGTCTCGTCGTCCCATTCGCAGCCAGACATCCACTGGATCATGTGAACACCTGACACACACACAAACACACAAAGCAACCTTACTTCTGCACATCCGACTTGAGTATGTGTGTGCGTGAATAGTTAAAGCAAAAAGTATTCACACATGAAATGTTTTTGTTGTTAGAAAGTTGAATGTAAACAAACCTCCAGTTTGGTTGAAGCGCTCTTTAGCAATTTCAATGTCGACTTTGGTGAACTGCTCATTATTAATACCGATCTGTGTCTGTCTCTCCCAGTAGTGCGGATCCTCGTCGGTGATTTTGTTCATCCAGTCCTGTTTGGCTTTTGCTTTCCTGCTCTTGCTGTCGTAACGAACAATCGGAACGCCGTCAACATAACCAACATAAAAGTACGATGGCAAGTTTGGAATGTGAGAGGACGCAGTTGTGAAATATTTGAGCGTGTGAACCACTGAAAGAGAAAACAAAAACATTTTGTTTGTTTGACGTCCAAACGATTGACATCTTTTTGAGGAAATAATTGTTTTTATTGTTGTTAAAACACATATTTGTCTTTTGCATTCATTTCAATACATTGATTGATTTCAGCTCATTCTGACACACAAACCAAATAAACACTTCCTTAATAAGTTTGCTTATTAATCCTTTATTACACAAACATTGCTATTTTGTATGTACAGTGTTCCCTCGTTTCTCGCCCGTGTTACTTTCCCTTTTATTTTATTTTCTGTTAATTATGTATATTTTTTTGTTTATTTATATATGTTTTTGGGTTTTGGTATGATTTTTAGTTTATTAATGCTTTTTCATTCATCTTATATGTTCTTTTTTCATTTACAGTCATTTTTCCATTAAAAGTATTTTTTTTAATTTGCTTATACAACACAGTATATATATTTTTTGTTTATTCTATATGTTTTTTCGTTCATACTACATTTTTTTCATTTATTATACAGTATTTAAGTTAAGTATATTTAAGAGGAGATTAATACCGTTGATTAAATATTCCAATACAATCATTACAAGTTTGGAAAGTGAGAGAACGCCGTCAGGAAATATGTGAGCGAGTGAATCAGTCAAAGCGAAAACAAAAACATTTTGTTTGTTTGCTGTCCACAAATCTTGGACTGTCCATATTTGAAATTATGTATATATATATATATATATATATATATATATATATATATATATAAATAAATAAATATAATTTCAAATATGGATATATATATATATATATATATATATAAACCAACCATTATCATTTTTTTCTACGAAACATTTACAACACTTAATATATTTAGTTTTTTGCGTTCATTTAAATTAAGCGAATGATTGTTAAAATTAATTCATGACGAAATTCATGAATTATGACCACTTCTATTTTGCCAGTCAACAAGTTACAATTTTAATACACTTGTCGAACACGTTTGCTATTTATCTCCTTTACAGTTTACTTCATCACTAGATGACATCTTTTTCATATTTCAGTTGAGTGATTATTTGCGAGTGTTATGTTAAAGGAAGTTTGCAGTTCAAGTGTTGCTTCCTTCAACTAAGACGTGAAAAATTGGGAGAGTCAACTTGTGCACTTACCAGGCGTCACGCTGTGGATTTGCACAACCACCACAAACAATCCCAACAAGTTCATCTTCCACATCTTTTGCTCCTTTCGGTCCCGCGTCAAAGCAAACCAGAAGACGCCGCTCAAATACGGTGAAGGCAACAAGGAAGCGGCTAGATTTCGATTTCGGTGAAATCACGTGACCGCAGACCGGTGACGTCAGGTCAAGAAACACAACATACTGTACTGTACATAAGCATTTCACTTTGGACAGAAATATGAAAATGAAAAAACGTTTAAGATGCGTTGAAGCAAAAGTAATAAAACTTCGCAACTTTTCATTTCATTTTGTCAAGCTGAGCTTTGAATAATAAACTGTTTATCGGACGCGTCGGAACGCTTGAAAGCTTAAGTGGTCAAGTTCAAGTTTCCTGGCGTGTGACGCAAAATTCCTTGACGCCACGCCAGCAAGAACAACAGCTCGGATTCGCATTCAAGGTGTGCAAATGCTGACTTTCAGCAACTACATCGGGGAGGGGGGGTCAAGTGTTTTTGGAAGCAGCGACGCTTTCCTTCCTGCTGGTCGGGAGCCGGTAAGACAAGGAAGTGCTCCTTTCGGGGAAATCACGTGACCACAGACCAGCCAATGACACTCGGAACACACACACTTCTAGATGTATATTCAAAAATAAAAAAAGCTATTTAAAATGTGGACAAAATACGTCCTCTTCATGTATTTCATTTTTGAAAATACATTTCTTATTGCATGTATAAAAGACTACAATCCTAACCCAACTACAAAGAGTTTGAAGCAAACAAAATGTAGTAAAGGCAGAATACGAGACACCAGTGTCCCGACAAAACAGCATACACTTCTGCGCATGAGCAGTAGGTGATGACATTTTAGTTGCAGTTCACGATTTAAGCAGCAGATGGAGGCAGAGAAATTGCACATAAACTGAACCGGACTGGCGCGTTTCTCGGCCATCAAAATCAAAGCATAGTGGTTTCTGTTTTTTGTTTTTTTCTTCTTCTAATATGTAAATTTATGTACGCATAGCCACGACAGTTGTTCGCCTCATAATGATAGTTAATCCTTCAATAATTATCCATTTAATTTATACTTAAATACAGAGCGCCACAGCCACAGGGACACTTTTCAACCTGTGCAAAACAAAACTGTAATTTGAAACTTGAAGAAGCCGCAAAGTTAAGGGCAGTTGAGTTGAACTATTCACAGCTTCCGCGCGTTCACAAAAGAACCACAGAAAAATCTGACTTATTGTTTGTTGTAAAACAAATGGAATCCAATGCAGTTTTGTATAAAACATTTTTAAAAAGCGAATACTCTTCAGTGGAAGACTTTAACACGGTTTTCTTTTTCTCAATTATTTAAAAAATAATTGAAACGTTTTAGGCAACTACAACGCTAGAAAATAGCTGTATAGCAGAAATAATACATTTTATGGTAAATAAAGAAGTAACCGTAACCTGTTTATGAGTGTTTTTTATTTGCAACTGTACATGAGTCTTTTCCTGAGAGAAATGGTGGTGGTGGTGGTGGGGGGGGGGGGGGGTCAATTGTGAAAAGGGACTATACATCCCATTCTGGGAATTTATCAGGTTCAAACTGGCTGACTAAAGTATCCAACTGCAGTCGCCATTCGCCCAATAAATAATGTTGTGATTCTAGTCTATTCACAGTATTGGATTCTAGTCTGAAAAGTGAAAAGTTGCCAATTTGCTTTGTAGTGTAAAAATAAAAAAAGCAACCCAATATGACTTTGTTATACACATTAAAAACAAAGAAGCCATCAAGATTTTTAAGCATCAATAAAAAGCATATTTATGGTGTTCTATATCCATTCCATTCTATGCTTGTATCGAACAAGCAATCTGTGCCTCATAAAAGTGTTAAAATAGAATTATTTATATATGTAACTTGATTAAAAAAAAAAGTGGCCTGCCGTGTACTTGCTTGTGTTTTAAAAATGGGGTGGGTAACCTGCGGCACGTGACCTGTCATGCAACTTCATAAACAAATCAAACCTCAGAGGAGCTGACATACACATTTAAAAACATTTAACCTGCAAATGCTCATATTTGTCAATCATATATTTGAGAAAAAATAGGAAAACTGCTCCTCACCCCTGATTTAAAGATGAAGGACGAGAATGTGGAAAATAAAGCAATACTGACAAAAAAAAAACAACATCCAGTAAGAACAAAGGCGGGAAATATTACATATGTATATAAACTTTATATATATTATATAAAAAGCAAGTTCAAACGTCACTACTTCATCTGCTTTCCAGTTCGTCACGTGGCAAACTCCTTCAAAACGAGTCCTCACGTGTTAAATAGATTTTAAAAAATGGCTGCTTTTGAAAATGTACAGGGTGATTAAAAAGTAACCCCTTCTTTTAAAATACACATTTATTGTAATTTTGCTCCAGATTTTTTTGTGCCGTTTCTTTCATGTATATAATTTAATTTTGTAACTAAATCTCAACAGTTACTAGTGCTTCTCTTCCACATTCTGTTTTTTTTTTTAAATAAATAAATGTAGAACTCATGCTACATGCAAACTTTCCTCTCAAATCAATTTCCTGTAAAAAAAATTTTTACAATAAAGAACAAAAAAATTGAGAGAAACTTACAATAAGTATTTTAAAATAGGGAGTCATTAATCACTGTATTATTGTAAATATGTGATAAGAGTTTCTCATAAAAAAAAAAGAAAAAAGGAATTACAAGAAGACACCAAAACAGGGTGACTTAGTGTCCACTGCGCACCGTTTCGATCCAAGTCTCTGTCTCCGTGGTGACCAACGTCCATCTCGCTCCTGCATTTTTGGACATCTTTCAATACTAATGTGTTCGCGTGATTATCTTGAGACGCGCCTGGTCGATGACATCGAGCAGATTTTTGGCATCTACGGCGAGGGCATGCGCAGCCATTAGCATCTGCTTTTTGTAGTCCTTCTGCAAGCTGCAGAAAAAGACCAGACGAGCGTCTCGCGTCAACAACGAGATGTAGGCGGGGCAAAGCAATGCGGCGCTCACCTGGTCATGACGTACTGCTGCGCCAGCTTCATCTTGGCGATCAGCTCTGCCAGGTCAGAATTGAGCAGCTTTTGCGCCATCTCGATCTGTGTCATGTGAGGATGATGTCACATGATATTCCAATGTTTAAGTTGCTGAATGAAAAGGTGTCGACAGGAAGCTGCACACAATCCTAACGTGACTACCAGCCATGTGTGCGTTTACCTCTCGGTGGGTGCTCGCGGGCAGCACGGGAATGGTCTCGTCCACCGTGGCCAGCAGAGTCCTCAACGCCAAACCCACTTCCTATAGAACGTGCATAAAACCTCAGCAGAAGTCTTCAATTGGGATGTTGCGTTGGTGACGAGCTCCGCCCCCTCACCTTGACCATGGGCACGTACTCCTCGGGCGCCGCTGGCTGAATCCGGTTGGACATCTCGATGACCGACTTGACCAGTGCCGTCACGTTTTCGTACACTTTGTCGTTGGAGCGGTCCAGGTTGGCTGTGGGGGGCGGGCTGATCTCCTGGGGCTGTAACTACACCATTGTGGGAAGGAGAATTGTGGTTTTTACTTTATTATGATTTTTTTTTATATATAGCTAGATAGACAGACAGAACACTACAAATAATCTACATTATGTTTACTACTGCTAGAACTAATGCTGATTATGGCTTGATAAATAACAGTGGAACCTCCAATGTAAACTACAAATAGTATTAAATATATAATATATATATAAGTAAAATAAATTACAGCTACTTACCCTTGGAGAGCAATGGAGAGTCAAAAAGTATTTAACTCATTCACTGCCGTTGAGGGTTATAGACGTCAAAAATTCATTTGAACTATTTCTATTAGTTTAAATTTGTTTCCACTTTTGCTAACAAGAGTATGAAAACCTAGATTTTTTTTATTGTACATTCAGAACATTAATCGTTAATTAACTAGTGAAGTGATGAAATTAATTTCAATTAAAAAATAATAATCGCGTGGCGCCCCTAATTTAAAAAAATATATAAAAATAAGGGGCGTCAGTTGATTAAAATTTGTAATCGTAATTAATCGCATGACTTCAATAGTTGACTCACGATTAATCACAAATTTTATATCTGTTATAAATGTACAATACAACATTTTTTCTAGGTTTTCATAAAAAATGAAATTAAATAACAAAAAAAAAAGTTAAACTAATAGAAATAGTTCACATGAATTTTTGACGTCTATAGTCGTCAATGGCAGTGAATGAGTTAAGTTGCCATTCTTCCTCTGGTCATTTCCATGCTAGTCATTATGCTTTCAGCTACATGCCAATTATGTTTGCATCAGCTAGATAACATTTTATTGTGTACTATGACGGCACCATCTTTTTTCAAGGGGTCAAAAGTATTTGAAGGTTCCACTGTATTTGTGTTACCCAAATTATTCACCGAATGAATCTCTGATGACGACAGGCTAACACTACTGAACATCTACGCTAGAACGCACGTATCAGCTTACCCTACACGGCTATATGGGGAGGCAAGAGGGGGGGGTTTGGGTAGAGGAGAGAGCGAGGGACAGCACATTAGCCCAAAATCTGTAAACTGTTAGCATGGGATGGCGGCACTACACTCAATTGTGGACTTTTCGAGCATGACGTACCTTCACGCCCTCGTTGTAGCTGTCGACTTGAAAGTCGGGGTTATGCCATAGGGGAGAAAGCCCACAGGGCTCCACTTGGGCTTTTGTCATTTCTAGTGCCTTCCACCAGGCAGTCAGGGTGGCGGAAATTATTGGGTTTCTAAAACAATTGTGTCGCTTAATCGATGTTGTAGTAAAGAGTAAATCTAGAAGTCTGAGGTTATTACAATCCTTCTGTTCTAGTTCCAGCCAACAGTTAATATCTCTGTTGGGTTGTGCCCATAGAATGATATATTGTAGCTGGTTAGCTATATAGTAGTACACAAAGTTTGGTGCCTCTAGACCACCTTTGGATTTACTTTTCTGAAGAGTAGATAGACTAATCTTTGCTTTTTTTTTATTCCAGTAAAATTTTGTAATGGCCGAGTCCAACAACTGGAAGCAGTTAGCCCAGGGGTGGGCAAACTTTTTGACTTGCGGGCCACAAAGGGTTTGAAATTTTGACAGATGGGCCGGACCAGGAGCATTTGGACCTCATAGCACAGTAAAAACACACAGATAAATGTACAACCCAATTTACTTATAGTGTGCACTTTGGACTGCGTTTTTCAAATGTGCAAAATCCACTTATTTAAAACAGCTTTTCCAATAGCTTCATTTTTATTGTTTTAGCTCAACTTTTGCTGTGTTTTTATGCTTTGTAAAGTGACCTTGGGTGTTCTGAAAGGTGCTGTTTTTAAATGAAATGTATTATTATTATTATTATTATTATAAAATAGCCCTAATCCAAGTAGTACGTTTGCCTCAGTGAATATGCAAGATGCGGCATTTACACACTATTTGGCAAAGTGGGAGGAGAAATGTAAATAGATAATAATAGCACATACACTGTGATCTGTCAAACCTGGTGACTGCATCTATTATTAATAGATTTCAATTCAAGGCGTAAAGTTAAAGATTTTTTTTTCCATTGGCCCACCCCTTTTTAACCCGGGCCCACAGTACGTGTGACACATGCGGCTGCATGATAGCCGCTGCTGCCTGTCACGCGCTGAGGACAAAGCGCGTACATCCAATCCGTCTCTGACCACTTTTCCATCTCCGTGGGGGACGCATAGCACACGGAGTTTGTGCAGCAGCTCAAAAAGAAGCCAAAAGCCAACGAGGAAACGCTCATAGAAGTGCTTGACGCACGCCCCGGGGATGTCTTCACCAATATCAACAGTCTCCTGCATGCGCGCTCCTCACCTCACCCATGACAACATGTAGAAAGACTATCTTCAGCTATCAAAAGGATCAAAACACACAACAGTGCCACAATGTTGACTGATAGACTGAACTCTTTGTCCCTGCTTTCTTTCAAAAAAGAATTGACCGATTCTCTGGACTATCAGGACATTATTGCTGTGTTCAACACAAAACCCTGCCGTCTGTAAATGTCCAAATCCAGAAGAATTGTATTTTATGAATCAGTATTCTTGAGTTAAGCTTACTGCCATTCTCCCGTTTATTTTAACAAATTGCAAACGTTGTTATGAATGTGCCCTGCGTATCTTTCTGTCCCCTTTCTGTGCGTAAACGAGCTTATCAGCGAGACCCCGACCCAGTGATCATATTTTCCGGGTGTGTAGAAGTTACACAGCAGTGACTCTGGTGTAAAACATAATCTGCACAGGAGTCTGAGGGAAGTGGATCCCAACACCAGTCATCCACTGCTCGTACCGTCACTCACAGCAGTCCTTCACTTCACGTGAGACCGCGCCAGCGATTTTATTTTCTGCGCCCTCGTAATTAAAGAAGCGAAATAACGCCATAAAAAGTGTGTGTTAAGAGCGGCAACTTAATCGCTGTCCTTGGTACCCGCGGTAAAGCACTATTAGGGACGTGAAGGGAATTTTTTATTTTGCATATTTTCTCTGGCCCACCCATTTTTCCTCTGGCCCACCCACAATAAAAATTTTGGCGCCACCTATTGGTGAAACGCGGGCATTGCAAGGACAAAATAAAATTAATAAGATAAGATAAGATAAGATCCACTGATTGTCACACCCATCTAAGTGGGGCGAAATTTGTTCTCCGCATTTGACCCATCCCCTGAGGGAGCGGTGAGCAGCAGCAGCGCCGCGCTCGGGAATCATGTGGTGATCGAACCTCCCAATTCCAACTCTTAATGCTGAGTGTCAAGCAGAGTGGCAATCGGTCCCATTTTTATAGTCTTTGGTATGACCCGGCCGGGAATTGAACCCACGACCTCCCAGTCTCAGGGCGGACACTCTAACCACTCGGACACTGAGCTGAAAAAAAAAAAAAGATTTTGAATTTTTTTCTAGCCTTATTGGATAAGTTCGGCGGGCCGGATTGAAACGCATAACGGGTGTTGACATTATTAACATTTTTATTGGTTTATTTTACTTTTTACCTGTTTTACATTTCATTATAGATGTGTTGATGAAGGTGTAATTATGTTGACCTGATATAACCTGTGTGAGTAATGCTTTTGATATTCTTGCTATCTTTTCTACTGTTTTCCCAGAAATGAGAAAGTTAAAATGTTTCTATGTTTATCTAAGAAGTCTAGTTGCTGTTCATTAGAAATCCGGTTGTCAAAAGTTCAAGGACGATCTAGTTTACTGGGAAAATGCAAACTCATTCTGTGCGTCACGGGATGACAGAGGCGTTTCCTCATGTTTTGAATAAAGAGGCTGTGTGGGCAAAAGAAGACACACATTGGATGACACTGCTTGGGTGATGTCTAACTGTGTGACCAGAGATCTCTGTAATAAACCAACCTTGCAAGGACCCTCTCCACCAGAATCTCATCTTGCAATTATTTGAACACGCAAACGATTACAATTAATGGTAATTCCTTCACGGGCCGTATTTGGCCCGCGGGCAGGGGTTTGCCCATGTCTGTTCTAGTCTATTCACAGTATTGGATTCTAGTCTGAAAAGTGAAAAGTTGCCAATTTGCTTTGTAGTGTAAAAATAAAAAAGCAACCCAATATGACTTTGTTATACACATTAAAAACAAAGAAGCCATCAAGATTTTTAAGCATCAATAAAAAGCATATTTATGGTGTTCTATATCCATTCCATTCTATGCTTTCTGTGCCATTCTATCCGGTTGGACATCTCGATGACCGACTTGACCAGTGCCGTCACGTTTTCGTACACTTTGTCGTTGGAGCGGTCCAGGTTGGCTGTGGGGGGCGGGCTGATCTCCTGGGGCTGTAACTGCACCATTGTGGGAAGGAGAATTGTGGTTTTTACTTTATTATGATTTTTTTTTTTTATATAGCTAGATAGACAGACAGAACACTACAAATAATCTACATTATGTTTACTACTGCTAGACCTAATGCTGATTATGGCTTGATAAATAACAGTGGAACCTCCAATTAAAACTACAAATAGTATATATATATATATATATATATATATATATATATATATATATATATATAAAATATATATATATATAAGTAAAATAAATTACAGCTACTTACCCTTGGGAAGCAATGGAGAGTCAAAAAGTATTTAACTCATTCACTGCCATTGAGGGTTATAGACGTCAAAAATTCATTTGAACTATTTCTATTAGTTTAAATTTGTTTCCACTTTTGCTAACAAGAGTATGAAAACCTCGATTTTTTTTATTGTACATTCAGAACATTAATCGTTAATTAACTAGTGAAGTGATGAAATTAATTTCAATTAAAAAATAATAATCGCGTGGCGCCCCTAATTTAAAAAAATATATAAAAATAAGGGGCGTCAGTTGATTAAAATTTGTAATCGTAATTAATCGCATGACTTCAATAGTTGACTCACGATTAATCCCAAATTCATTGTGGCGGAAAAATCATGGTCTAGGGTTACATCCAGTATGGGGCCTTCAAGAGATTTGCAGGCTGGAAGGCAATATCAATAGCCTAAAACATCAAGACGTATTGGCTACCTCTTACATTCCCAACCATAAAAGGGGTCAAATTTTGCAGCAGGATGGCGCTCCATCGCATACTTCCATCTCTACATCAAAGTTCCTCAAGGCCAAGAAGATCAAAGGTGCTCCAAGACTGGCCAGACATGAACATCATTGAGCATGTCTGGGCTAGAATGAAAGAGGAAGCATGGAAGAGCAAACCAAAGAATCTTGATGAACTCTGGGAGGCATGCAAGACGGCTTTCTTTGCTATTCCTGATTACTCGTATGAATCATTGCCGAACCGCATGGATGCAGTCCTTCAAGCTGTCATGTTTATTTTCAGCCTTGTTTACTCCCTGTCATGTTTTCCTTGTGTTTTCCCCTTGTCTTGTCATTTCCTGTTTTATTGTGAAAAGTCTGACTCCTCTCGTTTCTGGTCACTTGCCCTTCCTCGTGTGGTGTCTGTGTCAACCCTGATTGTGTCCCCATTACCCTCATGTGTCATCCAATCAGTGCCCTCAGCCAGGTGTGTCTTGTCATGTCATTAGTGTTGGTGTATTTAGTCGGTTGTCTCCCCCCTGTCTGTGTCGGTTCATTTTTGCTGTTGCAACTGTCGTAAGTCTTTCGCCACGTCACGCTGACCTCTTCGCCTGATCAGGATCCATGTCATGTTGTTAGTCTCGCCTTAGTTGTTTTGTCATGTTTAGCTTCATGTTTTGTTAGTTCAATTTATTTTGTATTTTGAAGTTAGGTTTTTTTTGATTAGATATTAAAACGTCTTTTTGGACTGCACCTCTGCCTTCCCGCATCTGGGTCCTAAAGCCCCATCTTACTGACACAAGCTCATGGAAGTCATACAAGATATTAGATATGGATCTCACAGCACCACTACTTCATTCTCTGATGTTATGTAACGTTTTTTTGTCTTTGAAGTCAATCATTTGTTCCATTTTCACATGACTTTTTGTAGGCGACAAAACTTTTGTCTTGCCAAAATCTGACCTTTCTGTGTTCATTAAATGATCAAAATTTATTTTTGTATATTAAACATCATTTGGGAGGGTTTTAGCTTTTATATGAGCCATTTCCAAAACCAATGGGTTCATTAAAAGTCAGGTTATAAGCTGGTGTTTCTACAAAATGGATAAGCGACAAGACTTTTGTCAGGGACTGTAGAGCACCGTACAACTCGTTTATAGTAAGTGGCGCATCTAACATATCTTTATATTCAGTAGTTAACTGAGGTATATTTAAGCTACTGAGGAATGCCTCAATATGCTCAGGGTTAGGCTTGTTAGTTTCTGAGTATAGGTTGCGATAATAGTTGTAAAAAATGTGATTAATTTCTTCTGGTGATTGTGTGCATTCACCAGTTGTCCCTTTAATCGCCGTTATAAGAGATTTTTCCCGATTGCGTTGAAGTTGGTTTGCAAGAAATGTACCTGATTTGTTATTATATTCAAAGTTGTTGTATCTCAATTGTTGTATTATAAACTCTGTCTTTTTAGTTAGCATATCGTCTAACTGTATTTTGGTATTTTGTAAGTCAGTCCATATTTGGTTCTTTGGGTTTATTGCGTACTCATCGGTCAGTTGTTTAATTTTATCTTCCAAGTCGTTTTCTAATTTTTGATCCTGTTTCTTTTTATAAGATGAATATGATATCATTTTACCTCTAATTACTGCTTTCCCAGAGAAGAGATGGCGATAGGTCTGGAGAGTCATTTATTTCCAAAAAGTCTGCCCATTCTTTTCTTATAATTTTGTCAAACTCTGCGTCGTTCAGCAGTGAGATGTTAAAACGCCATGTCGGTGGTGGTTTAAAGGTCTAATCAACTTGTAGGGAAAGGGAGACTGGTGCATGGTCGCTAATCTTTTTTTTGTTTTTTCAGGAGAGCTCAGTATTGTTCATTCGATTTGACATCATCATTGCTCTCCTTTTTTTTTAAAACAAACAAACAAATAAATTAAAAAAATTTAATAAATGTTTGTTTTTGTTTTTTTTAAATATATATACATATATATATATACATATACACACATATATATATATATATATATATTTTTTTTTTGTATGTGGGTGAGAATGTGTATGTGCGTGTGTGTGTGTGTGTGTGTGTGTGCGTGCGTGCGTGCGAGCGTGTGTGTATTCATCAGTTCACCTAAAGCCCATTAAAAAAAATCCCATACTAATAATATAATATAATAATAAATTGCCAAATGCAGAAACATCAATGTAAGTTATCACGATGTAGTGGCTCTCCCTAACAGACAAAATTAAGTAACCGGAATTAGGTTAAAAAAATTCTATATACGTAGACCATGTTTCTATAAATTTTGATATTTGGTTTTTATTTGAGGCAGATATTTTTTCCATTAAAATGTGATTTATGAGGAGGTTAGACCATTGGTCGATATTCAGAGTTTGTTTATTTTTCCAGTTAACAAGAATTGTTTTTTTTTGCGATAGTAAGGGCTACAAGTGTAGATTGAAATTGTTTATGTGGTAAGTCAGTTGTTGTTAGGTCACCTAACAAACACAAGTTTGGAGATAAAGGTATCCTACAGTCCAAAATAGCGGAAAGTTTTTCTAAGACTTTAGTCCAGAAATACATAACCGGAGTACATAACCATAAAGCATGAACATAAGTGTCTGTAGTGTTTTGTAAACATTGGAGACAAATGTCAGAGTCTGAGAGTCCCATTTTCTTCATCATATATTGAGTAATGTATGTTCTGTGACTAATTTTATATTGGATAAGTTGTAAATTTGTGTGTTTTGTCATTTTAAATGCGTTTTCACAAACTTGAATCCAAAAGTCAGGTTCCGGTGCTATAGACAAGTCTGTTTCCCATTTCGAGATGGGTAAAGACATTTTATCAGTATATGAAAGTAACTTATATATTTTTGAAAGTTTTTTTGTTGTTGTCGGAGAAAGCTTGTTAATATCTTTAGCTAAGACAGGCGGTTGGAGCGTACCCCGAAGTGTTGGAATTTTTTTCTTTATCATATTTTTAACTTGTAGATAATGTAAAAAATTTCCGTTTTTTATATTGTATTTTTGGAGCAAGGATGTATATGATATAAACATATTATCTGAGAAGAGATGGTGGAGATGTGTAATTCCTTTCTGATCCCACACAGCTAAATGAAACGGTTGGTTGTTAAGTTGAAAGTCGGGGTTATGCCATAGGGGAGAAAGTCCACAGGGCTCCACTTGGGCTTTTGTCAATTCTAGTGCCTTCCACCAGGCAGTCACGGTGGCGGAAATCATTGGGTTTTTAAAACAATTATGACGCTTAATCGATGTCGTAATAAAGAGTAAATCTCGAAGTCTGAGGTTATTACAATCCTTCTGTTCTAGTTCCAACCAACAGTTAGTGTCTCTGTTGGGTTGTGCCCATAGAACGATATATTGTAGCTGGTTAGCTATATAGTAGTACATAAAATTTGGTGCCTCTAGACCACCTTTGGATTTACTTTTCTGAAGAGTAGATAGACTAATCTTTGCTTTTTTTTTTATTCCAGTAAAATTTTGTTTTACGGCTGAGTCCAACAACTGGAACCATTTAGCCGTAGGTTTAAATGGAATCATTGAGAAAAAATAGTTTATTTTGGGTAAAACTTTCATTTTAATGGTGGCTATTCGTCCTATTAGAGAAATAGGAAGATTATTCCAGCGCTCCAAGTCACTATAAATGTTATCCAGAAGTGGAGAAAAGTTTAAATGAATTAAATCAGTTAATTTAGGTGAGATTTTTATGCCTAAGTATTTTAAATTACCTATAGGAAATGAGTAGTGTGGGTCCTGGCTTGCAGGGTTCCAAGAATTTTCTGTAATAGGTAGAAGTGTTGATTTTGTCTAGTTAATAGAATAATCTGATAACTGTGAGAATTTAGTTATTAAATTAAATACTTCCCCTAGCGAAGTAGCCGGCTTTTCTAAATAAAGTAAGATGTCATCAGCATATAGATTAATTTTATGTTCTGTTACCCCAGAGTGAATTCCTTGAATCCTTCTTTCCTGGCGTATGGCTAATGCAAGTGGCTCAATAAATATTACAAATAATAAAGGGGATAGTGGGCATCCCTGTCTTGTGCCTCTCTGTAAAGTAAAGCTCTGAGATATAATCCCATTAGTAGTAACTGTAGCTTTTGGAGAATCATATAATACTGATACCCAGTGGATAAATGATTTCCCAAAGCCAAATTTATTTAAAACAGCAAAGAGGAAGGACCAGTTAACTTTGTCGAAAGCTTTTTCTGCATCCAATGATATAATAACTGCCTTTTTATCATGCCGCTGTGACATGCTAATAAGGTTAAAGAGTCTCCTAATATTATTAGTAGAGTGCCGATCTTTAATAAAGCCTGTTTGGTCGCTATGAATAATTGTCGAGATTACTGTTTCTAGTCTAGATGTGAAAGCCTTAGTGATAATTTTAATATCAGTATTAATTAGTGAAATCGGACGGTAACTTGATGGAAGGGTGGGGTCTTTTTCTGGCTTTAATAAAAGTTTAATTGCTGCTGTATTCATGTGTGGGCGTATGTAACCCTTAGTTTTAATTTCTGTTACTACTCTTAAGAATAGTGGAGCAAGCATTAACCAGAAGTGCTTAAAAAATATAGCCGGATAACCATCCGGGCCAGGTGCTTTGCCATTAGGCATACTATCTAGAGCACTGTACAACTCGTTTATAGTAACATGTCTTTATATTCAGTAGTTAACTGAGGTATATTTAAGCTACTGAGGAATGCCTCAATATGCTCAGGGTTAGGCTTGTTAGTTTCTAAGTATAGGTTACGATAATAGTTATAAAAAATGTGATTAATTTCTTCTGGTGATTGTGTGCATTCACCAGTTGTCCCTTTAATCGCCGTTATAAGAGACTTTTCCCGATTGCGTTGAAGTTGGTTTGCAAGAAATTTACCTGATTTGTTATTATATTCAAAGTTGTTATATCTCAATTGTTGTATTATAAATTCTGTCTTTTTAGTTAGCATATCGTCTAACTGTATTTTTGTATTTTGTAAGTCAGTCCATATTTGGTTATTTGGGTTTATTGCGTACTCATCCGTCAGTTGTTTAATTTTATCTTCCAAGTCTTTTTCTGATTTTTGATCCTGTTTCTTTTTATAAGATGAATATGATATCATTTTACCTCTAATTACTGCTTTCCCAGAGAAGAGATGGCGATAGGTCTGGAGAGTCATTTATTTCCAAAAAGTCTGCCCACTCTTTTCTTTTAATTTTGTCAAACTCTGCGTCGTTCAGCAGTGAGATGTTAAACCGCCATGTCGGTGGTGGTTTAAAGGTCTAATCAACTTGTAGGGAAAGGGAGACTGGTGCATGGTCGCTAATAATAATAGGATGTATTTTTGTAACAGTTTTATCAACAATAGAGTTATTTGTAAGAAAATAATCAATTCTTGAAAAAGACCGGTGCACAGCGGAAAAGAAGGTAAATTCCTTCTTATTTGGGTTTTTAAGTCTCCAGCTGTCGACGAGGCCAAAGTCATCCATATCTTCCCCCATTACTTTAGTAGATTGTAATCGCTTTATACATGTTGTATTATTAGAACGGTCTATTAATGGATTTGAGACTGTGTTAAAGTCTCCTCCAATAATAATAGTAGAGTTCGCTGCTAAATCAAACAGCTGAGAGAAAAAATCATGGAAAAAGGCCGGATCATCATTTTTAGGGGCATATAAATTGCCAAATGTATATATTTTATTAAATATAGTCGCCTGAATAATAATGTATCGGCCCTCTGGGTCTGTTATTGTATTATTTAGAGTAAAGAGTAAATTCTTATGTATGAGTATACAGACTCGTCTTTGTCTACTGTTATAAGGGGCAGAGTACGCTTGGCTAAAATTCTTATCAATAAGTAATTTTTCTTCAGATTTTTGTAGGTGGGTTTCTTGTAGGAGGCAAATATCTGCTTTTAATTTTAAGAGATGGTCTAAAGTTTTTATTCTTTTTGCTTGTGAGCGAGCGCCACAAACATTCCAGGAAACCAGAACTAATTTATGCATACAAACAATATAGACTCAATCCTGTGTATGTATCTGTATAGGCTGTTTGTCAATATTGGCATGTTATAGGATAGAATCAAAGTGGTTAGGTGATTTGTGTAAAATATGAGGTGACGTGTAAGTAAATATAACAGTGAAAAAACGGGTAGGAAGGTGAAAGTGAAGGAAGTTAGCGGGGGTTTAAACATAAAAATACACCAGTAACTGGTAACCTAAGTGAGATTTATTGTGTAAATATACTTTAGATATAGTTATGTATTAATATTATATTTATAATATAGCCTAAAGATAATGAGTAATCATATGTTAGGTTTTATAACCACATATACAGTATATGTATACATCTAATAATCAAACAAAGTTTAGTTCCACCAATGCCAATTAGAAGAGCCAGGGAGCGAAGTTCGGGTTCCGGAATAGTTGGCCATCGATGAATAGCTTATCAAGACCATCGTAGTCCGTTTACCCTCCTGCCTATTTTGTTTCATTATAGGAAACAGTACCTTTCGCCGCTCATTAATCTCTCTCGGGAATTGCTCGTTCATTCCAAATGAGGTCCCTTTAAGCTCCCGTCTTTGACTTTTAACAAATACTTTCTGTTTAAAATGCTCAAACTTGGCGATAATAGGACGGGGTTTGTTGCCCCTACGGGCTCCAAGCCGATGTACCCGGTGAAAAGAGATGTTATTTACGTCTCCTGAGGAATTTTTAACGACGTGGTCATAATTTTTTTTATCTCAACCTCTGGATTGTCAGAGGTATTCTCGGATATACCTAAAAATATTAAATTCTCCCGCATGCTACGGGATTGGACATCCAGAACAGTTTCTTTTAGCGTTTTATTTTCCTTTTTAATGGTTTCTAACTCGGCTGAAACAGTCGCGAGTGAAGAGCGTAACTCGGCATTATCGCGTTGGAGGTCACTTACCCGTTGGCTGACGAATTCCAAGCTTACCCTTAATTCTTTGACGTCCTCGCTGATTAGGGAGAGGACCTCTAATTTTTTTATTTATGGACTCCAGCATACCACACAGGTGCTGTTCCAGCGTGTCTCCACCTGAAAATAAAAGGTCATTATTGTTTGAAAGGAGAAAGAACACTATTGGAAGAGCAGTTATGGGAGAATAATGATTCATGTGCTCTCATACACACCTGCCTGGTGGGGAGAACAGATGTAGGGTCGAAAGCTTGGATAAGCTTCCTGAACCCTGTGCCCTCCACAAAACGGAATCTTCGATGACCATATGGATCATCCACTGCATTCTTATCTACTGCAGTTTAACAGAAACCGAGTAGGCCTATTAATGATAGATGTCATTCATTTCATCTGTCACATTTCAAATATACATGGTAGGCTATGCTGTTTTTTCATTGCATGTTAAGAAATGGCTTACCTGGGCGTGCTTCTATTTGAGTTGTCTCCTTATTTTCATGCAGGGCCCTATAATGCCTCAACATAGATGAAGTGTTGTCTTGGTACCCAAGTTCTTTCGAACAAAGTTTACACTTCACCTTTTGACATATCAGCAGAAGAAAGACGTTAAAACGAGGGATACACTGTGTTGTCACAATCATTTACAATATATTTTCACACTGCTTATTATAATTTGTACCTTTTTCGGAGAGATCTGCTCAAAATGATCCCAGACAGGGGATGTTCTCTTCTTTTTGGTTGCGGGTGCGTCCATTGCAAAACGAATCCGATTGAGGTTTGAAGATGCGAGTTGGGTGTGTCAGTGTCACCTGTGAGCTCATTGTCGTCTCGGTGCGCCATTTTATTTCGAATCACCCGCGAAACTCTGTGTTGGCGATGACGTAGGAAGCCCGTCTGGCGAGGCTTCGGACGTAGCAACGCGCGTTCCGAGGTTTCGGGCGTGGCCACAAAATCAACACATGCCTCGATGCGCGCTTTGCAGATTTTTTTCCGGTTTACTCGGCAAGCGCATCGGCACAGTAGGGCACATCACTAGTTAAGAATGTCCTACGTCCTGTAGGTGAGAAGAAGAGGCTGGCGCTCGGTGGGCAGGAGGAGCTTCCAGAAACTTGAGCAAACTCAGAAAAAAACATCCATTTTGCTTTTTTTTCCCCCCATTCATCATCCTTTTATTGGTCCAATATTTACATCACGAGGTCAAATAAGCGCAAACAACAACATTGTGATAAATGTACCAATTAACTGCTGACTGTTGAAGTGAAAGAAATTCTAGAAGAATCTAGGTAACGATGATAGAGGAGGCAAACCCACAATCCAAAAATGTGATATCAATCTATTATTGCTATTCAACTGCTTGATACCAAGAAAGAAGAAATCCTTCTCACCATGTGACTGACGATTTCATATAAATCAAACGGACAGAAAGAAGAAAGCAACCCGTGAAACTCAAATAAATCTCGGAAACAAATCAAAATTCTCTCTGTTTTCAAATCCAAGCACTTGGATGGAGACGTCTCTGTCGTGTCCCGACACCTGCACGAAGACGAGCACAGCAAATGGTGGACATGAATCCAGAGTCCAAGAACACGTGGAGTCCGGGTCAGCTCGCTCACCGTGTGACGTCACGAGGAACTGGTCCCGGAATCAGCCTCAGGAACCGACTCGTAAGCAGGTTCGGCATCAGGCTCGGAAACCGTCTTTGAGGCCGGCTCGGAATTGGAAGCGTCAGCAGCTGCGGGACGCAAAGATAGCGAGAGATGTGGAGCGTTTTTTCGCAAAGGTGGACATCGGACCTGGACAGGACTGCGAAGATGTTTGACTTACAAGCTGGAGCGTAGTTGGCTGCAAGGAAGAAAAGAGGAAGAAAGTTGCGACTTGTGAACCCGAATGTTGCCGGCAGGCAGGCCAACATTTGCGTCCCTCACCTGGTGGGCTTTTGTGACGCTTGACGAGGAGCACGAGCAGCGGCGCCAGCAGAGCGAGGAGCGCCAAGGGGACAACAACGGCCAGCGTCACCTTAGTGGCGTCTTCCTCTTGACCAGACGTGAGAAGGAAGACGTGTGAATGACACGCAAGGATCACGTGCGCGTGCGTGCGTGCGTGCGTGCGTGCGTGCGTCACCATGGTTAGTCAGGATGCTTCTTCTGTCCAGCTTGGTGACCATGTCGTCCTCGACGCCGGCCAGCTGGAAGACGCATTCGTAGCGGCCCGCCGCGTCGGCCGGCAGCTCCGCTTTCAGGTGGGCCGTCGTCTGGAAGGTTCCGTCGTGGTTGGGGAGGAGCTCTCCCATCTCCACGTCCTCGTGGAGCTCCTCGCCGTCCTTCCTCCAAAATAGGACGGAGTCCGCCGGGTAGAAACCGCTGGCGTGGCACGTGATCGGCGACGAAGGCGTCTTCTGCAGCAGCGACACCACCGGCAGCTCTGCCGGGCAAGGGATGGAGAAAATGTGTGAGAGGAACAAAGAAGGAAAGGTGGGGAGAAAGTGGCAGATGGAGTGATTGTGTGAGAGGAGAAAAGATGTATAAGAATAACAGATGGAGAAAATATGTGGGAGAATGACAGACAGAGAGAAGGTGTGAGAGGAGAAAAATACAGAGGATGTGTGTGAGGACCAAAGATGGAGAACAAGCATGAGAGGATGATAGTTAAAGTGAATGTATGAGAGGACCAAAGAAGGAAAGAGCGAAAAATGAAAAGAAGAGAGAAAGAGAGAGAATGACAGAAAGAACTTGTGAGAGTCGTGTGAGAGGACCGTAGAGGAAAGAGACAGAAGATGGGAAGAAAGTGAGTGGATGACAGATGGAGAACAAGTTGAAGAGGAGAAACCATGGAGAGCAAGTGTGAACTCAGAAAGATGACAGGGAATGTGTGAGAGGAAGAAGTATAGCCACAATGTGTGAGAGGACAAAAGATAGAGAAAATGTGTGAGTGGGGAAATCATGAACATGAGGTTCAGAAAGATGGAGAGATGACAAGTCAAAGATGCAGAGAAAGTGAGAGGATAATGAATGAAGAGAATGTGTGAAGACCAAAGATGGAGAGCATGAGTGAGAGAGAGATGGATAGAACCCGTGAGAGCAGAAAAAAAATGGCCAGAATGTGTGACAGGACAAAATGTGGATTAAAAGCGTGAGAGAAAACGTGTGACGGAAAGATGGAGAGAATGTGTGAAAATAAGGAAAGTTGGAGTGCAAGATGATGAAATTAGTAAGAGGAAAAACAGAACATGCGAAGTGAGGAAAATGGAGAATGTGTGAGAGGGGCAAGGCGAGAGTGCATGTTGCCATGTCAGCCATGCTCCTCCAGGGGGCGTGCTGGTACCTGTTCTCATCAGGAAGTCCCTCCCATAGCTCACATGCTTCTTCAAGTAAGAAGGACAAATCTCAGTGTAATAATGCTTCTGGTATTGATTCCAGGCGTCGTCTTGGTCCAACTTGTGTTTGCTGACGACAGCTTGCGGCTTAACTGCGATCCATCTCAGTGTCGACAAGTCAAACGAGATGAAGTCTTCGCCGTCGTAACTGAGGTGTTCCCAACCGTCAACCTCGTCAGTCTCGTCGTCCCATTCGCAGCCAGACATCCTCTGGAACATGTGAACACCTGACACACACACACACACACACAAAGCAACCTTACTTCTGCACATCCGACTTGAGTATGTGTGTGCGTGAATAGTTAAAGCAAAAAGTATTCACACATGAAATGTTTTTGTTGTTAGAAAGTTGAATGTAAACAAACCTCCAGTTTGGTTGAAGCGCTCTCTCACAATTTCAATGTTGACTTTGGTGACCTGCTCATTACCAATACCGATCTGTGTTTCTCTCTCCCAGTAGTGCGGATCCTCGTCGGTGATTTTGTTCATCCAGTCCTGTTTGGCTTTTGCTTTCCTGCTCTTGCTGTCGTAACGAGAGATCTCAACGCCGTCAACATAACCAACATCAAAGTACGATGGCAAGTTTGGAATGTGAGAGGACGCAGTTGTGAAATATTTGAGCGTGTGAACCACTGAAAGAGAAAACAAAAACATTTTGTTTGTTTGACGTCCAAACGATTGACATCTTTTTGAGGAAATAATTGTTTTTATTGTTGTTAAAACACATATTTGTCTTTTGCATTCATTTCAATACATTGATTGATTTCAGCTCATTCTTACACACAAACCAAACAAACACTTCCTTAATAAGTTTGCTTATTAATCCTTTATTACACAGACATTGCTATTTTGTATGTACAGTGTTCCCTCGTTTCTCGCCCGTGTTACTTTCCCTTTTATTTTATTTTCTGTTAATTATGTATATTTTCTTGTTTATTTATATATGTTTTTGGGTTTTGGTATGATTTTTAGTTTATTAATGCTTTTTCATTCATCATATATGTTCTTTTTTCATTTACAGTCATTTTTCCATTAAAAGTATTTTTTTTAATTTGCTTATACAACACAGTATATATATATTTTTTTTATTCTATATGTTTTTTCGTTCATACTACATTTTTTTCATTTATTATACAGTATTTAAGTTAAGTATATTTAAGAGGAGATTAATACCGTTGATTAAATATTCCAATACAATCATTACAAGTTTGGAAAGTGAGAGAACGCCGTCAGGAAATATGTGAGCGAGTGAATCAGTCAAAGCGAAAACAAAAACATTTTGTTTGTTTGCTGTCCACAAATCTTGGACTGTCCATATTTGAAATTATGTATATATATATATATATATATATATATATATATATATATATATATATATATATATATATATATATATATATATATATATATATATATTTATATAAATAAATAAATAAATATAATTTCAAATATGGATATATATATATATATATATATATAAACCAACCATTATCATTTTTTTCTACGAAACATTTACAACACTTAATATATTTAGTTTTTTGCGTTCATTTAAATTAAGCGAATGATTGTTAAAATTAATTCATGACGAAATTCATGAATTATGACCACTTCTATTTTGCCAGTCAACAAGTTACAATTTTAATAC
The DNA here is from genome assembly GCF_051991255.1 of Vanacampus margaritifer. Classification (NCBI taxonomy): domain Eukaryota; kingdom Metazoa; phylum Chordata; class Actinopteri; order Syngnathiformes; family Syngnathidae; genus Vanacampus; species Vanacampus margaritifer. Next base: position 11,512,999 of record NC_135448.1, on the reverse strand, counting down.
ACTTGTCGAACACGTTTGCTATTTATCTCCTTTACAGTTTACTTCATCACTAGATGACATCTTTTTCATATTTCAGTTGAGTGATTATTTGCGAGTGTTATGTTAAAGGAAGTTTGCAGTTCAAGTGTTGCTTCCTTCAACTAAGACGTGAAAAATTGGGAGAGTCAACTTGTGCACTTACCAGGCGTCACGCTGTGGATTTGCACAACCACCACAAACAATCCCAACAAGTTCATCTTCCACATCTTTTGCTCCTTTCGGTCCCGCGTCAAAGCAAACCAGAAGACGCCGCTCAAATACGGTGAAGGCAACAAGGAAGCGGCTAGATTTCGATTTCGGTGAAATCACGTGACCGCAGACCGGTGACGTCAGGTCAAGAAACACAACATACTGTACTGTACATAAGCATTTCACTTTGGACAGAAATATGAAAATGAAAAAACGTTTAAGATGCGTTGAAGCAAAAGTAATAAAACTTCGCAACTTTTCATTTCATTTTGTCAAGCTGAGCTTTGAATAATAAACTGTTTATCGGACGCGTCGGAACGCTTGAAAGCTTAAGTGGTCAAGTTCAAGTTTCCTGGCGTGTGACGCAAAATTCCTTGACGCCACGCCAGCAAGAACAACAGCTCGGATTCGCATTCAAGGTGTGCAAATGCTGACTTTCAGCAATACATCGGGGAGGGGGGGTCAAGTGTTTTTGGAAGCAGCGACGCTTTCCTTCCTGCTGGTCGGGAGCCGGTAAGACAAGGAAGTGCTCCTTTCGGGGAAATCACGTGACCACAGACCAGCCAATGACACTCGGAACACACACACTTCTAGATGTATATTCAAAAATAAAAAAAGCTATTTAAAATGTGGACAAAATACGTCCTCTTCATGTATTTCATTTTTGAAAATACATTTCTTATTGCATGTATAAAAGACTACAATCCTAACCCAACTACAAAGAGTTTGAAGCAAACAAAATGTAGTAAAGGCAGAATACGAGACACCAGTGTCCCGACAAAACAGCATACACTTCTGCGCATGAGCAGTAGGTGATGACATTTTAGTTGCAGTTCACAATTTAAGCAGCAGATGGAGGCAGAGAAATTGCACATAAACTGAACCGGACTGGCGCGTTTCTCGGCCATCAAAATCAAAGCATAGTGGTTTCTGTTTTTTGTTTTTTTCTTCTTCTAATATGTAAATTTATGTACGCATAGCCACGACAGTTGTTCGCCTCATAATGATAGTTAATCCTTCAATAATTATCCATTTAATTTATACTTAAATACAGAGCGCCACAGCCACAGGGACACTTTTCAACTTGCGCAAAACAAAACTGTGGAATTTGAAACTTAAAGAAGCCGCAAAGTTAAGGGCAGTTGAGTTGAACTATTCACAAAAGAACCACAGAAAAAGCGGACTTATTGTTGTAAAACAAATGGAATCCAATGCAGTTTTGTATAAAACATTTTTAAAAAGCGAATACTCTTCAGTGGAAGACTTTAACACGGTTTTCTTTTTCTCAATTATTTAAAAAATAATTGAAACGTTTTAGGCAACTACAACGCTAGAAAATAGCTGTATAGCAGAAATAATACATTTTATGGTAAATAAAGAAGTAACCGTAACCTGTTTATGAGTGTTTTTTATTTGCAACTGTACATGAGTCTTTTCCTGAGAGAAATGGTGGGGGGGGGGGGGGGGGTCAATTGTGAAAAGGGACTATACATCCCATTCTGGGAATTTATCAGGTTCAAACTGGCTGACTAAAGTATCCAACTGCAGTCGCCATTCACCCAATAAATAATGTTGTGATTCTTGTCTATTCACAGTATTGGATTCTAGTCTGAAAAGTGAAAAGTTGCCAATTTGCTTTGTAGTGTAAAAATAAAAAAAGCAACCCAATATGACTTTGTTATACACATTAAAAACAAAGAAGCCATCAAGATTTTTAAGCATCAATAAAAAGCATATTTATGGTGTTCTATATCCATTCCATTCTATGCTTGTATCGAACAAGCAATCTGTGCCTCATAAAAGTGTTAAAATAGAATTATTTATATATGTAACTTGATAAAAAAAAAAAGTGGCCTGCCGTGTACTTGCTTGTGTTTTAAAAATGGGGTGGGTAACCTGCGGCACGTGACCTGTCATGCAACTTCATAAACAAATCAAACCTCAGAGGAGCTGACATACACATTTAAAAACATTTAACCTGCAAATGCTCATATTTGTCAATCATATATTTTAGAAAAAAATGGGAAAACTGCTCCTCACCCCTGATTTAAAGATGAAGGACGAGAATGTGGAAAATAAAGCAACACTGACAAAAAAAAAAAAAAAATCAGTAAGAACAAAGGCGGGAAATATTACATATGTATATAAACTTTATATATATTATATAAAAAGCAAGTTCAAACGTCACTACTTCATCTGCTTTCCAGTTCGTCACGTGGCAAACTCCTTCAAAACGAGTCCTCACGTGTTAAATAGATTTTAAAAAATGGCTGCTTTTGAAAATGTACAGGGTGATTAAAAAGTAACCCCTTCTTTTAAAATACACATTTATTGTAATTTTGCTCCTGATTTTTTTGTGCCGTTTCTTTCATGTATATAATTTAATTTTGTAACTAAATCTCAACAGTTACTAGTGCTTCTCTTCCACATTCTGTTTTTTTTTTAAATAAATAAATGTAGAACTCATGCTACATGCAAACTTTCCTCTCAAATCAATTTCCTGTAAAAAAAAAAATTTACAATAAAGAACAAAAAAATTGAGAGAAACTTACAATAAGTATTTTAAAATAGGGAGTCATTAATCACTGTATTATTGTAAATATGTGATAAGAGTTTCTCATAAAAAAAAAGAAAAAAGGAATTACAAGAAGACACCAAAACAGGGTGACTTAGTGTCCACTGCGCACCGTTTCGATCCAAGTCTCTGTCTCCGTGGTGACCAACGTCCATCTCGCTCCTGCATTTTTGGACATCTTTCAATACTAATGTGTTCGCGTGATTATCTTGAGACGCGCCTGGTCGATGACATCGAGCAGATTTTTGGCATCTACGGCGAGGGCATGCGCAGCCATTAGCATCTGCTTTTTGTAGTCCTTCTGCAAGCTGCAGAAAAAGACCAGACGAGCGTCTCGCGTCAACAACGAGATGTAGGCGGGGCAAAGCAATGCGGCGCTCACCTGGTCATGACGTACTGCTGCGCCAGCTTCATCTTGGCGATCAGCTCTGCCAGGTCAGAATTGAGCAGCTTTTGCGCCATCTCGATCTGTGTCATGTGAGGATGATGTCACATGATATTCCAATGTTTAAGTTGCTGAATGAAAAGGTGTCGACAGGAAGCTGCACACAATCCTAACGTGACTACCAGCCATGTGTGCGTTTACCTCTCGGTGGGTGCTCGCGGGCAGCACGGGAATGGTCTCGTCCACCGTGGCCAGCAGAGTCCTCAACGCCAAACCCACTTCCTATAGAACGTGCACAAAACCTCAGCAGAAGTCTTCAATTGGGATGTTGCGTTGGTGACGAGCTCCGCCCCCTCACCTTGACCATGGGCACGTACTCCTCGGGCGCCGCTGGCTGAATCCGGTTGGACATCTCGATGACCGACTTGACCAGTGCCGTCACGTTTTCGTACACTTTGTCGTTGGAGCGGTCCAGGTTGGCTGTGGGGGGCGGGCTGATCTCCTGGGGCTGTAACTGCACCATTGTGGGAAGGAGAATTGTGTTTTTTACTTTATTATGATTTTTTTTTATATATAGCTAGATAGACAGACAGAACACTACAAATAATCTACATTATGTTTACTACTGCTAGAACTAATGCTGATTATGGCTTGATAAATAACAGTGGAACCTCCAATGTAAACTACAAATAGTATTAAATATATAATATATATATAAGTAAAATAAATTACAGCTACTTACCCTTGGAGAGCAATGGAGAGTCAAAAAGTATTTAACTCATTCACTGCCGTTGAGGGTTATAGACGTCAAAAATTCATTTGAACTATTTCTATTAGTTTAAATTTGTTTCCACTTTTGCTAACAAGAGTATGAAAACCTAGATTTTTTTTATTGTACATTCAGAACATTAATCGTTAATTAACTAGTGAAGTGATGAAATTAATTTCAATTAAAAAATAATAATCGCGTGGCGCCCCTAATTTAAAAAAATATATAAAAATAAGGGGCGTCAGTTGATTAAAATTTGTAATCGTAATTAATCGCATGACTTCAATAGTTGACTCAGGATTAATCACAAATTTTATATCTGTTATAAATGTACAATACAACATTTTTTCTAGGTTTTCATAAAAAATGAAATAAAATAATAAAAAAAAAGTTAAATTAATAGAAATAGTTCACATGAATTTTTGACGTCTATAGTCGTCAATGGCAGTGAATGAGTTAAGTTGCCATTCTTCCTCTGGTCATTTCCATGCTAGTCATTATGCTTTCAGCTACATGCTAATTATGTTAGCATCAGCTAGATAAAATTTTATTGTGTACTATGACGGCACCATCTTTTTTCAAGGGGTCAAAAGTATTTGAAGGTTCCACTGTATTTGTGTTACCCAAATTATTCACCGAATGAATCTCTGATGACGACAGGCTAACACTACTGAACATCTACGCTAGAACGCACGGATCATCTTACCCTCCACGGCTATATGGGGAGGCAAGAGGGGGGGGGTTTGGGTAGAGGAGAGAGCGAGGGACAGCACATTAGCCCAAAATCTGTAAGCTGTTAGCATGGGATGGCGGCACTAGACTCAATTGTGGACTTTTCGAGCATGACGTACCTTCACGCCCTCGTTGTAGCTGTCGACGGGGCAGAGGCCGGACAGGGTGCCCAGGTGAGCAGGGGCTCCGGGGCGAGGGGGCTTCTTCGGCGGAGCCATGTGTTCTAAAAAAATAAATACATAAAAAATACACAACGTTTTTAGCATTTAAGTCTATCCTCTTCACTTCACTGCTTCCAACACATTATTTATTTTTTGTCCAATTATATTTCAGCCTCTATGTGTTGCCATGCCAGTCGAATCTGCCCACAACATTCAGAATCGCTAATGCTGCCCAATGTATGCTTAAACGATGTTCTTGCTCCTTGGGGTGTTTTGACTAAACCGGGTCAAAGACGCTCTCCTACCTGGTTTGCCCACAGGCTGGTAGATGTGCTGGCTTCCACCCTGCGCAGAGAAGAAATGCACACAACAGGTCAGGAGAAGGGAGTGGTGGGTTGAGCTGTCGGCCATCTTGCGGCCATCACTGTGGTCATGTGGTCATGCCAAATGAAGAAAAAAAAACTTGGAAAGAAATGGTCAAGCTAAAGCACTGACCGGCGCCTGGAGCGTCCCGTCCTCTCGTTCGATGCTCCCTCGGCTGTTTCGGGGCTCGGCCTTCTGGAGAAAAAAAAACAACTATTATTATTATTGTTCCTGAGTAGAAGAAAAACAGGCATTATCAAACAAGGTGTCCCTGGTTGTCTCCCTGGCTCTTTGCTTCTGTACCGTTTTGGTGAAGCAAGCCTTGAAGAGTTGCATCCTGGGAGAAAAAGAAGTCTGAACAAGAAGAGTGGCGCGAGAGAAGGTCATGAAATGAAAAGAGGTCGAGACGAATTTGAAGAGGAGAGAGGAAGTAGATGGCAGAAATAGGATCTATAAGGAGGTTTCTTTCCAAGAGGAGGAGGAGCCGGTCAAGGAAAAGATCCCCTCCACTTTTCCTCCCATTCTTTCCATCCACACCTCAGAGCTCGCTCCGAACCTCCTTGCCAATCCCACTTCCTGTCTCGCCGCGCCTACCTTCGCAAATGCTCAACCCTGATTGGCCGAGGCCTGCGTCGCTTGTCTATTTCTACGAGAGTGGCGTGCGTTCCCGTTACCATGAAGCTCTCCTCCTGCTCCAACCATCGCTGGTCGTCCTCCATTTGCTGCTGCTGCATCATTAGCCTCTCCTCCATGAGCGCTTGGCCCACACATCCCGTGTCCTGCAAGAACAAAAAAAAGAGCTTTCATCCTCTTATTTCCTTAGTTGCCATCGTCACACTTGATCCTCATATTGTGGTTGCTGCAAAAGAAAAGCATTGTATCGTTGTGTTGACAGTTTAAACTCTTAATATAGACAGATATAAACATCTTATTTATGTACCTCCGTGTTGGTGCTCCACAGTGCAGTGTGTTCCGGTCTGTGCTGGTTCCATGAATCAGTCGCAGGGAAGCCGCCGCCATGTGCTGTCGGCTTAATTTGGACACCAAAAGAGAGAGTTATAAACGAAATAATAATCAATCAAAAACACCCCCAAAAGTTTTGACAATAGCAAGATATATATTGCAGATGTGATATTGTTGTGTCCAGTTACAATGTCCCGCTCCTTATAAGGTGTTTCAGGCACAAAAGGAAAATGCCTGCTGTCCGCTTGGATGACTTGTGAGAGGTAGATCACATCAGTCACTGCTGACAATGTTGCGGTGCACTGAGGTCATGCTGACTCCGACTTTTTTTTTGTTTGTTTTTTTGCTTGAAGACATCCCTCTAAAGAGCTTTTAGAAGTGAAATGATAGGATGGCCATGTTTGTTTTCATTTTGTGTCTTCACTGCTTCTAGTGTTTCCCTTTGGTTATGCAGGTTTGGCAAGTTGCTATGGAGACTTGAACTACGGCCGATTTTGTGCCTCAATTAATCACCGGGTTCATCTTTCTGGTATATATGAAAAAAAAAAAAAAGACAAAAATGTGGTATTCATCCTTTCCCACCCTTAGGAAAAAAACATGCCATGTTAAACCACTAGGTGGCCGTGTCTACCATGACATTCAAAAGTGGTTTCATACTGGTACAACAAATACAGTTTAGATGATGATACTGGTAAAGTATCCTAGTATTCAAACCCAGAACTTAGAGCCATGAGGTGGATGTGCTAACTCTTAACCCATTGGGGGGGCGGGGGAAGAAAAATGCAGTCTTCCGAATCCTCTCAAATAAATAGAGCATGTCTTTATTGTCATTATTGGTCAATGAAAACTTATTTTAGCAATAAAAAGGTCATATTTGTGCATGTGTGACACATTTGAGGTATTTAGGCATTGTGTGTGTGCAGTACCTGGTAGTGGTTGTGCTGTGGGCTAGAGAAGTAGCCCTCACTGGAGCGAGGGCTCGGGTAACCCGGTCGACTCGGCTGCAAAAACAAATAAATGACACATTCTGTTGGAGCTGTGGAATCAAGTTACATCATTGAAGCTAAAAAATAAAAAAATTTAAAAAAAAGACGAGTCTCACTTTGGGCGGCGCCTCATCTGAACCTCCAGAGTCCCAGGACACTGTGACCTGTCTTCTCATCTCCATCCTCAGTCTCTCCTCTTGCTGCACCTTCTCCTCCTCCAGTATGGTGCTATTATAGAAATCCAAAAAGTTGGTTAACTATAACTATTAGTTGCGGTGAATATATTCCTATTGTTGTTTGCTCTGCTTGTATATGTTAGCCTGTTTACGGCATTTCACATTATATGATAGCATTACACATGCATGGTGAAATGATGCGGTCTGTGATGATTTCGTATCATCGTGCACCGTTATCGTAATTACCTGAGTTGCGTTTTGAGTTCTGTGAACCGCGGCCGCTTGCTTGGGTCGTACGACCAGCACTTAGTCATGAGGCTGTAAAGGGTGGGCGGGCACTGCGGCGGCATGGCGAGCCGCTCGCCGTTCTCGATGCGGCCGATCACGTCGTTGTTCTTCACCCCTTGGAAGGGCTTGATGCCGTACATCAGGATCTCCCACATGCAGACGCCTGTGGCGGGGATGCAAAAAATGATTAACGAGCCATCGCCGCCGCAATGATACGATGTCATTTTTAGTAAGAAGCTGATAATCTCACCGAACATCCAGACGTCACTGGCGGAGGTGAATCTTCGGAAGTTGATCGACTCGGGAGCCATCCATTTGATAGGAAGTTTACCTTTGGAGGCTAAAAGGAGGAAGGATAGAAGCTTGAGAAAAAAAATCCCCCCCAAAAAAAAGAAGCTTCAGAAAATGCCCCAAGCCTCCAGTAGATGGCGGTAAACTCCAACTAAAGCAGCCAGGATACCTGGATAGGATTGAGGTGCTCCCTGAACTGGTCGCTAGTCAAACGCAAACCATTCATACTCGCAATATGCAATCATGCTGCCCAACTCAAGTCATTAAGTTGATTGAACACAGTAGCAGTACCTCTAAAGTCGACCACAAACTATTATCCCCAAAGAGCGGTTTCATTTTAGCGGTTTGACTGTATTCAATATGAAAAGGCGCATCATTATCACCTTTGTAGTAGGAGCTGTCCTCCATGTAGCGGGACAGGCCAAAGTCCCCCAGCATCACACAGTCAATCGAAGACACCAACACATTACGTGCCGCTATGTCCCTAAAAAAAAAAAAAAAAAAAAAAAAGCAGAATATGATGCAGACTCGTAAATGGACATTTATGTCACATAAAAACAAACAAATAAAAAAACATCCAAGTATGGCTGCGTGAGGACATTTTTAAACCGAGGTCTTAATGAGAATGGCTTGTTCACCTGTGCACAAATCGTTTGCTCTCCAGATACGCCAGCGCAGTGCTGAGCTGGTAGGCGAACAGGATGAGTGTTGCCAGGTCCAGGCTGTACTTCCTCACCTGGAGGAAGGAACGCAGCTGTACGCAGGGGAAAAAAACCCCCATTAGAATCACTATACATTCAAGCGTAAAAATTGGGTATAAGGAAGCGGACCTCTCCCAGCGTGCACAGCTCCATGATGATCCACACCGGGTTCTCGGTGATCACGCCAATCAGCTTGACGATGTGAGGGTGGTCAAACTGCCGCATAGTCACTGCAAAAGCACGCGTAGTCCATTTAACAGAATACGCGCGATTGAAATACGTTTGCTAACGTCATGGCTGCCTTACGCGCTTCTTGGAGGAACTTTTCCCTGACGCTGTCCGAAGTGCAGTTCTTGCACGTCTTAATTGCGACAGCCAACGCTGGCTTGTCCTGCAGGATAGCATCTCGATGCCGAATCCCGTTTATCACATCTTCCCATGTTAATAATTCTGTATACGTACCGGGATGTTGTAAACTCCTTGGTGCACATCTCCAAACTGACCCTCTCCTATGCAGCGGCCAAGCTCGATCCTGTCCCTCTGGATCTCGTAGTCCCGCGCTAAAAAGAAGAAATGAAGTGATGATGGAAAAAAAGAGACCGTTATTTTTTTCTCTAATTGCATTTTATGATTTTTTTGCAACAACCTGAATAGAAAAGCACCTACAGCAAAGCACGTAAAATAATATGGAAAATGAAACTAAATTAAACAAATTGAATTAAATGTAATATTTTTTTAATGAAATTAAATACAATTAAATTATACTGAAATGTATGATATTGATCCATTTAACTTAATCCCTCCATGTAATTCAGCAAAACCAACACTAGAAAAAAATCACATAAAATGACAACAAAAATTGATTTTGCGTTTTTCTTTCATCGTTATTAATGAAATTTAGTGGATCACGTGGAATCAATCGTTGATTAATCATGTCTTGAGGCAATGTAGGCAAACTGGAGTGTATTATTAGCGGTCAAAAGGAGTGTAGAATATCCACCCCCTTAAAATTTATATTTTAAAAATAACATTGATTAATCAAATGTCAATCTATAGTCAAAATAAGGGAGATGATTTGACAAAGAAAAATGTGGAAATTGGACAGAATGAGAGAGTTAAAGCTTTTAGTTGTTGTTGTTGTTGTTGTTTTTTTACCTTCCACTATTCCATAGGTCACTGCGTTGGCGATGTGGGTGGGAGAGCGGAGGAAAAAAAAAAAGAGGAAGACAGGGAGGTGAAAAGCGGGAAAGAGGCAAGACAGCTCGGGAAACGCGCATCCAGGCCATTCAGCATCGGCGTACTTGGCGGCGATTGTCACGTCGCGTGCACGGATTGCATACAAAGAACATATGTCAGATTTGAAAGTTTGCTTTCAAAGAGGAAGTAAAAGGAGGGAGAAGGAAGAGGCTAAACGCGTGTCACACTCCCCTGTCGACTAAAAGAAACCCCAACGGAAATCGTGCACTTACTGGAGGGCATGGTGTACGTGTCCTCTTCGTCAACTATCTCGGCGTAGTCATCCGTCTCTGCAACGAAAATCAAACACTATGACTAACAACGTAAGTCAAAAAAAAAAAAAAAAAAAAGGCATGTGCAATATTGAGGACGCGCAGGAGCTTACTGAAAATAGTCTCACTGTTTTGACTCCTGCCCAAAGCGACACCCATGCAGCTATACTTTCTCTCTCTCTCTCTCTCTTACAAACACGCACACACTGACACACACGCACGCACACAAACTTGGCTGGGTGTGTCAGCTGAGCTCTTTGACAACAACTGGCGTTTGCGGCGCGATGGCGGCAGGAAAATTAGGAGAGGAGGCCAGCGAGAGTTCAAGAGGAGAGAAACATAAATAAAAGCAGCAGAGATCCAAAAGAGATGTTTGTAAAAAAATCTAAAACAGAGCGAGAGAAGGCGTCAGGACGAGGAGGAGGAGGAGGAGGAGGAGGAACGGAAGGAGGCGGAGGTGGAGGAGGAGGCAAAAAAAAAAAGAGGAGGGAAGGATGGACGGAATCCATCCTAACCAGATGGTTGGCGTTTAAAATAAAATCAGGCTGCAGACTCAGCTGCTCGCAACACGAGTCCAACATCTGCTGCCCGTGAAAGCTTAACACCCGATTCGCCGGACTCTCAGTGGGAACACCGGAAATCTGCTCCCTAAATTCTTGATTAACTCAAGAAATTTTTTAACAGGAACGTGCCGGGCGGGATCATTTAAAGGCTAATAAAAGGCAGGCTCAATTAAAGCAGTGGAAACCACTCAACTGCACTGGACTGACTTCCACGTTCATTTCAAAAGCTTTTTGGCCAAGACAACACTTGTCTGAAAGTTTTAAGAAGGCCGCATCCTTCACATTTCATCATAAGCTGGTTTAAATTACTTATGGTTTATCTAATAATACAACATTCCAGTCACGGAAAAACAAAACAACTCTTTGGCTTTTCAAATTCCAATCTCCCTTTAGCGCGTGTGTTTGCCCATTATAGCCTGGAATGCATTGCTTGAAACCAGGAACGACTTTGTGCAACAAATATATGTCAGTCCACGTGTGCATGTTTGTGTGTGTGTGCGTGGAGAGAGGGAAGCATTTGGAGAAACTCCTTTAAAGAGAAACATCCCATAGTTGCTTTTGTGGATGTGTCACCTTTGATTTTAGGAGCAAAGCATATCATTATATAGAAAATTCTCGCAAATTGGGCTAATGTAGCTTCGGCGGAAGAGGAGCACATGCATAACTGTAGCCCGGACCCTTAGCACACTTTCACACATGAGTGCAAGTGTACCGGAAAAGGGGGGGGGGGGTGCTCCACATAACACAAGAAACAGAGAGATTGATCACTTTACCATCCCCGCTAAGATCTTCTGCAAGGTCCGGGAGAGCATGCAAGAGCAGAAGAGGAGGAGACAGAGAGAAAGAAAGCAGAGATTAGTCGTGCCACAAAATGGCCGCCGCACAACCTGCAAAGTCAAACGCGCAGGCAGTTAGTTAAAGCGTCAATAAAGCGTTAAAAAAGTGGCAGCATGCAAGACCGTGGCTTGCACACGATGCAGTCTGCGGCCGCTTGTAAATATTTGTGTGAGAGCGGCGGAGGTGAACGCTGAAATTCCAGTGGCGGACTTTAAATGGTGAGCAGACAGTTAGAATTGCTAAAGAATCGCCCACAAATCCCACAAAATCCTGCAGAACAAATGAGTGCAAGCTGCAAACAGAAGGCAGAAGCACAACATTTTTACAATCAGGTGTCCCAATACTTTTGATTATCAGACACTTCTCCCAAGACAAATCATTTACCGGCAATTATTTTCAACATCAGTGGAGGTTTGACACATCTTTAATTTAAAGGCATTTGATTTGATCCCTTCGCCCACAATGACTTCTAATGATTTTAGCGCAATACTGAAAAGAATTCACAAACGCGAATATGCGCTTTGCCTGCGTGTCAAATTGGAAGCCGCCAGCTGAGAACGTTGGGAAAACGTCTGCAGCATTCCGGCTGCCGTCCAGATTAATGGCTCACTGCACTGAGCTGCGGCTGTCGCCTTGGCTGATGATAATCGCAAAAGTCTTCTATCCTGACCGCAAATTCAGCTCTGTCACTTTAAATCAAAAATAATGGATTATATATTGGATTTGGAATTTAGCAAATTAAATGTGACCTCAGAGTCAAAGCACGATTTCAACTCATCATTTTACTTTGCTTATGGGCTCCTCTTGCAATGCTACTATTTATTAGGAGTGGGAATCTTTGAATGTCTCACGATTGGATTCGATTCAAATTCAGAATCGATTTTCGCTTGAAAATGACTTGATTGACAATGATTTTTGCTTCAACCTATAGATGTGCAAGGAATTGTAATGATCTACTCCAGTCTGAATCGCTAATGCTAATTAGCGCGCTACTCGCTGGAAAAAAACAACGACTTTTATTGGAATAACTTGATCGTGACTTTTTCCTTCTACTCTTTAATGTGGCTACAACTTAACAGTGAATTAGACCGCGTGGAAACACACTGCCCTTCAGTGGCCAAACTGGGTCCAATATGAACAGCGCTCCAAATAAAGGCACACACAGACAAAGGCAAGACAGTATAAAATGATTTAAATAAAATCGATTTTGGGACATTTAAAAACGATTCTGAATCGTACTAAATGAGAATTGCGATTCTTATGAGAATCGATTTTTTTTACTAAAGTAATCAATCACTCACACCCATGGACAATTGAGAGTCTTCAATTAATGAATGTGACATGCATGTTTTTGGAATGCAGAGGAGTAAACCGGAATAGCCAGGGAGGAAAAAAAAAAAGCCACACAACGGACCATGTCGAGACTCCAACCAGGAACTTTCCAACTGTGAGGCAGGCGTGCGAACCACTACTACACCATACTGCCATTTTGTCACCAAAATGACCCAAAATTACTTTGTTAGTTGAATTATCCTCTGAATTAGCATGATTTGATTAGCCATTCGCATCACAAGGAATACCATTGGGTGGTGAATCGGAACAGAAGACAAAGGGGAGGAGGAAACGACGCGCCTTGGCTGACTTGGGAGGAGTCGACGGCACCGGGTCTTCGGCCAATCGGACGACAAAGGGGAGGTGTCGAAAAGAAAGGACGGCGTGAATGGAAGACGGACAGAGTACAGAACGAGGCCAAGTGTAGAGGTAAACAAACAGGACGGAGGAGACAAGACAGGAACAATGAGAGAAAAAACAGATGTTGGAGGAAATGGAAAGAGCAGAGCAGTCACTAGGGAACATGTGACAAGAGCGAGTCCAGCATTCCCCTCACTTACCTGAAACAGAGATTGTTCTCACGCCGCTCTTTACCGCCTCTAACTTCTTCTCATTATTGGACAACCTACAAATAGAAACATGGATGTGTTCACAACCCAAAGTGCGGTAATTATCTCTGCCTTTTTGTGGTGGCTCGCGAAAGGGCAGAGTGAGAGGCCAAGGAAAAGAGGAGGAGACTTGCACAAGTGGAAACTATTTGCCTGCCAAACTTATCTCCTTATTTGACCAGACGAGCGAGAAAGGTACACGCAGGGAGAAAAAAAAAAAGGAGTGATACTTGTGTTTAAACTGAACAAAAACATCAAGTAGTTCAAGCGGACCCACCAACCATCATTGGAATAACATCAAACAAAGTTGCCGGGTAATTTATGTCAAGCGGAAATGGACTAAACAAAATGAAAAAAAGAATACCGTAGAGACTGGATGAGACACTTTATTTCAATCAAGCCTTTTTAAATGTGCTGTTTTAATTAGTGACCAAAACCAAATTGACTCATCAGGCCACTCTTTACTGTCAATAAGACACCAATAGTGTCTTGAATTGATGTCATTAAAATGACCCATTCATTTTTTTATGCATTTATCCAAGTCAGGTGCACCTGGGGACCATTAAGTTAGGAGGGCACTATTTTAGGAAACAAGGTAAGTCTGAGCCTAGAATTAGGTTTAGGTTCAACATAACACAAGTTTAAAGAGAATGGCACTTACTTTGGAAGGGAAGGTAGCGCTCTCTCCCCCTCTAGAGGACAAATGCAAAACAACATGAAGTTACTGCAGAAGAAAAAAAACCCCGTTTTGCAGCATGGTGATAAAATACGGACTACATAATTACAACCTTTCTACACGTACTGGACATTAATAGTTGCATAATTATGAGTTGTTTTTTTTATGTTCCAAGTTGTAGATTTTCTTGTCAAAATTTTAGTTCAAGGTTCCGGAATGTTATTTAATCACTTTCAGCCATTTTCTTAACAGGGCAAAAACAGTTAAGTCAAAATGAAAACACCGTCAAGAAGGATGGCGCAGACGCTCACACTACACTAAAAGTAGGGTAAATGGCCAACCAGAGCTCCTGGTGTCACTCACTAGGCCACACCCCTTAAAGGCACACATCAACATAAATATCAAAGAGTGACTGATTTTGCAATACAACCCAAAATCATTCCAAATTCACATTCGGAAAGGAGTTACCATAAAAAAAAAACATAACCAAACGCCCCCACCTTTCTGAACTCTGACGATGAAAGAGCGCGTTTCCATGGAGATGAGCCGACAGTGGCCGTCAATGAGGTCGGCCAAATTCTCCGCCATGGTCAGGGAGGCTGTCGTGACGGTGAGAGGCTAACGCGGTGCACACAAAAGCGCAAAAAAAGTTTGGTTACCTCACAGGACACGCGACTGACATACGGCATCGCTCTCCAAAGCCGACGGTGGCAACTCAAGATCATGCCCGGGTACCTCAGCGGCTCCTGCGACATTGACTTGCAGCATTCCTTTCCTGTCCTTCTCCTCCATGGCCGAGTACTGGATGGACTGCACTTGGGTGAAGTTAGCCAGATGGGTTGGCTGTAGGTAGGAAAAGAGACTTATTACTCACAATCGGATCATGAGACGACAGTTGAAAAGGCAAACTTTTACTCACCGCTGAGCCCTTGTCCGTCAGGTAGCTAATTCCTTCCTCAGGTCCGATGGCGAGCTCCACCTGGATCACCCAGCTTGACTGTCAAGAGGGAGACGTATTTACAGATATTGTATCAAGTCAATGCATGTGAGACTGAATGCTACCACTAGGGGTCAACCTTACACAAGGAACCAGAGTCCTACTCACCCCAAGGGCACATTTGAAGCATTCCTTGTCATAGCGTTGGATGGGCGCCAGGATTTCAAGGAACTTGAGGATGCACTGCTCATCGTTGAGGTTGGCAACCTGCTTGAATGTCTGCTGGATCAATTTGCGAAGTGTCTTGGCCTGAAGGAGGATGAGAGTCAATTAAGTACATGGCATGTTGTGCCATTTGCACTTCATCTTCTCTTCATTAGCCTAACGGCATGATTTGCGTAAGTCACTTTTAACCCTGGAGAACCCACGGGGTCAAATTTGGCCCCTATAAATTCTGCTACTCAAATAACAAAGACCTTTATTTTTTTTTCCCAGCTGTGATTTTGTCCCTGTGTTCTTGTTTCCATTGGCCAAAGTGTGTTTGTACATTCAAAATCCAGTTCTAAAATGCAACAAATAAAACAAAAAAAATACTATTGTTCAATGTAGCTGTGTATTTGATTGATTATTTTCTTAAATTCTAAATAGTTTACTGACAGTTTTTGTTATTCAGATTTTTCGAAATGATACCCCTAAATCCCAAAAGGGTCAAATTTCGCCCTAATCCTAAATTAGGGAATAAAGGTTAAAACTGAAAAAACATATATTTTTATGTTTAGTGAACTTATAGCAGTCATTTAATGTATAATTCATAATTTTCCAAAGAAGAAAAGGGTTCTTGGGTTCTCCAGGGTTAAACACACACAAAAAAAAACATTTAATGTGCTTGAAAAATGTAGTTTTTCGTTGTTTTGGTAGATTCTCCATTCAGATAATGGTAATCAACTGGAGTCTTTGTTGAATTTGTTTTTCTTGTTTTCTGATAACACTCAAGAAATGACCTAAGCAGTTATGTTATTAGGCTAAGGATGTGAAAATAGAGAGGCCCAGCCAAACTGCGAATAGCTCGCCATATAGATTAAGACAAGAGATTAGAGGAGATTGAGTTTGGAGGTTCAAAGCTGATTTAAAGAACATGCCGATTTACAAGCTGTTAAGCAAGACATGGCTGTGGACGTATGGTCATCCTTTTTTTCTGGTTGGGGGTGGGGGGGTATCATCATTCAAAGGCCGCATTATCAGATATCTCTTGGTGTGTGAAGATTGTGTGGGGGGCAACAATTGTAAATGTTAAACTTGTAAAAATATTTGCAAGGAGAAGTAGTTATCAGATAAGAAAACAGTTAACCTAAACTCTTGTTTTTCTTCATCTACTACCACTACTAGTCTTATTTGCATTTTCCGGCAGTCTGGATTGCCTGTGGCGTCATGCTGCCTCCCACAGGTCAGTCTTGGTACTACCACGACTATTGACGCACGTTTCATCCTGTCAAGTATCAACACAAAAATTTGATGGAAAAGGTTAAAAATCAGTGTGTGTAACCTGATTAACCCAATTGATGGAGAGATAATGACATTTCTAGTCCTTCTAAAGCGTCCATCCTTCCTGGGAGGAAACGCCTGTCGCTATCGCAACTGGCCAAAGACGATCACATATTGTCCCCATACTCACACCGGACGGTGTAAGGCTAGCTGTCAAGCACTTACACTAGCGCCACCTGGAGGCACACACTAGTAATCATTGTCATTAAACTGTCTATAATGTCCCCTTTTTTTTATTATTATTATATTTTTTTTTACTAAACTTGCTTGCCAACCTGTCAGTGTGAATAGACTCTTTAGAAGGCTTTGACCAGCCCTGGCATCAGTCACCCTTTACTATCGTAGCCATCTGTTTTTTGTTTGTGTGTCTATGCACGTGTGTGTGTGTGTGTGTGTGTGTGTGACAAGTGGAGTCGATTGAGAAAGAGAATAATCCCATTAAAAGACTCCCATTCCCTTATACCCCTTTCAAAGACAGCCACACATCTGACAGCTGCGACACCCGGACGCACACACCTCGTATGCATGCCGAACAACTGCAGATGTTCACAAGAGCTTTTGTGAAACAAAATAATAACAGTGCAAAAAGGACTGTAGAAATTTTAAGAAAAAAATAAAGTAAAATAAGAAAATTATTACTTCAAATGAGCAAAATTATCTGCCAACAGAACAAGAAAATTTGACTTAAATTTACCTGTAAGATTTTGAAAAATAAGAAAATAATACTGGGCCCATATCAACCACTGCGGTCTTGAAAATAGTATTTTCAGACTACAAACAAGTTATGTCGTCTTTGTTCAAGCTGGAATGAATAGAACTATTTTCTTAAAATTAGTATTTTTTTTACGCTTGGATAACTTGTCAAGCAGGGAGGTAACAGGTTTCTTTGTCATGACCCAGCCAGGAATTGAACCCACAACTTTCAAGACTGAGGCTATTTTCATACTTGTATTTTTTTTCTTCATTTATCTTATTACTAGATTATGCAAAATCTTAAAATAAGAAAACGTATGAAACCCCAGTTCAGGGCCTTTGATGTTGGTTAGTTGTCATCCTAAAATGTGGGAAATGCTTGTTTTAATCCTCCCAGTACTTAAAACTGGCTCTTAACACTCAATGCCAAGACTGCTTGATCAAATAAGATAATTAAGTAATAAGTATCTTAAAATAAGCATAATGATCTTGCCTGGCAATTTCATTTTAAGTAAAAATAACTTGTCAAATTTAGGTTAAATTTAAGAAATGATATCTTACTTAAGATTTTAGTTTTTGCAGTGAATGTATATTTTCTGGAGGGAAAAAATCACTCAAAATTCAAACAAAAGTTGGATTTCAGATCATCGGTGATTCTTTTCTTTTTTACTGCTCAGAAAACATTTGGGACAATAATTGTAACACCTCTTCAATATTGAGAATGGAAAATCCTTGTTGGGATAATTGCAATGTAAACAGAACCGTAGCCAATTACGAAACTCAATATATTGAGCGCTTGTATATAATATCCCCCACCAATCATTCTCCATCAATAAAAATGACAGACTCGGTATGTAATGCCGCGTGTACCCCCCCCCCCCCCCCCGTGTAAGAAAGGCTACACTTTTTAAAGTCACGTCTGAATATCGCCATTGTCATGTCTATAACCAATGTGTGTTTAATCAGTTTCAGTCAAAATAACTCAAATACTGTGAAACTACGACACCCACCCTGACATCTGCATTCAATTCCAATCAGAGAATTTATGGATGTTGATTGCGCGTGTGGTTGCCTCCAGGAAGGGAGGGAGGCTTTATGTTGCCATGTTTGTGAAGAGGAGGTAAAGAAGTGGGCAGCTGATGGGAAGGGCAGGGAATGGGGGGGCGTTCAGCTGGGCTTGATAAACAGACTAGGAAAGGAGGCCGCACACCTCCCCTTTTCCTTCCTCATTGTTGGAAAGAGAAAGTGGGTTTAAACGTGACCCTGGGGGTTGTGCACGAGCATCTGTCTCCCCGCCGCCTGCCGACATCAGGACCTTTTGGGGTCACTGCGCCTTTCTTCAATACACCCTCCCCGTAAAAGTGTGCCGTAAATTTATCACTGACACTGCTATTATGCCGGCGTACAAAAACTCCAAATTTAAACATGAAATTTATTAGTTTCGGGCTGGCGCAGAAAACAGTAAACGGATTTGCGGCATAATAGAGTCTGTTAATTTATTTGTAAATTTATTCTTTGGCTTACGAATCAGCATGAGACTGGACATTGTTTTAGTGATTCGTTTATGTTATTAATTAGCTGTCTTTGTTTTTACACGTCAGATTTTTTACTTTAACCCTGGAGAACCCAAGAACCTTTTTCTTCTTTGAAAAATTATGAATTATACATTAAATGACTGCTATAAATTCACTGAACACCAAAATATATGTTTTTTCAATGTTAACCCTTTATTCCCTAATTTGACCCTTTTGGGATTTAGGGGTATCATTTCGAAAAATCAGAATAACAAAAACTGTCAGTAAACTATTTAGAATTTAAGAAAATAATCAATCAAATACACAGCTACATTGAACAATATAATTTTTTTGTTTTATTTGTTGCATTTTAGAACTGGATTTTGAATGCACAAACACACTTTGGCCAATGGAAACAAGAACACAGGGACAAAATAACTGCTGGAAAAAAAAACATAAAGGTCTTTGTTATTAGAGTAGCAGAATTTATAGGGGCCAAATTTGACCCCGTGGGTTCTCCAGGATTAAAAACAACCATAGCTGCATGCAAAGTGCGGTACATAATGTGCTCTATAAAAACAATTGAGTTAATGGTTATTTATTTAATTTTTTTAACATACTGGGGGACAACAAAAACAAGCCACAAGGCCACAAATGAGCTCCTGTGTCAGACATTGGACACCCCTGTTACAAATATTTGATTTAATAGAGCAGGCCACTCAAGGTAAATATATATATACTACAGTGAAAAGTGAACCCCCCCCCCCCCCCC
Organism: Vanacampus margaritifer; assembly: GCF_051991255.1. Lineage (NCBI taxonomy): Eukaryota > Metazoa > Chordata > Actinopteri > Syngnathiformes > Syngnathidae > Vanacampus > Vanacampus margaritifer. Next base: position 11,493,399 of record NC_135448.1, on the reverse strand, counting down.
CCCCCCCCCCACACACACAGAATTGACAATCAACCACATGTATGTAAAGATTGAATTATAAAAAACAAAAAAAAACTATGCTCTGCAAACTACAATCTAGTGTTAAATATAATTTCAAACTGAGCTAACATTAACACAAAAATTGTGAAGAAGTCCCTTTTTCAGTGAATAGCTTGCGGATACGTTCCAAAGGAAAGATTGGGAATAGGTGAAACGCAACTATGGAGGGGATTACTGTAGTGCTTTCTTCTCACCTTGACTGAATCCAGAAGGTCTTTGGGGAAAAAACGCCTCAAACCAACATCCTTCCTGTGTACAGAGGATAAGACGACAAGAGAGAAGTGGGAATGTTTAGAATGCTGTAAATATTCACAGGAATGTTAAATGTCGCTATCTGATCCGAGCTCGGTTACATAAGTGGATGTGGGAAGTGGACAGTGGGAAGCAGAAAGTGATGAGGCTGACTCACTTGCTAAACGGCTTAACTTGCAAAGTCAAACAGTCGTACAGTACTGTTTTGGATTTTTGTTATGATGACATCAGCAAAAAATTGGGATTACCATAGACCAAGGGTGGGCACACTCAGACCTCGAGGGCCGGAGTCCTGCAGGTTTTGGATGTTTCCCTTCTCCAACACAGCTGATATATGATCAGCTCATCAGAAAGTTCTGCATAAGCTTGGTAACGATCCTGTTGATTGGAATCAGCAGCGTTGCAGCAGGGAAACCTCCAAAACCTTGACGACCGAGTTTGCCCACCACTGCCATAGACTCCATCCATCTACATTTAAGTAATTCATGAATGATTAATAAATGAACTTCAATCAAATGGATTTTACCAAGCAAATGCTAAATAAAATGTAGCTGTTAGCATAATGTCTACCGTTAAAATGAGAAGAGAAGCTTACCAACATAGGGCACATTTTTCTAGTCCATTATGTGTCGCCCAGACATCAAAAGGTGACCAGTTTTGCTTTATTTTAATTTTATTTTGTCTCATTTTCAGTGGTTAACGTTTCTGTATATTTGTATGGCAGTGAGAAATTATAAAATGCTACTTCATACACTGCTGACAAATTCAGGATACAAATTTGGTTGGTAAATAGCAACAGCATGTGGCTATTACCACACTGGATAATAAATTATTAAAAAAAATATATAAAGGTTTTATGGTGGTGACTATTTTATCTGAATCAAATGTATAATTTTATTTTTTATTTTTAATGGAACAACCTGGAAGTCGAACTGCATCACAAAATAATTGTTTCAACTTTAGATGTTCCAAAGTTCAGCTACTTGTGGTCTTTCTTGTCTGTATAAAAAAATAAGTAATGTAAAGTTTGCTTTGAGAACTTTTGATAAACTAGAGAATGTTTAAACAGGCCAACTGTCAGGCCCGCAGTGCTTCCCCCTCCAGACCCGCTTGGCAGAAAGCTGACATCTTATTGGGGACGAGGGACAGATTGAGACAAAATAACAAAAGGAGAAAATTGCGAAGAAGACAAAAGACATGAGATGAGCAGGAAGCAGGATACAAAAAACGACTGGCCATTCTTTTGGCTGTTCATTGGCGAGCTCATTAGGCCGTAGGGTTTGAAAGAAAAGACTAGTATGGCAGAATCGGGCAGCTCATTAGAGTCGGAGCCAAGCAGCCTCGTTAAGCCGCCCGGTTTGTTAGCGCTAGCCGTCTAACAGTCAGCAGATCGCTACGTGGAGAGCGAAGCAGCTTTGCCCTCATGAGTAATTGCCATATTGAACGTGAACAAAGACAAATGTATGGAACTGGAACTGAGCTGAGTTGAGTTGCAAAACATGCTAACGAGAGGACCAAGCTGATGGAAGATCACTCACTGCTGGTCTGGAAGTCATAAGCATAAAAAGTACTTACTCCAGTAGCTCATAGTTGGACTTCTTATCCAGGGCGTTTCCTCTCATCTCTTTAAAGAACCTCCTGGAAATCAGAGCAGAGAATATCCAACATGAAATCATCCTAGCTAAACAACAGGCTCTAGATCTTTCAGTGGACCCGAGGGAAATAAATTAATTTTCTACACCTGCACATTCTAATGGAATCCAAAACAAGAACTACATCCAAAAATATTAACACAGTTGTTTAAATCATGTGATTAATGTGTAAATAGTGACAGCAGTCTGAACTGCACTACTTAATACTGTATAAGGGTTTGTTTTTGTTGCGTTTTTGGGGAAAAAAATGAAAACAGAAATCAACATTTGAAGAATATTTCGGATTTTTAAATAATATATATTTTAAAAGAAAGTTGAGAAAAATGTTTTTCATAACAAATACACACATTTTCAATCATTTAAAACAAAATTATTGAAATACTGAAGAATGTAATTCAATGACCACTAAAGTAATATCACGAATTAAACCATTTAAACTATTAAAATGATGTTTTTACCTCTGGATAAAAACAAGCACAATCAGAAATGTGTTGTTATCATTACATAAACAATTAATAGTTAACAGCTGAGTTCTCAGCGTGCGTCTCACCTGATCTCCAGGCAGCCCAGCTTAAGGGCGACATCTTGCTCCACTTGATCCCCGGTCTGTGCCATGTAGTCATTTTTCACCTGGGTGCCAAATGACACATGTAAGCAACAAACGCATATGTTTATTTAAAGACACTGACATATTTATATCGCCGAGCAACAAATGGCACTTTGACAAACATAAACAGTCCTACTGACCTAGATGACTTCCAGGCAAACACACAGTCTGCAATCAGCGCCATATGTCTCATGTTGAAAGATGACATGCGTGTGTATTGGGGGCGTGTTTGTGCGTCCGTACCTGGTGGTAGAAGTAATTGAGTGTAGGTTTGTCTTCCGTAAACTGCTGCACGAAGCTTTTTGGGAGGTATCGGATCCTCAGTTCATACCTGCGGAAAAGAAATTTAAGTGTTTAGAGAAGGGTTGCGCAATCTACAGCCCGTGGGCCTTTTGAGCACTTGATTCGGCCCGTCATGCAATTCTAAAAAGCAAATGACAGGGTATGACATAGTGAGAGAAGGGGTTACATCATAACACAAGCAGCAAAGAGTTGTTGACTTAGTCGGACAAAGGTGACATCTGCTTCCTTCTCTCTTTATAAGTCCACGGTGCAAAAGGTCCTAAATGTACAATGGCATTAGCGGCGACCGCCACAATAAAAGTGATCCACGAGCCTTTCAATCCAGCCTACAACAGACGGGGGCCCGCTGGATTTTTCATGAGGCGTCTCCAGTAAATCACTCCCTGCTGCTTATCCGTTTGCGACAGGCATAACTGCGTCAGGGAGCGAGTTGTGGCTTTGTCAAACTGTGCCTCTTATAACTTGGATGTGTTCAGAATGAACAAATTGCGTTTAAACTTGAGTCAGCACATGCCTGCCATCATACAAGCCCAAATAAAGTGAAGCTGTTGTCATAGGCTTTTCCTGACTGTGTTTGTTTCTAAGCAGAAGCATGAAGCTAACACGGTCTGCGATTTCCAACTGTTCATAATTCGGTCCTTTTTTTCTAAGGCCCCAGTTCCAGCTGAAGAAATAAAGCCCCAAATAATTATGCTGTCCCCACCCTTTTTTTGGGACCTGTTAATTAAAAGGCACACTATGTTTTTAATAGGTTTTAGGTGAACTAATGAATACACACACACTCGCACGCACGCACATACAAAAAAAAAAAGAGAGCAATGATGATGACATGTCAAATCGGTAAAATTACCAAATAAACAATACTGAGCTCTCCAGAAAAAAAAAAGGCGCACTATGTATAGCAATACTGTTTCCTTTGCTGTGTTCGTTTCCAGCTCTCTCTACTTGGCTTAAAATATAAATGACATGACATCTTTTCCTCATCCGGAGAGAAGCTACAGATGAATCTTTAAAGCGCATCGTACAAAAGGGGCATCTTGCCTATTAACTAAACTCTCCGCCTCAAAATTCACTTACCTCCACTCCTCGTTGGGGCGCGCTTGTTCGTATTTCTCTCGGACGTGCGACACGCCCATGTCGGGATGAAGCCAGTGCACTTGGTCGCCGGGTTGGCCGCTGCTGCTGAGACGCAGGCCAAAGCATGACGTCCATCGCACCTTGTGGATGTCCAGGATCTTCTGGATGATTCCCTGTGGACGTCAACTTGTGATATTATATTCACTTGAACAAAATAATAATAATAATAATAATTGAGTCTAGGCTACAGAAGGTTCACATCGTGCCTCACTTTGTGCATGCCTGTCTTTAACTTCAACAAATTTAAGGTGACGTTCACACCCAAACAAGCTGCTAGACATCACATGCGCATTAATGCTCAAAGGAGCATGTGTGTTGCCATGTAAAAAAATCTGGCAGGGGTGGGGGTTTTGACCCAGATATGGAGGAAGACCGCTTAACAAATTGAGTTTTTGTCGTATAGGAGTCCTCAGTTTAAAACGAGCACAACAAAACATATTGAGGTTCTCAAATGTTTGTATGTTGGTTTTTAATTCGATTGATTTCGATATAATTGAAATCCAGATTTTTTCCGGGTTCTAGTCATTAATTAGCAGAGTCCGAATCTTACCCGGACGTCGGTAGCATCCCCGTATCGGATGTTGGACGACCAGCTGCTGAGTTCTGTATTGGTCTCGAAATGGTGGAAGACCTTCAGGACCCTGTCCACGGATCCGGCGGCGGTACGCTCCGACCCCCCGGTGCTGAGCCGCGACTTGGCGCCGCCGTCCAGCAGGGCGTGATTGAGGTTGGGATCCACGTAGGGCGTCGCCATGGTCTTCCCTGCTGAGACGGCCGCAGCTAAGTGTCTGTCATATTCTGGAAAACAAGTAAATGATTTCCCACATTAAGATTTTTTGGGCCAGGTCAAGGCTCATCCATTCTGTGACCGAAGCAAGACAATGGACCACGGGCGTTTATTTTTCCTGACATTGACAAACTTCCTGGAATTAAACTCATCTGGGAATGCCTCCTTTCGTCATGTGTGCGTCTTGATTTGTGTTTGAGGAAGAAAACAGAGAATTCATAAAAACCTCAAAATGATTACAATTGCATTTGCAGTGAAAATGCTCCCATAATTTCATCCGCTAACAATCTAGGCTAAACTTAACTCCTCCCACGACATACAAAAGATTGTCTCTAATAGGTGGCGTTGATTTTATTTGAGTCCGCCTATTAGGGAAATGACTGCCCTACCTCGGCCCCAGCATATGGGAAAGGGGCTACAGCCGCTCGTCGCCATGGAAACACACGTCAGTCTCTGGCTGTGTCCGTCACTGCCGAGCACAGACAGGCAGCTGGCGGCCTCACAAACACGCATGACGCCGCACTTTGCCCCGGGCGGGGGCGATGTCAACCAACACACAAGATCCGCCACTTCCAACGGCGTAACAGAGCAAATCCTTGAAAAGTTGCAAGTTCTGACGATGTCACATTTGAGTCCTTTGGCCTGAGATCCGGAGAGTTCAGAAAGTTCTCTTCTTCGCTCCCCACGCCGGCCCCCTTTTTCTGACGACAAGCGCGCTGTTTGTTATCGGGCTGTTCTTACCCCATGCCTGTGCTCCATAGTTACACCGTTGCCGTGGAAGTGTGACGTGACCATCATTCAGGAGAGAATTTGGATAGCTTTTTTCTCCTGTTGCGATGACAGTTTCCAGAAGAAGAAAAAAAAAATCCAACTTTTCCAGGCCGGTGGGCAACGTACACTCGGAGGGAACTAGAAACAATTAGCGAGCAGCCAATGGAAAGACGTCCTCTTGTTTAGCGACCGCGGTGCGCAATGAAAGAGAGAGACAGAAGCAGAGATGCAGGGATTGACGGCGAAGGCGACCATTGTCTCGGGGAAGAATGAGAGGAAAAGAAGGACAAACGCGGCACGGGTGAAAGTTGAATAGGGAGCCGAGAGGAGGAGCAAGAGGAATATGCTAATTAGCAAAACATTGGACTGCTCAATGATTATGCCCTCCCACTTTTACCCACCGGGTGGTGACGTCAGAACCTTCTGTGCGCTGGAGAGGGATAATTTGGGGATGGTGTTCGGACAAAGTAAAAAAAATAAATAAAAATGTCTGTTTACAAGTTTACAAGTCTGCCTCACAGATGGATGGACTCGATGCCAGCCCACATGAATAACATGCTCAACTGCTCCGTATACTTCGCCTTGCACCTTCTGCTCTTTGTGGATGAACTTGTCAACCAGAAAGAGAACCTACTTTCTAATTACAGCCACTCGCAGTGCATTGACCTCTAACACCGCAAACAAATTACCTCTTCTGTTCTCCGTCAGGGGAAATCTTTGGTGGTCACCTCACCCACAAGCCTTAAGCAGCTGTATGATAATGAACATAAAATGAGGTACGAGTGGGGGGTTCACTCACCTGTGTAGTAGGCAATCCTGGAGATATCTGAAAGAAACAAAAAAAAAAGCTTGTTAATCACAAAAGAGTCACTTAATATTGTGTTTATTTGATAGATTTTTTAAATCAATATCCTAGTGAGAAAGAACATCATATGGATTGAGGATAATCAATAGGTCCCCAGATATAATTATTTTTTTTTTTAAACAGTGGAAAGAATTTTGTACCCGACCATGTGGACTTGAATTACTAAGGTAAACTACAAAATGGCAGGTCATGAGACTCTTCTATAGACATTGAGCATCTGAATGTCTATAGAGTCCCTCAACATCCGATGGTCTCCCACAGGAAGTCCAAGAGACTTTTGGGCCCTTACGACTGAGTTAGCGCGTCACTGATCCCGAGTCAGGTCGAGAGGATAAGTGCTTCAGACAATCAAGGCATACAGTATACACACACACGCACACACACACATGCGCTGAGGATGAAATGACAGAAGGGGGTCATCAACAAAGATGATGTAATGCAAAGAAAGGCCACAAAGAGGAAATGCCAACTCAGGTCGTATAGTTTATCGACCAACACTTTGTAATATGAAACCAGTGTGCGAGTGCGTGTGTGTATGTGTCTGTGTGTGCTGTCCGCATGTGTGTATATGTGAGCATGGTGGAGGCAGAGAGGGCCTTCAATCAACGATATCTCCCACCGTATGACTTTTATGATTAGCACATTTGCCTCCTAATGCACATCTCACAGCCCTTCAAGTGTTTCCTTTGTCGTTCTTGCATCAAAGACCAGCTCCAAAGACAAAATAAGGAGAAAAAATATGAAATTCTGACAGTAACAAGATGAAATCAAATGAGCATAAAGTTGGAAAGATGTCGTAATTTTGAGTTTGTTGGTGACTTCCTTATTCTTGCAACATTCTTATTATACAATTAGATGATATTTCAAATATTACAATTTAATTCTCCTACGGAAATTAGACTTATTTCTGAAAACAGTTTGATTTTAGTTTCATAGCACTGGCTATTTTTGTAACTACTTTTTATTTTTATTTATTTTTTTATTCTTGTAGCAGCTTAACTCATTCACTGCCATAAATTCATAAAAAAAAAAAAAAGGTTATTAAAAATTAGGGGCGACAGGCGATTAAAATTTTTAATTGTAATTAATCGCATGATTTCAATAGTTAACTCACGATTAATCAAAAAAATTATATCTGTTCGAAATTTATGATAAAAAAAATCTAGGTTTTCATACTCTTGTTAACAAAAGTGGATTTTTTATTAAACTAATAGAAAATAGTTTAAATGAATTTTTGACGTTTATAGCAGTCAGTGGCAGTAAATGAATAAAAAAAAAAAAAAAAGGAAAACATTATTAAAAATTTGGGGCGACAGGCGATTAAAATTTTAAATTGTAATTAATCGCATGATTTCAATAGTTAACTCACGATTAATCACAAATTTTATATCTGTTCTAAATGCACGATTAAAAAAATCTATTCTCTTGTTAACAAAAGTTTAGTTTTTTTTAACTAATAAAAAATAGTTTAAATGAATTTTTGACGTCTATAGCCGTCAATGGCCGTGAATGAGTTAAAGAGGACATGGCATCATGTTTCTTAAGTGTCCATAATGACATCTCAATATACTCTTAGATAGACACAAACACACCATCTGCCACTCTGATGCCGAGTTCAGTGAAAAGTGTGTTGCCTCAACGCTGCAAACACAAACGTAAAATGTTCTTCTTTGTAGCTAAAAAAAAATGCTTCTTTCACTTTTTAAGGGCATATACTGTACAGTACATTACGTATGCAATCCAACTTGCCGCCCCGCTGCCTCATGTTGCGCCTCAGCAGGAGGTGTGCAGGTTGAGTCTACAACCCCGTGGACAAAGAAGTGTTACTGGAGCACAGCATTGCGCCCGAGGCAACACGCACACCTGCCGGCCAAAAACACAGCGGGGATGCGTGGAAATCAAAGCCTTTCGTATGCAAAGTCAAGCTGTGACTTACTGACAAGACGTAGAAAAATTGACATTTTAACGACTCAATTCAAATCAGGGTTTAACTACAGTATGGTTCCGAAATGATTACCAGGTAAAAATGTTAAAGGCGATTTTATTGATCATCGAGCAGGCACACATCTTTAGTTGATGTATTCTATGGCACAAGTCATTTCCTGTGTGATCAATCAAGTTAAGACATCAATGGCTAACATAAAACGCCTTCCACGCAGATAAAGCCCGCATGCATAAAACATAATAAGGTCATGTAAACGCATGAGTGCTCGTCAGCCTTTATCTGCAAAGGCACACACGCTCACTCGTGTGTGGAGTTCAGGTGCAGCGATAACGTGTTAACCGGGGTTAGCAATGCACGCGGGGCTGATATTATACCATGTTTTATTCAAAACTGATCAAAGACGAGAGAAAAATAACCGACCTTTTTATTCAGTCAATAAACCGATTCATGTGTCGTTCCAATGAGGCTGGTTGACTTTTAAGTTGCTTTAATTCTAAAATAAAGTAAAGTACAGTATATTGCTCAAACTGTCGCCTTCATAAAATGTATTGAAAATCTGAATGTTGAAAAAGGGGGTCTAAAACTGAAGTATGACTACTTGTCACTCGAAACAAGAAAGTTCGCAGAGTAATACTGTAATAAAGTGACCATTTAATCAGTCGAGTTAATATGGTTTGTATAGTTTAATTAAGCCTAAGAAAAAGCAAAACACACTTCTCTGTTAATCCGTTAATGTGAATGCACTTAATTAAAAACTCTACATTCCAACATGGCGGAATTTTTTTATACCTTAAATAAACTACAGCCTACAAATGAATAACTACTGCTGGGTTCTCTGTATAAAGAAGAAACATAAACAAGCAGATTGCCCGCATACAAGACAAAAGCAGGAATAGTCTAAGGATGCACAACACAACCCTCTAATTTAACATCCATATCCACTCCCCCCCCCACCGCACGCAACTTCCCACACATGCACACACTTCAAGCCTCCTTGTGTGCACACTTGACATTAACACACACCCCCTTGATCGATAGCAAAGAGGATTATGTCACCTCTTTAAATTGTATTCTGCACGCTTGGATGCTTTAATCAATTAAAGAGTGCTGCTTTCGAAATGAAAAGTGTCAAGTGACACACTTCGAGCAAGTCAGTTCACGTCACAATGGATTCTAATTTACCAGTTTCCCCACATTGCAAAAACTGGACACTTCATCGCAGCAAATAGAACATGACACATGCATACTAGCCTTACCATGGTATAATCCCTCCATTTTTAAAGTCCAAAAAAAAGAGGAAAAAGAAGAACAAGATTCCCCCCAACTAAACAAAATGAAAGGAGGCTATACTGGGAAAGCCCAAATCCCAGCCGAGCTTCTGTGGTCACTGTGTCAGTTTACAAACCGGCCTTCCCTTTCCTTCCTAATCCCGCGCTACAACTACTACAACTACACACGAGTGGGGAAGAGGAGGAGAGTGAAGGAGAGAGAGAGAGAGAGAGAGAGAGAGAGAGAGAGAGAGAGAGAGAGAGAGAGAGAGAGAGAGAGGGGAGCCCAAAAGGGGGGAGGGAGATGAGCGAGTGGAGGAGGAAGAAGGGGGAGGGGGAATCTTTGTCCAGCAGGAGAAGGATAAAGTGGAAAAGGGAGAGAGAGAGAGAGAGAGGGAGGCAGCCAGATGTACGAGTCAGTGAGTTGACAGAAGTGGGAGGCAAAATAAATTGCAACGTGAAGGAGGGGAAGAATGACAACGCGATGACTGAAAGTTCAAGATTTTTGTGAGAAATTACGCAAAAAGATTGAGCAGCTTTAAATGAAACCATTTTCCTAAACGTGTATACTGTAATTTTGACTTTACTATTGCATTAGCCTCGGTTCCAGGGTGAGTTTTGTGGCTCTCTGACCGTCCTTACCACAGATACATGGGGATGCAATGCCGGCCAGCCCGTTTTTATAAGCCTGCCTGAGATTGCATCACCCCAAATCCATTTCTGTTTGTCCAATGACTCCAATCCATACATGCTTTTCAGTGGATACTGCGGGGACTAGTAAGGACATTCGGGGTGAGTTTTGTAACTATCTGACCCTCCTGGCCACAGATACATGGGTATGCAATCTCAGGCAGCCCGTTTTTATAAGCCTGCCTGAGATTGCATCACCCCAAATCCATTTCTGTTTGTCCAATGACTCCAATCCACACATGCTTTTCAGTGGATACAGAGGGGACTAGTAAGAACATTCAGGGTGAGTTTTGTAACTCTCTGACCCTCCTGGCCACAGATACAGTACATGGGTATGCAATGCCGGCCAGCCCGTTTTTATAAGCCTGCCTGAGATTGCATCACCCCAAATCCTTTTCTGTTTGTCCAATGACTCCAATCCATACATGCTTTTCAGTGGATACTGCGGGGACTAGTAAGGACATTCGGGGTGAGTTTTGTAACTATCTGACCCTCCTGGCCAGAGATACATGGGTATGCAATCTCAGGCAGCCCGTTTTTATAAGCCTGCCTGAGATTGCATCACCCCAAATCCATTTCTGTTTGTCCAATGACTCCAATCCACACATGCTTTTCAGTGGATACCGAGGGGACTAGTAAGAACATTCGGGGTGAGTTTTGTAACTATCTGACCCTCCTGGCCAGAGATACATGGGTATGCAATCTCAGGCAGCCCGTTTTTATCAGAATGCCTGAGATTGCATCACCCCAAATCCATTTCTATTTGTCCAATCCACAAAGGTTTTTCAGCAAATACAGAGGGGACTAGTAAGAGCATTGAGGGTGAGTTTTGTAGCTCTATGACCCTCCCGACCAGAGATACATGGGGATGCAATCTCAGGCAGCCCGTTTTTATCAGAATGCCTGAGATTGCATCACCCCAAATCCATTTCTATTTGTCCAATCCACAAAGGTTTTTCAGCAAATACAGAGGGGACTAGTAAGAGCATTGAGGGTGAGTTTTGTAGCTCTATGACCCTCCCGACCAGAGATACATGGGGATGCAATCTAAGGCTGCCATTTTTTTCAGCCTGCCTGAGATTGCCTCCCCGCCCCTAAATTAATTTCTGTTTGTCCAATCCTTACATGCTTTTCATTATATAGGGTTGGTGCTAGTAAGAGTATTCAGGGTGACTTTTGTGGCTTTACGACCCTCCTGACGAGAGATACACGGGGATGCAATCTCAGGAAGTCAATTTTTGTCAGCCTGCCAGAGGTTGCATCCCCCCTTAAATCCATTTCCGGTTGTCCAATCCTCACATGCTTTTTCCATGCTTTTCAGTGGGCACCGGGGCGACTGGTGAGAATATTCAGGGTGACTTTTGTTGCTCTACAACCCTCCTGACCAGAGATACATGGAGATGCAATCTCAGGCAGCCTGGCTCTTTCAGCCTGTTCGTTCCAATATGTGAAAATCTGAATAAAATACAATTGCAACTTTCCACATAATAGCACAAAATACAATCCCTAAGGTCCCAGGTTAGCCCACTATATCCGCAGACTTGTGAAAATAACATAAGATGAAATAAATATGATAAAGAGGTACTAATGTAATGCTTTAATTTGAAAATGAAGAATAAAATGCAAGAGGCTCGAATTTAATATTTATATTGTTATACTTGACAAAAAGAATAGTGTTCAAGAATAACGTGAAGAGATGAACGGGCGTAAGGCTATGGTCATAGTTTTGAGTAGTTGAAAAAATATTATATATAAAGTTTCAATCAATGATTAACCATTTTATTAATCGGCATTTCAATGTCAATCAAAAATAATCGTGATTTATTTTTCCCCGTTATCATCCAGCCCTAGTTCCAACTACCGTACAAATATAGTAGCAGACATATTTCTTTTTGCTTGATGTGTCATAAAAAAATAAAATAAAATTGATCTTAATAAAATATTTTAAAAGGTTAACTAATACAAATATAAATACAAAACAAATGAGACTTAAAAGTACTTATATATATACTGTATAGTTATCGATGTGATATTTACATGCCAAGCAATATTCACTGCAATCACGCCAACGTTGACAATGTGTTGCATTTGTACATTTAAAAATCTACTAAATCCTCGCGAAAACAGGCTGGAGTTGGAGAATGTGTGTGCGCGCGTGTGCGTTTTGCCTTTGGCTCTTCCGCCCCTCTGACACAAACGCCACCCGAGGGGCTACTCCATTAGTCATAACGTGACATTCTCGGTTGCTCGACTGAATAGAGTGACGCGCCTGCTGTTCACTTGACTGCCTATCTAGATTTGTGTTTTTCCGCCACAAAGAATTGTTTCATCACAACATAGATATGCAAAATAAGAGATTATTTATGAAGTCAATGTAGGTCATCGTGGCACAAGATGAAGTCGACAAAAGTAGTGCAATATCCTGTGTATAATCTGACATTTTCTTTGTGTAAAAAAAAAAAAAAGTATTTGTGGCCTAACCCAAATTTGGCATTTTTAAAACATACATTGATTAAATAGCTACAGTCAGACTAAAGAACCATTTTGCATAAGCATTTCACACCATTGGATAACTTGTCTTCAATGAACAAATGTGGGAGGAAGCTGTCCAGAGTATCCGGAGAATACCCAAGCAAGCATGGGGAGAACATGCTAAACTCTCCACAGGAAGACCCGACCCGAGATTTGAACCCAGAACATGTGAGACAGATGTGCTAACTGTTGCTGACATTTCCAGAAAATAATCACTAAGGCTCAACATTATACTGTGTACTGTACTGTAAAACTGTATATCCAAAAATAGTGCATCCATTTAACTCATTCAGTGCCATTGACGGCTATAGACGTCAAAAATTAATTTGAACTACAGGGTGTCCATAAAGTCTCTTTCACATTTAAAATTTTTTATTAAAAATGCAATTGATTAGATTTTTTATTCAGATTTGTTCTACTGTATTCAGTGTTTATTAAAGTTTTTTTTTTATCACACTGCATTTGTGTGTTTCAGGGATCCTGTTTGTCAAAGAGGTGATGTTGAATGAACCCCTACAAAATGGCTACCCCTCAAGAGAAGGCGCAATGTGTATCAGGCAGACTCAGCGAAACTACAGAACTAAGTATGGAAGAAATCCACCATCACGTCCGTCAATTCGTGCATGGCACAAGAAATTTATAGAGACAGTGACAGTGTTAGATAAAGGAAGGACTGGGCGACCTTTGACCTTTGACAAACAGGATCCCTGAAACACACAAATGCAGTGTGATAAAAAAAAAAAACTTTAATAAACGCTGAATACAATAGAACAAATCTAAATAAAATATCTAATCAATTGCATTTTTAATAAATTTTTGAAATGGTAAAGAGACTTTATGGACACCCTGTATTTCTAATAGTTAAAAAAAAATCCACTTTTGCTAGCAAGGGTATGAAAACCTAGAGAAAAAAAATTTGTAAATTAAGAACAGATATAAAATTTGTGATTAATCGTTAGTGAAGTCATGTGATTAATTACAATTTAAAAAAAATTCATCGCCTGACGGGTCTAATTTTTTTTTTAATATTAAAAAATAGGGAGCGTTTAATCGTAATTGGTCAGATGATAATTTTATATCTGTTGTTAATGTACAAAAAAAAATATATAGGTTTTCATAAAAAATGAAATGAATTGAAAAATTGTTAAACTAATAGAAATAGTTCACATGAATTTTTGACGTCTATAGTCGTCAATGGCAGTGAATGAGTTAAGAGAGGCTCTTATCTGTCTTAAGTTGACGTCACACTAAGTACGGCACAGCATCTATTAGAGGCACTTGGCACCATTTGAGGAAACACAGTGCATGTCGCAACTCTATTACTATAGTCTCTATATAGTTGGTAAGTGAATGAGACCGACAATCCCCTCGCTGGCAAACACAAAACTGGCAAACCGGCCGCAAGGCAAGACCGGAGTTGCTCAAGAGTAAAGCAGATTAACGGGCCATCGGATTAGTAGGCCAAGATGTCACACACTCGCATCCATCCCATGTCATGCCGTCTCAGTTCACCCGGATTCCAAGGCCCGTGTAGTAACACTGCCCTCTAGTGGCAAGGTGATGTCAATCAGGGTCCCCGAACCATCCAAAAATGTTGTTTATTCAACACATTTCCCCGCCTGCGCATAGTTGAAAATCATCACGTTCAAACGGGTTGGAAGCAGCTCGAAGAATGGAGAATGAAGACCGCTGCTCAATGAACCTTTTGTGTGAAAGGACAGCGTTTGCGGGTGACTCATCACGCAGCCAGACGCGCACACAGACACAGCGGTATTTTACCCGCGCCTGACCTCAGCGGTGGTAACACCAGTTATGTCTCGGCAGACGCCAAAACGTGCGACTGTGATGTCATAACGCTGGCTGGCATCCAGGTGTTCCACTGAAGATGGTCTCTATTATGACAGGGTGTGTGCGTGTTGGTGGGAGCGTGATGAGGTCATACGATTGGCCGAGCAGACGCTGATGCAAGGAATATTGGTCTGCGCGGCAGCCATCTTGCGTTGCCGCTCCCTAAACGAGGCTGATTTGAATTCATTGATTTCTCCATTTTTTTTGTTTTGACTTTCTTTTCCGCCTCTACAGAGAAAATGCCGCAATGTGTAAATACACAGACACGCATATAAGTTTCAATGAGTACGTTCCCTACACGTCTGGGATGTATCCTGAGATTTTAGCCTGACAATGACCACCAGACAGCAGGAACACTTAGACAAACATTTTTTTTTACAGAGTGAAAACATCAACATCCTGTCCAAAAAAAAAAAGGCCCAAAGTTCCTTTAACTCATTCACTGCCATTGACGGCTATAGACGTCAAAAATTCATTTGAACTATTTCTATTAGTTTTCCACTTTTGTTAATAAGAGTATGAAAACCTTTAAAAAAAATTGTACACTTAGAACCGATATAAAATTTGTGATTAATCGTGAGTTAATTATTGAAGCCATGTGATTAATTAGATTTTTTTTTTTTTATTAATCACATGACTTTACTAGTTAACTCACGATGAATCACTCATTTTATATCTGTTTAAATGCACAATTAAAAAAATCTAGGTTTTCACACTTAGAAATAGTTCAAATGAATTTTTGACGTCTATAGCCGTCAATGGCAGTGAATGAGTTCATTCCTATTTAGAAAATCAGACACTCCAAGTGATTTTACATATGTGGACCCTTTTCCACTCCGCGTCTTGTATTTCTCTATTTGTCTTCACCCCCCCCCCCCCCCCGGCACACTTCTCTTCCCGTCTTTATGACAATGACTTCTTTCTTTGGCCGACGTGTAATTACGCCGACTGCTCTCTCCATCTCGCGCACACGCAAAGAGAAGACGGGCAACTACTTTACAAGATGTGCGGCTCCATGTTTTTGCAATACTGCGGCCGGTATTACGATGTCCTATTATTCCCGTTGAGTCTGGATTTTATTTTTTGTCCACACTGGAGGGAATCACCACGTTCCCGCGCCATTCATCATGAGCTGACATGCAGCAGCACTGACCTTCATGACTTGACTTGCGTGTATGTGTACACGATCCAGGCCAGGGGACCAATTTGTCTTTATGTCTGTCTTCAAATTTGCCAGTAAAGGGACTTGTGTGAGGATCAAAGAAGTTTGCATAAAATGTTTAAAGTTGGGTTTGGAAAAAATCTGGCGTTATTCTGTCTACCTCATCTCCTCTTATAGAAAGAGACTCAAAAGGGACTGCAGAGTGTGTGTTTTCGTGCACACGTCCGGGTATGTGCATGCCCCCCCAAGGAGGGACGGGTCATTAGCGATGATGTCATTTCCTGCCATTGTGGCAGATTGCAGTCTACGCTAGTTCATCCGAACACTTTATGAAGCACTTTTACAGCTTTTTGCACAAAGTAGCTCACAGCCCCTTCATCGCAAGGCTAATTTATTGAGTGCGACAACTCAATAAGCCAACATGGGCAGGGGTACGGTTAGCTAACCCTACAAAACAAGAGTCGTGGAATGGATTACGTCTATCAAAAAAAAAAAAAAAACGAAAATAATGGCTGACTTCCAAACAATAAAATTGTCATGCTAGAGGCTCCAGGGGTGGCCAACCCTGGTCCTCGAGAGCCACAATCCAGCCTGTTTTCCATGTTTCCCTCCTGCAGCGCAGCTGAATCTAATGATCAGCTAATCAGCCAGCTTTGCAGAAGCCTAATAACGATCCTGATCATGAACCAGGTGTGTTAGGGGAGAGGAACATGGAAAACAGGCTGGATTGTGGCTCTCGAGGACCAGGGTTGGCCACCCCTGTAGACGGTGACACTAGACTGCCGCCTTTGTTACCGTTTCTCTCAATTACTTTGCAAACAGTGGCAAAAAAAAAAAAAAAAAAAAACGAATATAATGCAAGAAACTGAGGTGGTAAGAAGCAGACAACTGTGACAAGAGTTTTCGGCGGGGGTTGACTGTCGGATCTTTGAGAGTAGTCGAGTGTTTCTATAAATACAAGCACTGCTCTGCAATTTACACACACACACACACACACACACACACACACACACACACACACACACGCACACACACACACACACACACACACACACACACACACACACACACACACACACACACACACACACACACCACTGACACGCCTGTATTAGCCAGCTGTAGCCAACCACATGAAAAGAGTCAAATCAGTTAGGCAGTGCGGAATGCATTACAGACGCTTACTGTAAAACTTTTACAAACAATCCTAATCTGGATTGGCCACAAATGATAAAGCCTTGATGATACATTTATGCAACTTCCCTGAGGTGGTAAATTTTGAAATTTGACCACAAATTGTGTGGGGGGGGGGACTTTATAGAGTTGCACGCTTTGCAACGCATCATATGACACAAACATCAAAGGACTAACATGAAAGTGACCGGAGAAGCTCATAACCCAACTATTTCCTGATCCTGCTTATCTATTGATTTGGCGTCTTTAAAGAGTGAGTAGCTTTACTTTTTTTGTATATATTTTTTTAGAAACGGAAATGTGTACGAGAGAAGTCAAAACACCCCAAGGTTGCTTTGGAATTCAAACCAACCATAGGGTGAAAAATACCCCTCTAAAGTCATACAACACTTCAAACCGAGATAATTCATCTCTTTCATATCAAAATTTGTAGACTGTTTTTTCTTTTCTTTTTTTTTTGGGGGGGGGGGGGGGTATGGGGGCGTAGTGGTTCATTCTTTTTATACTCTGAAAATAATCTTTCACAAAAATCACCACCATACATGTCGTCGTTTTTTTTACTATTATAACAGTTTTGTATACTTGTCTTAACATTTTAGGGGTGGGAATCTTTGAATGTCTCACGATTCGATTCAAATTTTTGGGTCTGCAATTCGATTCAGAATCGATTTTCGATTATGAACGATTTTCTTTATTCAAAATGATTTGATTGACTGATTTTTGCTTCAATTTATAGATGTGCAAGGAATCGTATCGCTCTACTCCAGTCTGGCTCGCTAATGCTAATTAGCGCGCTCCTCGCGGCACTTTTATCACTCAAAAGAACGGCTCCACGCTGCAAAAAAAACAACTTTTCTTGAAACAACTTGATTGTGACTTTTTCCTTCTACTCTCTCCTGTGGCTACAACTTAACAGTGTATCAGACCGCGTGGAACCACACTGCCCCTACATGGCCAAATAGAGTACAACATGAACAGCACTCCCAATAAAGGCACACACAGACAAAGGCAAGACAGTATAAAATAATTGAAATAAAATCGATTTTGGGATATTTAAAATCTATTCAGAATCACACTAAATGAGAATCACGATTCTTATGAGAATTGATTTTTTGGCACACCCTAGTGACAATGTGAGCTGATTTATTTCCATGATTGCCTTGTTTTGAACCCCTCCTCCCCCCCAAAAAAACCTGATTATCTTCGACCTTTCACTGTGAATTGCTTAGCGTCCATTCATTTAACAAGACAACGATCATTACCAATCTGCTTATATGAACAACCACGATGCAAATCACCTGAGAGGTGCACTCACAATGGCAACTTGAGCCAAAGTGTTACATTCAGCATTGACACAGCATTTCTTCAGCAGTGCGGCTCACAGGCCATGTAAAAAAAAAAAAATGATGCACACATAAGGACCGAGAAGTCTTACTGGTGCTCAGAGGCTGCATCACGAGTGGATGCTGCAGTTCATTAGCATTTGCTCGCATCTGGAATATGAAGTAGAGGCAAATGGTGCACAACTACACACAGCACATCTCTAACGTGACACTGCAGCTAATTTCAAATAATCACTCCAATGAGTGCTTAAAAAAAAAAATCGGCTTCACGTGATGTGAAATCGACCGTTGACAATTGACCGTCAAAAACATTAAAGGCGAGTGAGATATTGCTTCAAATCCCTATTTTTACTTGAATTATAGATTTTCTCTGTGACTCTGCCAAATACGATGCAAATTGATTTGCAGCATATTTTTTTGAACCCGCCACAGGCACGTTTGCTTGTGATGTTATTTAGATGCCTCAAATTTCCTGTCGCTTCCAACACTAATTTCATGCATTTCATCAACTCCAATGTCTCTTTACTATGCAATTTATTATTGTGTAATGTATTTTTAAATCTTATGGCATGTTTGTTCCTTCTCGGCTCATAATTAGTTTTTTTCTTGCATGTTTTGAGTGCCATTTTATTTATTTATTTTTACTTTGGAACTATTTTTTTAATCATTATTATACATTGTCAGTTTCTGATGTCAACCTTTTGATAATATAGTATTAAAGTTTGAAATTTGGATTTAACAAAAAGGTCACGCCAAAAATCTACCCTATTTAATTATGAGGGAGTTGGCAAAAAAAACAACAATGATACATTTACACCAGTTTTAAAGATTAATTATCACAGGAAAATTACACTTATATTATTGGAATCATCTATAGAATATCTGGCTCATACTTATTACATTTTACACACATAATTTGCTTCTGTCTGATGAAAAAGTAGTCCATTTCGTTTGTGGGATTCTAAAGTTGTTTAAACTTGAAAACAAATTAAGTATGCAACTTATAAAAGGCCTCCCTTTAAATTTTAAAGAGTGGCCTTTTATAAGTCTCAGTCTTAATAGACCAGTGCTTCACTTCTGGACCAAATAAGCACCTGGAGGGAGATTTGGGAGAACAAAAGTGGGTTAATCCAGTCAGAGTGGAGGTAACGTTACTCCATGTGACTTTTGTTACGCTAAAGGTTCTTGCGCCCAACTCTGTTGCCGTTAAACATAAATCCCACTTATATTTAACACTTTAATACGGTGACAATGTGGCAAAACACTTGAGTGTTGAAACCGTGAGCCGACGCACCCCATCATTTCCTTTTTCGCTCCAGAAGTACTGTAGTACAGTTAAGTAACACCTCCCCGATAAATAAAGCCAAAATGTTTACTTACGTTCTCTTAAAGGATTCTGTTGACTTTAAAAGCCGGCAGAAGTTGCTGGAAAACCCGCTGGGCGAACCGCGGGAGCCCAAAGTACTTGTCGGCGGCGTTTTTTATCGCTCCGATTTTTCTCCAGTCTCGCTCCAATCTCGTCCCCCTCTCGTGTGTCTCCCTCTCCCCCCCTTCGCTCGCAGCCCGCTCGGCCGTTCCTGCTTCCCCCTGCTCGCCCCCGTCCACATCCAACATTCCAACATGGCCGCCGCTGGGAGCTAGGCAGGCGCGCGCGCGCACACACACACGCGGGCGCGTGCACATGCTGAACCAAGCCACGCCCACTTTATGAATGAATCAAGTGAATGGAATGGATAACCTCGGGGGACTTTCTTTTGAAAATCGTCACGATGATGTATTGTCAGCCACGCCTCGTGTTTTGACAGCCGTTTTTTATTTATTGTTATATTTATTTTTAAAAGGCAACGGTTACGGAAAAAAAAACAGGAGCAAAAGCAAAGGCTTGGGTAAAGATAGAATCCATTAAAATTTGATATATATATATATACATATATTTTTGGCTCTTTTTTTTCTATCACGAGTGCGTGGACATTTCATATCCACATTATACTCAGTTTAATTATATAGAACAATCCAAAGTAAAAACAAATACAAAGGAGGAATTCAAAGAGATTCAATGTAATCTAAATGGCAAGACATTAAGATGTTGCTGCATTTTGGTGTACAGTATAGTAAGTAATAAAGCTAGTCAAATGATGTCACAGTAATGTTTATATAATGAGTTCAAAATATGGATATTAATGTAAACAGTATAGGACGTTTGCTACTAATGTACAAGATTCAAATTGCAGCGCTGGTCCTGAAAACCTCCTTGAATACAAGTTTAAGGGTGACACCTTGTGGTCACAACATGTCATTGCACTTGATTCCATGTGCACGAACTGTATTTGGGGATTTATTTATTTATTTAATTGAGCCACACGGTTTACTGGTCATGAGTTCATTTAAATGCTGAGGTATTTATTTATTTATTTATTTATTTATTTAAGATTTGTTGTTGTTATGTTGTATAGTATTTATGGGATGCTATGTATGGAGCATAGGGAAAAATATGACTATTTACAACCTACTAAAAATAATCACAGGTCAAACAAATAAAAGCCACATGAACATAATGCATTTGTGTATGGCTTTATTGGCTCAAAACACAAGATTAATATCGTTTGGAATGTTCACATTTTGCTGTTTTAACAATTAAAGTGACGTGTTAAGTGAAGTGAACCAAACTGAGCTGTTTCAATCAAGTTCACAATGATCATTGTAATAATAATGATTTAAGCACCAACCGTTGTTCAAAACACGATGAGAACCTTTTTCCTATTAGGGGCTTTTTAATAGATCTAGAGATGTTTTATTTGTTATTAGAATTGCACGACGGGCTGGATCATTTTCCCCGCTCCTGCTTCAAGCTGGAAGTCAATGATGGTTTGAATCATGGGAGCAGCAGGGAAGTCCATGCAGATGATCCCAAAGCGCTGGTTCAGGTCGGTCTTGGCCTTTAAGTAACCATACAGCTGAGGATTGACACGTTGTGCGACAGCCATCGGGACGGCAAAGACGCCGGCGCCGCTGCTGTACGTGAGGAAGATCTGGTCCTTATTCCCCGTGGGCGCCATCTCGAGGTGCTCGTAGACACTCTGCCATTTCTCCTCTACATGCAGGAGCGTGGGAACCTTCAAGAATACAACGCCTAAATTACTTCAAATTAGGAGTGTCAAAATGAGTGCGTTCATTTTGAGAAGTTCCTTTAATGCCACTCATTTTTATAAATACGCGATTAATGATTGGCCCTTACTTGGAAAGCATGCTCTGGGGGAATTCCAGTAGCAACGCAGCAGACACGTCCACGTCAAAATTGAGCAGTAATACATTTCATAATGATGCATATATTTGTGGAGACTGGGGTCAAAATGTGCAGAATTTACTTACTTCATATTAAAGATTAGATAGCTCTTAATATGAAAAGGAAAAAAATGCACCGAGCTGTCACCAATGTCTTACATATGCAATTATGCCACCTAGTGGCAGAAAAATGACTTCAACACAAATCAATATCACTCATTTTTTACAGTACAGTACATCTTTTTAATTTTAACTAAATTGTATAAATTATTATGAAATTACTGTATCAATGACTAAAAGATGCAGCCATATTTCTATTAGTTTAACATTTGTTTCATTTTTATGTTAACTTTTATTGTACAGATATAAAATTTGAGATTAATCTTGAGTTAACTATTGAAGTCATGCGACTAATTATGATTAACCCCTATTTCAAATATATTTTGGAATTTAGCATCACCTTTTTCATTTTTTTTTCTCATTGAAGTACCCGTGGAAATGGATCCTAAAATGTTATGACACTTTCCTATCTTGGCAGCATTTTGTGGCATTTTAGAAAGAATGAAGAAAGAAAGAATTTCAAAAGCACAATGCTCGTGTCTTTCAATAAAGGATATTTTATCTTACCTTCCAGTCGTCAGCAATGTCCATAGACTTGTAGCGCATCCCTAAGTCTGGCCCAAAGAAGTCCTGCAGGATGACGAGCTTACCTCGCGCCTGGCCCATGGTGGGCACCAGGCGGCTATGCCACAACATCTCCCACCGGGCATAGCGCCGTATGTACTCCACCACAGCCCCGTAGATATTATCGCTTTCACTCAGCTCCTCCTTGACGCGCATCAGCACCGTCTCGCTCGGGTAACTGTCCAGGAAGTCTTGCACTCCCTCCAGCACGTTGCCAAAGTGGGCGTGCTGGTACACCACCCCGTGGTGGATGGTGAGGTTGCCCTCCACGTGGCGCACGCGTACGTCCAGGAAGCGGACGCCGGCGCGCAGCTGCAAACCCAGGCTCCACGTCTGGCACTCGGCGTAGACGCCGCCGTAAAGAGCCATGGTGTTATGGGTGCCAGGCATGGTGATCTCGGACAGGGGCCGCTCATCGGGGATGCTCGCCATCCAGGACGGGTTGAAGAACTCCGGGGTGTCCGTGTCGTCGTAGTCTGGTCGCTGGATTGCGCCCCAGCTCAAATGAGAGACGCTACCACAAGAGAGACCGTTTTAAGTACGTCCCCGTGAATAATAGGTGAAATTGCGGATTAACCGCAATTACTGTAGGTGATGGCTAACTGGAGAATAATTTTACATATAGTCTAAAACAGAAAATGTAATTTGGCCTACAAATTAAAGTACAGTCTTTAACTCATTCACTGCCATAAATTCATTTTTTAAAAATTATAAAAAATGAGGGGCAACAGGCAATACTTTTTTTTAATTGTGATTAATCGTATGACTTCACTAGTTAACTCACGATTAATTGCAAATTTTATGTCTGTTCTAAATGTACAATGAAAAAAAATTCTACGTTAACAAAAGTGAAATTTTTTTCAAACTAATAGAAATTAGTTAAAATGAATTTTCGACATTTATAGCCGTCAATGGCAGCGAATTAATAAAAATTAAAAAAAAAAAGAAGAAAAGATTATAAAAAATTTGGGGCGACAGGCAATTAAACAATTTTTATTGTAATTAATCGTATGACTTCACTAGTTAACTCACGATTAATTGCAAATTTTATGTCTGTTCTAAATGTACAATGAAAAAAAATTCTACGTTAACAAAAGTGAAATTTTTTTCAAACTAATAGAAATTAGTTAAAATGAATTTTCGACATTTATAGCCGTCAATGGCAGCGAATTAATAAAAATTAAAAAAAAAAAGAAGAAAAGATTATAAAAAATTTGGGGCGACAGGCAATTAAACAATTTTTATTGTAATTAATCGTATGACTTCACTAGTTAACTCACGATTAATTGCAAATTTTATATCTGTTCTAAATGTACAATGAAAAAAATGTCTAGGTTTTCATACTCATGTTAACAAGTGGAAAATTTTTAAACTAATAGAAATGAGTTCAAATGAATTTTCTACGTTTATAGCCATCAATGGCAGCGAATGAATTTTTAAAAAAAAAAGAAGAAGAAAAGATTATAAAACATTTGGGGCGACAGGCAATTAAACATTTTTTATTGTAATTAATCATATAACTTCACTAGTTAACTCACGATTAATTGCTAATTTTATATCTGTTCTAAATGTACAATAAAAAAATTCTAGCTTTTTATACTCTTGTTCACAAAAGAGGGAAAAAAGATGTTAAACTAATAAAAATAGTTCAAATGTATTTTGGA
This sequence comes from Vanacampus margaritifer, assembly GCF_051991255.1. NCBI lineage: Eukaryota > Metazoa > Chordata > Actinopteri > Syngnathiformes > Syngnathidae > Vanacampus > Vanacampus margaritifer. Next base: position 11,469,353 of record NC_135448.1, on the reverse strand, counting down.
CGTTTTTAGCCGTCAATGGCAGTGAATGAGTTAATAACACTCACCCCAAAAGGAGCAGGAAGTTGATGACTTTGCACCACATGTTCCCAGTTGTTTCCGACTGCTGGCAAGTATCCTGCAGTTTAGATACATTAAAAAAATAATTAAAAAAATACATGAAATAAATATGAAGTCAATTAAATAGATAATTAAAATGCAAAATAATTGACCAAATTATGAAATATATCAATGGTATTATGTAATGAACCTATTTAAAACATTTATTTGTTTTTATCTAATGGATTAATGGCATTTTTACATTTTTTTCTGACTTTTTTTGTTGAAAGATTTTCATGAGATAAAAAGGCAAACAATCATTGGTTAAATAAAAATGCCATTAAATGCATGTAAATGTAAATCCATTAACCAACTAAAAAGTCTAGGCTTACCTGCTTAAGCTGCTGCTGACCTCACATAAGTACAAGAAATGTAAAATAAAATGAAAAAGCCAATAAATAATGAAAACAAATGAAAAATGAAAAAAAAATGAGATCATGTAAATCTAACATCCCAATTTCAATATACTTGCAATATATAATGACTATGTTTTTTTTTCTATTTAAAATAAATAATTATATTGAATCATTAAAAATTATATTAAATAAAAAACTTTGGCAATAAAATCAGAAAATGTCATCACACATGGAACTAAATGATTATTAAATAAAAATTTAAAAAGCACCTTTAAAAAAAAAATTGAGACGAGTGCTTGAAAGTGGAATTAAATTCAACAACAAGCAGCAGTTTGGCAGATATTGACGAGAGGAAGCTTCAAGCTATTTATTGGCACTTGCTGTTTAAATATATACTGAAACGAAAAATAAATAAATAGTTACACACCGTGTAGTAAAACAACCTTATATGACTGCACCTTCGGAAAGTCTGTTAGCTTAGTGCTAAGAAACAATGCAAAACACCATAGACGAAAGATGTTGCTGTGTTTTATAACCTTTAAAAACATTTTACAAACCCTACTTTAGCCCATTCCCACGTTTCTACCTTCCTTCCTAACGAGACACGTGTCATCTTAAACATGAATGAAGCCGGCTGGCTGACATTTAGTCCCCCAAAAAATAAAACAGTGTGACAGGCCTTTTCAATAGAAGGCTTAAGCTTTCTAAAGCACAGCTGCTGTATCAGAAAAAGTTGATGATGTTGTGATGTTGACGGTGTGATGAGGTTCGTACCTAAAAAGCAGAAGAGGTGCTCAGCCTCGCTTCAGCCCGGCCGCCCGAGTGGACACAGCCACGATGTGTTATTGTGGGAAATGGCATAGTTGAGCAGCTGAGCTCTATAGCGAGGTGAGGGGCCTGTGTGTGTGTGTGTGTGCGTGAGTGTGTGTGTGCGTGTGTTTGTCCTATTCATCATCATTGGCTTTGAGCATTCAGTTATCCTGTGTATTTGTTCTCATTATTGATCCATTCAATGTCACGGTGTCACAGCAGTTATTGTTGTTTATGAGTTGAGAAAGAAATTCAATGAGGATTCCTGAGAAGTGTGTGGTTAGTGTGTGTGTGTGCGCGCGCGCTTATGTGCATGTTCTCCATGGAAACGTGTGCAGATGTGAGATTATTGCTTTATCTTAAAAAGGAATTCAAACATTGCAGAACTGCCTTGTCCTTGTCCAATACTATTTGTTTAGCTGTTGGTGCCGACAGCGCACTCACGGTACGCACATTAAAAATAAATAAATAGATAAAAAGACATTCCTTAACTCATTCACTGCCATTGACTACTATAGACGTCAAAAATCCATTTGAACTATTTCTATTAGTTTAACATTTTTTTCCACTTTTGTTAACAAGAGTATGAAAACCTATAATTTTTTTTATTGTTCATTTGGAACAGATATAAAATTTGTGAATAATCGTGAGTTAACTCGTGAAGTCATTTGATTAATTACGGTTAAAAAAAAATATCGCCTGACGTCCCTAATTTTTAATAATCTTTTCTCTTATTTTTAATTGCATCAAGCGATTAAATTTTGTAATTGTAATTAATTGCATGACTTCAACAGTTAACTCGCGATTAATCACAATTTTTATATCTGTTCTAATTGTACAATAATTGTTTCTAGGTCTTCATACTCTTGTTAACAAAAGTTGAAAAAATGTTAAACTAATAGAAATATTTCAAATGAATTTTTGACATCTATAGCCGTCAATGGCGGTGAATGAGTTAAAAATAAAAACTACAAAGTGTAAGCAGGTTACCAACACTGGCCATTTTCGATTTTTAGTTATTGCATAAACAGATTACATGATGGGCAAGAAGGAAGTTGTAAATGGCATTGTACTTCAAACACTAAATATTATTTTGAATTGTTTTATTGTGAGTTGAGATTAGCTATTGCAAGATGAGTCAGTCACACCTGTGAACCGCCGCGGACATGTAAGATGAGCCGCTTTGGCTTTTTTGAATAGACAGGGGACAGGTGGGTGTAAGGGACTCTTATCTGTCGCTAATCTGTTGGGTTGCAGATTCTTATAATGTTCAAATTTAGCATCCTCCGTGGACCCATCATGTTAATCCTGGAACATTTCATGCCTCATTTTGTGCTGTTGTGCAAAAGCGTGCTAATGCACAGCTAAGTAATAATAAAATAAGTATATAAAAATAAATAAACTTTAAAACTTACAAAGTAGAATTGCTCATGCAAACGGTTTGCATGCCAATATAATGCAAGACAGCAACCTGGGGTACACATTTTTGTGTGTGTAGATTTTAAAGGATTTCATATTTGCATTTGGCAGATACTTTTTTGAATGAGAATTACTGGAATAATAAATAATCATCACCCTGACTTGCCCTTGCTCATGTTATGGTTTGAAATTGTCTGTGTAAGAATGTTCGTTGGTAATGAATAATGAAAAAAAAAACCTGTGTGGTCACCTACTCTGGTTTGGTAAGTGTATCAACAGTCTGTAATCAGTGAGAAAGTGTGTATCGGGAGCTGGGGTGTGCGGCACTTACATCAGCCAATCAGCAAAAGGCAGGGGCGAGTCACTTCCTGGTGTCGCTTGCCTTATTTGGCAAGAAAGGGCTGTCTCTTCTTCGTAGGCCGGAAAAGGAAAATGGTGGCCAGGGCAGACAGGCGGCTCCCGTAGACAGAAAGATAGCAGAAGCGTTATCCCTGGTGAGTAAACATTAAACACGAGCAGCCGCTTGAGATTTGTGTTTTTTTTTTTTTTTACTGCTGATGTGTTTGAGTGTTGATTGACAGGCAGGGAATGGCGCTGCCGCTAGGTATGATTGTTTGGGTGATCAGGAAATGGGTGGAAAGGAAGCTTATAAACTACATCAGAGGTGTTAGTTCAAGCAAAACGTGTTTGTTAAATAATATGTTACCATGGTGACATACCTTACATATAAAGTCATGTTGTTTGACATTGGCATAATTTTAGGATTTATTTTTATTTTGTGATATGATTAATTCAACCGAGGTGTATACTATAATGCGGTGGTCCCCAACCACCGGGCCGTGGGTCATTTGGTACCGAAAGAAAAAATATTGCATTATTTTTTTCGAAAATTATGTTTTATTTTGAAAAGTGGCCGGATTCTGTCTGTTACATCCGTCTCACTTGACAACTCTGTTGATGATGCGACGTTACGGACACCGTTAATAAAGTTGCACATGATTACACAGTAGATTTACGTTCATTATTATTATAGAGAAAATACCACAGTTTTTTTCTTGTCATTTTATTTTGTTTTTATCAGCTAAACCTTTAGATTGGGCCGTGAAAATATTGTCAGACATTAAACCGGTCCGTGGTACAGAAAAGGTTGGGGACCACTGCTATAATGCACTAATTTTAGTTTAAACAAAAATCAAGAGTCTCTTATTTATTCGTATGCAGTAGTTTTTTGCTCCGCATAAATGAGGTTTGTAAGAACAACCTTAGTTTCCTTTCAGAATCAAGCTTTTCTATGGGATACTATACTACTACAAAGTACTCCTACAAATGTGGGCCATTGATTGCAAATAAGATTTGTTGGTTAGTACTCACAAAAAAAGTCGTTTTTATATTAAATTTATTAAAGTACATTTTGCACAAATAAGTAACTCCAGAAAAAAAGACTGACAATTTGTTAATTCCAAGCCTAGCAGACATGTTGCTATCCTTTACAGTCATAGAGAATACTAGATGTAGTCGTTTTTGTTGTGGGTTGCATTATTTTTTTTGCATTAGTTAATTTGATTAAACTGAATATTTTGTAATCTATGCATTCCATTACAACCTTACTTTCATGTTGTGGTTTAAGCGCATATTCTACAAAAAAAAGTTTTGTCAAAATTTAGGAAATAGTTCTTACGTTATCTTCATTGACATTGAATAAAATCTTTACATTTTTCAAAGGTGTACTCATATATGCTGAGCACTGTACAACAAAAACAATAGGAATGTAGTGATTTTTAGACTTAATTTTGTTCTTTTATTAACATATTAAAGTTTAAAAGTTAAATAAATTGTGTAATTAAAACAACCTAAGGTGATTTAATATAGCACATTCTTTACTAGGCTTGGAGAAATGTGTAATGTATGAGATTGCTTGATACAACAAACGTCTCGGTAATGTAGTTTGCATTAATCAAATGTGCATTTATGTGCTTACGGTATTTTGTTCATAAATTTATGCCTGTATATGATAGTAAACTGCTTTTATGGGATTGTTAATAATCTAAGGATGTGGGTGGGTCGTAGTGAGTGGAAACTCAGCTCTTAAAGTAGAATTGATTAAAAATGCTAAAAGGCACAGCTAGGTAGCCACTGCAGGCTAACATTCCAACAATTTTCAGTTTTCTAAAAATGTGTTGCTTTTCCTTTATCCTTCTAGTCTTAATTTCTTCGTGTGGCCATTTTCCCCCCCAGAAGAACAAGATGGCGGAGAGTTTCCAGGTAAAGAAAACGGCAATCACTGTGCTGACCTACGTGGAGAAGGTTTCCTCTTTCGCCTCGTCCATCGACCCCATCTTCGGCATCGTCTCCTCCTTGGTGGGTGTGGCTCGCAAGGGTCTCATGGACGAGGAGGGCCACGAGCTGGACCAGGACTTCCAGGCCATCCACACCAAGCTGGAGAGCATCTCCGAGAAGAACCGGCAGTGTCTGACGCAGATCCGGATAGACGAGGTGAACGAGACCTTCGGCAAGTACGAGGAGTACATCAAGCATCAGTACGCCGCCTTTAACGCCATGGTGGCGCAGATGAAGAAGGACCCGAACAACACGCCGTGCTACATGAAGAACTTTGAGCAGATCTACGAACGGGACAAAATGGACACTGGCCTGGACGTGTATTACCGCGGCGTGATGGGCTCCGGCTTGCTCTTCGGCAGGCCGCTGCTGAGGGTCTACCTGGAGAACTGCGATGGCGACGCGGAGATCATGGAGAGCCATTGCTCACATGTGGCCCACCTCTTCCACATGGGCCTCATCGCCCTCATGGCCTATACTGTGGTCACAGAGGACGACGAGGAGGAGGTGCGCGAAAAGTGGGCCGTCAGGGTGCACGACATTCAGGGGAAGATGCAGGAGGTGCTCAGTCTCTGCAAAGACCGGGAACCCGACTCTGCTTCCGGTGAGAAGAGTCCTGCTTCCTGAACCTGGCGCGACAAGTCTAGAACCACCACACGGCTGTGGGCCAATCGAATTACAATACAGACCAATCATCTTATACCAAAAGAACATATGTAACCTCAGCTATGTTTATCTTTTATGTTATTATATTAACCATTGCATGATTTTGTTTTCAATGTTTGATATAATCACTTCAAATAAAAAATATTGATGTGTTTGTTGATTGCCATATAGTGTTACCCCGCTAGATCAAAATTGTTTTTATGGGTTTTTACAGCATTTACAACATTCCAAGCCCACCCACAATGGTGGAAAAATCGAAGACTGTACAAAGTTGATATTTTTTAGCTCATTCCACATTTGACAGATTCTTGATATTTTGACACGAATACAAATTGCACGCATAATATGAATACTCGTATGTGAGGTGGCATTCAATAATGTTAGAAACAACAAACAGGTCGGGGTTTACTAATTTAAAAAACTGCTTGTATACAGTACAGGCATCAGCATAAAGTTATGACAACCAATCACCCTGATGGACAATCTTGTGAATTGTTAAATATTTTCAAATAGCTAAAGTTACGTGTAAAAATAAAACAAGTTAAACAACGCTACACTCGACACCTTTCGCCCTGCCACGCTATATGCCAAAGTGTTCTATTGTCCTACCGGCTCTGCGGCCCTTGAACGCACCGCGACTCCTGTTTGCCAAGTGGCCAAAAATATCAGGCCGGCGGCGACTTTTTGCCCGAATAACCACCCTGGAAATTCACCCGGTGAGGCCCAGGGTAGACATTTAACCCCGAAAAGGACTCCGACGGTGGGCAAGTAGTGGTGTTTAGTTTGCGTGGCTTTTCGGTGAGTTTGACCACTCGAATTAACCGATGATGCCGTGTAGCATCCAAAGCTAGGACAGCCAAACGGCGTCTATTTGTCGTTAAAGTAATTCAACTCTACGTAGTTGAACGTGGCTTCAAATCCGTAAGAGTCGTTGTGAATACAGAACTATGTTTTTTTTTTTTTTTGTTATTAGCATGTAGGAACGACAGACGTGCTTTGGTTTCCGGGGCGTCACCATCATGAATTCAACAAGTAGCAGTACGACTGTATTATATTGTACAGTACTGTACCGTAATGACTTCAAAGTAACAATCGGCTGGATTTGCTCATTCAGTCGATTGTTACTTTGGCGTCATTATGGTACATTAATATGGCCATTACAGATAATTATTAGTACCAAAACAGGGGTGCATACTACATAATAAACACTTGAAACGAAAGCACTACATCTTACTAAACATTTGGCCTGCAAATCCTTATAATAAACATGCGTTCATCGGTTAAAATAATTGTATAGTCATGATTGTCGTTTGGCATCCCAGACATGCCACTCCACAGCATTTGGCCCTAAAAGCCGTCGTCATGGGTAACGAGGACAGCCTGGAGGACGTGTTTGTCGCTGTCCTCCGGCCCAAGAACCAAGTCAGCCTCAGCTCCAAGGAGTACAGAGCCAAAGCCTATGAGGTGCACATTCAAAAATAGTGACACCCTCATGTCACCGTTTGTTATATCGCAAAGTTTTTAAACAATCGTTTCACTATGTGCATCTCCGTGTTGAGATCCTCCTGAGTGAAGTGCCCTTGGAAGGGAAGGAGAAGAAAAGGAAGAAAGTCCTCCCGACAACCAGGATCCAAGCGGCAGGAGACAAATCCAAATCCATCTTGGACTATGTTGCAGACACCATCAAACCCTTGTCCAACAACCAAAGCTTCATCGGTGAGCATGGGACGATTCAATTTGCTTTTCAGATGAGGCTCGTTATCCAGTTTGTATTCCAGGTAAACGTGTGGTTCACATGAAGAAATTCCCCCTGGGTGGGGAGAACGCCGTCCAAGAGGCGTCGCTGTTTGTGGTGCCAGTTGGCGTCAAAGGTGTTGTACCCCCCCCCCCCCCCCAATATAACTCATTCACTGCCATTGACGGCTCTAGACGTCAAAAATTCATTTGAACTATTTCTATTAGTTTCACATTTTTTTCCACTTTTGTTAACAGGAGTATGAAAACATAGAAAACATTTGTATTGTACGTTTAGAACAGATGTAAAATTTGTGGTTAATCGTGAGTTAACTATTGAAGTCATGCGATTAATTACAATTTTAAAAAATTAATCGTCTGATGCCCCTAATTTTTAAACAATATTTTCTTTTTTGTTTGATAACTTAATTATTTAAACTCAAGATTAATCACAAATTTTATATCTGTTCTATATGTACAATAAAAACAATTCTGGGTTTTCCTAATTTTTAAATAATATTTTCTTTTTTGTTTGATGACTTAATTTGAACTCAAGCGAATCACAAATTTAATATGTGTTCTATATGTACAATACATTTTTTTCTAGGTTTTCATACTCTTGTTAACAAAAGTGGAGAAAAAAAAAGTGAAACTAATAGAAATAGTTTAAATGAATTTTTGACGTCTAGAGCCGTCAATGGCAGTGAATGAGTTAATGTAGAAATAGTTATAACGAGCGCTTTTTGACAGACAACAGCAAACCGCTCCACAACTCGGGCGGCCCAAGCTTCTGGTGCCTACAGGACATCATGAAGGTCTGCAGCGAGACCAGCATCCACTTCTGCCCTGTTACTGCCAAGATGCTCCTTGCCTTGGACAAGTGAGCTTGAATTTGGCATCATATTTACTTTTTTGAAGCCCACTCGCCCTTATCCATACAACTGCACAATCCAAAAGTTGAAGTCACAAACCCTCGGTTGACTACTCTTTCCCTACGTTTTAAGCCACGCCCCCTCCAACATCCACAAATGTTGACTTGGTTCCAATACATGCCCACTTCCAGGTGGCTAGCGGAGCAGCACGCGGTGCCTCACGCCATCCCAGCCCTGTTCCGGCCAGCGCCCGTGGAGAGGGTGAAGACCAACGTCAGCAACCCGGCGTACGGCGGCGAGGGCCGAGCGAGCGACGAGGGCCTCCACATGGGCTACACGGCGCTCGAAATTAAGAGCAAGATGATGTCGCTGGAGAAGGCGGACATGTGCATCCTAAACCCGCTCTATGGCTCCGATCTGCAGTACACCAACCGGGTGAGACCAGGTTTAATATGCTCGCTCAGATAAATATGTACTAAATACTTTTAATTAAAAAACGGTATGTCTGCAAGGTGGATAAAGTTATCATCAACCCATATTTTGGGCTCGGAGCACCCGACTACTCCAAAATCCAGATCCCGACAAGGGAGACGTGGCAGCACGCCGCCAACTGCACACCTGAGGACAAGTGAGGCCTCAATCCAGCTTCTCCTCTCCTGAATACGTCATTTATCCTCATTTTGTCTTTGCAGGGATCGTCAGTGGGTGGACGACTTCCCGCTCCACCGCAGTGCCTGTGAGGGAGACACGGAGCTGCTCACCAAGCTCCTGGACAGCGGCTTTTCGGTCAAGCAGCTGGACAGCGACCACTGGGCTCCCATCCACTACGCATGCTGGTGAGGATCCACAAAACCGCGTCGATTCGTCTCGTGATGTTTGTCATTTGTCCTTCCAGGCACGGCAAAGTAGAGGCGACCAAGCTTCTGTTGGAAAAAGGTAAATGTAACCCGAACCTGCTGAACGGGCAGCTCAGCTCACCTCTGCACTTCGCCGCAAGAGGCGGCCACGGTGACATCGTCCAAGTCTTACTGCAGCACCCCGAGATTGACCGGGTGAGCCCAAAAATACACTACAAAAATATTTGCCCCAAAATAAATACTAGGACTCTTTATGTCATTCCTTTACTGTGTGGTCATCAGCACATAGAAGACCAGCAGAAGCGATCACCACTGCAAGTGTGTGAGGAGAACAAGCAGAACGAATGGGAGGAGATCGTGAAGCTTCTTAAACAAGCCAGCAGCAAACCGGTGAGTCCCACAATCACCCACTGCAGTTAACACAATGCCCACTAGAGGGGGTCATTTCCCACTGTAGTCCACCACAGATTGTTATGCACAGGAAATTTTGTAGTAGAGATAGACCGATACCGATTATTAGTGGTCAAGGACGTCAATAACCAATATTTGGAGCTGATATTCATTTTCACTAAAAGGCAAAATATACAAACTCCACCTCTTATTTTTTTGGTAATTTTAAAGCACATGCTTATTGAATTATTTCTAGGGTTTGTAAAATATTGGAGTTAAAAAAAAAATCTTTGTTTTAAAAATCTAACAAAAAGTTGCAGGATCTCCCAGGGGCAGTAGCATGTTTTTAAAAGTTACATAAAAACTTCAATAATTGTTTTCTACAGTAAATAAAGTCTTCCAAAAATGTTTAATTTTTAAGCATTAAATTTGTACTTATCTTAGTTTTAATTTCAAACAAAAACAGAAAGTGCAGAGATTTTTCCAGGGTCAGGAGCATCTCTGAAAATGTAATTAGTTCTCTAAAGTTAACACTTTTATAAAAAAATGGACCATATGATTCTTCAAAATGGCCGATGCCGATATTCGACAAAATGCTGAATATCGGAGCCGCTAATCGGTCTATCCCTATTTTGTAGCAATTCCTTTTTGTGTTTTATTAATTTTTAAAAATATGTTCTTTACAGTACGAGAAGGTGCGCATCTACCGCATGGACGGCTCGTACCGTTCCGTGGAGCTGAAGCACGGCAACAACACCACCGTGCAGCAGATCATGGAGGGCATGCGTCTGTCTCAAGAGACCCAGCAGTACTTCACCATTTGGATATGCTCCGAAAACCTCCGTGAGCAGACTAGCTAACATCTCCTTATTTTAAGGATAAAAGCGGATGCGCCCGACCACTGACTATTTTTTTTATTTTTAAAGATGGATATAATATGTATACTGTAGTAATAAGAGGCACATGTGTCACAGACTTACAGCTGAAGCCGTATCACAAGCCCGTGCAGCACCTGCGCATCTGGACGGAGATCGTGACGGACCTGACTGTGCTGGACCCGCAAAGGGAGACGCCTCAGCTCTTCCTCCGCAGGGACGTCCGCTTGCCCCTAGAGATTGAGAAAAAGGTCACTCAGCTAAAATGCTTAGCTTAAAACTTGGCAATGCTAAAAGCACAGCATAAGAATGCGTGACTTACCTGTTTCTCGGCAGGTGGAGGATCCGCTGGCCATCCTCATCCTGTTTGACGAGGCCCGCCACTGCCTGCTGAAGGGCTTCTTTCCGGCTCCCGACAGCAAGCTGATCACGCTGGCCAGCTTCCTGCTGCAGATCATCTACGGGAACTATGAAAGCAAGAAGCACAAGCAAGGCTTCCTCAAGTACAACACTGACTGAATCTGATTTGTTTGTTTTTTTGCTATACACACAGTTTGACTAACGTTCTCTTGTTTTCAGTGAGGAAAATCTCAAGTCCATTGTGCCGATATTGAAAGTGAAAAGCAAAGCGTACCACTGGACCCACAGGATACTTCATGAATATAAAGTAGAGTGGAAGCTTGGAGAAGTTTGGACACGGCCCCCCCCACCCCCGTCATTGTTTAAAACGTTTGAACTTATTTGCCAACAGGCGCTGAGCACCAGCGAAGGCGTGAGCAAGGAGATGCACCACCTGCAGCGGCTCTTCCTGCAGAACTGCTGGGACATCCCCACCTACGGCGCCGCCTTCTTCACGGGCCAGGTGTACACCAAGGCCAGCGCCAGCAACCACAAGGTCATTCGCGTCTACGTGGGCGTCAACACCAAGGGACTGCACCTCATGAACATGGAGACCAAGGTGCGCCGTTGTGTTGCGTCTTCTCGCCGGAAAATACTTGCAGCCTCTCATTTGCATGCTCCGTCGGTTCGTCTTGAAGGTGCTTCTCATCAGCTTGGAGTACGGCACGTTCATGTGGCAGCTCGGACACGCCGACCAGTACTTCCAAGTGCACAGCGGAGAGAACAAAGTGAACTTCGTCGTGCACACCAAGCAGGTAAACGTGGTCCGTAAAAGAACATCTGACAAAATGACACCCTCTCCAAATACAACCCGGTGATCAGAGTAATTCTATGGCTTAGAAGAAACTTTTACATGATTTTTGACACATTTAAGTGGTATTAATAATGAATGTCTCTCATAATTATTGCTAGGCCGGCCTCATTGTGAAACTTTTAATGAAGCTCAGCGGACAGATGATACCCAACGACAAAGGCGCCACAGAGAAATACACTTACGGCTGAACCAAAAGCGCTCAGGATGACGCAGCTGCCAAACCATTCCAATGCCGAATAATAAATTACATGCAACACAGGGCAGTTTTCTAATGTTCATATTCACAAGTCCAGTGTGTGTTTTGGGATTGTTTTGACAAATCTTGTATTTCCATGTTATGTTGATATGCTATTTAATAATTTGTTTTGATAAATGCAATGATGTTCAAATAAGAGTCTGTCAGTCCTTTTTATGTATTATGGTTAAATTTTGCACAATTAGAGGATTAAATAAATAATTCCACTTAAATAGTCTGAACATTTTCATTTACTACAAATAATGGATTTATTATTCATCTTCTGAACATTTTCATTTACTACAAATAATGGATTTATGTTCATCTATCTATGCAAGCGACGTATTGCAATTTGCAAATTGAATGATATTTCTCTAGCTGTATTCTATAAATGCAAGTCCCGAATTTCAACTGATCAAGTAAATTGAGACAAAATCATCACGGTATTTCAGTAGAGTGCAAGCTGATACTGTACTTGATTTACGAGCACCCAATTTATAATTGTTTCGAGATACGAGCCGTTGCAGCACAAAATAAACTCGCAAGTGAAGATAATAATGCTGTTACATAGCCTACTTTTTGTGACATTTTTTGTTTGGTGGTTTACTGTGAGAATTTAGTCATGTAGAATATGTGCCTCGGCTCAATAAAAGTCAGGAAACGCTAGTTTATTGTGCTAAATTTGGACTTAATAAATGGTTAGCCTTGGCCGCTAAGCTAATTAGTATGTAAACACAACCCCGTTTTATTAATTTAGCCGAGAAAGATTTAAAATTCTATAACACTTGAGTTCTTAAATTTCCGTTATTATGACGACTTGACGACGCAGTCGTTTTCACAAGTTATTACGGAATAAGTGCGTTTTATGACGAAAAAATAAAGCTACTTATGTTCGTTGTTATATATATATGTTGTTAGTTAGTTATGTTCGCATTCATAATTTGTGACATTATTAGATAGTTTGAAAAAAAATAGTTAAATACAAAACTGTATTCATATTTTTGCTAAAATAATACATAGAAATCTATGACTTGTGAGACGGACTTTAGAGCAATCAATGTGTTTAAATAAAAACCAATCATAGTTATTTATAATTTGGCCACGCAGTGACATCATAACACCCGACATCGGTTCAGACTAAGCAACCAATCATAGGAGTCACCACTTGACAGACACGAAAACAACAGCCAATCATAAACGACAGTCGCTCAGGCGGGGGCGGGACCGACGTTGACAGGTAGCGCAACAGCAGCAGCGCTCCAACAATTTTAGATGGAGTTGTCCGAGATTATAAAGATCCGTTCGCACACTTAAAAAGCGAACCGTGAAACTGAATTTTTAAACATGTCGATGCATTTGTACCAAATGAGCACTAAACTGCTCGAAGACACTGTGAGCAAAATGAACGACAACCTAACTTCCTTGGTCCTGGCTGTTTCTGTCGTCACGCTCACTTTAGGATATTTTTACAGCAAAATACTTCCCAGACAGACTTCTGACAAGAATGTGGTAAGTTGCATTAAAGTGAATGAAGCTTGTGCTTAAATTCTAAATAATGTCGTTATTTGTTGTTGTTTTGTTTCCCCTCCCTCCAGAAATATCCACCTTACATCCCTTCCAGTGTCCCCTTCCTGGGACATGCTGTTGCATTTGGCAAAAGTCCCATAGACTTTTTGGAAAACGCCTACGAAAAAGTAAGTTCAAGCTTACAGCTAATGTTTTTTTTTTTTTTTTTTAAATATTATAAAAAAAATATATAGTGCGAATTAATGACATGACGTATGTAAGGGTAACGTAGTGATGTAATATGGTAGAAAACAAACTTCAATTTACAAGAGTACAAGCTAGAAAGAGGCCATTGTAACCTAAATTGTATTATTCAACCCAAGGGTTTCAATTGGTTAAAAAAAAGAACCTAAGGCTACACACTAATATAAACAGTATTGATCAATTTAAAGAGATAAAATTGAAAATTACAAGGCCTGACAGAAAAAAAAATCCCCACCGTTGCATTATCACAGCTAGAAAGGTTCAAGATGCGGACAAATAGTTAACCCTCTAACTTCCACAGTACGGACCGGTGTTCAGCTTCACCATGGTGGGCAAAACATTCACGTACCTTCTGGGAAGCGACGCCGCCACGCTGCTCTTCAACAGCAAGAACGAGGACCTGAACGCCGAGGACGTCTACTCCAGACTAACCACGCCAGTCTTCGGCAAAGGAGTCGCTTACGATGTCCCCAACCAGGTGAGAGTCCACCGGAACACGTTATTGTCCAAAACGGTGAAATAAGTCTCACCGTGGATGTCGTTTATGTTTGTGTAGATCTTTCTGGAACAAAAGAAGATGCTGAAGACGGGTCTGAACATCGCTCACTTTAGAGAACACGTCAAGATAATTGAGGCAGAGACCATCGACTATTTTCAGCGATGGGGAGACAGCGGCCAGAGAAGTAAGATTAATAAATTTAATACAATTGTGTGACAGAAGGTTCAATAGCTCAACATATTTCAGAAATTGTATCTCTAACTTTTATTTTAACAAAGACATGGCATCTTTCATCAAAAGGTTGGATGTAAACACAGCCAATAAACTTACATACAACTCTCAGCAATAATTATTTTCACAAAAATAATTGATTTAGAATGGTACATTGGTACATGGCGCCACCTTGTGGAGCGGAGGGGGAATTAACGTTGAAGTTCGTAGAAAAAATGTTTTGTGGTTTATAAAAGCATTTGTGCGGCAAATGGTTTAATAACTTGTAGTTTAGAAAAAAAAAGGCTGCACGAATAACCATATTTAATTGTGATAACAATTTTGGATGCTGCGATTAATTAACTCGATTGTTGATGCAGATATAATCAATTGCTTTCTCAACTAGTAGTCACCCAACCACTAGGGGGCGAACGCATGATTAGGAGTTCAATAAACTGCCTAAATAATAAGCCAGATACTAGCATATTTATTCAGTTTTTAGTTCTTGGGTAAATGTGATTTTCTTAATATCAATTAGTGTATTCTAAAATGATAAACCATACTTTTCGAAGTTTAATTTTACACTGAAAACTGTTTTCAAATTGTTAAAAAGTAGCACAGTAAAAACAAATGTTTTCCCAAACATGAATAATTGTGATTAATGATCACAAATAGAACAGTGATCGAAATAATATCATTTTGGACATAAAAGTGCAGCCCTAGTAAAATATCAATATTTGACATAACATTACAACAATATTAGATGGTCAAAAATAACAATACAATACACACTGGTCAACTTCCACTGTTGTTTTGTTCCGTTTCTGACTGTTTTTCAGCACTATTAAAGCTTTTCCCTCCTTCCAGACCTGTTCGAGGCGTTGTCCGAGCTTATTATCCTGACGGCCAGCAGCTGCCTGCACGGTAAGGAGATCCGCGGCCTGCTGAATGAGCACGTGGCTCAGCTCTACGCCGACCTAGATGGAGGATTCAGTCACGCCGCCTGGCTGCTGCCCGGATGGTTGCCGCTGCCCAGCTTCAGGTGGGACGATGACATCATCATCATCATATGGAACTATGATCCTGGGGTGTAGTTTTCCTATCAGGGACCAAATAATCACTAATACAGCGTTCGCCCATGTATTCGCCATTTACATCGGATTCACCCAATCTCAATTATTATTTTTTTTACCTATCTGGAATTATTTGCTGGGGAAAAAAAATATTTGTCAGTAATTTTATGCTCTTTTAAACACCCTAAGATTCCACAAGGTGGCGCTAAAGCCTCATTTAATAGCCAAGGAACTACAGCGGTACCTTTAGTATTAGTATTGTATTATACTGCCCTCTGGTGGCCAATAAGGAGCTGGAGGATGAATCTATGAACCAACTATTAAAAAAAATCTATTTAATTGCTAATACTGCATGTTTTTTGATACTGAAGTTAAAAAAAAAATAAAAAAAAATAAATTGGTGTTTTTTGTGAGGATGGAACAGATTAATGGCATTTGCATTTATTTCAATGGTGAAGGATGATTTAAGATATTTTGTCGTCATTAGAAAGCGGGACAAAGCTCACCGGGAGATCAAGAACATATTTTACAAGGTGATTCAGAAGCGAAGAAGCTCTGAGGAGAAAGTGGACGATATTCTGCAGACGCTTATGGATGCAACCTACAAGTAAAATAAATAAATAAATAATAATTCCTCTTCAAAGCTGGCGGATTTCAAACTTTTTGTCGTTTGTCAGGGATGGCCGGCCGCTGTCAGACGACGAGGTCTCGGGCATGCTGATCGGCCTCCTGCTGGCCGGTCAGCACACGTCGTCCACCACCAGTGCCTGGTTGGGTTTTTTCCTGGCCAGGGACAAAGCCACACAGGAGCTTTGCTACGCTGAGCAGAGGGCCGTGTGTGGTGACCACCTGCCTCCGCTCCACCTGGATCAGGTACCACGCCTTGACAAATGTGAATTAATTCATAATTAACAGTATGTTATGTCATTTTCAGTTGAAGGATCTCAGCCTGTTGGAGCGTTGTTTGAAGGAGACTCTGAGGCTACGGCCACCCATTATGACCATGATGAGGATGGCTCGCTCTTCTCAGGTAATGACATCATTGGCTTTAAGCCGCAACTCAGTTTAAAAGATTGCTATGATGAGTAACTCTAGTGTCTCACATCGGTGCCACAGACCACATCGGGCTTCACCATCCCCGCGGGCCACCAGGTGTGCGTCTCCCCGACCGTCAACCACCGACTGCAGGATACGTGGCGTGAGAGGACACGGTTCGACCCTGACCGCTACCTCCATGACAATCCCGCAGCCGGCGAGAAATTTGCCTATGTGCCTTTCGGAGCAGGTACGCCAAAACGCCATATTTGTATTGGGTCATTGTACAAACATTTTTCAAAACAGACCATTTATTTGATCATTTTTGTTATGTTTTCAAGAAAAGAGAAGACAAAAACATCATATACTGTAATTTGATTCATCCAGCTCAACTCTTCCGTACTTTTGTAGATTTGATTAATTGTATTTTATGTTGCCTCAATTAGAGTAAGAGGGACACAAAATAAATGCTAATAGTAAGAAACGGTCTGTCTTCCAAATGAGGATGTTTGATCACCCAAAAATATAGACATTTTGCTCAAGAGTAGTGTTAGCAGCTATGCTACGTTTTGCTCAAGAGTACTGTTAGCTGCTATGCTAACTACTGGTCAAGAAAAAAAACTAAAACTTACCATACAACAACCATAATGAAAAGATGAGCTTCATGTCTTTTTGTGTGTGTGATAAGTAGCAAGGTTGAAAATCAACGCTAATGTTAGAGTCTTTGTTTAAGCATACATGCTATCTGTGTTAGCTCCTATGCTAACTGATCAACAACATACTGCTGTGTTAGCTGCTATGCTAACCGGTCAACAACTCACTTGGCTGTAAAAAAAACAAACAAACGAAAAACTTGGAAATTAATATATTTTATGAATATATATATATATATATATGTGTGTGAGTAACAGGGTTGCATTCGTTTGAGTAACATAATCCATGCTGGCTGTAAACCTTAAGAAAATATGAAAAATAAAGAGGACTTACCTTAGGTTTACACATGGCCTGAGAAATTAGCTTGATTAAATCATATCTGCTAGTGCTAAGTCATGTACTGTGCTAAGTCACTCCAAAAAGGTTTTAGTAGCTTTTTTATTTGTTAGAATTGTGTTTAGTATCATTTGTGTGTCGAGTCATTTTGAAAACAAAATCATTTTGGCTCAGGACAACTAATATATACAAAATGTGTTTTATTTTTGTATTTTGTGTAAGGATTCTTTTGTAGTCAAATAGCATACTTGCCTAAGGTATTTGTAGACATTTTCACAAAAGTTTTTTTGTTTTAACAAAACAAGAATCTAATTGCCTCGATTCAGCTGTTACTGATTACCGTGACCTGGATTGTTTCACACGTTTAAAAAACAAACAAACAAAAAAAACAGGAGATTGATTTTAAGTTAAAAATAACATTGGCAATTATGCTATAAGTCCAACCATTTTGATTATTATTATTTTTTTAATTTAATGACTCATTTATTTATATTTTTTTCTTCAGGGAGACATCGCTGCATTGGGGAGAACTTCGCCTACGTGCAGATCAAAACCATCTGGTCCACAATGCTGCGCCTATACGATTTCGACCTGGTGGACGGATACTTCCCCACCATCAACTACACCACTATGATACACACACCGCACAATCCCATCATCGCATATAAAAGAAGGAAACACTGAAGACTTGGAAGTGAATATCACGTAAAACGGACCACTAATTCAGCATCAGTGCTGTGAAGAAGCTGATTAGGGTCTTCCAATCATGCTGCATTCAATGACCATTCAAAGTTAACAAGGAACAACAAGGAAAAGTGCAATTTGCGAGGCGGTTCTCCGAGCTAATTCGTCACATAAATCAACTAGTTGTTTGCCATGTTTGTTTTGCCAGGTAATTGTGCCATTTCTTAGTTTCCTTGAATGCAGCATGAAAACTATGAGAATATTACACTTGGTTAAAGACTACAGTGTGTAGACAATGAGAAAGTAGGAAATTTCAGTCTTTCAAACAAGGAAATTACATTTCATTTTGTAATTAATGTAAAAATAAAGTCCACATTTGTGGAGGGTTACAAATGCAAAATAAGTTTTGTGAGTGCTACTAGCCTCTTAAAACATTTCTTGTTGTCCAACTCCCCAGTTTTCTTAAATGAATCTTTACGCTGCATTCGATAATACGCGGGAATTTCGGAACTCTCTCTATCTCTGTCAAATATAAATAATAAACGAGATTTGTGAATGATCACATTTTGAACTCCCACATTTTCAAGTCAACAATAATTAAAAACCATGTCCAAATATTTTCCTTTATTTCAGTTTTTGACAAAATAGTCAGAAAAGCTTCTATAAAAATACGCTCTCTCCAAATGTCTTGGGGCCTTGAAACAAAACAAGTGTGTAGAAGAATCCAGTTAAGCCCCTTTGCTCGCAACCAACACCCACACAAACATAAATTAATCTCAAAAAAGAAATTTTAAATTATCCACAAACAAAATATACACCATTTGTAGTTGAATTAAATTATGTCATTCAAGTGGCGGCGACGCAAACCTGTATCACACAGATAAAGTGTTTTGGTCCATATGGAAAGACAACAGTTTGCATCAGAAAAGGCAACTTGTTTTTTTTTTCGGTGTCTTATCTTCTCAAGCCGAAATGTAACGGAGCGAGCGAAGACGAAGCACCTGGAGAAGACGACGAAGAAATAAGAGAAGACATTTCATATTTAAAACAGAGAAGAGATTCCGTTGTCATGTAAATGTGCGACGTGAACCTGATGTGACGCTCCCCAGCCTCCTCTGCAGGGCCTCCAATCTGGAGATGTAGTCGGTGAGGGCTCGGTCAGGGTCGTAGCTCTGCAGGTGGGCGCACGTGAGCATCCCGGGATCTCCGGCCGCGTGAAACCTTACATACAAGAAATTCATCAATCAAAATTGCATTTTTTTAGCCTTAGTGGAAGCTCCTGAATTTTGTCCTACCTGTGCTGGGCGGAGCAGATGGGCGACCGCGGGGACTCCCGCCCGCTGCGTCCCCTGCTTGAGCCCCCGCCTCGGTCCCGGTACATATCTCCGCCCGGGTGGAGGTAATCTCTGTCGTCAGTGCCTGAAGAACAAAACACGAGTTTTTTTGCATAATGTTTGTTTTATGTATAATGATTTTTCCGAAAAAAAAAAAAACATTCATTCATTCATTCATTTGGTCCAGCCTTCAGTTTTTTAAATATTTCATTAGATCTTATCACAGACGTAATGGCTTTTTTCTACAATGTAATGTAGTCCGTGTGAAGTGTGTAAATTATCAGGTATGCCTAAACAAGCAACAAAAGTGAGTACACACCTATGTGAAAATGTCAAAATTGGGCCCAATTAGCCTTTTCCCATCCCCAGTCTCAGGTCTCAGGTGTGAATGAGGAGCAGATGTTTGAAATATGGTGTTACCGCTTTCACACGATTTCAAACTGCTCACTGGAAGTTCAACATGGCACCACAACAACTAAGTGATGATCCCAATCGTGTTTGACTTACCGATCATCTGCGTGGTTTCACTTTTCTGAGGGCTACAGGAAGTCGTGTTGCTCATGCCCGTCGTTTTGTGCCAGCGCTTGACAAGGAAACGCATTCTTGAAGAAAAAAAAATACAAGTAACCGTAGTAAAAAAAATAAATAAATACAAATCGCTGAATTATTTTCTCTCTGCGACTTACCTGGAGAGGGCGATGGAGACACGCACAGCTGAGCGGAAGCGCGTGAGCCCCCGCCCGCGCTGCCACCTTAGGCCGACGCCCTGCCCCTCCGAGGGTCGGCCCCCCATCCTGGAGAGAAGGGCTAACGTGGCCTCCTCGCATTCCTGGAAGCCACCTAGCAGCAGCAGCAGGTACTTTTTCTGGTAGACCAGAGCTTTCCGGAAGCTCTCTGAGCGCAGGTATCTGCCGTACATCCTCTGCAGGGGACAAGCGGGGACGCTAAGATTATTAGTCGCCTACCAACAAATCTAGTTACCTAACCAACTCACCAACTATATTTTCCAACCTATCCAAAATACCAACCCTACTAACCTACTTACCTAATCTACCCAGCACAACCACCTGCCTAGAGCGTCCAACATTCTTACGTAACTCTCCTAACAAGTGGACTAACCTACCCAACCAACTCAAACCCTTAATTACTAACCTACCTACCTAATGACCTACCCAGCAACCTCCCCTCCTTACTTGCAGCAACTTATCTACCAACCTGTTTAACTAACCTACCTATCTAACAGCCAACCAATCCCTCTACCAACACAATCGCTGTTGTGGTATAAATATTCCAAACACACAGTTTTAATACTTACTTGCCCAACTTAGATATCTAATCATCCTATTAATCAACCTACCAAAACCAACCAACCAGACAACCTACCCACTTAACCAACCTAAATACCCACTCTAGCCACCAAACCAACAGATTTACTTACCTTTATAACCACCCTACTAAATCAAACCAACCAAGCCAGCCAAGTCACTAACTTACCTAGAGATCCTAACAAACCAACCATAGCTTACAAACTAACCAACCTACCTACCAGCCAACCCAACTCACCTATATTTCTTAACCTATCCACCCTATTTAACCAGCCTGCCTACTAACTTATTCACTCTACCTAACTTGAACAACTCACCAACCCAACTAATCTACCCGAGTAGTACCTACCTAACTAACCTTCCGTACTTACCTATGCAACCTACCCATCCTACATACATGCAGAACCAACCTTACCTACTTACCTAACCAACCTACCATAGTTATCTGGCCACCCTACCTATTTAGCTAGTTACCTACTAATTTACCTACCCACCCTAGTTGTTGTGGGTCACGGAGCCTGTAATTTTAATCCATAATATTCGCATCTGACCTTGAGTGCAGCGTTGTCCGCCTCAGGTCCGGTTATCTCCCTCAGCATGCCGGTTCTGATCTCTCCTCGGAGACGGGCCACCTGAGCGAGGGCCTGATGTAAGGCTTTCTCCAAACGGACCTTCTCTCGACTCCAGGTTTCCTTCTCCTGAGAGAGCAGCAGCGCGTCGGCAGAGTCTGGCCTGGACGCTCCTTTCCTCCCGCTGGACTGCAAAAGGGAGGAAGAATACTGTCATGATTCACGCCATTGCTGTTAGTATATATTTTTAAGTAATTTATATTTTTGTGTTTTTTCTAGTAAACATTCAAGTCAGAACATAGTGTTGCACGCCTTCATTGCAGTGCCACAATATACCAGGCAGCAGTGGAAAATACATACTGTAGTGCAATTAGCAGCAAACAGAATGGGTTCAATGTATAGTAAATGTCAATTTTCCATATTTAATTTGAAGAATTTAATTTTACTTGAACATTTATGTCATAGTTACAGTGTTGCCCGCGTGCCGGTAGCAGCGGAGTTCTTCTTCCAGCCGCAGGGAGTGGTTCCTCAGGTCGTTCTTCTCCTCCGTCAAGCGGCCCACGAAACCTGTTAGCTCGGCGTTCTGCCGGAGCAAACGCTCTGTCAGGGATGAGCCCGATGAGGAGCCTCCTGCCAACAGGGCGGCGCTCTAAGGAGGGGGGTAAACATAAGAGAAGTGCATTTCTGTTAGCATCTCTTAGCCGTTATCCACCATTTTGTGTCGAGTATTATGTTTGTGTTATGATTTTATTATACATTATATTAGCAATGCTCACCTCAGGGATAGATGGAAGAGCTGGAGACTGCTGCAGCATGCTGATGACATCATCAACACTGGACTGGAGCAGCGACAGCTCTTCACTGGTGATCTCAGCAGTGGCCTTGCTTGCCATGCCGCGGATCTTGGAGGAAACCAGGTGCAGTTTACCCAAGATGGCGTCCGCCGTGCGCCAAGGGCCATGGTGATGTTGGTGGTGTGGCGCGGGCAGCGGCCCAGCTCCGCCCTCCCGAGCCAACCTCTCCTCCAGTCGCTCCTTGTCCTCCTCCAGGCTCCTCCGCCTCGCCGCCTCATTCGCCAGCAGGTCCCGCGTCTCTGACAGCCGGGCTTCCAGGCTCTCCAGCTGGGCCCGGGCATCCAGCAGAGCCTCGTTGTGCTGCCTTGCCTTGAGGCCCGCCAGTGTTAGCGCCTCGTCCTTTCTCAGCACTTCAAGCTTCTCAGCCTCCATTTGGCTAAGGAGAAGCACCACCTAGAAAACACCATTTAATTAATTTGTTTATTTATTTGTTGTTGGTAATCACACAACAGCCCGACCCCCACCTTTGCCTGCTTGTCATCCAGCTCTTGGTGCAGTCCTTCCAGAAGGTTCTCCTCCTGGCTGGCTGGGCCTCCGCCTACCCGCAGCTCCCTCTCGGTGCCCAGCGCGGAGCTCATCTCGCGAGCCTTGGCTCGCTCCGTCTCCAGCTGCACCTGGAGCTCTTGGAGGTGCCTGTGGAGGCTCAGCTTCTCCCTCTCGGTTTGCTGGCAGAGGCGGGAGGAGGTCTGGCGCTCCTGCTCCAAAGTGGACGTCAATTCCTCCGCTTGGCTTTTTTGCTCCTCCAAAGCCAGTTTCAAGTCCTTGGAAAACAAAGTCCAAGTTGGTTTGTGTTGTGCCGCTATGAGCTGACGAGGTTTTACCTCCAGTTGTTCTCGAGCGTTCTCCTCGTTCCTCCCTGCGCGACAGTGTTCCTTCTCCATGGCCCACTGAAGCTCACGGCCTTTCCGGCTCTCCTCCAACAGCTGCTCATTCAGCGCGTCCACCTCAGAGGCCTTCTGCGATACCTCCACCCTGCAGACAATGATAACACAGTTTTTCCAAGTTAAATTACCTTGCTCTGTTGGCAGAACATTTTATATTTACTAAAATATTCCTCTTTTGATTATTATATATATATTTTTTTACATTATTGGTTTAAGAAGACAAACTTTCCAGTTCTCTTGTAGACATTTTGTCCAATCTAACCTGAGCGTATCCAGTTCTTTGAGGTGCTTGTGTTGCGATATGAGCGTGGTCTCCAGCTCCAATTTGGTCTGTGACAGTTCTCCCTTTAGCTCCTCCAGCAGCAGCCTGTTGGCCCGCGGCACTCCGTCGGCATCGCCCCCGCCCAGATGCGCCGTCGCACCCAATAAGGTGGCAGGTCGTGCACCTAAAGGAGAAAATCAAACTTCTTCTTTAGTGTGTCTTTCCATTTATATGCCACGTCGCAGCTTGTTTCAAAGCTCCTTACCTTGGTGGAGGAGCTCCATCTGACCTCGGAGCTGATGGATCTCAGTGATGAGACTGGAGCGGTCTGCTGTGTGGAGGGAACCCAGTGCTTCTCTGTGATGAGCATCCTGGACACGGACCGAAATAACCAACATTCGATTGATGATTAGAAGAAAACGAATGGGGGGAGAAATTATGATTATTTTAATTATTAGTTTTAAAATTATTTTTGCTTCATTAATATAGTAAATCTAAAATACATGAATTACTCAAAACATTTGTTTTTTTAATTCAATAATTGAATAATTGTTTCAATAATTAATTTTAACAATGATTTTACATTTTATTTCTAATTGATAATTAAGATATAATGAAGCCGTGTTTCATCATTAATTTTTTTTTTTTAAAGCAATTCAAATAATAGCAATGTCATTATTTATTTCATGATTAGATATCAAGCTGATATTACATCTGAAATAGCTAAAGTGAAATAAAAAAATAAAATAATTGACGCTATAATGCATTGTTTTATAATAAGTCAAATAAATGGAATACTGTACATTTTTTTTTGTGTGTTACTACAATTTTTTTTAAGTCAGTATAGCCTAACCGGACTTAAACAAAGAAATTAATAACTAAAATATATTTTAAAAATTGAATAATGATTTAAACTATGATTAATTTACAAATAAATTCTACAATTGTGAATAACGAATTAAAATTATTTTGATTGTTTCAAACTGTTTTAACATTGTTATTATCCATCCATCTATTTTCCCAACCGCTTGTCCTCCACAAGGGTCGCGGGGGGCGCTGGAGCCTATCCCAACTGGCTTCAGGCAGTAGGCGGGGTACACCCTAAACTGTTCGCCAGTCAATCGCAGCTTTTTTATTATGTCTATGCTAACATAGTTTTAAAAAAATAATTCCTACTAATACCGCGATATAAATTCTAAAAGTGATACGAGTGGGATTATTGTCACCTGCTCGGCCAGCCTGCGCTCCAGCTGGTTGAGGTGGATGACGGCATCGCTGGTGTCCATCAGGTCTAAGTGGCTGTAGAGGGCGGACTTAAGCACACTACGCTCCCTCATGAACACCTGGCGCACCGCTTCCAAGAGTTTTGCACGCCAATCCGCAGAGTCGCCCGACACCTAGCACACAAATATGAGCATTAACCATGCTAATTTTCATTAGGCCGTTTCACATTTTATGTTAGCATTTAGATAGTGGACTTTCGTTAGACAAATTATCATTATTATTATGTCTGTTATTTGAAGATTTGTGCAGGCAAAAAAAGTGAGAAAAGGTGCCAAGAAATGCTTTAAAAGTGGTAAAAGTGTCATAAACAAAAACCTGAGTGGTCTGCATGTGAGCAATGAGGCCTTTGAGGGACTCTACAGTAGCCAGCAGGGCCTCTCTCTCCTTCAGCCAGACCTGCAGGTTCAAATGGCAACCAGGCTCACTTTCAGAAACGGGAAGCTCTGACAGCGAAAGAACCTGCATGCCCTCCTGGTGCACCTCACGCAGTAATGACTGCACGGAGAAACAACAATAAGGCATTAGAAAAGTAGAGTTCCAAATCTCAGTTAGGGTTTTAGGTTAGGATTACACAAATACATTAATTTCCACAATAATTCAGGTTTTACCTTGATCTTATCAGGTAATACAGGGTCATCCACTTCTCTTCTGGCACCTTCAGGTGTCACCCTAAACTCCTGCTGAAGTCCAGTCGGAAGGTCATATCCGGTCCTCTGGCTATAATCGGAGCTGCTGTCTGTGACAAGGAACATACTTGCATTGAGAAAAGGACCATAACTAGGTGTAACAAAAAAAATAAGTTAATCAGAAAATGTTTTCTTATCATGGAACCCAAGTTCAGAAGATATAACGAAAACAGAAGAGACCCCAGAATTGAACCCTGTGGAACACCATGCGACAGTCACCAAATTGAATCGTTCCACTTTAAAATGCACCATCACTAAATTCTATCGCACCCCAAATGTCGAGATATGCATTAAATAGTCTTTTATTGGACCGAAGCTCACTGCTAATCATAACTAAAAGTTTATCATTAGCATCATTATTGACCTTACCACTCGTGTAGCCATCTTTAAACTGTGACAGTGGCCGATCTTGTCTCAGTGAGAGGACCTAAAAAAAGATTTTCATTAAAAAAAAAAAAAGGTGATTTCGGGGCATTTCAATTCATTTCAAAGACAGATCTCTGCTTGTGCTCACCTCATTGCCGCGCAGCTTGTCAATGACAGCCTTGAGCGCTTTGCACTCGTCCTCCAAGTTGTGCGCGTCGCGGCGCAGGGCGTCGCTCTCCGAGATGTGCCGCGCCTCCATGTCCAGGATCTCGGCCGCATGCAACTCCTGCATCTGGACCACCTTCTCCCGGACTTCTCCCATCACCTCCTCTAGCTCCTCGCTAGCGGCCGTCTGAGTGGAAGCGTCCGCCGCGGGCGGCTCGGGACTTCTGGAGGGAACTGCGGACTTCCTGGATATGGACGTCTTGTCTTTGCTCCCCTTGATGAGGGGCTGCTTGGCGCTTGCTTTCCTCTTGGGCTGGGAGTTGGACGAGGAAGAGGAGGAGAAAGGCTGAGGGGACGCAGCAGGAGAAGGAGACGTCGAGGCTGAGTCGGCCGCCTTTTTCGGGGTCGCATGCGCCTCCCGGACTTTGTTTTTCAATTTCGAAATGGAGATCTCGCGGAGCTGGATGTCCTCCTGCAGCTTCTCATTGTGGGATATGGAACTTCTCAGTTCTTCTTTGGTGGTATCGGCAATCTTCTTCACCTCCTCGAGCTCCTCTTTCAGCTTCAAAATAGAGACCTCGCGGAGCTGGATCTCCTCATTGTGAGATTTGGAATTTCTCAGCTCTTGGACGGCGTCCCCGTTCTTCTGCACCTCTTGGAGTTCCTCTTTGAGCTTTAAAATGTTGGTCTCACGCAGCTGGATCTCCTCCTGGAGCTTCTCATTGTGGGATTTGTAACTGTTGACTTCTTCTTTGGTGGAGTCCAGATTCTTTTGGAGCTCCAGGATCTCCTCATTGAGTTTAGAAATTGAGACCTCACGCACTTTAACGTCCTCTTGAAGCTTCTCATTGTGGGATTTGTAACTTGTCAGGTCTTGGGTGGAGTCCATATTCTTTTGAACCTCCTGCAGCTCCACTTCAAGTTTAGAAATAGAGGCTTCACGCATTTGAATGTCCTCTTTGAGCTTCTCATTGTGGGATTTGTAACTGTTGACTTCTTCTTTAGTGGAGTCCAGATTATTTTGGAGCTCCAGGAGCTCCTCATTGAGTTTAGAAATTGAGACCTCACGCACTTGAACGTCATCTTGAAGCTTCTCATTGTGGGATTTGTAACTTGTCAGGTCTTGGGTGGAGTCCATATTCTTTTGGACCTCCTGCAGCTCCACTTCAAGTTTAGAAATAGAGGCTTCACGCACTTGAACGTCCTCTTTGAGCTTCTCATTGTGGGATTTGTAACTGTTGAGTTCTTCTTTGGTGGAGTCCAAATTATTTTGAACTTCCTGGAGTTCCTCTTTGAGATTCAAAATGGAGACCTCACACACCTTAATGTCCTCCCGAAGTTTCTCATTGCTGGATTGGTAGCTTGCCACGTCTTCGTTGGTGGAGTTCACGTTCCTCTGGACTTCCTGGAGTTCGTCTTTGAGCTTCGAAATGGTAATCTCACGGAGCTGGATCTCCTCCTGGAGCTTCTCATTGTGGGATTTGTAACTGTTGAGTTCTTCTTTGGTACTGTCCATGTTCTTGTGGACCTCTTGGAGGTCTTCTTTTAGTCGACTAATAGACATTTCACGCACTTGAGCGTTTTCTTGGAGCTTCTCATTGTGCGTTTTGTAACTATCTATTTCTTTGGTGGTGTCCACATTCTTCAGGACCTGTTGGAGCTCCTCTTTTAGCTCCAAAAGGGAAACCTCGCGGAGCCGGATATCCTCCTGGAGCTTCTCATTACTGGATTTGTAGCTGATAACTTCTTCTTTGGTGGCATCCACGTTCTTTTGGACCTCCTGGAGCTCCTTTTTGAGTTCAGAAATAGAGACCTCACGCACTTGAATGTCCTCCTGGAGCGTCTCATTGTGGGATTTGTAGCTGTCGAGTTCATCTTTGGTGGAGTCCGCATGGCTTCGGACGTCTTGGAGCTCCTTGAGAAGGTTTATCCTGTCTGCTTTGTCCTCTTCGGCTTTCACCTGGAAAGAAAAGACACATTTGAGCTTCAAGTTTCATACCTTCTAAGTATAGTAATTTCTGGACTATAAAGGTGCACCTGACTATAAACCGCGCTAGCTAAATTTGGGGAATACTCGAGTTTGTTGCACATATAAGCCGCAGGTGTTTTAATGTTACCGCACCGGGTTCCTGCTACTTTCTTTTCCATAATGAGGGCGCAAATTGTCTGGCTCTCGTTCTGTCTCTCCTACTGTATTTGGGCTCACTTGGTTTGTTTTGCTCTGCCTGACGCTTTTGCGCTTCCTTTATAATGCCGCACCTTTGTATTAGCCGCAGGGTCAAATGCAAGTGAAAAAAGTAGCAGCTTATAGTCCAGAAATTACTGTAGTAATTTATTGACAATTCTGTTTTAATACAACAACAAAAAATATTTATAAAACTTAATACTGTACTTGTAAAAGATCTTCTTTAAGTTGCGCAATGGTCAGTTCCCGCTCCTTTGGAGGAAAAGAAAAAAAACTTACAGGTAATACTTCACATTGAATCTCCATCTTTGTTAACTACTGCTTTATCAATACCTGCAGAAGCTCCTGCAGCTTCTCCAGCTTCTCCTTGCAGCTGCTCAGCTCCTCCTTGGCATGTGCCGCCTCCTCCTGGGTCTTAGTCAACTCTCCTTGGAGCACCCGCGTCGCCTCATCTCCTCCAGAAGATACCTGACGGGGGAGCATAATTCATCATTTATCATTACTATAGGGTAAAAACATGACAATCAAGAAAATGGATACCGTCTCAAGCTGCTCCTTGAGCCTCTCTATTGTTTCAGTTTTGTCCTAAGAGAGAGTGAGAGAGTCACTAAACGTCGCCAACAGAGAAGGGTTCTAACTGGACCTCAAAACACAAAACTGCTTACTTTGAGTTCATCATGGAGATGGTGGCATTGCTCCATGTGGTGGTCCAGCTGTTGTTTTGCAGCCAACGCTTCATCTCGGGCCTGTTGAAGCTCCAGTGTGAGCACTTGGTTGCCAGCCTGGTTCAAAGAAAGAGGATTTTTTTTTTTTTTTAACTAGTCATGGACTTGATATGTATATCTACTGGCGAATGACCTGGCCTATCTGTCTATGGTCATTGAACACAAAAATGTACCATCCCCTTCTTCTAAACTTTTTTTTTTTTTACCTCCAGAGCTGCTGATGTCTTGGGATGCTTCCCGCCCGTCATCTGCATCATCAAATCCAGGAGCCCTGCCAGCCTTTTCTCATATTGCGCCTCCGTCGAGCTGGAGAGCAGCTGCTTCCGGAGCTTGTGATTCTTCTGGATGCCACTTAAACTGGCCTCAAGCTCAGCAAGCTTCTGGTTCAGGTGGCCCACCTTGTCACCTGAGTGGTCTTTGGATGCCTTCTGCTGAAGGGCACCCAGGGTGGCTTGGCTGACCAACGCTGCGGCCACTTTCTCCCTTAAATGCTCCTCCAGCTGGGACACTTGCCCCTGGAGCTCTTCAGCGTACTTTCGGCTGCGGCTCAGCTCGACGTCTTTCTTGCCCGATGAGTCCTCCAGCTCCCGAATGCGGAGACGGAGCTCGTTCACGCCGGACGCGCCGCTCTTCTCCAGAGCTTGGAATTGGGTCTGCGCCGTCACAAGGTCGGTGGTTTTCGGCCTCAGGTGTGTCTCCAGCAGCTCGCTGTCCTCCGCTTTGAGGGCTCGGAATTCTCCGGAGGCCAGGTCCATCCTCTGCTTCATCTCGTCGTATTCGTACTCCTTACCCGTGTGAGCCTCGTCGTCCTCTTTGCGCTCCATGTGGAGCAGCTCCTGTTGGAGTTTGTCGATGACGGCGTTCAGCTGCTCCAGTTCCTCCTCACTCTGGCGTTTGACACGTTCCTGCTCGCTGCGCAGGCATTCCACCTGCGACTCCAGGTCATTTATCAGGGCATCTCGCTCGTCTATTCCCTGAAAAGATCACCCAAAAATATTAGCACATAGTACCAAATAAATGGTTCTCTCTCCCTCCTTTGGACGAAACCTTTGAGTCTCCGCTTTATAAATATGTTTTTTATTTTTTTAACTCATTTTGGATTAGACCAGGGGTGGGCTAAGTAAACAAATACTTAGATGTTTTCAGTTTGCCCCCGTAAAATTGTTAATTGCTCATTTGCTTAGTAAAATTGGTGAATTTTTTTTTTTTAAACAAATTAAACATTTCTGTCTATGCTTCAGATGTCCTATGCATTTCAAAAGCCAAAAACATTAAATTTTAAAAATGTTTTTAGCTGAATAATAGTTCATAAAAAAAAACATCACACATAAAAGTCCTAATTATTTTAGTTTTTTCTCTTAATTTGTGAATTCAAATATATTTTTTACATTCATTTGACTCAATAAATAATTTGTTACTTTATTATTATTATAAATTAATTCATACAGAATAATATTTAATTGAAAAAAGTTCCCCTTTATTTTATTAATAAATTGGTTAATTAATTATCAATAACTTCATTATGGCAACATTTAAAAACGAGAGTGAAGTATTATTTTATTAAATTACCGGTAGGTATGTTCAAAAAAACATTTTTTTCAGAACGATACCAGTACAAATACTCAACTCTTCAGTAGTCCCCGATACCACTTTTGATACATGAAATTCCCCCCCCAAAAAACAATGACAGATCTTTTTCAAGAAAGACCTATGTATACCAAAATTGCATTATTCCTTAAAATTTCATGAAATTAATGACAAGTTTCTACTCTTCTCATTTTTAGTTCCTGATCGTAACACAGCATAAGGCAGGGTATCGGCCCAATGACAATACCTGGTATTCGTCCTTGTTAATCCTTATTAATTGCCTACAAATTTATTACAATGACATTTAAAAGCTCAAATAAATTATTATGCATATTTTATTTTATTTTTTTACCTCATCTCTGAATAACTCTGAATGGCCCATATGTTTATATAACAAATTAAATATGGCCCTCAAACCCACCCCTGGGTTATACATTCATTTTTAATGTGGAGATTTTACAGACAGAAACTCAAGAGTTTTAACGAACCACCACAAAACGAGCACATGGATTTACTTACCAAGACAAACACAACACCAAAATGGATGCCACCAAAAATGAAAACACCACACACGACCATGAAGCTATGCACACACCGAATCCTATTCCGTGCGTGCATAGACATGGCTTGTTACCTTGTTGCCAGACGTTTTCTCCATGTGTTGGAGCTTAGTGTTCTGTTCATTAAGAAGTGCTATTGCCCTGTCCTTCTCCTCCATCACCTTCAAGAGTCAAAAGATTATAACGAGATGGATTGAACATGCCATGACAAAAATAAGAGTCCAGAGTCGGCCCGATGACTGAAGGCATGAGGTTTAAGTTGCCCTGCACTGGATGCGATCTGGCAGACATGGGAAATGCTCAGTTTTCTAATCTATTTTCTATCTCAGTGTTTCCCAACCTTTCCTGTTTAGTTGAACACGAAGCCATTATTCTGTTTTATGAATGGTATAATAGTAACAACAGGTGAATAGTCAGGTTTGTTTTCTTTTCTGCCATCCGGGGGAGGAGCATTTAATATTCGTGTCACTATGTGTCTTCGGCATAAATAGACAGATTACATCATTTGTTTGTACATACAAATCATTTCTGGAACAATTTTATTGAAGTTGGATAATTTCCCACAGCACATTTTGGTTGGAAACACTAGTCTAAGTGCTATTTACACCAAGTGGGTATTATCTACACGCTAAACTAATATCCTTAGATAATTTTCCATTTGGCATTTTGCAAGAAAACCATATTCATGCAAATGGTGGCCGATGGGGAGAGGGGAGGAGATTTGGATGGGTGGCATTTATTTACATCTAGGCTGTTATTTGAGGGGAGGCCTTCAATGCATTTTTGGCAAACCATTAAACAACATTAGCAGCATGTTATAGTTTCATATCAAGTGAAACCAGCACTTAAATCACAACAAAAACAATTACAATAGTCAAATTTTATGAAGGCAAACAACATTGTGGAGCAACCACTTCAGAGTCTACTGGAACACTTAACGTCATCATTTTTAACACTGCGTGGGCAAATATTTTACAGCATGTGCCACATTCTGTGCATTGTTTATGCACTTTGGTGTTTGTTGCTGATTTGGTTTGATTGCAAAACAACATTGTGGAGCGACCATTGGTCAGAGTCTGTTCTTATAATGATGACCACTTTTTTCAAATCAATTGCCATTTAGGGGTACACGTTAGTTATGTTTACCTGGTGTTAGGATTAGGAAAAAAGGATTTTGGAAAAGTTTCTCTGACGTAAAGGGTCTCCCCACTACTGCTGTTATGGTTAGCAACTGAGTTAAATGGGCTCTAATGTGTGTGTTAAAAAAATAAAAAATACCAGTATAGTATTTAAGAGACTGTTTGGGGTACAGTGTATATTAGAGGGAGGGCCACTATTTGAAGAAAAACAGTAGTTTGCAAAATGTGAAGTGAATGAGATCACATCATCTTTGAGGTTTTTGACAGGTTACCTTGAGCATGCTCTCCCTGGTTTCCAGGAACTGCTGCTGGCTGCTGATCTCCTTGCGCTGAATCTCCAGCTGCATGTGGAGCTGCTGCACCTCCTCGTTTTTGTTCTCCAGCTCCTCCCGGAACTGCTCCAGCTGCTCCTCCAGGTGGCAGATCTGAAGGAGAAGATGGCAGACATTACGATGATGGACACCGATATGATAGTAGGCCAAAACAATAAAACGGGAACACTACCTCCTTCTCTTTCCGCTCCAACGCTTCTCTTTCAGTCTGCAACTGAACCTCCAACGTGGAGTGCTTTGCCTCCGTGACGGATGCATGATGCTTCTTTTGGTCGTCCTTTGACACACAACAAAATGCATCGGAAACAAATGAATTTCAATTTCAATCCCGGTTTTGACCATCCATTCTTATACCACAGCAGAAACTAGTTAGCTGAAAATCAAACTTGGAACCTGTGGATTGTGAGGCAGGCGTGCAAACCACTAACCCCACCGTGCTGCATTTCGTACCAGTTCATTTATGTAAACATAAACACCATGACGGTAGACATCATCTGCATTGGAACAGCCCACACATTGTTCTCTAGCTCTGTGCAGTCCCTCCCACCTCCTCCTCCTCCTCTTAAAGTCAGCCCCTCATCTCAATGCTTTCACACAGCCTCTTGCCATTAAATGCGGCTCCCTCTCACACCCCCACCTTCCCGTTTTCCTAACCTTCTCCAGGGACTCCGCGCTGGCCAGCAGGGCCTGCTCCAGCTCGCGTGCGCGGCTCTCCAGCTTGTCAATCTCCTGGTCGCGCTCGGTCAGCTCGCGGCGCAGCTGCTCGGAGCCCAGCAGCAGCTCGCTGCACCAGTCCGCCTTCTCCTTCAACTGGGAGCTCAGCTGCTGCACCTGGTTAGTGCAAAGAGGAAGAAGGAAGGACGAGCAGGTGAAAAGACTCGCTTACGGATGCCATTTAGCCGGCACATACACAGCTAGCTTGGAGGTCAGCTGATCCACCTGAGAAAGGAAGGAGGGAGGGTGAGAGGAAAGAAGTGCAGGAGGTGGGGGGGGGGGGCTTTCATTCAAGGGTGACACACCACACAGTATCATTAATCAGGGGCGAGGGGACTCGCAGGTCCACCTGGGGGAGGAAAAGGAAGAAGAGCGAGGAGGGGGCTCAGTAGGAAGAAAGCTAAAAATGCACATAGTGGTCGGTATCTACAGGAAACAGAGGGAGGGGCTGGGAATACTGAATGCACTAACGCAGGGGTGGGCAAACTTTTGTCCTTGCAGGGAATATTTCATTTTCAAAATGGACAGATGTTCCACTGAAAGATGTAAATGAGGTTTAAAAAAAAAAAAAAAAGGAAAAAAAAGGTAAACTGCCTACGTAAAATCCCAGTTTATTATAATAATAAAATTACTATATATACATTTTTTATTTAATTGATGTTAAAACACATTATTGATTAAATCATATTTAATGTAGATATAAAAATGCCTATTTCACAGTTTTTATTTGATTACTTATTCAAATAAATTAAGATGAGATAAATGCATTTTTTTTAACTAGATTTTTTTTTAACAGTTTTTGGTAGAAAATAGCTAATATTTTTTTTTATTTACAATCAACAAGTTAATCAATTATTAAACAAGCTAAAAAAAATATGGCTACATTATTTTAAAAAATATTAGAGGACTATTGATATTATAAATCAAATTATTATAAAAAAAAAAGTATTCTAATTGAGATAATTATAGTTAATTCATCCTTCAATAAAATAAATACAAAAGTTTCTATTGCTTATGTTGCTAATATTTTTGTATTTACAATCAACAGATGAACCAATTATTTAATGGGATAAATGCATAAAACAAATAATTGCACTTCAATTAATCCATTTTATTGGAAAACTGCTCAAATGTGTAGGTAAAATAGATGAATGCTAACCTAGATCATTTTTAATTGTACTTTAATTTTAACTATTTTTTTCAATTACCGGTACTCAATAAACAATAGTTACATGTATATATTATATTGTCTATTTTACTAATATTTTTTCATAATTTATGGTACTTCAATTAATTATTTGATGACACAAATGAAAATAAATGAATTAATTAGCAAATACATTTTAGGGAGAGACATTACAAACTACATGAATGCAACAATTACAACTCTTCATAATGCAAATGATTGATGGCCGGGTTTATAAAACAGTGCGGGCCATATTTTGCCCACCCCTGTACTCAACGCTCTCCAGGGGTTTGGGGAATACATGTAGCGACTAGAAGCAGTACCTTTAACAACACTCCATCCACCTGCAATGACCAAGGAGAGAGAAGTTGGGAGGAGCGTGAAGGAGCACAGAGCGCCAAGGCAAAAAAAGGAGAAAGGTGAGCCATTGAGGAGGATGCAAAAAAAAAATAAAGAAACTATTTTAGGTATTTAAAAAAATAAGAGAATATGGCTCTGGGAATAAACAAAATAGTAGGATGTCATCACTGGTCCCTCTGAGTTTGGAAGCACAAATAATGTTAGAGAAGATGATTTAATCATTCCATGCAAGCCATACAGAGATTTAAAACAAAGTAACTATTACTATTACATTCAACTGGAACGCTTAACCTCAAAGAGGCCGTAACAAAGGTCTTAATATCAGAACGGATGGACATTCCACTCACTGCATTCACCAAAGCTCCATTTTGAGTGTGTGCTTTGCTGCCGATTATGGCATACGCTAATGACTGTTACACATTAACTAACTTGTTAAAAAGGTGACACGTTATGATCCAGAGTTCAGTCTAGTTAAAGTAACAACTGAACCAGCAATGTGTGTATTGAGAGGAAATTTAACCGAGGCATGTTATGCCTTTCTTTCTTAACAATCAAAAACATTTCCCAGGTGTCTTTGTAGACATTCTCTGTTCAAAATACACAAAGGTTAAAGAATTACAGCATGCTTACAAACTAACATTGTTAGAAACGGCTTGGTTTTCACTGGTGGAGGCAGCACTTCATCGCAAAGCCAACTAGTCGCATATAAGCAATCAAGAAGCAAGTTTTACATAACGCAGGATGATCCTTTTAGGAAGGTGGAAGAAGTATGCAGGTTAGTTTTCCCTACTGCTTTTTTCTTATTTTCACATGGAAGTGGATTATGATGGAATACAATGGACTTTGTCTTTAGTTCTTAGCATTCAGTGTCATTAGTGAATGGTGCTAGGTTACCCTATCTGGCAGTGATCTGCCTTTTCCTGTACTCCCGAATCCAACCAATCCCTGCGCGGAGGTCACACTAATCCTTATTCATGTATTCGTTTTTTTTTTTTTTCTTTACCTTGGCATCAATCCCAACAGTCTTAATTTGAAGACATCAAATAATTTAAGACTAAGAGTTTTTACATGGCCACTTATCCTCCAGCAATTTCAGTTCGGTATTCACAACTTCCACAATAAAATCTGCAATGTAGCTGAACCGCAGTAACCGCACTGTATGTTTAAGGAATAAATCTCAATTGGTCTAAGATCTTCGTAAATTGGCGAAGAGCTAAAATTTAGTCTGGGTTCGGTCCCAATCCTCGAGAATAAAAGACGCTTACTGTATTTCAGTTTCTCAATGGTTCTATTAATGGTTTTAATGTGACAAGAAAAAAAGCATTCATTGCATTCTGGCACTTTTCTCCCACGTCAACAAGTTAGGTGTCAAGTTCAAGGAAGCACATGTAAATCTATCGCCTCTATTGTGGTGCAGCGCGGTGTCATACAAGTGAAACAGAGCTCCCTCCCTTCTTTTATTACCTCTTGGCTTCTTTGCTCCGAGCCGTTGGGAAGCTTCTGCGAATTCTTTAACTGCTGCTCCAGTAGCTGGATCTCGTGTTGGAAGACGTCGCGCTCATGTTCTCGGTCAACGGCTTGCTCCTAGAAATATTTGATACAAACATTTTTGTCAGTATTGTACTTAGAGTGGATATAAAAAGTCTACACACCCTTGGTCAAATCCCAGGTTGTTGGGATTTAAAAAATTAAATAAAAGTTAATTAAAAAAAAAAATCCCCATCATTAACGTGCCCTCTAACATACACAACTCAATTTTTTTTTTCTTCAGGTAAAAATAAACAATTGAAATAATGTGGTTGCACAAGTGAACACACCCTCATCGCTAGGTTTTTGGCTGCGTTCAGACTTAATTAATCAAATTCCAATTAATTTTAAATGGGAGACAGCTGCCACCATTTTAATTGCCTATGATTAACATCAAATAAAGTTCTGATGTTGTAGTAGATTTTCCGGGCATTTTTTTCCCCCACTTCCTAACAAAAGTCAAAAGGTTTTGTGCACTAACACTAACTTTCTTTTTTCTTTTTTTTTTTTACTGTCTGCACTTCTACTTTTACACAAGCATTTCATTTTATTTAACTACAAAGTGTGAGTATTTTGCCCCCTCCAGTGTTTGTTGCTTACATCAAGGAAGCGCCGGTTCTTGTCCAGCTGCTTTTCCAGTGACTGGATCTGCTGTTGGAGATCCCCGGTTTCGGCCTTGCGGGCGTTCTCCAGCTCGATCACCCGGTTGACCTGCTCCTCCAGATCGACCTCCAAGCCCTTCATCTGCTTCAGCAGGTCGGCGCTCTCCTTCTCCGCCTGGCGCTGCACCTCCACCTTCTCCTTCATCAGCTTCTCCGTCTCTTCCAGGAGATCTGAACGGGCACGGATGTGTTATTGCGTGGACATTCTTTTGTTTTTTGTGGAATGCGATTTTAGTGATGAATAGGATGCTGAGGTTATTGGAGAGTCTGAGCTGGTGTCTAAACTTGTGATGGATTTTAATGCAATATTGTATTTCGAATTGTTAAATAAGGTGGATTTGAAGGGGCTGACTAAGGCTTAATATACATGCTTAATATATACGTGCCTTTCATCAGGCTGGGAATACTTTTTTTTTTTTTTTTATTAGGGACAATTTGTAGGCAGTGCATAATCCATCTGTTGTGGTTATCATCAGACTCTCCAAACATCCCATTCACTTTTCCAAGATGATCCCCCACCAAGACGATTCTCGTTCTGCTACCACCAATGAACAATCCCCATTAGTTCACCGGGGATTTATTTATAATAAAAAATTAAATTAAAAAAAGCCCCGCCACAGAATTAGCAGTGTCAAGGTACGACAAGTGTGTGAGTGACAGACCATAACATTGCAATATTCATGCCCAGGAAGCGTCAACAGGAGGGAGAGGGGAAATTGCAATCATCTTACTGGTACAAATAAAAAAATAAAATAAAATAAAAACTGATGATTGACGATTAGGAGACTGATGTCGCTTTCATTCCACCATGCTAAAACCAGGACTATTACTTAATCCAAGATGCTAAAAAATGCAGGCCAAGATTAGTGAACAGCAAAAAGCTAAAGCAAAGGTTAGTGATTGTGATCATAAGCCAAAAAGCAAGCACAAGCTTTCTCGGGTGATGCCAGAGGTGGGATTAAGTCAGATATAAGCAAGTCTTAAATCTTTACTTTCAAGTTTTAACTCATTCCTTGCCGGCTATAAACGTCAAAAATTCATTTGAACTATTTCTATTCGTTTAACTTTTTTCCCCACTTATGTTAATAAGAGTATGAAAACCTAGACATGTTTTTTTAAATAATCTTTTATTTATTTTTATTTTTTATTTTTTAAAGAAAAGATAAAAAATTAGGGGCGTCAGGCGATTAAATTATTAAAAAATTAGGGGCGTCAGGCGATTAAAATTTGTAATTGCAATTAATCGCATGACTTCAATAGTTACTCACGATTAATCACAAATTTTATATCTGTTCTAAATGTACAATAATTTTCTTCTAGGCTTTCATACTCTTGTTAACAAAAGTGAGAGAAAAAAAAAACTAATAGAAATAGTTCAAATGAATTTTTGACGTCTATAGCCGTCAATGGCAGTGAATGAGTTAAACAAGCTTCATGTTAATGTGGTTGGAAAAAAATAATCAAGCAAATGGAGTCATCACTAAATTTCAAGCAAGTCGAGTCAAGTCATTACTTGGGTTAAGCAAGTCAAATCAAGTCATACAATCTTGCTCAGCCACTTCGCACACAGCGCGTCTAACTGTACTTTCCCAGTTGTTGTTTTTTAAGTTCTCAAACCAGTTTCGTTATCATCTATTACTTTACTGTCATCTCAATTAAACACAGAACCGCCATGAAGCATGGTTAATGTTTGACCAGCAATCACTTAGCTTAACTGTGAAGTAAACGGAGCTGATCTGTCTGTGAGGCAATGATAACGTTAGATATAATAGCTGCTTTCAAAAAAACATAATCCTTGAAGTGTAATCATCTTCAGAGCTCCTTCCAAGATCTTTGCTTCATGAGGTGGCTTGTGATGAGTTTCAAGTCCAAGTCAAGGTGAGTATCATGAGTCTTTCGTAACTTTTGGCCAAACAAGTCTAAATAAACTCAAGTCATGTGACTCAAGTCACCCACTTCTGTCAGGTTATGTGTGATGCTGCCGGATTAGGGTTACAGATACAGCATATGTTAGGCAATTCAAAAAAAAAAACATAAAGAGAGAGAGAGAGGGAGAGGGGCTGAGCCATGCTCAAAGTGGACACACCTGCTTCAGGTGCTGCAACCATTGCAGCTTCAACTAGGCCTACAGGGGAATAAGAAAGCACACGAGTTGGACATGCTTTGCTTTTGTGTCACAAACAGGAACATCTCAGAAGAAAAAGATGTCAGAAAAAGGGGAGGGTGCTGCTTTTTTCCCCCCCATTTCATCATTCAGGAGTTTGTTAAGTAGTTGTCACAGGAAGTAGAAGCAAATAGCATGAAGGGAAGGCGTTTCTTAAATTCTTAAATTGTCCAGTGTTGTATACTCACCCTTAAAAAGAGAAAATGTTCTCATGAGATCCTTTTTGATAACAAGAAGGGTTATGGTGCAAAAATGAACTGCTTTATAGCAAGTCACCAAACTTTACAGCAAAGCTCCATCCACATATAATGATGCAAAACTAAGTTTAGATATGAGGTTGCTTTGTATTTGTGATACATATTTAAAATACATTTCATGTTGCTAAGATAAATGTGTTACAGGTGCAGAATAAAAACAAACATGTGTTTAGTATACTTTAAATTTTAAAGTATAAAATTAAATTTTAATTTAAAATTTCATTGCAATAAAAATATATATATTTTAAGGACCCCTGAAAATGGCCAGCATTACTCTAAAAATAGCTAAAAAAAAAAGAAGTCCTGTTTGATTCACATTCATAGTTGAGTTATTATGTGGGTTTACTCATGACAGACCTTGACATTGCCTAGCTAAACGTTCAACATGGGCTATATTTTCAAACAATCTTTCACCAGGTTGACCACGTCTGCAAAATTGAATGTGTTTTTGAGGGCAGGAAAACCCTCAGTATGACAATTTAATAACAACTTTTTAAATAATAATAATAAAAAAAAAAAAACACTTGTAGAACTTTTCAGGACACCCAGACTTTTTGTCACAGGTCTTCTGGGATACGTACAGAGCTCACGGGTACCGGCGGTTTCTCGCATGGCGTCTTGTTGCCGGGAAACCAGCTCGCGCTCCTCCTGCATTTGAAGCCTCTCCTGCTCCAGCTCCTGCAGTCGACTCGCAGTGACCTGCATAAAAAAAAAATGTAAAGAAAGAAAAGAAAAATAGACTATATAGAGAGACCATCTAAAAAAGTTTTATCCCTCCCACATGATTTAAAAATTGAAACTTGAGTGGGTTAAACTGAAATGAGTTCGACTTAAGTAAGGCCAAGTGATTACTTTGTCATTTAAAACTGTGTATTATCTACCTGCAGCTCCTGCTCCAGGTGGAGCTGGAGCTCCTCCTTCTGACGCAACTGCTCCTCCAGGGCAGCCCGTTCACCCGTGTAGCCGTCAATCAGACCTGCGAGAGATGAGACGGTTAGGTAAGTGCTTTTAAAATTTGACTTCTTTTGTGCGGGGAGGTGCAGCCGATACAGAAAAAAACAAACCTCAAGGTTTCAAGCAAGTACAAACGCATTCCCGCTGCATAATTGAGGATCCGACAAGTGAGCTGCATGTCTGACCCATTTTGCTTGACATGTGGTGCAGGACTGAATTGCAAGTACAATGAAATGCTTCATCACAGGTCAGCAAGCATTTTGCTTTGGGATGCCATTCGGGGTCGTGGGTATACAGAGGAGAGTGGCTTTCTCCAAGAACTATTAAATATCATAATGGTGCATTTTAATGGCTTGATAATGGCTGCTCGTGTTGATTCAGTAGGATTACAGGGTAAACATGCCGAGCATTGCCATATTGCAGACACCTGAGCAGGACATTGTATTGAGTTTGCCTAAGGAGGGTTCTTCTCCAGGATATACAATTTGCTTCTTTCCAATCATGGCAAGATATCGTGACACTTATGTAGGTTAAATTGCACAAATACAATGCAATTTAAATATCACAATGAATTCATTTTGTGTAGCACTAAGGGGTTTTAATAATGCTCCACATAATAATAATAATAATAATAATAATAATAATAATAATGCATCGGATTTATATAGCGCTTTTCTAGACACTCAAAGGCTCTTTACAATGGAATAGATACATTATTCATTCTACTTAAGTAGCCACAGCTGGGGCAGGCTGACGGAAGCGTGGCTGCCAATGTGCACCTACCGCCCCGCCGACCACCACCAAACATTCGCACCATGTGAGTGGCATTGGAGGCAATGCGTGTGAAGTGTCTTGCCCCAAGGGCACGGCGACTCATGACTTGGGGAGAGCGGGGCTCGAACAGCCGAACTTCTGGTTACTGAACGAACGTCTCTACACCCTGAGCCACGGCCGCCACATGTTCTCAATAGGGTTGAGTTCAAGAGATGGGCCCTTTATAGCTTTATGCCTCGTCTTGCGTGACTTGAATTTACTTTGAACTTTGACTTTGAACCGCAATTTAGCGCCACCCGCCTATCTTGGACCGAGCCCAGGCTTCAAGAGCAAAAATCAGCTAAAATGTTTGTACGGTACTGTAGTTGCCTATACAGTAGATGCCACAATATAGTGACAAATGCCCAACTCATTTCAGCACAAAATGGTGCCACTCCTGAGCACAATTTTTTATTATTTTTTTGTTTTACAGCATGGCTTCTGAGGCTTGCCTACCAAATTTCACAACAGAATCTTGCCTTTTATCACAACAATCCAGTATGTCCCACTAAATACTAAATGCAAAATTATTATTATTATTATTATTATCAGTATGAGCAATGAGTGTTTACCACATGGTCACAATACTATTAAAGTTTTATAGCAGCAAATACTGGATTCCCGACTGTACAACCTTATAATGTTCAAATAAAACAAAGATAAGCATCGAAGTCTCACCATAACTCCACGTGTTTCCAAAAGCTTGTGAAAAGTTGCTCTGTATTTGATAGACTTGAGCTCAAACTTAGCTTTGGTGTTGTTTGGTGTGCATGTGCTTGAACGCCACAGTTGGCACATGCAGGACCAGCTGTCTCTGACATGGATGGGCCGGCTCTCTAGCTGATACGCCACCACCATGACAAGATTGAAAAAATGTGGTTTCTCTCACGCTCCAGTTGACTGCCCAACCCCCCTCATCTTCCAAATCAATTTGGTTCTTGTGTTAACATTTAACCACATTTCCTAAAAGATCACTTGAAAATCGCAACATTATCGTTTAGGGACACACCCTAAACAAATAAAATTAAAAAAAATATACATATATTTTTTTCAACTAGCGTAGTGTAAACAAAGTAGAGACATTTATCAGCTTCTATCGGGCGCATCAGATAGAACCAAAAATAATGACAAATGTGCATGAATACTATAATAACTGAATCGAAACAGCATTGCAGCCCACATGCATTAACATATGATCAAAACACACTTTTAAACAAACCGTAAATATATTTGAGTACACAAAAAATGAAAATATAAGAGTTATAGAAACTACTGTACGAATTGTAGTGTGTGCATTTGGGTGGCTTGAAGCTGGCGATTGTGCGTGAGTGTGTGTGTGAGCCGGAGCCAACAGCAGCTGCTGCGCCAGTATGCTCATTCTGTTTGTGTTTTACTGTTGTCATTCAGGGCATTCATGAACGTAATTCTTCAGTGAACAACCAATTAAGAAACATCTCTATTATTTGTGTAGGTGCTTAGCATATGCTGGCAAACAGTATATTGGATTGGTTTTAACATGTTTCACAAACCCAAGGTGAAACACGCTAAAACATGCCACCTTCCATCTCTGCCTTGCAGTATCCAATTAGACTTACTACTTACTGTACGAGCGCCATTTTGTGTACGTGTGTGTGTGTGTGTGCTTCAGATGCTCACCCTCGGCCCGATGTAGCTCTAGGGCCAGCTGCTCACGTGCCCGGGCCTCCTCGGTGAGGCGGTCCTGTAGCTCCTCCTGCTTCTGCAGGAGCTCACTGATCTCCTGGTTGTGGCGGAAGGACTCGCGCATGAGCTCAGTCTGGGTGATGCGGGCATGTTCCACCTGACAAGTGACCACACACACAAAAAAGGTTTGATGAAGCCCGGCTTTTTTTTTTTTTAACTCATTTGCTCCCAAAAACGTATAACTATGTTCTATTTTAAATGTGCCAAAGACGTAGTTATGCGTTTTTTTATGCTAGAGCAACTGCAAATAACTGTTGAAGAAATGGTAGTTATTACACAAACGGCCAGCAGAGCAAAATATATCAACCAGGGCCATGTTGAAAAAAAAAAAATTACTCACAATTCTAAATAGATTTGTGAATAATGATGAACCTTGGCTAAATTCTAATGCTAATTGCTGCAAAATGGAACAAAAATATACTTTTCTTCTGATGAAAGAAGAGACTTTAATCTTTCTTTTGTGGGTTCCATGTTTTTATAGCAATAGACCATATTCTGTGGGCCTTGCAAAACCCGTCAAAATCCAGTAAAACGGCCGGGAGTGAAGGGGATTACTTTTATAAAAATGGCTGGGAGTGAATGAGTTAGTCAATTAGTTAATGAATTAATTAATTATAATCTGTTTCATATTTACAATAGAAAATCTTTTGTTTACACTGTGACCAGTGTGTATCCCGTAGCACAACACAAAAACCATAGTATCATATTTTTTCCACTTCATAGTTAAAAGTATAATGATGTTAGGCAAGGTTGTGTTTTGTTGCCATTCCACGATGACTCTTTAACAGATTTGCGTATCTCTGGAGTGC
Organism: Vanacampus margaritifer; assembly: GCF_051991255.1. Taxonomy (NCBI): domain Eukaryota; kingdom Metazoa; phylum Chordata; class Actinopteri; order Syngnathiformes; family Syngnathidae; genus Vanacampus; species Vanacampus margaritifer. Next base: position 11,425,807 of record NC_135448.1, on the reverse strand, counting down.
AAAGGTCTTTTCGTTTTGTTATGCAAAGCAGGAAGTGGTGACATAGTCGTGTGGAAGTCGCACAAAACTCTCATTCAAGTATAAGTGCTGGACCGATTCAATTTTTGGACTGGAGTAAAAATAAAAAAATAAAGACTCTGTAATGGAGTATGAAAGTATAAAGTAAGTCAATTTATGGTATGTGTTTTTTGAGAATTTAACACATGAAGCTTGCAGTTCATAGGCCCGAAATCATTATTTTGCCTGACAAAAAAAACAACTAAATAATGCCATGGACGTGGAATATCTCACTTTTCTGAAACCCATCACTGCTCTCAGTTGATATTTAATTCATCATGTGCATAAATGAAGCTGCAGGGGGTAAAATATTCATCAGCACTTCTCATGCGATGCGTGAGGTGTAAACTTACTGTAAAGGGAGGTGTGGGCAAAGAGATTCTGGAGATAACTTTAAGCAGGTGCCCATTTGTGCGATTATTGACATGCGAGATCTGCGTCCGCACCAGGACGGCGTTCCTCTCCGTCAAGTTGCTATAGACGGGGAAAGGCCGCGGGAGGGGGATCCGAGATTCCACCTCGTACACGTCCTGGTCCTCCCCTTCCACCCAGGTGGAGCTTTGCGTCCTGGAATTCCAGAAGGAGCGGTGGGAATCCATGGCTGCCGCTTTTTTCGATCACCGGGGAAGATTCGCCATGATCCGAGAATGAAGTTGCGTTTGGCTGCCCGGCAACGGTTAACGCGTTCGTGGCTTGGTTGAGCAGGTAAACAGGTCCGACCGCAGCGAGCGGCGAAGAGGAAAAGTCCAAACGGGGCTCGTCATCCTGATTCCATTAACTTAAGCGACATTCCTGAACATGGGTCCTCAGTCCTTCAGTGATCCCCCTACTCCTGCTGACCTTCTTTTTTTCAGTGGAAAAGCACAGATCACATCCCTTTCGTCTCCCCCTCTGGAGATTCCCAAACAAAGCTATATCGCCGTAGCAACAACAAGCTTTTCCCGAGGGCTCCCCCCTCTTTTTAATTGCTCAGTACGGGTGATGGTGAAATGGCATGACGGGGATCCTTCCAGAGTTTGCCCGTCATTCCCGTTCTACGCATGCTCTTAATGTTACTCACCGGGACAGGAGCACGTATTATGCAAGGTTTCCTTATTGACTTGTTCCACACAAAAAAAGGCTCAAATCCAAGACTTCCACGGCTGTTTTCTCCTCACAGTGGTTCATTGACTGCACTGATCAACGGGCTGAAGAATTGTGCTCAGTGAAACCAGGGAGGGAGGGGCGTAGGGAATGAGGGCAAGGGAGGTGTGGCCTCTATTCCCAACACCACCGGGCCATCCAGGTAGAATAGCAAATAGATCTCTCCCACACACACTTTGACACCACTCCCTATCGCACTACTGTGCGCACAAATAATAACCCTTAGACAACACACGCACACACACCCTCCCAGCAACCAAGTCGTCAAACCGGATTCACTCCTCACGCAGTCGCACGCAGTCCAAAAAGACAATAGCTATTTCAAAATTCCGACATGTCATCATTCTCCATGTGTGACATACTGTCAAGCTTAAAACACTTTCCCCCTGGCAAGAAAAACAATTTTTTTTTTCATGTACTGCCAGCATGCATGTGCTTGTCATTCTGATTATTTCCAGTGTGTATGGCTGCTTCATAGTTCATACTGTGAACTTTTTTGACTCTATTGGTTAATTCTAGTTTTGTGTTACTCTATTGGACATGGTGATGTCTACCATGAAAAAAAAGACAAGAAAAGCGATCACTTTCATTTTGTTGATTTCCATTGTGCAATGTGCCGGCTTTCATGAATGACTGTCAAGATAATCACATTATTCATGATATTAACTTTCCATCTTGCATGAGGAAACACTTTGTGGAGACCACTGTGGATTATTTCTGCTGTAGTTGTGTTTATTTCTATTGTGCTAAGTGGCGGTTATCATGAATGTTGTGGAATTTCTGGAACGAATCACAGGCGAAAGGAGTGATCGCATGGATCATGACGCGTACATTGTCATTGCGCATATGCCCGTGCATTTATTTGGGACTACTATGAATTATTTCTCATTGCTGTGTTTATTTCTATTGTGCACCTGGGTGGTTGTCATGAATAACTTGTCATTGCCATTGTGTAAATAAGTGTACAATTTACTTTTTTTTTTTTTTTTTTTTTACTCTATTGGTTATTTTTAGTCGTTCTATTACCTAATATACTATTATCTATTTATTTATATTGTGCACAGTGGCCATTACCATGAAGCAGCAACTTGAAATGCGCTTGGGACACAAGAGCATACAAAAAAAGATCTGTGTGTGAAAGGCCCAAAAAATACAGAACATATGCAAATGTTGTACATTTGACTTTGAAAAATTTAAATATTCTAAATAATCCTTTGCCAGAAGCGATGCACAAAGATGCTGAACAACAGTGACGCCTGGCTTGGACTTGGGTCGCTACAAGCTATTTTTAGCTCACCAAGACAAATGGCACCCAAGCGTGAGTAAGGCATGAATTTCAGCCAGTAGGATGCGGCGTTCACTCGCTTACAGTAACAAGCTCAATGGCCTAGTTAAACTCGACTCAGAGGGGGCGACGCTACACGCAGCGGGCGCACGGCATGGGGGCGGGGGGCCTTTCACCCAGCCGGACTATGATAGGCTGTCTGCCGGTCAGACAAAAGCGCCATGTAAATACAGCTCGTTTCTATGGGCGACCGCTGGGAATGGAGGTAGCTCCTTTGAGTGTGGGGGCATTTTCCAGACAACTTTGTTGAAAGGACCCCATTCTGCAGCTATCGCCACACTGGGAAAACCAATAACTGCTGTCTGTGTGTAAATATACGGTGCACGTGGAGAAGCTTGAAAAAGTACAGTAGCCATTTATGTACCTGGTTGGTGGTGTCAGTGATAACCGTCAGCATCTTCTCCAAGGCCGTCTGTAGGCGACTGCTGATGCCCATCAGATGCTCCTCGTCCTCCCCGAGGAGTGGGCTGTCGCCAGATGAACACTTGGCAGATTGACCTAGTGAGAGAAGAGATATGAATTGTTCCTTATCGCTCTGTTGGTTTCTATTGTGCAAGGTGGTGTTATTATGAATAACCGGAGCAATCCATTGGATTGATACATTGGCAGGAAATGTACTTGTGGACGACAGAGCGGTTCAAGGACTTTATTATAACTACATGGATTATTTCTTAGTTGTTTTGTTTATTTCCATTGTTCGAGGTGGCTGCTCACATGTGCCTGTGCATGCCGTTGATTATTGCGAGTTAAGTTTATTTCCACGATGAAAGATGGTGGTTATCAGTAATAATCGCCAAGGCAAGGTTTCATCACATTCATTTTATGTTGTTGACATTTATTTTTTACTATGAAATATTTTTCATCAATCTGTTTATTTCCACTGTCCACAATGGCACTTATCATGAACAACTGCTGAAAGATTGTATTGTATTAATTGACCACATGTGCGTGAACGAGGAATGAGTAGACATTGTTTTAACTTTAGTATTATTTTGAGTTGTTGCATTTATTTCTATTGTACAAGGTCACGAATAACTAGCAAGAAACATTTGCATTGCAGTATTCGTATGACCAATTGTGAGCGTGCCAGAGGTGGCTAAGTACGCATCAGAGGACTGATACCAACCAAACGTACTAGATTTTAAGTGTCAAGCAGGCGTGTCCCTAAATCCATTACACAATGATTCACAAAGTATAATATTCCCTCAAGTTTTATGGGAAGAATCACTGATTTAAATGTTCAATGTGCAATACCTTTATGAATCATTATTTACATACAGTTTCTTATTTACCTATATTTAAGCAAAGTGGTCATATTCAAACTGCAAAACATTACAGTGGCTTTTTATATCACGCACTACATTAAAATGCAGTTCCAGCAACTGTAGTAGTTGTCTCTCTACTCACAAGTTATTTCGATCGGCGATTAAAAGAGTGCAACATGCCTGCGACGTGGGGTGTGGATGACGAGATAACTTCCACCTGCAGATTTTGCATGTGGAGGCCCATTGTTTCTTCTGCCGCCGCCGTGGTCTTCAAGACGTCCGCCAACACGCGACTGAGCCTCTCATTCGCCCTGCGTAGGACAATTCTGGAAGCAAAAGGAATGCCGACTTCAGAACTCTTTATTCATGCAGGGATGTAAGATTTATGTGATGTTATGTCAGAATCATATCAGAGCCTTTAACAGGCCCAAAGCAAAAGTTTGAAAACAACTGCACTGGTGAATCACTACATTAAAATTGATGCGATCATCACCTTTCGTCGTCCTTGTCGATGGAGTCAACGTCGTCCTGCTCTCCCTCAACTTTTTCTTCACCATCTTCTTTCGCCTGCAGCGGCTGCACGGGAAAAAAGGAGACAACGGACAGCAGTCCCGTCATCGCAGAGCCGAAAGAGTGGCACAGTCGACGAGGCAAATTTAAAATGCCAAGCCGTAAACAGCCACCCTTATGACACAAACACAGACGCACTTGGACTAGTGTGGAGAGAGACACTAGTTTCTTTGTGCTGCCATGGCAACAGGTGCAGCTGGGGGAAAAGAAGCACGGCAGCACCACCAGCTGGAGAGAAGGTAGTAATGCGGATGGCTAAACTTGGCTCTACGCATTTTATGATATAATTCACTAAATTAAATCATGAATAAACGGTAGATTTAATGATGATTTCATGTTTAGTGTCTTTATACTGTATTATTTATGTCCCTAAGAAAATATTACTTCTGTGTTGTTACTTTTTTGCCTTGATAAATCAGAATTGATAATGACGATGACAAATTAAATTGAAGGCTGAATCTGACAGTCTGTGCAGTCACGAAGCCAAAAGCTAATAATGAAAAAAAAAAATGGAAAAAAAGTGATGCCTCGCACGTCAGGAATGAGTTCCTCCAAATCAGTGATAACCAACCACTGTAGGCAGATGAGTGTGCCGTGACAGATAATCAGGTATGCCGGGAGAAATGATCTGATTGTACTTAATTGGTCCAAAAATTATTCACTAAGTAGTACAAATACCTTTTCTAGACGGTCCATCTCCTCCTTCAGCCACACGCCCACCGAGACAGACGTGTTCCCGGGTGCAACCTCCTCCTCGTCTGATTGGGTCTGAATGGCAGTGCTGGTCTGGCAGGTGAGTTTGTTGATCCGGACCAGCTCTGTCTGCTGTGCATACTCCACCGACATCTGGACGATGGCCTGAAGACAGCACGCTGGTATCAGAGATTCTTTCATTTGTGACAGACTGCCCACACAGAACATTTTAGTAGCGGCTTTACACTTTTGGCCACAGGTCTTTGCTGTAAACAAATACTGTGCAGTGTGGCACAATTTCTGGCATAATACCAGCAAGACTGTTCAAATTTGTTGCATTTGTCTGCATTTATAAAAAGAAGAAACTGAAAATGACTTAGGAGATTAAGATTTAGGCCATTTATATATAATTTAATATTCCTTGTTTAATTTATTGGACACATTATTTTGGTTATTTGAGAAATTCTCTCTGCATTTTTTTTTTAAATTTATTAGTGAGTTTTCAGCTAGCTGCAACTAACTTGTGTATTATTTCAGTATATATACTTTTTTTTTGGGGGGTGGGATTTTTCGGAAGTGTTGGGACACAGTGCCTTACTGAACCAAACCGTGACTTTAACACCAAGGTACATACTGAACCGTGATTTGGTTGAAGTGTACTAATTAATAATGTATAGCAATATAAGAGAGCACTTAAGAGAGCATAGAACTATTCCAAGGCCATTTACGACCTAGCAAATCCATGCATGGATATTAATAGCTCAAAGGAGATAAAGTTTCATTCAAATAGAGAGCAAAAAGTAATCCAAATCCATCCACACCCGCACATCATAGCACAGAGAGAACAAGCAAACACCAAACAAGAATGCCAGATCTGCGATTATAACCTCAAATCTCAGAAGTTTGAGGCCGATGTGCAAACCATTACAACATGATGCAGCACTACAATTAAATAAAAAATGTAAATCTCAATCAGGTTTGACAGTGCAGCTTGTGACGCTGCATATAAATTGCACATTTGGCGTCAAATTGAATAAAACTTCATTTGATACGGGAGAGTTAACATGGTCAACGTTGAATCTTGTTTCCTTGTTAAATCAACATTTCAGTTTTTAACTATTGCATCGGAATGACAGCTATCTGAAACGTGACTTCAGAACCTGTATACCAAGGACGGGCAAAATATGGCTCGGGGGGCCGGTAATGCAGCCTAAAATTAGTTAAATAAAATGTGGTTTTATTCATTTCCCTAACAAAATAGTTGGTAGATTAATTTATTGTAAACAATAAAATAATTGTTCACTTTAAAGTTTCAGTTGATTGTAAACTATTTAGACATTTATTTTATTGACACATTTCACATGGATTTATTTTTATTTTTTTACATAATCTAATAATAATAATAATCTGTTTCAGAAATGCAGCCCTAGCAAACAAAAGTTTGCCCACCCCTGATGTATACACACCGCTAACTGGAGAGGAAGTTACACACACTCATTTGATCCATTCCTTGGTAGAGTAAACAAAACAATCACCTACCTTAGCGACTTCCTCCTCCACACTCGGCTTTCCTTGCAGGTCGCCCTGCGAGGCAACACCGGCGGTCTCCGAGGAGCTTGAGGCTCCTCCGTCAGTGCTGTTGATATCCCGTCGCTCTCCCTTCCTCTTCCTTTCACTCTCCAGTTCTTGCCGCAACCTCGTCAGCTCGGCGCGGTGCTGCTCCTTGAGCGTGGCCACTTCTTGGACGTACTCGTTGTACAGCGCCCTCCTCAGCGCCTGCAGCTTGGCGCTCAAGCCCGAGCGGGAGCCCGACGCCCACTGGGACAGTTGCTCCTCGGTGAGATCCTGAAGAAGCCAAAACAAACTATGAAGGGTGTAGAAATGTGCAATATAACAAACCCACCCTTCTGCTCTCGGATCAATACATCACGTTGTTCCTCTGTCTTGTGATGAATTCCTAACAGGGACTCTCAAAGTTATGAGGATTGGAAGAGTGGGGCAAACTAAGAGGATGGCTCGTACTCTATTCGTACACGCAATACAGGCGGATTATGTAACTTCCCACCCTTTTAATCATTCGATATAGGACAGTTCATCCTGCTGCTTCTGGAGCAAAAAGGGAGGGCGGTGGTGTAGGGGATATTTAGGGCACGTTTAGCCCTAAAGGCTGCCACTGCCTCCCCTCGCGTCCACTCAGACTGTCATGCTCTCTTAGTGCCCGTGCACCAATCAGCTCCGTAGTAGAATATAATGATGTGACAAGAGTGATTTTAATGGAGGCAGTCAAACCTTCAGCTCCTCTTGGTGCCCCTCGCCGCTCTCTTGGCTGGACTGTGGGCCACTAGAAAATATGAAAAAACAGTAAGTGCAATATTGGATGTGAATTAATGATCAACATGGTTTGCTTTCTCTATTGTTTGTCTGCAAAAAAAATCCATAGCAACTCATTTTAAGTCTAAAATGTATATACAGTACATGAAAGTTAAACTAAATGGATATATAAATCTAGTACATATTGATTTATCAGCCATGTTGGAACTATTATAAAAACAGGCCAAAAAGACTCAAATATGTAAAATACAGAAATGAATAGTTTATAGGGCACTCATTGTTATACTTTTTTCAGACATTACATTGCGCAAAAGTTAGGCATCACTTCAAAATTGTTCAACGAAAACGTTGAAATGGAATCTGGACACTGTTCAAGGTGCTGTGACCTCACCTGTCCTGGGCTTGCGAGCCAGTGAGCTCCTGCGTTTGCTGCCCTAGCATCCTCTGGTATTGAGCTTGGAGGTGCTCCACCTCCAGCCGGTGACTCTCCTCTAGGTGGCGATGTTTCTCCTCCAACTCTGCCTTCAGCTTTTGGATCTTGGTCAAATCTGATCCACAGAAGTTGGGATTCAATACAGTATTTCCACACTAGATTGCGGTTTACCTACCAATCTCTGTGCTCGTATTTTACACACACATTTTATGCTTGGGATTTATTTATTCATGGTCAAATAAGTTTACAATTTTTTTTAAAAGGTGTGTTTTTAGAAGTTATGTGGAGCAGGGTAAAACTATTTTCAAAAGAGGTATTTCATCTCTCCATAGCACAGATTTATGTGAGAGAGATATTACTTTGGAGAAGAAAAAAAAAAAAAAAGCAAATGGCTCTCATTATTATACAACCACCATTAGCTGACCTTGGTCAACGGCATCCTTCTGGTTGTCCGCCTCCTCCTGCAACAGCTCCAGCTGAGCCGCGTGGATGTGAGTCAGACTGATGCGCTGTGCCTCCAACTGCAGCTTGCATTCGGTCTTAAAACAGGAAAAAAAATGTTTACATGGGTGGGTGGGGGGCGTGGGGAAATACAAATACACCTCATGCTTTTTTTTGTTGCTTTTTTTACAACGCTCTAAGTTGCAACGAGATGGCGCCAAAGCCCTGGCTAATAGGAAAGTAGTAATTGATGTCATTGAAGTACTGTGTGTTAAAGTGATACATCTCGAGTGAGAGACTGACATCTTTTATCAGACATGTACATGTGGAACTCTGGTACATTCTCATCGTTTTGGATTTTGGCCCAGGATACATAAAGTCATTTTTTCCCTCAGAGGGCCATGGAAATGTGTAATCACCTCATCATAATATATGTGCGCAATTGGTGATAAGTACACTTGTTATCTCTGTTAAAAGTTTAAATTTATATTTTATGCCAGTAAATACTACTCGCCTTATAGTGCCACATATAATATTGATTTTGGATTTTGAGTTTGACACCTACAACAACTAAAAATTATTTCCATTGGCATGAATTTGTTGTGGTTTTTGGCTATATGCAGCAGTGCTCGGCCACTGTCCCTTTCGAATAATATGGTTTTCCGATTCAATTATGCAATTTGGCTCATCTCTGGTGATGATATCAATAGCAGTCATAATGCGCCTAATCCCACTTCAATGACACAGTCCAGGAACAAACCAATTACCGGGCGGTAAACATAAAGCAAGGGCTCCAACTCACTGTAATTTATGCATTAGTGCTAATTCGTCCTGGTTGAGCAATTATGCGATTGCTGTTCTGCAGCCTTTGATGTCGGACGTGTTTAACCATTTCAATGGTGGATTTGTTGCATGGCCATATTTTGCCGGCACACAAACAACCCCCCCCCCCCTTTCTTTTTAAATCTGTTCTGGGGTTTACTCAACTGACATTGAAAAGCAACAGGTAGCATTGGTCTTTTAATGCGATATAAAACAATCAAAATAAATTTGAATATCATACAATTTGTACTCAATTCCTAGATTAAATAACATTGTGATTCTTCTGTAATAATTAAAACTTTTTAAGGTGAACTGTAAGACTTCATTAGCTGTAAACTGTAGTCTGAAAAATAAAGGTTTTTAAGAGATGAATATGAAGAATAAGATGTGTCTGTGTCATCAATCTGTCTCCCGTTTTGAATTGAACTAGAGAAATAAATTGAGCTTTCCATGATAATCAAAATGATTGATTTCTACTTTCATTGATACAGTTTAGGCACTTTTCATGATGGCCATATAAATGCAACACTAAAAAAACTGCCTTTGGTATCATTTCTTATTGAAATTTACATCCTCATGGGTCTGTTCCGTGATTCGATAGGTTCTCTGTGGCAAGTGCTAACATAACAAGGAGGAAACAGACGCAGCTTTTTAAAAAACAGAAATAAAAATTGCATTCGCTATGAATATAGGCAACTACAAAAAAAAATAAGGGACTTCAATTACACTCTGGTTTTACTGTAGTCCCATATCAACATTGTACTGATACAACTCTACAGAGCAAGGATGCTCTTTTTAATCTTTTTCCTCCCTCTGGTAGCAACCGTCGCACAAGCCGCACAAACATAAAAACAAAGTCTTGTGTAACTGAGCAAAAACGGGTCTTTTAGCAACTAGAGCGCCGTTACGATTATCAAGTGCCCCGTTAGATGAGCATCAAGTGTCAGTTTCCGCCAGCATAGCAGCAATAAGTGGAGAATATTATTCTGGAAAGGCCTTTCATCATCATGCGAGAAAGTGAATCTGAGGGAGGAAGGCAGAGAAAAATGTGGTAAACGCAGATCTACCTGTTTGATGGTGCCGTCTGCCTGGCAGCCGTCAGCCTCATCGGCGCGAACCTGCCTCTCTGTCTGCATCTCTTTTTCTGCGGCACTTGTAGCTCTGCCTTCTTCCTCCACCTCCTCCTCCTCCTCTTCCTCCTCCTCCTCCCTTTGCCTGGCAGCCTCTGAGGGGCCGCCGCACGCTCTGCGCTCCTGCTTCAACCTCTGACGCCTCTTACGCCGGTTGGAGCCCGAGGCGCCAGTGGCGGGCTTCTGCGGCGAGGCTCGTACTTGCGACGGAGAGGATCGGGGGAGGCTGTGGAGATCCGAAGTCCGCCGACCGCCGTCTCTCTCAGCTTCCGCTGCCTTCAGGAGCGACTGGAGAGCTTCGATCTCTCCTCGTAGGGAGCAAATCTGAGAGTGCTGGTCGTCTCCTTTTGTTATTTTAGCCTCCTCCAGCTCGCCTTTCAACACTCCAATTTTATTCTCGGCAACCTCGAGTTGCTCAGTGACTTCTGAAAGTCTCACCACGAGGCTTTCCTTCTCACTCATTGTTAGGTTAAGATTCTCCGTGAGTTTGGCCGAGTCATTTTCCACAGCCTCTGCGCACCTTTTGGCATTTTCGCCCTCCAGGTCAGCAATTTTGGCCTGGAACTCGAGCGCTTCCTTCAGTGTCCTCTCCTCCAGTTGTGTCTTAGCCTCAATAAGGCGGGAGTACTCCTCCTTCAGCTCTTGGTAGTTGACTTCAAAGTTCTTTTTGGCCAAGGAGAACGTGGTCCGCTGCTTTTCGATCTCCTCCCTCAGCTGGGCGGCGACCGTCTCCATTTCCAACATTTTTGCGTCATTTTCCAGCTGCTGCTCCTTCCATTTGCGCTCCCAGTTTGGCTCCGCCTCTTGAAGAACCTCCATCTTCTTCAGCAATGTTTGGTTTTCGTTGTCCAGCCTGGCGCGCTGCTCTCCTCCCTTCCGCAGATCTACAAGTTCCACCTGGAGCTCCTGCAGCTGCCGCACAAGCTCGTCCGCTTTGGAGCTGTGCAGGGCCAGCTTGAGATCTTCCTTCAGGCCGAGGATTTGGTGCAAGAGCTCCTCTCGTTCACCGGAGAAGGCAGCCTTTTCGTTTTGCAACAGATGTAGCTGGTCTTTGTAAGTGAGGCGCAGATCATCCAGAGATTTTTGGTGTTTGATGGCAGCTTCGTTAAGGAGGTTCTCGGCGTTGAGGAAGCTCTCTCGGCGGAGCTCCTCCCGCAGGAGCGTGAGCTCCTCCTCGTGGCTGAACAGCATCTGAGTTCGCAGTCTCTCCAGCTCGGCCTCCTGCGACTCGGCCATGCGATCCAGCACGGCGTCCTTCTCACGTTCCAGCATCTCCAGCTTGATCTTGTAGTTGGTCGTCTCAGACTCATGTTGGGCCTCGACCTCGAGCGCCGCCTCCCCGGCGGCGGCCAGCTGGCGCCGTAGGTTGTCGGTGGTCTCCAAAAGGCGCCGCATCTCGCTTTGTTGCGTCTCCTGCGAGACGAGACCATTGGACACCTGCTCGGCTTTTTCCCTCGCTGAACGGAGATCGCAGCGGAGGCTTTGGAGCTCGGCCTGGAAGTTCAACTTTTCTCGGTTGAATTCACTTGTGGATTCGGCTAACATTGCTTGAAGCTCCTGAATCTTAACAGTGAGTGATTCCTTGATGGTCGAGTTTTGTCCTTTCAGAAGCTCTACTTCAGCGAGATGTCGCTCTAGCTCGACTTTTTGACGCTCCATCTCTGCGTGATGCTGCGCCGTGGCTTGCTCCATACGTGCCGTGTTCTGGAGGTTGAGCTCCTGTTTCATGTGAACAATCTGCTGGCCATACATCTCGTCGAGCTCGGCCCTGAGTAGGTCCAGCTTCCGCGCAGTGTCCTCCTGCATTCTTTGGACGGTGTCGCCTTCTGACAGGCTGTCCCGGTGACAACGCTTTTGAAGATCCTCGACCGTTCCCATGAGCTGCTTGATCTCATCCGAAGACATTTGCTCCTTCCGCCGGGAGCTGGCGAGCTCACTTTGACAGCTTTGCAGGTCGCCTCGCGCTTTCTCAAGGTGTGATTTACAACTCTCCATTTCCACTTTACTGCTTTCTAAATCACGCTTAGTGTTCTGCAGGTCGCCCAGGCATTTTTCTAGCTCTGATTCCTTTGCGGCCACTCGCTGTTGGAGGCCACGCAGGCTTTGACGTGATGACTCCAGCTCCTCCTCGAGCCGGCCGAGAGAACAATCCCGCTCGGAAATGACTCTCTCTTGCTCTGCTATAATTAGGTCCTTCTCATCCGAAGCTTGAATATCATTGGCCGAGCGTCCTAAAATGGCGATTTCCTCTCGGAAAAGGTTCAGAGACGCCGTCTGCTCGGATAGCAGCAGATTCTTCTCCTTCAGCGTGGTGGCCAGAGTCTCTTCAGCCGCCCTAAGTTCGGCGAGAGACTGATCTTGATTCATGATGACCTTTTCTTTCTCTGCGATGAGCACATCCTTCCCGTTTAGCCTTTGTGTGAATGACTCCTCTGATCTTCTCCCTGACTACAATAACAGTCAGGTATTAGACATACAAAAGCAACACTGACCATTCATTACATACCCTGTAATTCCTCAACAAACGTTAACGAGTTGAGCCCATTCCGACTCTGCTGCTAACCAAAGCAGCCTTAAGTGCAGACACTTCTCTGTTCCTCCAAGTCTGCCTCGACTCGAGCTGCTTCTACACATTTCATATTCCAATTTATTTTGCTTTACACTCCATTATCACTTGATATACAGTGTTTAACTCTCAAAAAGCTAAATAAATAAATAATAGATCATGATGTGTTTAACAATGGCTCTTTCAATTCCAGTGAGCTGTTGACATTTCACCATTTTGAACAGAAACAATTTCAAACTGAATTCACCTTTTTTACAACCCAATTTAAAAATAACACTAAAATGCCCCCCATTTAAGGAAATGTTGGAAATGATTAAGGAAGATCTCATGGAACTCACCAACTCCATGTCGTTGATTTTGCGCTGCAGCTGACCGATGAGCTCCAGTTGCCCATCGCACTTCTTTTGGTTCTTTCCAGCTTCGTTGTTGGCCTCCTCCACCTGCAGTTGATACTGCGCCAGCTGCTGCCTGGTCTGCAGAAGGTCCGCAGCCGTGCTGCTGTGGCTGGTGTTCCGCAGGGTCTCGCCGGCCTGCAGCTGGAAAACGTTTGTAGTATCATCATCAGAAAAACTGTCATCTGTATTTACAGTATGTATTTCTGGAACGTATTCTGGATAATGTAGTTGATGGATCATTAGGGTATTTCGACAAAAGCACATCATAGGAATGTGAAGACACCTGAGAAATTTGTTTAAATGGTACAAAAAAACATGATTAATACATCTCTCCTACCTGCTGGAACTGAATCTGCAGCTTTTGGCTCTGATCCGTCAACGCCAGGAATTCCTTCATGATCTCATCTTTCTCCTCGCGAGCTTGCTGGAGGTTAGAGGTGAGCTGGGTGATGATGCCGTCCCTCTGCTTCAATGCGGCCTCAAACTCCTGCAGCTGGTAGCAAGAAGTTATGAATGAGGGCAAACAATGAAAGTCGAACCCATGGTGTGGGGGCAATCAATGACTGTGCTTCTTTTAATGATCTTCTCTTGGACGAGCAGTGCACGCCAAATAAGGACAATGGATTAATAGTGATTTTGAGTTCATTGAAATTGGTTCTTTTCTATGTACTGTACAATTTCCATAAAAGGGGTGCATATCCTCACCTTAGCTTAATTGCATCATCATATGTTTCAGATCGAATGAATATTTACCTTCTGTACACCTTCCGTTCCAAATGTGGCTCGTATTTCCTCGAGCTCCTGACTCAGCTCCTCCACTGCTCGTGTCTTGGCTGCAAGTGCCTCCTTGACGTCCTGTATTCTGCCTCCCTTTATCACCTCTCGCTCTGCCTCTTCCTGAAGGGTAGGTAAGAGCTATTAGAGCATGTGCAGCTTTTCGCGAGAAATATGAGACGGAGACAGAGGGCTGGTTAGTCAACAACCAAGCGCTGCGGCAGTAGGCTTTAAAAGCAGAGAGCTTTGTAGATGATGGAACATGTGCCTCTGGTGTTAGAAATACAGGTCAAAATGAACTGACAGAAAAGTACTGAGTGTTTGTTCTGCAGTAGGTTTAGTATACAGTAATCTCTCACATATTTGTGGTTCACCATTACTGACACCTTAACAACTGATACAGGAGTCAGAACCAAATCCTAGCACCTACATTTAGCAAGGGCAAAAAATAAAACATGTCATGTCATGGTGTCAATGTGACCTTGAGGCACGTAACCATCACCAAAGCACCAGGTAGAAGAATACAAAAATTAGTACAGAGTTAGTACAGAGTCATTGCTATGTGGCGAGGCTGCGGGGGGGCGGGGTAGTATCTTATTCTGTTAAGCGAACGGACAGTCAGCGGAGGCGGGTTCAGCCATCAGGGCTGATCGGATTACCGTACCCAAATAAAATCCCCGGAGGAGGACGTCATTAGATTGGCCATCATCTCACGGCAGCCGTTGACCTGCTAATTCACAACGTGTCAGCCAAACAGGAAAGAATCACTCGGATGAAGGCCGATTAAATTGGCAGTTATTTGCAAGTCTCATTTATGACAAAAGGGGCGAGAGTAGGTCCATCTCTGGGGAACCTGGGAAAAACATACTTTCACGCACTAATCCCTAACCCAGGTGCAATGAAATCATCCAATTTTAGTGGCCCAAAAACGATTTACTATGAATAAAGTATCTTTGTTCAACTAGCTATCTAACTCTCTTAAAACATTTTAACATCATCTGCTATATTTATTAAACAACATTAACGGATTAATTGATAGTCTATAATTCATCCATCTACCTACTCGCAAATATCTTACCTCAGAGGAATAATCTTCTGCCGTCGTTGACACTTCACTCTCGGGCTGCAACACAAAAAGTTTATATTTGTTATTTCATTTTACAGGATTGTCGCAATATTTAAAGAAAGTTGGATACAAATGAGCCAACTTAGAAATCCAATACAAACAAAATTAGATTGTGCACAGATGCGCAAATAAATGGACTAAATCGGCCTTAAATTGTGATAAAAAGTCGGTCAGGCAGAAGGCCGTCTGTTTCCATGGCAACCACTGCTTTTGTGAGCATCAAATATACATGGAGTTCTGGGACAGAGACGTAATAACGGTAGAAAATATTGTTGACAACAAGGACTTTTGCTGTGAAAGTATAAAAGCATAAATGCAACAAGTTTGGCAACAAAAAATGTCCTTACATTTTGTTTTTGGTGTTGCTGAAGGCAAGCACC
The DNA here is from genome assembly GCF_051991255.1 of Vanacampus margaritifer. Taxonomy (NCBI): domain Eukaryota; kingdom Metazoa; phylum Chordata; class Actinopteri; order Syngnathiformes; family Syngnathidae; genus Vanacampus; species Vanacampus margaritifer. Next base: position 11,410,336 of record NC_135448.1, on the reverse strand, counting down.
CAATCTGAGACATACACTTAAAAAGCTCCCTTGTGTGTCATAACTTGAGAGAATGCATGGAAGCATTTTCAAACACTTACTTTATTAAACGGGATCCAGCAGAAATGGTAGCATTATTCTTAGGTCATGATTTTAAAGACTAATGCTAAATGAAATTTGAAAAAGAAAAAAAAACTGCTTCCGATTAAAGCTCATGTGTAAATTTATGCCCTAGAAAAAAAATTTGGCAAAATACAAACCCAAATTGTCTGCCTCAAACTAAAATGGATGACTTCCTGTTCAATTTCTGGCATAGGTCCTTGAGACTTTTGTTATTGTTATGATGTCCACCCAATTTAATGTTGATTGGTAAAATAGTGTAAAATCAGGCTTTAATAATTCCATCATACCTCTATGGTATACGTCTGGTCATGCTTGAAAGTCTCCCCACTGCGAAGCGTCTTGGAGAAGCTCAGCTCAGCGGCGGCTGGCGCCTCTTCATTTGCTTCCCGCACTCCATGTCGGCCACCGAATGAGTCGTCCTCCCTGCCTGTTGAGCGGTCCGGCTCCAAACTTCCCTGCCAGTCCTCCTCAGGCTTCTTTTTCTTCTTCTTCTTCCTCTGGGAATCGGCGTGAGCCTTCCGTTGACGGTACTCAGCCAGCTGTGAAAAGAAATACAGATGTCACAGAAAAAGGGTGTTTATGGACATTTTTTTTTAAAGTTTATTCCATCCAAAGCTAAATGAACTTACTCTTTGTCTGCACAGTTTGGGGAAAGGCAAGCGAAACATGTCATCGACCGCGTTGGGAGCATCCATGTAACATGCAATGCATGTCTTTTGCTCTTCCAGCAGGTGCTAATCCCGACTAAAGGATTACACTTCAAACCATGTCAACGATCAGTTTAAACTGCCATGAAACTTGACGTCTATCTTGCTCTTCTTTTCAACCGGACACTAAAAAATTTCACTCAGATCATCATCTCCAACTAGTCAATTACCATCGCATTTCTGTCTTAAGTTTCATCCATTGCTGGCAGATGCGTTTAATGTTGAGCCGACATGTGCACCGGCTAATACGTCCATTTAACTGAATTAGATCACTTGAACCAAGGTACACCTAATCCACAGCACACTGCAGCCAGATTTGGGTGAAGCCACGGCATCGGGGAGAATGTCAAAAAATTCCACATCAGAGCCTTATAAGATGTCCCAGCTACTCGATGTCATTGGCCTGAAGCCAGTAACTATGTAGAAGATGGGATGGGATGGGATGGGGTGGGGGGTACAGTCTGCTGAGGGATGTCTCCATCTGGGCTAGCAACATATGCTGTCTTGTGTTGTAAATACACAGCAGCAGCAGGTTGAGAGCAGGCAGCGTTATGTGCTCATGATTCATATTAGTAGAGAAAAATGACCCACAGCTTTAAAATCGATGCAGAACATTTGCGGTTTGTCACCTGATACATTTTGAGGCGACAAAGCAATCCCGTGATGTATCAAGATTTCATTTATTTTGCACAGCATGCCCACTGCTGTTTTTCAAGACTATTGAAACATAATAGCGCTAACAGTAACACAATTTTTTTATTTATGTACACTTTGTCTCCAGCTGGTAACACAATGGGTCAGAATCCATCTTGACAATCTATCTTGTTCTTCAACGTCAAGTAGCGAAGCAGCTCACCATGTCCTGTCATGATTATTCCATGAAAGCCGTATAGCAACTTTTTATTTGGACTCAATGTTTCCCTACAATCTGTCCTATTTTTTTTTAATTTCCTAGCAGCAAACCATGAACTCTCATTACTATTTCACGACACCAACATAGGGGATTTCCTTGCAGCACTAATGTGACTAATATGACACCAGCAATACAGGTAGTTTCCAGCTTTGTTACAGTTTTCATGGCAATCTAACATAATTTTCAATTTCCTAACTGCACAGGAAGCAAGACACACCTATTGGATTTTTACATTTAAAAAAAAAATAACTACAACCCAATCCGTTTACATAGGGGCTTTTATATTGGGTCGTGTATTAGTGACTTAATTAGCACGGGTGCTAATTGACCCAGCAAAGGCATCAGAGGTCTGGCATGAGGGGATATGTGTCCTGTAAATCCTGTTACACCTGCCTGCCAGCCTCCCAACAGGGGAGGCGTCGGAAAGCCTCTACTTACTTGGCGATAATACACTCACTTGAAGCACTACGGTTTTAAACAAACAATGGCGTTTCTCATACAGCATGACATAAGGCTTGCACTGTGTGGCGAGCTAGCAGCGGTTACAGGGTACTAACCCCCTGTTAAAGAAGGGGGGCACTTTAGGACTGACAGCTGTGAAGGGGGGGTTAAGTGTGTGTGTGGGGGGGGGGGGGGAACAGCTGACAGACCCCAACAGAGAGCATTAAAGCTAAACACAGTTGTTGCAACGTTAACTTTAAAGACAGTTATGCTAACACAGTGTAACACCACTGGAGGAGTCCTACCTTTGCTTTGCCGGTCTCGAGTTTCTTTTGCCGCTCCTCGTCCTCCATGGTCTCCGTGGCTAAAACAAACGGAGAGGGAATCACAAATAATGTGGTGAAGTGTGTAGGGGCCGCGCCGGCTTCCAGTCGGCCACCGTTCGCATTCTCTCAGGGGTTGCCTCCTTGTTGGCAGTCGGTGGCCATGTTGTTTCCACGTAAACATGACACCCCGCCGTGATGACGTCTGATAGGTGGCTCGTAGCCACGCCCTCTGCATTCCACTGGTGTTGCCTTCACGGTCTTGCAGAATTGTTGTCAATGGTGATACTTTTAAAATTATAATTAAAGAGTTTACGTATAATGTTTGTTGACAACACAGCAGGTGCTAGGCGCAAACAATGACAAAAAACGTGTTCAGTTTGCCGCCTATATACACCAAAATCAATGTTTAGGTTGCCAACAGAACATGTGGACGAAGAGCAGGATAAATCTAGAGTTGGAGTAGCCATTTCCAAATGGATCGACTGGCAACTAAACCGTCATCAGTTTATCTGAGTGACATTGTCCAGTATAAAATGATGGGTTGAGTTGGTACTACTTGTACATCCCACGCATAGATTGGTGTATTCTTATCTAAAGCAAACAGTCGTGAACTTGGGTTTTAAATTGGACATTGATTTTAAATGGATCCGGCAAATTGGTGCTGTTGTTGATAAAAAAAAATTTTAATTGTATCTTAGGCAGCTGGATAAAGTAAAACCTCTCTTTTCCCAACAGCACTTGGAAACAGTAATCCATGCCTTTGTTACATTTCGGCTGGGTTATTGTAATGCACTTCATTTTTGGAGTCAGCCAGTCCCTACCTCGTGCGTCTACTATTGGGGGAAGGAAGAGATCGTATAGTTACGTATATCACAAAGAGAAAACGTTAAACAGATCTGTATAGTTTGGTATTGTTTACACAAGTATATTGTGTCTTAGTAGTTTTTCAACAGTAGACCTGGATTGGGCAACCTATGCTCTGTGAACGCTTATGTTCTGAGCCCACCCCAGTAATTATACAAATAAAACCTAACAGGAAATGTTATGAAAAGCCTCCCAACCTACAACCGCTCGTAACACAAACATTTGTTTGATCATTGTATCTTAATTTGCTGTACATTTGGTAGTATTGCCTCAGGGGAGACTGCTCACACCTCAAAGTGGTAATACTGGTGAATGTGTTATTTGTATTATGCCATGGGGAAAAAAATACAAAAAAGAATGTATTTTGTATTAATTGCCTGTGTTTTTCTCCTGCCTCAATTCATTTATGAAGTGATGAGAACTCATTGTTCTCCCTCCAAAAGGACTGTTGCTGTTTCTATGGTAACAGACAGCGAGCTGTCCCAGTTCGAGAGGCTGCCTTTTTATTACGTTTCGTTTTTGTGTGTGAAGAAAATGTTCAAATCCCCCCGCCGCTCAGGTCGAATTACATGAGAGCTGTTGCAATATAGTCATCTCGAGAAGGTTCTGTTCCCTTCTAACGTACCTGCAGCAGCAGATGAGGACGACGGGGACGCTCTGTGTCTTCGGTTGATGGGAGTGGAGCAACTTATCGTCTGACAGATCTTGAATTCCACCCATCTTCTTTTAGACATGCCGTGTCTAACTTGATGCCACCTGTGTGAGCAGTTAGTTTTTGTGCAGCAGCTGCAGCAGCAGAAGGAACTGTGGGGCATTTGAAAGTTTAGGCCCCAGTCTGAATTATTCATTCACCAAGGGAGTAATGTGTCAGCAGCCCCTAAACACGAGCAGCATATAGAATTCGACTATTGGATGAGACTTTGAATAAAAGTAGATAAACACCAAAAAGTCATCATGGTAGACTCATGGTAAATGCATCCAATGATGATAATAATAACAATGCTTACTTCCTTTTTATTTCTTTTTCTTAGAATCACCCTTACTTGAATCTTATTCCACGCAGGAGTGAAAGCTGTTTTGCATTATGAATAGCTTGTGCTTCGGTTAAAATATTCATAAGTGGAGGCCCTCATCAGTGTTGAGAGCCAAATGATCAGTAGGTCTGTGAGTCGTGGAGCCAGCATAAGGAAAAGAACATCATTCAAACATGTGCTGTGAACTAAAAATTGCAAATTAACAATACAATAGTGGCTGCAATTTGGTGATTGCGCCCACTCAAGTCCGCAAAATGATTTGCAATAAATTACTATGTTGTATTATTCTAAAAAGTACAAAGTATAGCAACATATGGGTGCCGTTGCACAAATAAAACAAACATAATAATACAATGTCAGCCCCTACTTTAATGCTTGTCCTCATTAGGTTTGTAGGTGAGCTGGAGCCAAGGCAATCGGATTTGGTGGATTGGTAGCCGGCCAATCACAGGGCACATATGGACAAGCAACCATACTCATATTCACACCTTTGGACAAGTTTGAGCAGTGATTCTCAAAGTGTGGTACAACTACCACTATGGTATTTAAAAGAATCACTGAATTAAATACAAATAACATTAATAACATTTAAAATAATGCGACAGCGTATTAGGGCCACGTATAAATATATTTTTTGGAGGGCAGGGGCAATATTCCGAGAAAGAAATTTAGCAAATTTGCCACTTAATAACAAATTTACGAGTTTTAATCTTGCAATTTTTTTCTCTCTAAAAAAATATATTTATACGTGGCTCTAATACGCCGTCATACAATGCAATCAATCAAATTATAAAGAAAATTGCAACTATGCCTATAAACCCTTTAAACTTTTTTTTTTTCTTAATACGTTTAAGCACAATTCAGTTGTATTGAACTTTTACGTATAGCCAATAAATTTGAATGCAATCCTTAAAAACTGGTTGTTTCAAAACATTTATTTGGGTACAAATTTTAACTTTTACATGCAACACAGTTTAATGGAGTATGTAAGTTGACATTTCTTATAGTAATGTCCAAATTGCATGATGCTACAGTGGCTAATCTGCATCGTTTTTGATAGATGTACATTAATTATTCATTGTTAATCGTTATGGTGCTAGTTGGAGAGGGAATCATTTCTATAAATGTTTTTTGGAATGTGAGAGGAAGCCGGAATGCAAACGCCACACTGTAAGTACTTTATATTGTAGATAATTGTGTAATTGTATTCGATTCATGCATTCGATTCCTTTTCATTACTACCATCTGGTCTGTTGTTAAATAATGATGGTCACAAGATGGCGCTAGTTACTTCGCGGGTGACCAATCAGCCGAGAAAAAGAAAAAGAAGAAAAAAAGAAAACCAAGGAAGAAGAAAAGGCAACTACATTCCATTCAACATGTCACCATGCTGAATGTCCGCTGGTACGCAAAAACAAAAATATTTTGAATATCTAACGCCATTCACTTGTTATATTCCTATTTAACGCTGACGTTTTGTAGTCTCGAAATGCAGTGGCGCTTAAATTTAGCTTGTGTTTCCGTGAGGCACTCGGTAGGTAAGGATGATGAACTTGAATGATCTTATCTTATTTTTTGTTGTTGCTGTTTTATATGCAATCAAATCCATTCCTGCCTTCAAATATTAAGTACAATTCATAACTACTTAAGCATGACCTTAGGCGTAAAGGAAAAGCAATAATATCTAAACTTTAGACAAATGAAAGTGACTGAATTTAGAACAGTTGACCTGATGTTTAAATAAAAATTTTGTGTCATACAATACTTTCATCAAAATATGATTGTTATTATTATTATTTTTATATTACTTTTGCCTACATATCTATTTTCAGGTCTCAAGGTGCTTGCGAGGATATCTCATAGATGAAAAATGGCTTCTGGGTTCAAAGCATTCATTGGCCTCCACAGATTAGCTCAACAACCTTTTAAATGCATTACCGTACAGTCCGCGACAACTTCCCCTCTCTTGAGGTTTTACAGTGTGACACCGAGCAAGGATGATACCAATGCATACCCTGAGAATGAGTCCCTGCTGGAGAACTTGGATCTGTTGGGTGTGGATGTGAAGATGGCGCGCCAGCGTCAGCCCGGCGTTCTCCGTAGAGGCGTCACTAACGAGCAGGGCCTGGCTCGGTTCCTGCAGAACAAAGGTGCCAGCCGCCAGACCATTGCCAGCATCATATCGCGTTACCCTCGGGCCATCACCCGCTCCCTGGACCATCTTGAGCAGCGCTGGCAGCTGTGGAAGAACATCTTACAGACGGACAAGGAGCTTGTGGGCATTCTGGAACGCTCGCCCGAGTCGTTCTTCCGCTCCAGCAACAACGGCAACTTTGAGAAGAATATAACTTACCTGTCTTCACTGGGGCTCAGCAACAAAGACCTCCATCGGCTGATCGGGACTGCACCGCGTACCTTCTCAAACCGGGTGGAGCTCAACAAGCAGATGGTGCGGTGCTTGGAGGACATCTGCGTCCAGCTTGGCGGGACTGATCCTGAGGAGTTTGCCAAAGTGATCATATCCAAAAACCACTATATTCTCATCCGGAGCACAAAGAGACTCAAGGCCAACACCAATTACGTGCGAACGACTCTGAAACTGACGGATGCAGAGCTCCTGGCCTATTTGCAAGGGCCAGGTGCGAAAATCTTGGACATTTCCAACGAGTACCTGAAAAATAACATGACCAGTCTTCAGGGGAGGCTGCTCGCGCTGGGCTGTTGCGAAGAGGACATCAAAAAGCTGGTCATGGGCTATCCGATGGTTTTGTACATAGGGGCGACGACGCTGGGCACAAAACTGGACTGTCTCATAAAAGGAGGAATCATCCTGAAGCAGATCCTGGAGAAGCCTAAAGTCTTGGACTACGGCACGAAGAATGTCACAGCCAGACTAGAGGAGCTTCGTGCAATCGGCTATGACTTCCAGGCGAACGGCATCGGCATCCTGGACTTGAGTCGGAAGCGATTTGGAGCTAAGATGGAGAAACTTGTCACTTGCACCGATGAGTAAATGTAGCTTATTATGTTCATTTAATGTTGTCCATTAAAATTGGCTTCCAGATCACATATTTTGCTTTGAGAGAATTATAGAAATCCTCCACTATTTACTTTGCCCTGCCATGAAAAACAGTAGTTGCTATTTACATTTTACTATTTCATTTGATATTTTACCTGTTTCGAATTTAGTTATAGTTGTGTAGATGTAGGTGTAACTATGTTAACTTAGTATAGCTTGATGAGTAATGCTTTTGTCCCCTTTGTTATCTGTGAGAAAGTTACTAAGTTTATTTTATTTATCTAAGAAGTCTAGTTTCTGTTCGTTAGAAATCCGGTTTTTGAAAGTTCAAGGACAAGCTAGCATACTGGGAGGGGAGAGCCGTTTTCCTGGGAAACATTGTTTTTTTTTCTAATAAAAGTCCCATGTCTGAGTGAGAGGACACACATTTGGAGAGAAACATGGCTTGGTGAAATTCCTTTGTGTCATCAGAAACTTTCTGATTAAAAACCTTGCAAGGACCCTCTTCACGAGATCTCAACTCTGATTTATTTGAACACGCAAAAGATTACAAAAACAGGTAATCTAACAAATGCTATTGCTCAGGATGGATGCCACAAGATGGCAGCAAAATACTTTTTTTTTTTTCAATTAAATAAGGCTAGCCCATGTGCCACCAAACCTTACTTGGCCTCCAGTTTGATACACACTGAAATGACACATTTGATCAACAACCTTGAATTATGTTATTATGTACAAGTTGGGGACAGATTCCACAGAAAATAATGCAATCAAGTGAATTCATGAGTACAATAGGGAACCATGAATAGCTCCTTAAGTTAAGGTTAAGGAAAATGTATTGTTTTTAAACATACTGGTACATGACTATTTATTTTTTTACTTTTATACAGTACTGTACAGTATATGGCCACCAGGTAGAGTAACAGCACCATCTAGTGGTCGTGATACTCTGAGTGGTTCAAACTGACGTCATGTTTACGTCTCGTTTATGAATCATTTCTAGAGCAAAGGGGAAAAAAATCTAAAGCGAAGAGAGCATACATTTTGTCTTCATCGTCAAGTTTTATTTCTCCTCTATTTTCTTCCAATTAAGTTGTGCAGGTCATAGGTCACGAGTGATGAAAAAAGTTTTGAAATCATTTATATTGGTCTATTTTATTTATTTATTACAAACCTGAACACGCTGTGTATTTGTATAAATCCCAGCAACCCTTTAGTTTCTCTCTCGGGTGATTTTTTTTCTGTCTTTTTTAATTTTTTTTTATAATGGAAACAGTTTGGGGTATGTCTTGTGTGTCTATATATAGCGTTTATGGACAGGACGACGCTCAGAACCTGTCAGCCAATCACAATCCAGTGGATCCTCAATCTGAATAAAAGACGGCAGCAGTGTCTTTACAGCTCAAATTTGGTCTCGAAATCCAACAGAACCACACCAGACGCCACTTGTTGAAGTTTTTTTTGTTGTTGCTTTAAATCTCGAGAAAAGCTAAAATGACTACGTTTCGCCAAAAGCTGCTCGTTCTCTCGGCGCTGACAAGTTGGTGTGCGCTCGGTTCGGTATCAGCGTGTCCCGCCGTGGACGAGGCGTACGGAGCCGTGGTCAACCTGCTGCACCCCGGCCAGCAGCACTCACTTCTGGACGAGGAGTCGTTGGTCGCTCTCTTTAATAGGCTGGAGAACCGTGTGCAGTGTGGAGAAGTGCCGTGTGGAAAGGTAGTTTTTTTTTTTTTTTTTTTTGGTAGTCCACCTGTCCGCGGAGCTTGGGTGAGGCGCCTCAGGTGCGGTGCTAAGGGATCGAGGTCCAAAAGCTGTTAACGTGCTGATATTGCGATAAAAACTAAGGATATTTTTTTCTTTTTTGTTCAAGCTTAAGAATGCTCGTGGGGATATATATATATATATATATATATATATACATTTTTTAAACTTAGAAGGCAAGTGTGTATTTATTTTCATTATATTTTATTATATATTTTAAGTCATTGCTAACAAAACATTTTGTTTAATTAATTTGAAATTCATCATTTTTACCTTTGACATTCATTGGACATTTTAAAATAAAATGTATAGAACTTTTAATCATACTTTAAATATTTTGTTTTGTTTTTTAATTTTTTGGTGTTTTTAGTTTCACTATCTTAAAGTAACCAAATATAATAATCAAAATTATATTATCGTATGTATTAATGTCTTCATTATTACAGCAACATAGTTAATACCATTAAAAAAAATATTACTTTACTTATTAGTGTATCAATGATTAAAGCAACAAAATATTAAAGAGAGTAGTAGTAAAATAATATTTATATTAATATCAAACTAAAAAAAGAGGAAAACATCCTATTTATAAACTTTTATTTTATAAATAATCATTTTATAAAAAAACATTTTATGTATCGTTATTAAAGTTACAAAATAACATTTATCTTAATGTATATGATTGTAGTGACACAATAAGATAATTATTTGTTGTTATACTGCATAAGCGTATATTTTACAACCTCACACACACACACACAAATATGTCTACATACATCATACATATATCCAAAAATACATATGCAATTTATTTTAAAAAAGTGCATTTTTTTATACATTACAACATTTTTGAAGTTTGCATTACTTTGTTATTTTATTTATTTATTTATTTTAAATTGCATGGTGGGCAGGACTAGTCTCACAGGGTCGTATGTGGTCCACCAATTGTAGCTTTCCCACTTTAATAAAATACCTCAATTTCTATGGAGTTAAACGTTAGTGAGCATGAGGTCAGTGAGGCTTAAGTGTCATTATCAGCGTGAGAAGTCCTTGAACTTGTCGCATGTCAGTGTGACCGCAGTAAAAGGAAAGCGCGACGGATTGTGCCCACTGACAGAAATAAAAGGAAACATTGCCTGCCCTGCGGGAGATAAATGACTCACGAGCAAGATTGCTTGCTGTGTCAAACCCTTGAGAGGTTCAATAAATCGATAACTGTTAATTGATCTAAAAAAAAGAAGAAGAAGTTATCAGACAAATCACTGCCCTTGAAAAAAAAGCCTGTTATGTGCATGTATCAAAAGGTTAAACTTTTTTTTTTTTTAACTTGTATATGGAGATTTAAACTCCTTCATTTAACAGTAAAATGTATCTCCGGAGGTCATCACCCCTGAACCTCTGACTCCAGAATCGCCCCTTGCACGGGGTGATTAATTAATTAATTACAAAAAGATATTTTCATATGTAGAGTATAAAAGCAAAACGTTATCAGAAACATATAGTAAATACTCTCCCATGTGGGTCACGCTACTATTAACTAGCACCGCTAATGAAAGGCGATGAAGCTGATATGACTGACAGTTGCAGTGACTGATGTCTTATGCTTGAATATTGGTCCAACCTGCTGTCGTGGTTCCCAAAATGCAGTTGTTGACAGCGACATACACGTATCGATACTATACTTCAGTATTTTTCTGACAACTTGTACTTTTACTCGCTACAGATACTGTACTAGCTAACTCAATGCTAACAATGCAAAAACCTATAGACAGTAGGGGTGTGCCCAAAAAATCGATTCTTATAAGAATTCTCATTTAGTATGATTCAGAATCGATTTTAAATGTCCCAAAATCGATTTTATTTAAATTTTATATACATATATATATATATATATAATAAGTCTTGCCTTTGTTTGTGTGTGCCTTTATTGGGAGCGCTGTTCATGTTGTACCCGATTTGGCCTCTTAGGGGCAGTGTGGTTCCACGCGATTTGATACGCTGTTAAGTTGTAGCCAAATTAGAGAGTAGAAGGAAAAAGTCCCGATCAAGTTATTACAATAAAAGTTTTTTTTGCAGCGTGGAGATGTTCTTTTGAGTGATAAAAGTGCCGCGAGTAGCGCGCTAATTAGCATTAGCGAGTCAGACTGAAGTGAATCATTACGATTCCTTAAACATCTATAAATTGAAGCAAAAATCATTGTCAATCAAATAATTTCGAATCAAAAATCGATTCTGAATCAAATCGCACACCCAAAAATCGGAATCGAATCGTGAGACATTCAAAGAGTCCCACCCCTAATAAGACAGGCTAACTGGGATTAGCATAAATATAATAATGATACACTTTCAAAGAACACACAAAGAAAAGCAAAACATACAAACTGAGCACATGACAACACTCACAGGCATGTATTCTCTCTGCTCAGTGAAAATAAGCTCAGTTAGGGACCTTCTTTGCCTCTTCTGCTCTTAATAGGGCTGCATGTCTTCCAGTACTCTTCAGGTTTTGCCTAGCATGTTTCACCACGTGTACTTGGCCACTACGATGAGATGTGATATGATTGGTTAAAAATGTGTTTTTACTTTTCCCCAGTGCAAGCTATCAAACGCCGTCCACCAGCTGCTCCACAATCACAGCGATCATCGGCAGGCGGGAGCAGTGAAAAACCACGCTATCGACGCGGCGGGATTCACCGCCCTGGCCGCCGGTTGCGTCCTGTACCTGACCTCTCCTGACACGGTGTGCGCCGCGGCAGGTCAGGGCAGGTGGGGGGAAGAAGTGGAACACTTCCTGCATGGAATCGCAAGCGGGAATTCCTATGAACATCACCACGAGGGGGAGGAGGTGGAGGGCGAGTCGTGCCATGGGCGCGAACATCAGCACGTGGGCCTTGGTGGATTAGAAAGTGTGTTCAGAGAGCTTCTCAAGCACTATGAGTCGTCAGATTTTGAGGTCAGTGGGAAAAATATTTGCTTAACTCATTCACTGCCATTGACGGCAAAAATTTATTTAAACTATTTCTATTAGTTTAACATTTCCACTTTTGTTAACAAGAGTATGAAAACCTAGAATTTTTTTATTGAACGTTTAGAACAGATATAAAATTTATGATTAATCATGGGTTAACTATTGAAGTGATGCGATTAATTACAATTAAAAAATTTAATCTCCTGACGTGATTAAAGAAAAGAAAAGATCATTAAAAAATTAGGACCGTCTGGCGATTAGATTTTTTAATCATAATTAACTCATGTAATGCCATTGACAGTTATAGACGTCAAAATTTCATTTGAACAGTTTATTAGTTAAATTTTTTTTTCATTTTTTAACATTTTAACAAGAGTATGAAAATCTACATTTTTTTTATACATTTAGAACAGATATCAAATTTGTGATTAATCGTGAGTTAACTAGTGAAGTCATGCGATTAATTAGGATTACAAATTTGAATTGCCTGATGCCCCTAATTTTTAATAATCTTATCTTTAAAAAGAATTAATTGTTTTATTTATTTTTCTTTTAAAGAAAAGATTATTAAAAAATTAGGGGCGTCCAGCGATTAGAATTTGTAATCCTAATTAATCGCATGACTTCACTAGTTAACTCATGATTAATCACAAATTTTGTTCTAAATGTACAATAAAAAATTCTAGGTTTTCATACTCTTGTTAACAAAAATGGAAAAATGTTAAACTAATAGAAATAGTTAATGAATTTTTGACGTCAATGTCAATGAATGAGTTAATTGCATGACTTCACGAGTTAACTCACGATTAATCACAAATTTTATATCTGTTCTAAATGTACAATAAAAAAATTCTAGGTTTTCATACTCTTGTTAACAAAAATGGAAAAAAAAGTTAAACTAATAGAAATAGTTCAAATGAATATTTGACGTCTATAACCGTCAATGGCAGTGAATGAGTTAAGGTTGGCTATGTGCTGCTTTTTGACCTTATTATAAGTGAATCAGACTTACCCTGCAAAGATGAGGTGAAGCGGCCTCTGCTTGGGAGTTTCTTTTGTTGTTAAATGAAGTAACTACAGGACCCGCCATCTTTTAACCAGAACTGCATCACAACAAGCGACATCATGTCAGAGGTCGGCGCCTCGTCAGCGGAGCAGACCCAAGCGGCGGGTGCAGTTCTGGGCCGGGTCTTGCATCACGCCTTGCAAGGCCGATGCTTCCAGTCGCTCCCTGGAGAGAGCTTCTTCCTAGATGACATCATGCACCGACTGGGCTCTGAGAATTTCACCATTGAAGGTAAAAAAAAAAAAAAAAAAAAAAATAGAAGTCAAAAGAATCCAAAAGAAAGAAAAATATATATATTTTCTGGACCTTGTAGAACTTGAGGCTGCCATGATGTCTCTTGGCATCGGACCCAACTTTGAGTCAAGCCACGAGTCCGAAGAGAACGAGCATTCGCACCATGATCACGACATGCCACGCCAACATTCGGAAACGAACGGCACCTGGGAAGAGGTAAAGACGTCGCGCTGAAGATCATGTGACAGCGTTTAAAAAATGAGCCATTGCTCTGATTCTCTTAGCACTGCTTCTCTGCGCACGAGCTGGTAGTGATCCACGGCTTGGATGTGAACTCGTCCAACCTGGGCCGCTCTGGCCTGGCCCGGCTTAGCCCGGCGCTGATCCAGCAGATCTTGAGCGGGTCCTGCGCCGGCTCGCACCCGACGAAACCGGACAAGCTCACCAAAACGGAGAGTAAGTGTTCATAAGCCTGTTTGAACGCTGTTGCTAACCAAAAAAGCAGCACCTACCAAAACACATAAAAACCAGGGCGTGGCATCTTTCTGCACGTCGACGATTATATGTCAACTATTAACAACTTGGTTTTGACGCTCTCGCGCGTGCGCTTCAGGGTATCTGTACGCAACCCTGGCCAACGTGGTCATCACGCTGATGTCCATGTTGGGCATCTTGCTGCTGCTGTGCACGTCGTGCACTAGCGTCTTCCAGCTGTGCATCCAGTTCTGCATCAGCCTGGCCGTGGGCTCACTCACGGGGGACGCGTTGCTGCATCTGCTGCCCATGGTGAGCCGTCTTCTGCTTTGTTTCCTTTTTATTTATTTTTTAAAATTATTATTATTATTTATTTATTTTCGGGAGAGCTCAGTATTGTTCATTCATTAATTTTACCAATTTGACATGTCATCATCATGGCTCTCTCTCTTTTTTTATTATTATTATTTTATTTATTTATTTAATTAAATTTTTTTTTTTTTTAAATTAAAAAAAATACAAATTATTATTTTCTTTATTTTGTATTTTTTTCTGCTTTGCTTCCTGATCTTTATTGAGCCAAAGAACACATTTGATAGAAAAAATAAAATAAAATTAAAAAAAAATATGTCACAAAAAGTTATTTATTATCATCATTGTGTATAAAACACAATAATGATAATAATAATAAAAATATATAAATAAATACCTGCGTGTAGTTTCTGGGCCTGCACGTGCACTCGGAAGCCGGCGGAGGTCACCACCATGGCCAACCGGAGTTGTCGGATTACGTGTACAAGATGCTGGTGGTGATGGGCGGCATCTACTTCTTCTACCTGATGGAAACGGTCTTCAACATCATCACACATGGTGGCCATCACCACCACGCGGTGAGCAAAAATAAATTGGAACCGGACACTTCATTAGGTACACCAATGCAAGAGCTGGATCGCAAATTCCGCCGAGGCATTTTTTATGTGTGATGAAATGAGGGATTCATTGTGAAAGTGTCAATTTAGAAATAATTAAAATGAAAATAAATGAGTGTTTTATGAAGAAAAAAAAGGCCTTTACAAATGAAATCTATTTTATGTTTTAATAATTCAAATAAAAGTATTAATTTTATTAATTATAATTTGCCTTTACATGTGATAATTATATAAAAAAAATCTTCAGTAATAAATAAAAGGCATAAGTTTAATTAAATCAATTCAACTGAAATAATTAGAGATATGTCCACAAATTTGGCCTTTCAAAAGTCATACAAAAAAAAAAAACTAAATCGATTCTTGATAAGAATTAATACTAAGGTAGTAAAATAGAAAATATTATATTTTTTTTTTACAAGACATTAAAAAAAAAAAAAAAACTTAGAAAATTACGAAATACAAGTAAAATGTAATTTTCTTTCAGTATTTAATGGCATTATTTTTGCATGAATCCGAACATCTCCATTATTTTCATTGCCTTTCACTGATTGGCTGGGACAAGTCACATGACTAGTCTGTCTTTTTAACTCAACTTACCAACCAATTACAAATACCATCCACAATTGACAGCTCTTGCATCGGATGTCATTAGATTGTGCAGACGTACCGAATAGGAATTTCTTGCCCCCAAAAACATTTCATAATCATTTGTGACAAACCTTCAAGGATGAATCCGAAGTCCACCACTGCGACCACAGCCGAGTCCTCGAGATGTGTCAACAGGACAGGAAACAAAAAGACAAACTGCACTCAATTTCCAAAGCAGACCTGGTAAGAAATGTCACACATTTGAGGCACACTGATATTACTGTGAGAGTGATTATCATGACATGTGCCAAGGTGAAAGAAGAGGAGTGTGAAAGAAATTTTCATCTGTCCAGAGAGAGAACTCGAGGTACGATTTTACAGTAATCCCCCACAAACTCACTTTTCCCAAATGTGTGCTTTATGATGTTTTAACTTGCTGTCTTTGCGCAGAACATCGGCTGCTGCCTTACATGATCACTTTCGGCGACGGCATCCACAACTTCGCCGACGGCCTGGCGATGGGCGCCGCCTTCACGCTCTCATGGAAATCCGGACTGGCCACGACGCTGGCAGTCCTCTGCCACGAGCTGCCGCACGAGCTAGGTGACGCGTGCGCGCTCTGTTGCAAAGAAAAACAGCAGCACCTACAGAGGCGCGGAAACAAGTCCCGACCCAAATGTTCATTTTGAACACTTTTTGTGCACTCAGGCGACTTCGCCATCTTGCTCAACTGCGGCATGTCGGTGAGCCGGGCGCTTCTTTTGAACGTCGGCAGCGCCATGACGTCGTTCATTGGCCTCTACATCGCGTTGAGCGTGGCGACTGACCTGGCCACGACTCAGTGGATCGCCGCCATTACTGCGGGCCTTTTTCTCTATGTGGGCCTGGCTGACATGGTGAGTGGCACGGCCAAAACTCCTGTACAGTGGAAACCTTTTAAGTGGATAAAGTAGGCGATTAAATGTTTTTAACTCATTCACTGCCATTGACGGCTATAGACGTCAAAAATTCATTTGAACTATTTCTATTAGTTTCACATTTTTTCCCAATTTTGTTAACAAGAGTATGAAAGACTAGAATTGTTTTATTGTTTTAGAACAGATATAAAATTTGTGATTAATCGTAAGTTGACTAGTGAAGTCATGCGATTAATTACGATTAAAAATTGTAATCGCCTGACGCCTCATTTTTAACTCGTTCACTGCCATTGATGGCTATTGACGTCAAAAATCCATTTGAACTATTTCGATTAGTTTCACATTTTTTGTTAAGAGTATGAAAACCTGGAAAAAATGTATTCTACATTTAGAACAGATATAAAATTTGTGATTACTCTTGAGTCAAGTAGTGAAGTCATGTGATTAATTACAATTAAGAATTTTAATCGCCTGATGCCTCTAATTAAAAAGAAAACCAATATTAAAAAAGTAGGGGCGTCAGACGATTATTTTTTTTAAATTGTAATTAATCGCATGACTTCAATAGTTAACTCACGATTAATCAAAAATTTTATATCTGTTCTAAATGTACAATTTTTTTCCTCTAGGTTTTCATACTCCTGTTAACAAAAGTGGGCAAAAAATGTGAAACTAATAGCAATAGTTCGAATGAACGTCTATAGCCGTCAATGGCAGTTAATGAGGTAAAAATGGTACCTTTACATTTTTTTTAATAAATACAAATTAAAGTAAACATTAAAATGAAACAAATTAATAATAATAATCTAACAATAATCTTAATAATATTTTCTTTAAAAAAAAAAGATTATTAAAAATTAAGGGCATCAGGCGATTAAAATTTGTAATCGTAATTAATCGCATGACTTCACTAGTTAACTCACGATTAATCACAAATTTTAAATCTGTTCTAAATGTACAATTTTTCTCTAGGTTTTCATACTCCTGTTAACAAAAGTGGGCAAAAAATGTGAAACTAATAGCAATAGTTCAAATGAATTTTTGACGTCTATAGCCGCCAATGGCAGTTAATGAGGTAAAAATGGTACCTTTACATTTTTTTTACGAAATACAAATTAAAGTAAACATTAAAATAAATTAATAATAATAATCTAACAATAATATAACAATAATATTTTCTTTAAAAAAAAAAGATTATTAAAAATTAAGGGCATCAGGCGATTAAAATTTGTAATCGTAATTAATCGCATGACTTCACTAGTTAACTCACGATTAATCACAAATTTTAAATCTGTTCTAAATGTACAAAAAAATTATCTCTAGGTTTTCATACTCTTGTTAACAAAAATGGAAAACAAATTTAAACTAATAGAAATAGTTCAAATTAATTTTTGACGCCTATAGCTGTCAATGGCAGTGAATGAGTTAAAAATGGCACCTTTTTTTGGTCTCGTTTCCCACTCCAGCTGCCCACCATGACCCACATCAAGTCCAAGAGTCCGTGGCTGATGTTCGCCCTGCAGAACGTAGGCCTGCTGATGGGATGGGCCATCCTCCTGCTGCTGTCCGTCTACGAGGAGACCATCAGTTTCTAGCGGCCTCAACCCTGTTTTGATCTTAGCACGGGAAAGATGAATCGTTTTCTAGGATGTTTTTTTTTTTTTAAAGAAAGAAATTTATGCTCACACCCTGTCCAAAGGTCTACTGAAATAGTTTTACATATGATACACAAATATGAGTAAAATAAACATATTTAGAAAAATATTTTAGTAAGTGATATTTTAAAGTGGAAGATGAGAAGTTCGATCTACTGATTTCATGAACAAATAAAGTAGCTGAGAAGAGACTTTGACTGAACATATAACTACTCGCACACTCTCTCGACTTGACCTTGTAATTAACTCCAGTCACATGACAGCATGCTGAAGTCATCTTCATTTTGTTTGTAAAATGCAGAGAGGCTCTTTTTGACGTACCAGAGTTATGTAACTTTCAACTTTTTTTTTTTTTAAAAGAATGTATTTAGGTTTATTACTGTGACTCAACACAAAATGTTTCCGGATGATAAAGTGTGATATATATTTTGTATATTTGAACAGTTTGAATAATAAATATTCCTGCAAAACACTGCTTTTAAAAAATATTTTTTTTATTATTCAAACATGCTGTATTTAGTGTGCATTGAACACGTCAACAATGAATTTATCAATTCAGTTGACTTGTTTCTCTTAATGAAACTATCAGAAAAAAATTTTTTTGAACAGGTTATAGTTACTCAATGGTGGGAAAAGTTTTGAAATTGTTTTCTTTCTATCATCTTATGACAAAAACATGGCATTTGAGAATTCTATGCGGTGTAGAATTTTTACAGCCACTGCGACTTAATCCTGCCAATGAATTCATTTATTTGTATTTGTTTGAGACAATTATCTTTATTACAATTAGAGATGTCTGATAGCCCTTTTTTCACACCGACAACAGTACAAGTACTCAACTCTTGAGTTGTCACCGATACCAGTACCAAATAGTACTTTTAATACATACAATTCAGCCCCGCCCCCTCCCATTTTTTTTTTTAAGAAAAACCCATCTATCTCAATACAGCCTTTTTACTTAAAATTACATGAAATTAATGGCAATTTTAAGTTGCCGGTTTACTAATGATTAATTCCTAGTTCCTGATTGCAATATAGCCATAAGAGGATCGGCCACCATCGCGAGTACCGATACCTTGAAATAAGGCTGGGAATTGCCCCGATACAGATAACTGGCATCAGTACTCGCTGATCCCTAATTATAATTTATATATATTTAATTCTAGTTTTTTTTAAGTTGCTTTACTTAATAATTCATTCAACTTCATGTTTTTTTAAATAAATAAATAAATAAAAGAAATAAACTGGCTGATGGTAAAGACTTTTTTTTTTTTTTTTTAATCATCAGCCTCATCTAATCTGCTCTCGGAGGTTATGTGAACCTCTTCATTAGGGCCAGAGTCCAGTGACAACTCATCACACACATAATGTATACCCTTTACACGATCCGGGTGGTCACGGCGTCCCAGTTGCACTCACTTTAATGACGACGAACGCTTTAGTGCGCCGAGCCCGTAAGCCCAAATATTGCACCGAGACCTGCTGACTGAGGAGAACGGATTGCTGGTGTCTGCGTTTTTTTTTTTTTTTAAAGCACCTTTAAATCCAAATGGTGTCCTGTGCAGAATTTCACTCTTTTTACATGATCAGGAAACAACTGTGGAATATTTGTTTAAGCATGTAAAAAGGTCAACCTTAACCTCACTGTGGAAGAAAATAGATTAAATAAACATTAACGATGATGAAATAGAAGACATTCCTCAGCTTTATAATACAGGTCAATATTTGCCTTCTGAGTTAATGATGGTGGGTTTGGTAAGGTTGCTCTTGTTGGTACATTTCTGGGAAAGACAGCATTGTTCTTTCCTTGTTTCAAGTGTTGGGGTAAATAAAGCCTTTGATTTAGATATTGTAACCAAAGGTTAGCTGCATAACTTTTTAGTTCATAAAATAAATGCATACTAAAGGAAAACACTGCAACTGAGCCCTGCTCAGGATCAGTTTTCCTCTCATTCAGACATTTTGTCAATAAATTCAGCGGCGTTCGTCAGCAGCCTTAAAAATATATATATAATTTATTCGTATAGAAAGAAACACATTGACACATGTAGAATTTCAATAAAAACACAGAGTGTGTTTTACTTCAATTGAATGATCTCCTGAGTGGCCAACTTGATGAGCTGGTTGAAGTCAAACTGGATGTACTTCCGCCAGTAGCGTCGGTCTCTGCCGTACATTTGGGCGGGGTAGCAAGGACTTCCTATCAAATAGAAATTCAACCATTTAAATGGGACGAAATTTACATTTATTGACTTCCTCGTCTATCCTGGCAACAAAACAACACTGAGTTACTTTTTGTACTTTTAACTTACTCTATGACACCATCTAGTGGTTGTTACTGGTTGAATTATCCCGATTTAAAAAAATACATTTTCTTTAAATAGGGGGGGGGGGGGGGGGGGAGTACATCATATTATATATATATGGTAATGTCTCACCGATGCCATGAAGGATTCGGGCAACGGCTCTTCCCGAGAACTTCTCATCACTTCTGTTGGATAGGAAGCTCCTTATGTCCGCTCGGATCTGATTCTCCCAGTCCAAGAGCTACACGGGGAAAAAAAATAATAGTAAAAATTAGGGGTGTCAAAATGTTTTTCAACACGCAATTAATGACTTGGAAAGCCTGCACTGGGGAAATTCCAGCCACGACGCAGCAGACACGTCAACGTTTAGTAGTAATAAATGTAATAATAATGCATATATATTTGTGGAGACTGAGGTTATTTTAAAAATGTGCAGAATTTCACAAGTTACTTCACGTTAAAGATTGGACTGCTCTAATATAAAAAGAAAAATGCACTGAGCTGTCACCAACGTCTTACAAATGCAATTATGCCATCTAGTGGCAGAAAAATGACCTCAACGCAAATTAATATATATATAATAATTTTTACTCAATTTTATGAATAATTATTAAATGACTGTATCAATGACTAAAAGATGCAACCATATTTCTATTAGTTTCACATTTTTTCCCCACTTTTATGCTAACAAGAGTATGAAAACCTAGAAACAAACATTTTATTGTACATTTAGAACAGATAAAAAATTTGCGATTAAATCGTGAGTTAACTATTGAAGTCATGCGATTAAAAATTTGAACCGCCTGACACCCCGAATCAAAACACAGAACATTAAACACCAGTATAGTGTTTTTTTGCCACCTTGTACTGGTCCAGGCTGTCTTCCGGTTCCAGCGGTTCCAGGGCGAAGTCTCTTTCCCGCCGCTTATCAAAGTAGTCGGACAGAAGGTCCTTGAGCCGGAGACTGCGCCCCGCGTCCAAGTCGTCCACGCAGGACAGCACGCTTTTGAAGGCCACGCTTTTAAAGTCATCGAGACAGGCAGCAAAAGTATTTTATGTTGTGTACTTGCAGCAACTTGAAGCAATCAGTGTCAAAAATGGATTTCGGAACTTGACACGGGACCAACAGAGGGTGCGCGTAATCCAGGCCCGACTAGCTTTTTTTGCCAAACGTACGCAGACGTGTACCTTTTGAAGGCCTTGAAGCAGGCGCTCAGCTGGTAGAGCTGCGACCTCTCTCGATCCTGCACGCGCTTGTGCAGGAAGCGGCACACCTTGTCCAGTTCCTCGTCGCTCAGGTCGCCGTAAGAGCGAAAGTAGAAGGACAGGGAAGCGAATTCCACGAGGACGCCACTCCGCCCACCAGCTACACACAAAGAGCGAGTACAGTTAGAAGCGATGTTCATTCATAGTCGCTCGTATTACACAAATTCACATCCACACAACATTACCGGTGCTCCACTGCAGCTGCCTGAGTCCCCTCTTGACCAATGGGAGCTGCCATCCCATCGTGTCGGCCACCTCCACCACGTCAAACTCCAGCTGGTCGCACGACTCCACTCGCTCGCCGGCCATGCGCCTCCGGGCCAGCACCACGGCAACGGGCGGGCAGCTGCAAACCGACAATTTTTTTTCAGTTTTGACCAACATGGGGTAATGAATACGTGGAAAGTTGAGTCACTTGGAGGGGGGGGCGGGGTTACATTTTAGTGATTTTTCTGAGCTGTCTGGGTCCTTCGTAAAAGCTGACTTTGCACACAGACAGCGTCGGGTGGAGAAGCTCCACAAAACGCTGAGGATGTAGCTCCAGATAGCAGAGCAGTGTCTCCACACCTGAAAAAAACAAACAAAACATATGCACGTCAAGTACCGGCTAAACGGGATGTCGAAGAAGTCGTGATAGGTAGTGACGGCGGATGTTCTGTTGCATATTCACCACTGTACATCTTGAAGAAATAACTGCAAAAATCACCCTCACTATCTGGCAAAAACCAGCAGGAGATGCAAATAATTTAGACTCAACGAGTTTGCTGCCTAAATGGGTTGCAGAAAGAATTGCGACTACAGTAAAATTATGTTGTTGTGTAGTTACTACCTCTTGAGGCAATAGAGGCCAAAATGGAGCTTTGTATCTGGCAGCAACCTGCAAAAGTTATTTACGTATATTTCAGGCCTAACTCATTTCCTGCCTAAACGGGCTGCAGAAGCAATCAAGACAATTATCAAAAAGTACATTATGTTGTGTAGTCAATACATATTGAAGCAATAGAGGCCAAAATGGAGTTTTGTATCTGGCAGCAACCTGCAAAAGATATTTACGTATATTTCAGGCCTAACTCATTTCCTGCCTAAACGGGCTGCAGAAGCAATCAAGACAATTAACAAAAAGTACATTATGTTGTGTAGTCCCTACATATTGAAGCAATAGAGGCCAAAATGGAGATTTGTATCTGGCAGCAACCTGCAAAAGTTATTTACGTATATTTCAGGCCTAACTCATTTCCTGCCTAAACGGGCTGCAGAAGAAATCAAGACAATTATCAAAAAGTACATTATGTTGTGTAGTCAATACATATTGAAGCAATAGAGGCCAAAATGGAGCTTTGTATCTGGCAGCAACCTGCAAAAGTTATTTACGTATATTTCAGGCCTAACTCATTTCCTGCCTTGACGGGCTGCAGAAGCAATCAAGACAATTATCAAAAAGTACATTATGTTGTGTAGTCCCTACATATTGAAGCAATAGAGGTCAAAATGGAGTTTTGTATCTGGCAGCAACCTGCAAAAGTTATTTACGTATATTTCAGGCCTAACTCATTTCCTGCCTAAACGGGCTGCAGAAGCAATCAAGACAATTATCAAAAAGTATATTATATTGTGTAGTCCCTACATATTGAAGCAATAGAGGCAAAATAGATTTTGCAACCATCAGACAACTTAAGTAATTTAGACCTAACTAGTTTGCTGCAAAAACAGGCTGCCATTGGAATAAGGACAGTTAATAAAAGTATGTTATTTTGCATAGTCGCTACATTTTGAAAAACATTTTTTTTTTTTAATTTCAATACTTGCCAGAAATCAATTGGAGGTCCAAGTAATTCAGATGCGTTTGCTGACTAAAGAGGATGCCAAAGGAATCAGGACGGGAATAAAAAGTGCATTCTGTGTCGTCACCAAATCTTAAAGCAAGAGAAGTAAAATGGATCTCCTCATTTGGCAATAACTTGCAGAAGGCGCAAGTAATTCCGGCCTAGTTCGTTGCCTAAACGGGCAGTAAAAATGGACATCAGTGTGCAGTTACCTTCTTCTGTGATGTCCAGACCCTCAACCGTTTCCTGGATGGGGACGGCTCTCTCGTGAGTATGACAAACTCGTTCCACGGGCCACTCAAAGGAGGTTCCTATTTCCTGGTCAGCCACAACCTCCATGTTGAGTTCTTTTGAGGTGTCGGAATCGTCTTTTTTATGATCTGTGGAATGCTGCGGAGGTGCGTCGCCAGCGCTTTCCTGATCGCACATCTCCATCATCTCCAAAAGCTCAGCATCACCGACATCCTCCTGGAGACAAGAAGCGTCGGGTATGATGCGTGTGTCGTGCGTGTGGCAATCCGCGCGGAAAGCAGGCATTTACCTGGATCAGCTGCTGTTGTTTCTGGTGGATTTGTTTACATTTGCACGGCGGGAAGACTTTCTGGACCAGCCGCTTCACCGTGTAGTAGTCGACTGTGTCGGAATAGATGTGACGCCGTAGCTCGTGGAGGTCCATACCCTACACATAAAGATTGATTACACATCCATCCGTTATATATGATGAATAAATAATGATGCAGTAATTATCAAATGAAAAACAACATTAAATATAATAAAATCCAAACATTAAATACATTAAAAATATTGTAGTACAGAATTTAAATATATTTTACTTTAGTTTTGTACATTATCTATTATATTAATAGTTATTTTTTTAAATAATTATTTGCCCTAACATTAGCAATATTTTTTTTTACATTTTTACATACAATCTCTTCTTCTTTTTTTTATATTAATGAATATATGACAAAGTAAAAGTTGGAGAAAAAAAGTAATTGAACAACTAATATGACGGAAGAAATCAGTCAAAAAAGACAGAAAGTTAAAGTAAAAAAAACATTGGAAAACTATAAAATAAAATAAAAATTTTTAATTAATATTTAAAATAATAGCAAAATTACCGGTACTAAATGCAAACTGGTTAAATTTATAAAATACAAACTAATTAGAAAATTAGTAATGATAAAAGAAATTAAAAATAGATCAAACAAATAAAATCATTATATAAATATTACAAAATAAAAGAAGGCAATACAATTATATAAAAAAATTGTAATTGAATTAATAAAATGAAATAAAAAATTATTACAAGTGACCCTTGTAAGGAATAAGCGGTTCGGAAAATGGATGAATGGATAATATACATTTTAATTATTGTTGCTATACTAAGAATCTCATGTTGGTATTAAATACAATAACCAATCGTAATATTAACCACATCAATAAACACATTTGGTAAACGCAATCTTTCAAACAGTATGACCTAAAAGCTGATTTATTAGTTGAGTGTGCGTGTACCTAATCATGTGGTCTGTAATTTTAAATTACAATTGCAGCCTTACTTCAGGATCAAGGAAGAGGTGACAGTGGGCCGGTTCTCCGTCTCGTCCCGCTCTCCCGATTTCTTGGACGTAACTCTCGAAGCTCTGAGGGAATAACGCCACGCTCAGGTACACTTTACACGCTCAGTACTTTGTCATACTACTGTGTGGGAAATCTTCTGCGGACCTTCGGCATGTTGTAGTGAATGATGCCGCGCACGTCAGATTTGTCCAGGCCCATTCCAAACGCCACGGTGGCTACCACGATCCGCAGCTCGCCGCACATGAAGTTGTTCTGAACCCGACGGCGTTCCGACCCCGAGAGGCCGGCATGGTAAGACTCGGCCTGCCACTTCAAAGGTTTACGAATCTTCTTCCTTGCTGGAAAAATAGAAACAAGGCAGACCGGTGGTTGAAACTAAACTGCCTTGTCCCCATTCAGTTTGCTGCACAAAATGGCTGCCAGATTAGTGAGTGAGGAACTAGGCACTAAATCAGCAATGAGGTAAAAATATTGCGAGTACTTGGGAGTAAACAACAGAGGGTACTTCAGGTAATTCAGCCCCAAATAGTTCACTGCCTAAACGAGCTAGTGGAAGACAAATAGTAAAAAGTACAGCTTCAAATCAACCGCCACCTCACGTTACCCATTTCCAACTCAACCTCACCAAGTTCTTTCTTCTTTTGCCCCACTGGGTTGACTTGGTTATTGCTGGTATGCTTATTTTCTTTCAATAGCACCCCCTGCAGGCAGGTCCTGAGCAGTGCAGCCACACGGGCCGTCTCCTCCCTCCTGGTGCAGTAAACGATGACCGAGTCCAGGCAGCCGAAACGATCGCCTTTCAATAAGGACACCAGGGCCTAAAAAAATTAAATAATAATAATAATTAAAAAATAAATAAAAATAAAAATAAGGGCTATTAATCAGCAGAAACTCTCGAAGGTAAAAACCCAATCGGTCGTACCTGATCTTTCTCTCGGTCCGTGGACACGGAAAGGTGCAGGTTGGTGGGCACGGCGGCAGATCGGACCCCGATGCCATCCTGGTCGTGGATGTCCAAGTGTTGGGCGATGTCCAAAGCTGTCGACAATGTGGCCGTGGCTGTGAGCCCAAGCAAGCATCGCACGCCCAAGCGTTCCCTCAACACCTACAAAAAGAAAAACATTACAGACGAATTGTCACGTGACGCTCAAGCGAAATATCAAAAATGTCCTTCACTTTGCAAAGCCTGAGGTAGCACGGCCGGAAGTTGTGCGACCATTCCGACACGCAGTGGGCTTCGTCGATACACGCGAAGGCCACAGGGGGGAGCTCCTGCGCTGAGGGCAGGCATCCCGAACTGGCGCCGCCTCCGCCAACCAACGCTTCGGGCGAGAGCAGCAGCACGCACACCAGACCCGCCTTCACCTGAGTAGA
The DNA here is from genome assembly GCF_051991255.1 of Vanacampus margaritifer. Taxonomy (NCBI): domain Eukaryota; kingdom Metazoa; phylum Chordata; class Actinopteri; order Syngnathiformes; family Syngnathidae; genus Vanacampus; species Vanacampus margaritifer. Next base: position 11,383,985 of record NC_135448.1, on the reverse strand, counting down.
AATTCGCAGTCATCCAAAATACATCACGGTGGCAAAAATTGCTGTTTGTTACCTTTTGTATGGCGGTTTCTCGCTGTTTCATCGTCATGTTGGAGTGGATGCAGGCTGCTTTCAGGTTGGATGGAATCCCAGACAGCTACACAAACACACGTTCACGACAGGTTTTTAGTTTGCCATCTGAAAAGGCTTCGATAGGTTTCAGAGACATGGATAATAAAAAAAAAAAGGGCTATGTTGTGTAGTCATTTAACAGGGCCGCACCTGGTCATCCATGAGCGAGACGAGAGGGGAGATGACCAAAGTGATGCAATTGGACCGCTTGGCGTACAAGTAAGCCGGCAGCTGATAGCAAAGCGACTTCCCCATCCCCGTTGACAACACCACCAGAGTGGAGAGACCTGGACACACGGAAGTAAAATTAAGTATACCGTCGTGGGCAAACCGTGGCCATATTTTGACTTTTAAAATAGACAGAAGAGGCAAAACAAATATATAAATACAATAAAATTAATTCTTGTTCTTTAAATTGTATTTTTATAATATAATTAATTAACCGATTTAATAAATGCAATGTTAAATGTGCCCTGTAATAAAAATGCATGTAATGTTATTTTATTTAATAATATTAATTGCATTTACATGTATTTTTTTTTAATTTTATAATTATGTTTTCTTGTGTCATTTATAAAAAACTAATATCCAGTTACTGGTATTTAGTCTTAAAAATGCCAAATGTATCTACATTTATTTATTCTTTTTTTTTTCACTTGTATTGTATTATTTACAATTATAAATAACCAATAATTGAAATAAAAAATATTTTAAAAATGTTAAACATTTATGTAAAATCATTTTACTACTATTTTATTTCAAATGAATTGACTAATAACTTAATTGATACAATGTTAAAACGTAGCTGTAAAATGGTTATTAAGTTAAAGTGCCGCTGATTGTCACACCCAACGAAGTGGGGCGAAATTCGTTCTCCGCATTTGACCCATCTCCTGAGGGAGCGGTGAGCAGCAGCAGGAGCCGTGCTCGGGAATCATTTGGTCAAAATGCTTTATTTTAAATAATAAAACCTATCCGTTATAAAAATACATTTCTGATGTATGTATCTTGCAGGACCTGTGCTGTGTTTGCCTTTATGTACCTGACAAGATCCTCATGATGGCTTCCTCCTGTCCTGCCCTGAACGAGCTGTAGCCGAGTTCTCGGAGAGCGGTGAAGACGTCATCGGGCGTCCCTGAACACACCAAAACTTACGTTATCGTTTTACAATAATCAATACAGTCAAAGTCAATTTCATTACCCTGAACTTTGCCATCATCGGTGAGGCTGTAAAGCGGCTCGACGGGCGGCGGAGGCGCCGGACGCTCATAGTCGGGACGGATGACGTTGAGCAGAGCTTCGTCCGTGCCGGTGTTCTCTGGTTCTTGTTCTTCTTTGAAACCAGGAACTTGCGGCTGTGGCTGCAGTGTACCCGTCGCCCTGGCAACCTCCTCCAGGGTGGGCAGCTCGAAGGGCTCCTCTTCCTCAGCGGGCTGCTCCTCACGAACAGACGGCGGTGGCGCTGCAAAACAAAAACAGGAGCTTGGTATCAACAAAAACAAAAGCGTACGTTTTACGCTTTACTACCTGGTCCCTTGCAGTGGACGGCCCAGTGTCCAGTGCCGCCGCATTTGAAGCAGGTGTCGCCCTGGCGGCTATGGCCGCCACGGAAGCCACCTCGCCGGCCTCTACCGAAAAAGCCACCAGCGCCACCGAAACGTTCGCCTTTCAGCTGGAACTTCTGCATGTACATCTAAACCAATGTATTTGACAGAAATAGGCATGACTCAGCTGTTAAGAGTAGAATTACACTTTCTTTTCTTTGGTCCTTCCTCGGGTCTCCTGACGGCCTCACGACTCTGGCTGGAAGTGTTCGGTTTAGGTGAACGGTATGGGATCTTTTAATAGGTTTTAGGTGAACTAATGAATACTCACACGCACGCACGCACAAAATAAAATAAAAAAATAATAATAATAAAAAAAATAAAAAAGGAGAGCGCAATGATGATGACATGTCAAATTGGTAAAATTACCGAATGAACAATACTGAGCTCTCCAAAAAAAAAAAAAAGGAGTACAATTACACAATTTCTTTGTTTTGTTATTTGGATTTGTATGTGAGTGTTTCGGGATTTTTTTTCTTGACTTTTTTTTTTTTAATATAACATACATACTTGTTTACGCAAAGCCATTCCTCGCAGCGCATATCCTTTGACGTGAGATTTCTTCTTCAGGTTGATCTTCACAAAGTTGCCCTCTGTCACTTTGGAGCCTCTGAAAAAAGGACAAAACAAAATAATTTGGCCTTTGAATTTGGAGGACGTGATTAAAGTCTTACCTGGCTCGGGTTGGCTGCACATGATATGATCTCCTGGTGCCAAAGTCTTCCTCGATTTCTCCAAGCAGGTTCTCATGAGGAACCTTGACAGTATTTATAATAGCTATTAGGACTGTGGGAAAAGTTTGGAAATTAACAGTTTTTATGTTACTACCTTCTTTGGCGACTTGGTCGCATTGTCTTCCTCCACCTCAGCATCCTCTTTTTCCTTCTTCCTTCGTCTTTTCTTCTTTCCGTCCCCATCATCTTTTTCCTCGTTCTTCTTCCTCTTCCTCCTTTTCTGGGCTCCTCCTTCCTCTATCTCCTCTCCTCGCCGTCTTTTCTTCCCACTCATGTTTGGAGGGCTCTCACCGGCCTCTTTCGGTGGCGCCAGGTCTTCAGTATTTGTCTTCTTTTGCGAAGTGGGATTTACTGGAATGTTGGTCACGGCGTCTTTCTCTTCCGCTCGTTTCTCCTCGTCTTTCCCATTTGGCTGACATCCCTCCTGATTTCCTGCCCCAGGCTTCTCTTCGGCTACCAGCTCACCAAAAACCTGACATCTCTCCAGCCACTTTCTGTCCACGAAGCTCAGCCGGTTGGCGGGAGAAGGCCTTCCCGCGGTGGTCGTTATTCGAAGCCCTCCTAGACCCGTGGTTCCAATACCTCCATGTGAAGTCGCCAAGTCATTTTCTACATCTCGACTGGAGATAGGAGACACCTGAGTCCTACCGGGACTAACAGAATCTTTGGACGGTTCTGGAATGGGCGTAAACGGCTCAAGAGGTTCTTCAGGGTCCACTGGGGGGAGTTTATCGGAGACCACGGCTCCCAGGCTCGGCTTCACCTGTCTGCAAAATAGTTGTTAAAATTGAGAACAAGTGAAAAATAAAGACAGTGCAAAAAACAAAAGTCCTTTACGTTGGTGAAAAGTGGGCAGATTCTGCATCAGTGGATGTGGTGACAGTGTTACTCTTCTGTTCACTTAGAGCATCCTTTTTTAAGGAGTTCACAGGCACACGTCTAGCTTTTTTCAACGAGACAGGTTTCTCCTGTAACGACAACAAGCGCATATCAACAACGCAATCAACCACACAATCTGAGCTTCGTACTCGAGCTACCTTGTGAGTCAGTGTCGCCAGGTTGTTCTTGAGCTTGAAGCCGTAATATTGTGCCGAGGCCTTCAGCGAGTCTCTATCCAGGGTGCTAAGGGGCCTGGTTGAAGACGCTGGTAATGCGCTGCGATTCAGATGGGAACCCCAGCAGTCCTGAACAACATAATAAGGTTCTGTCACACATTTAGTTTGATTATAATACATAATACTTTACATTTCTTTCTGGATGGATTTGTTTTTTCTTTTTGCATTGCAGCAGAAAATATATACAGAACCTGCAAATCTACTTCTCTTTAATCAGTTTTACACGCATCTTTTGTCACCAAATCACTTCCTAACATACATTGGGGCTGTTTATAAATTAGGATTATCACGGTATTACCTTCTGAGGTGCAGTTCCAGAAAGTTCAGTGTTATTTCTGGTTGCATCGTTACTACCGCTGCTGCTTTTCTCTTTGGCCAGTTTCAAACTATGGTACTCTTTGTATAAATCTGAAAAACGGCAACATATTTAATTGAATTATTTTTACAACTAAACTAAATGTCAAATGTTACGTGTGCACTTACTTCTGGTCTCCTGTGAAGCTTCATCAATGTCCTCCTGAACATTTTGGGTAAATATGGTTAGCATTTATTTAACTGTACTAATAAAACAGTAATGCAGATAAACACACATTAAAAAAAAAGGTGAATGCACTAAAATATGTGTGTACCTTGACGGGTTTCCTCTTGTGTTCCTTGACAAAGCCCTGCTCCCACCTTTTCAGCAACAGTTTCACCTCGTTGTAGCGATCCATAATATAACCACAAAGTCTGAACTAAAAGATGGGCTTTGTTGAGCTTTGTTGATGTTCAGCGAAGGTTAACATTGTTTATTAGACGCGTTTAATAAGAGTTTATGAGGGGAAAACGCGTGGTAGTAGCGCACAATGATGTCATCGAGCTAGCAGGCAAAGCGCTTCCGTGTTTGTTACGATTTTCCCGCGCCGGAACATGGCAGCTCGTGTTGCCAGTGTTGAGTCGATCCCCCTTTTCTTGAAAATTATGTTCCAATTAAAATGCATACTTTATCTTAGTCTTAAGCCTATAGTTATTTGATTCATGTGGAATTTGGAGACGCCGTGTACTGTCTATCTGGTTAAAAAACTTTTAAGACGTTGTGAGTGCTGTAAAATGTGTAATGTCGATGTACGTGGCAAATTTGGCAATCATTATGAGGCGGATATCCGGGCTCCAAAAGCCACGTGGATGTATTTAAAGTGACAGTCACACTTTAAGCGCGTACATTTAATTTACAGTAGGACGTTGACTCACAGAGTTTCACTTTATACATTCATACATATAAAATATGGCATAAAGGGATTTTACATTTAATAAAGAAGACGCTTTAATTAAATCGAAATAAAATTAACATAAAAACAACACATCGGGTTCTTTGGGAACTCCTGCCTAAAGAAATGTTTTATTTGCTTCCTGATAAACTTCCTATCACACGTTCATGATCATGCAGTTATATTTTTGCATCAAAATCCCTAATGACAATACAATAGTTATGGTGTGACGTTTTACTTAATCATTTTAATTTACACACTTATGTTGAAGTTGTGTTTTTTTTTTTCATTTTTGTTTTTTCAACAGTTCCCAAAAATTGTAAGCTATTTTTAAAAGCACTTCAAGATGAGTTTGAACTTTTATACTGTTTTGGAATCATGTGTCAAACATTAACAGTTTATATTAATAATGCTTGCTATTTACAGAAGGCCTTGGTCCTTCGTTAATCTTTTATAATTCCATGCTGAACCAAGTGAGATAAACATGAGCAGGGACTACAGTAACAAAGCATGTTTTTTATTATTGTGAGGCAGTGAGAAATCTTATCAACATCCTACATAATGATATCGAAGAGTCGGCAGCTGTCCATGTGGTAGCGGCAATGAGATTTATTGCAGTTGGGACACCTCGTGGAAGTACGCGCCCAGCATCTTGATCCCCTGAATGTAATTCAATCTGCAAAATGAACAAAGTGATGATTCACGTCGCCTGGAGAAAAAGGCTAAAATTAAGATAAGTACCTGTTGAGTTTCTCATTCTGGGAGTGTGCCCCGTCGTCAGAGGAACCGACGGGAAGCAGCATGACGTTGCGTCCCGTCGCCTCCTGGAAGGTCAGGGTGACGGGGATACTGCCGCCCTCGCGCGTCAGGTCCGGTTCCACGCCAAAGACTGTCATGCAAACATGAAATAAAAATAATTCTACTACTCATTCTTTTGTATCACAAAAAGTGGCATTTGAAAAGGGGTGCATACCCGTCTTCATGGCTTTGCGACCCGCCATGTAGTGCGGGTGGTTGAAGTCGGACACCCAAGCTTTGGCACCGTGGCCCATGTGCACATTCAGCTTGTTCGGGCTCTCTAGTTCAGCAAACTTCTGTCGCAGATAGTCAATCACCTGAAAAGCAAAATCACCATTGTGATGAATGAAAACACGTAAGACGCAGAAATACTGACTGGTTTGATGTTAAGCTGGCGATTTGGAATGCGTGATCATCATGACGAGTGAGTCAGCTTAAATCTGACTAAGTTAAAAAATGTTACTACGTATGCATTTTTTTTCTTTTATTTTCCTAACGGTGAGCGACATCTACTTCCTAGCAAACCACAAAGTCCCATGATGACTAGCAAAAGGCTGAGCTTTTATTTATTTACGTTTAGTTTTATTTTATTACATTTGATTGCATTTTATATAAATTTGCTTGAATGAAGGAATAATTTTTTGATATGATTTAATTAATTGTATTCTAATTTACTAAACTTCAACATTATTTTATTTTAATTGTACTGTGTGATATATAATTTGAGGGGTAATTTATTATATTTTAATAAAATGTATATATTTTTTTGTTTAAATTTAAAATGCTTATCTATTTCCTTTTATTATACTACATTTTATTGTATTTAAAAACAAACATTTTTTATGTTTTATTTAATTGTATGGTTCTATATTTTATTGGAACTATGCAATTTAAGGATTTTTTTTATTATATATTATACAATTATATTGTAAGGATATTTAATTTATTGTATTTTTATTTTGAATTAGCAAATATAATTTATTGTATTTTATTATTTAATGTCAATAAATTAAAAATATTTTTTCTTCTTCTCTTGCCTGCAATTATTTTAATTTCACTTTTTTGTGTGTTCAAATATTTTATTGTAATTTGTTTTAACGTATTTCATTTTGAGTTATTTTATTTTTACTTACTTTAAATTAGCTTATTTTATATAGTTTATGTTCAAATTAGTTTAATGTGTTTCATTTTGAGTAATTTTTATTTACTTTAAAATTAGCTTATTTTATATAGTTAATGGTAAATTAAAGATATAGTACTGATTTTTATTTTATCTTTTAATACATTCAATTTTAATGTATTGTATTTTTATTATGAATTAGGTTATTTTAATTTAATTCAAAGTATTGTAGTCTATTTGAATTAATTTAAATTTTTTATTGTACAGTATTGAACTTATTGCATTTTAATTCATAATATTGTATTGAATTGTATTTTATTTGAGCGTATATTATATTGGATATTATTGTCATTTAATTATTTGTGGTCTTACCTTCTTCTCCACAACTTTGGGGTCCATGTCGGGCACCAAGCGAATGGAGAATTTGCCGCTGACTTTGCGGGGGATCACCGTCTTGGCGCCCACATCGGAGAAAGCCCCCTCGATGCCATGCAGAGAAAGCGAGGGGTACCTCCAGCGGTGCATTAGGATGTCCTCCTGCGAGAAAATAAAGAAAAAAATTCAACACATGCGCTGTAGCTTCATTTTCAGCCATCACGCCTGCCTTGGCTTACCTTAGTGCTGTGCAGTAGCTGTCCGACTCCGACATCTTTGCAGTATTCCTCCAAGTCAAACTCGATCTTCTCGTAAAGTTGCCTCTCGTCATCGGTCAGAGGAGCCACGTCGTCGTACATGCCGGGAACCAAGATCTTCCCCCTCCTGTCCACCAGGGAGCCTGTCGAAAGACCGACGAGAAAAAAAAAGGTAAAATTTGTGGAAAACGGAGATACAAAACCTCCCTAAATGTGCCCCAAAGCAGCTTCACTTGCCCATAAGTGTGATGAGGTCCGTCATGGCCTCGTGAACAGAGCCGCCAAACACGCCCGAGTGCAGGTCCTTCTCACAGCCGTCCACCTTTGAAAGTAGCGTCAATGTTGTTCTCAATTTACCAATATGTAAAAATGTCCAAAAACTCAAGATGTCCACCTCGATGAAAAAGTAGCAGATTCCTCTCAGGCCGTAAGTGATGCAAGGTTTGGTCTTGCCTAGCCAGTAGTTGTCCGAGATGCACACGTAGTCCACGTCCTTGAAGAAGTCGTCCTTGCGCGCGAAGACCAGTTCGTCCAGGCCTTCGGATCCCGACTCCTCCATGCCCTCGAAGCAGAACTTGATGTTGATGGGAAGCTCCTGCCAAGGGACGATTAGGTGCAATTAAAACAAAAGAAAAGGTGGTAGAAGGAACAAATGAGAAGACGTGGGTAAGTTTAATTATTAACACATTCACTGCCATTGACGGCTATAAACGTCAAAAATGCATTTGAACTATTTCTATTAGATTACCTTTTTTCCCCACACTTGTTAACAAGTTGTTAATAATCTTTTTTTTTTATTCATTCATTCACTGCCATTAACGGCTATAAACGTCAAAAATTCATTTGAACTATTTCTATTAGTTCAGCATTTTTTCCACTTTTGTTAACAAGACTATGAAAACCTATAATTGTTTTATTGTACATTTAGAACAGACATAACGTTTGTGGTTAATCGTGAGTTAATTAGTGAAATCATGCGATTACATTTTTTTTTCTAAATTTAATCTTTTTTTTTTCCCCTTCACTGCCATTAACGGCTATAAACGTCAAAAATTAATTTAAACTATTTCTATTAGTTTAACTTTTCCCCCCACACTTGTTAAGAGTATGAAAACCTAGATTTGTAAATTGTACATTTAGAACAGCTAAAAAATGTGTGATTAATCATGAGTTAACAAGTGAAGTCATGTGATTAATTATGATTAAAATTTTAATCGCCTGACGTCACAAATTTTTAATAATCTTTTCTTTTTTTTTTATTCATTCACTGCCATTAACGGCTATAAACGTCAAAAATTTATTTGAACTATTTCTATCAGTTCCGCATTTTTTTCCACTTTTGTTAACAAGAGTATGAAAACCTAGAATTTTTGTATTGTACATTTAGAACAGACATAACGTTTGTGATTAATCGTGAGGTAATTAGTGAAGTCATGCGATTAAATAAGAAAAAACCTTCATCTTTTTTTATTTTTTATTCATTCACTGCCATTAACGGCTATAAACGTCAAAAATGCATTTGAACTATTTCTATTAGTTTACCTTTTTTTCCCCACACTTGTTAACAAGAGTATGAAAACCTAGATTTTTTTAAAATGGTACATTTAGAACAGCTAAAAAATGTGTGATTAATCATGAGTTAACTAGTGAAGTCATGCGCTTAATTACGATTAAAATTTTAATCGCCTGACGCCACAAATTTTTATTTTTATCATTTTTTTATTCATTCACTGCCATTAACGGCTATAAACGTCAAAAATTAATTTGAACTATTTCTATTAGTTTAACTCTTTTTTTTTTCCCACACTTGTTAAGAGTATGAAAACCTAGAATTTTTGTATTGTACATTTAGAACAGACATAATGTTTGTGATTAATCGTGAGTTAATTAGTGAAGTCATGCGATTCAATTTTTAAAATTTTTAATATTTAAAAAATATATATATATTTATCCATTCACTGCTATAAACGTCAAAAATTCATTTGAACTATTTCTATTAGTTTAACTCTTTTTTTCCCCACACTTGTTAACAAGAGTATGAAAACCTAGAATTTTTTTATTGTATATTTAGAACAAACATAACATTTGTGATTAATCGTGAGTTAATTATTGAAGTCATGCAATTAAATTTAAAAAAAAGGTTAGTAATCTTTTTTTTCATGAATTTATGGCAGTGAATGAGTTAAAATAGCTGCAGGAAGAAGCAATTTTGCAAGGAGACCTTTGGACAGACAAGCTCCTGAAATGGACAATAAGCAATCAAGCTGTTGACAAAGGACTTTAGTTCACCTGCTGGATCTTCTGGTAGGCTTCAATACAGTTAAACCAAGCGAGCACTGGACCCTTGTCATCAGTGGAGCCTCTTCCATACATCTTTCCTAAAAAAAATTAAAAAAGTTTTCATTTTCAAGCTAGTCTAACTTTATATAGTTGAATAAAATGATTTAGTTGAAGCCATTTTCTTGACTCGATTTTTTTTCTTTTACAGTAGCATACATGAGTTATGCAAAAAATAAATGCTGAACAGGCAGGATGGACACGACAGGAAGAGGAAGTGGAGACGCTGCTTTCAGTCAGCTGACTGATCGCCACAATTGAGACTTTGGAGGATAATAATCAAGAATATATACTAAGATTCATGCCAAGTGAAGGCTGAGTTATACTACTATTAATACTAATAACGTTTCAGGGAAATCTTGACGTGCTAAAGTTGAGGGTAAATTAAAGCAAAATATAGCAGTTTAAAAAATAAATTTAAAAAAGGCTGCCTGATTTGCCAGCAGTGAGATAATACATGATGACATGGAAAAGGACTTTGGAAACTAGCGTGAACAGTGATAGGATTGGCTGATAAAAGCTGCACCGCATGCATTGAATGGAGCAATAATGATCAAAACGCCGACTATGCACCAAAAAGACACAAACAGTAAACGTAACGGACAAATAGCTGACAGTTTCACCTCAGGCATGTTGACTTCTCAATTATAGGTGTGTCTGCAGAGCATGCACATACTCAGAAAGTGAAAGCAATGTTTGGGAAATACCAGAATCTTGACCCGCTGCATTACAGTACAAGTCATTTCGGAAAATTACAATGCAGACTCATCCAGGAACTGAAAGCATCTCTGTACGCTCACCATCTTTCTCCACCAGGGTGAACGGCTCCGTGTCCCAGCCGTCGTCAATGGTGGCGGGCTGGACGTCAAGGTGGCCGTAGATGCACACCGTCTTCTTGCCCGGGTTCGAGCCCAGGTGTCCCAGGATGATTGGAGGCAGCGGGATCTCCTCCCCGCCTGGAAGCTGCCACATATAGAAACAATATTTAAGTTTCCTCACAGGATGAAGTATAGTATATAAAAAAATATATATATATATAGGGAAAAAAATATTAGTTTTTGATTACGGACATAAATATTAGTTAATTTAGTTAAAGAAAAGTGAATAAATTCATTAATTCCGGTTCAAAATTGATAAATGAATAAAACGTCTAAAATAGTAAAAGGGACAATGTGAAATTTAACAAATTTTGTTCAGCACTCTCCCCTTTATTCCTACATGAGTCTTTACGTGAATTCTGTGAGGACTTTAACATTTTGTTTACATAGTAACTGGTTGCGCAAGCCATAATTGATATGAGTTACCGACTTAAACAATGTGGAAATGCCAGTTACCGCAGCTTAAAAGATAAAATATAATATACGGAAGTAAGCAGGATAAAAGCGCTTCCATTCTTCCCTCACCTTCTGCTGCCCGATGTCCACCATCTCCACTGTGCCGCCCAGCCGCTCGATGTCCTTGGCGGCCATTTGCATCATCTTCTTGATCTCGCCGCGCTTCTCCGGCCAAGCGGAGACGCTCTGGATGCCCACCCAATCCGCCAGGCGCTGGTCGAGGGCAATTCGAGAGTAAAAAAATAAGTTAAAAGCTCAAGACATTTAAATTTAAATGTCTCAAAATATACGACAGTACTCACAAATTCTTATAATGTATAACATATGAAATGGCCCCTGAGAACAATATATGTTAATAGAAATTACTCTTACCTGCACGTAAAGCTCCTGGTGTTCATCCACATACTGGAAAAGAGCCGGAAGATGAGCCATTTTGTCTGGCTGGAAGGAGCTGAGTGGGTTTGACAGAAGGAAAAAATGGTGTGAGGCAACTTCCAGCCCAGCGCTGCTTTATGAGCGGGTGCGGTGGAATAACTCCACCTACTTGCTCTTGCTGACAGCAAAGGGGACTAGATTTTGTAGCTTCACAACTCAACTTGGACGCCACATCACAAAAGATACAAATTTAAATAATTAAATTTAGAGTATTTAGTATGATGTTGATTTGTCATGGAGATGCAGTTTGTGTCAACACAGCACGAAATGCACTGAAACATTGAATTGATTGTGGATTCAAAAGTTTGAAGTTCAAATTAAAACCCGTGGGCAGTATTTTATTTTGAAATGGCTTGGTCAGAACCAACAAAAAGCAAAAAAAAAAAAATGGTCACAATAACGCCTAGGGGTTAATTAAGTTCACCTGGAAAGTCGATTTTAGTATCATCTTGAGTTTTCTCTCAATCTCCAATATGAGCAATTTTGGTACGCGTTTGTATATTTAAGACATTGACGTTCCTCGTAAGACTTCCGGGCCTCTTTGGGTGCAAGAAGCAAACAACGTGAATCAGCATTCTATTTCTACGCTCAACTGTAGCACAAAAAAAAAAAAAATCGGTATCGGTTGCAGTTGAAGATATGACTTAAGTGGCTTTGGCTTTTATGTTGTTGATTTTCACTTAATCTAGGTTTTAATCGTTCTTTTTCCTACAGCTGGAAAGATTTACGGATTCGCCCCGTGTATGAATGAATGGCGCAATACATAACTTGCCTTGCGTCAATGCAAAGGTTGTCTCACGAGATTTTAAGGGTCGTTTAAGCATTAGTTTTAGCCAACGTTGCTTGAATTGTTTAAGTGTTGTATTTTCACGGATTTTATTTCAGAGTTTACAGTACATCGTTGGACGACAAGTAGCTAGCCACGTTCACGGTCAGTACATTAGAAGAAGCAGAAAAAAAACATTTCCTTTAAAATGCATAACAATGACACGGTTGGCCCACGTATTAAATCAACGCACACTGAAATTTAATGCAACAATTTCCAACTCACTTTGACTCGTAGCGACGATTTAATCACGTGACTCGCCACCTGACAAATGCTTCCGGGTACTTTTGTCTTTAAAAAAAAAAAAAAAGTTGTACTTGTGCAATCAGTGAAATAATACAAAGAAATGGTGAAAATGGGCAAAGGTGGTATAAAAATAAAATCTTAAATTATGCCCGACTATTTATTTTACGCGTCTGTGCCGCAAAGGATTGTGGGTTTCTCTTATGCGTTGTTTTAAGTTGTAATTAGAAGCAAAGTATATACTGTTTTAATTTATATCTAAACACTAAATTCAGTAATAAATACAAATATTTATTTTTTACGTTTGTACGATCATGACTTGTAAATGATCAATTACGTCATTGAGAAAATGTTTGGTTTTTGTGCTTACATGCACTTTTTAATGGCGTATTCTGTTATTTTGTAAACCAATGCAATAACATACACAAAAGCTCATGCGAGCTAGTGCTGCAACGTCATTCATTCGTGGCGGAGCCACACACACTTCCCAGCATGCTTTGCAACTATTTTCGGTTGAGTGTGTCTGTGATGTCTTTAAAGTACAGCAGCGCAAAGTAACAAAAACATTTCGGATGAAAGTGTGTGGAGTGACTGCATGGGCACGAGTTGTGGCCGATGTTATGTGATGTGTCTGTACAAGTCTTATAATAAAATGTTGATTATAAATGACATGTGGTGTAGTGATCTTGTTTTGAGGCATGACTTAAGGACAAATAAATGCACAACAGGATACAATTGGCAATCTGTTTAATATACAATAAAATATTTTTGGTTTGTCCACAGGCTGTGAGTTGTTATGGTACCTTAAAAAACATTACAAAAAAAAAAAAATACATTCAGATATTTATATCACGACACCAATGTGCTGTTTAAAATCTCACTTTTCCATCAAAGCAGCGCTCTTCACAAGTCTTCTCGTCCGACCTGCAAACCTCTGAAGAGCACAGTAAGTGGATCTGTGGGGACAATATATATATATATATATATAGTACAGAATAAAGTTACCCATGAAAAGTCATTAGATCTTTTATTCAATATCCTTGATAACTAACTTTTTTGGTCCATGTACATACAGTACTCGTAAGACAATTCAGTGAACTGGACATAGAACTCCATCTTTCCAGATACTCACTTGCTCATCGAGGTACCTCTTAGTTTTAACATCCATAAACTGGAACGCCTTGACCACAAAACGTCTCTGATGGCGATTTTGGGGCAAATTGCTCACTTGCAAAATGGCCACGTTTGGGTCATGAGGATTGGCACATCTACAGTGAGCAACATGACATACCTTGTAAAACAGCACAAATAAGAAAAAAAAATAAATGTTGAGATGATCGGGCTTACCCTTCGTAAACGAGCACCAGGGCATTCTTTGCCGAGCGAGGGAACGCCAGACAGTACTTGACCAAAATGGTCGCTCTGGGTTTGGGAGACAACAGTCTCAGTTCCAAATACACGGGTTTGCCCAAGATGTACCGCAATGTCGGGAAAGAAGGCAGGAAGGTAGAAAAGGTCTCGTCTGTTTGAAATTACGTACAGAATTTTAAACAGCCAAGCTCTAAACTTCATATTCAAGGATGTTATTGTGATATTGAACCAGTTGCGTCAAGAACTTTTCACTTAGACATTAGATACATTTCACAATTTTTGATTCTTATTTAGTACGATTCAGAATCGATTTTAAATGCCCCAAAATCGATTTTAATTATATTATTTTATACCGTCTTGCCTTTGTTTGGAGCGCTGTTCATATTGTACCTGCTTTGGCCACTTGGGGGCAGTGTGGTTCCACGCGGTCTAATACACGGTTAAATTGTAGCCACATTAGAGAGTAGAAGTAAAAAAGTCACGATCAAGTTATTCCAATAAAAGTTGTTTTTTTTTGCAGCGCGGAGCCATTCTTTTGAGTCATAAAAGTGCCGCGAGTAGCGCGCTAATTAGCATTAGAGAATCAGACTGGAGTAGATCATTACAATTCCTTGCACATCTATAGATTGAAGCAAAAATCATTGCCAATCAAATCCTTTTGAATCAAAAATCGATTCCAAATTGAACACCCAAAAATCAGAATCGTTAGACATTCAAAGTTTCGCACCCCTAATATCACCTGTGTCTACAGGTGTTCACTTCTTCAGTTACATACAGTAGAAACCGCAACTTAATCGCCGTTTTGTGTTTTTCAACAAGTGGGATATCAGACCTGTGGCGATCCTCAATTGAACGCCGTACAACCCAACAGAGGGGATGGACGTGGGCAGATTGCGACTCGGGATCTTCACCATGTAGCCGACGCTGGCCAACGGTTGGTGGTCGTGAGCAGCCAAACCGTAGCGACACTCTACCAGGAACCTAAAATTGAAAAGACAAGATTAAAAAAAAAAATAAAAATTGCTTTAAATTATGTTGTATCACAAAAAGGTGTCATATAGAGAACCTTAATGGGTCCGTTCTTGTGATGATGCCGTATTTGAGGCTGAGAGCTTGGACGAGAGTCTGGACTTCAGCCAGGTAGAACCTTGTCATGCCAATGTCCTGAAAGTGAATTGCCAAGTCTTGAGGCACCAGAACGCAATATACAACCTTACTTTTACTATATGCATCTATGAGTGACAACTTACATATGTCCGTGTACCACATTCAGTTACTTTGAACTTAAAGATGGCAAAGTTGGCATTCACCACAACAGGTTTGCAGTCTGTTCCGGGAATCACCAGCTGGGTGGGGTCCAAAGGCATGTTGGCGTATGTGGAGCGGATGATGAAAACAAAATGAAGATCTACCGTGCACTCTGTGAGGACAATTTTAAGTTAATGGGTGAGATTAAACACTGCCTGCGTGGGCGAGAGCATTTTTTGTGTCACAAAAATACACTGCAAAAAAAATAAAATAAAAAATGTTACCATCCATTGGATAGAAGCATTCATAGGAAGTTGGATTCACACAGCATCCCAAGCCCACACATTGACCGGGCAAAATTCCATAATCGCCACAAAGCAGCTGCTCTTCAGAGGCCACGGCACAGTCTGAAGTCCAAATATTTCATCAGGGGTGTTCAAACCTTCTGGGTTCAAAACCCCTTAAGAAGAAAAACATTTTTACATGCACCCCTAATACAAATCAAACACAATTATGTGTAACCCTAAATGACATAGACACTAAGGGCGGTTTCGGAATTTTACAATTCATATATTTCTATTACCAAAGCTTCAAATTCAAATTTAGTTATTTGGCCACAAGATGGCGCCAAAGCAATACTATTTGGTTTACTTTTAATAACTTTGCTTTTGCCTGAGCTAAAAAAACAGCAAAAAATATTTGTTTTTCCATCAAATAATGGAGGGCAGTTTCCCAAAAACAAATTTGTAAATAGGTGAAACTGCAAAAGTCAAACCACGACTATGCAGGCATTTTATGTAAATAAAAAGGAAAGATGTCATAATTTAACAAGCGCATTAAAAAAAAATGCAGCTTTTTTTGTAATATTAAAATGCTGGAAAAGATGCATTTCCTGTATTATAAAAAAAACTACATTCTTAAAAAAATAAATTAAAAAATATGTCTTTTGTTTAAAAGGAAATAAAAATTAAAATAAATAAACACTTTAAAAGAACCCATTTTTAGTACCAGTAACAACACGATGTCATAAATCGTGTCACTCAACACTCACGTTGCGCCCTTGGTGGCGCTTGCGGCGGTGGCGGCGTGCGGCACCTCGACGCGCGGGCACCGGCGCCATGCGATGGGCCAGGGGTGGACTCGGGACCCGGATGGCACGTCACCGTGGCGACTTGGGCCTCACCGAGCTCATCCTCGTACCTTAGTTGCAGGCCGTAGTTGTCGCTCTGGAAGGCATTTTGCATCAGGCTCCGTTCATTTGGATTTAAATGACAACAGATGACTTACATCCCCCGCACGGCATCCGGTAAACGGAACCGTTAGGGTGTCGTCCAGGCGGGTGACGTTGAGACCGCATTGATCGTGAGCGACAGGTCGCGGGTTCTCAGTACCTACAGAAAGGGCTGAACTCCAAACTTTCACGCTGCTTAACTGAGCGGCTGGAAGAACGATCCTGAAGCCTTCGTCCTCACACGTGACTCGGAGTCCGGCGCGACTCGGGTTGGTGGTGCTGGTCCACACCCTCGGAGAAGTCTCAGCGGATTCCTCCTGGGTCCCATTGGGTGTTGCCTCGCCCTCCTTCGCGGGCTCGTGGTTTAACGTTTCCACTTCCTCAGAATCAGAAAAAACGCCTTTGTCGTCGTTGTCGTATTCATTGCCGTTACTGCCTTCATCCAACGTCTCGGGTTCCGATTCTTCAGAAAGTGACGTTTCATCTTCCTGCTCCCATCCCGAAACCAGAAGACCCCAAGTCAGGACCGAAAGCAGCCACAGGCGAGCCATATGGACCCCAATAGAAAACAAACGTGGCGCAGCAAAACTTTTGCAACCTCCACGTGTTGCTGCAGGTGGTGCTTAATTGGTCACACCTGGTGGATTCTTATTGGTCAAATCGCAACCACTTAACGAGGTAGGTGTGTATTGTCAATCCAATTAAAGCATATTCTGAAATATGTCTAGTGCTCGCTTCTGTATGAACGTGATTTAATTGTTTAAATACAAATTTGATCAGATGGGGAGGTAAAGTAACGTTGATTATTATTATAGTAAAATATAAACAAGCATTCAAACAGTGTTCTACAGAATGACCACATCAGTCTACTTGGACATAAAGAGTCGATAAGGACGCCACCAACCTGGCAAGAGCTCATCTTTAATATCGCAAAGTGAACAAAATATAGTAGAAATCCACACTTATGGTGCTGCTGTTTTGGTTAGCAACACAAAATTGGAGAGCAAGCATGATCTCCACATGATGTAAGATTATCTTTAGTACTACACAAGTACAGATTCCCCACTAATTTGTCCAAGAGGGAGTTGATGTGCTTTCCGTAAGTGCTGCTGTTTTGGTTAGCAAAGAAAACATTATGCAGCAACCACGTCAGTTTGGTAGAATGCTAATCATTGTCTCCAATAACGTCGCCTCAGTTCAAATACCACAGCGCACTCGTTTACAATGCGAAGTCAGAACAAACACCTTAATTCATCCGAGATGCTGTTTATGTGCTGCTGTTTTCATTAGTAACAGAGTTCAAGTGACAGTTGGTATTTTAAGTGTGGCTTTATTGCACAGTACAAGTGTACCAAAACTCAAATTCACATATATTTTCTTTATCAGTCAAAACACCACACACTTGATTTCTTAAGTCTCGGCAACCCCCCCCACCCCCCAGAAAAAAATCCTGATATGCTTCTCTGGGGGAGGGGGGGGGGGCATAAAATATAACTCACTTGTATGAATTGGCTTTGTGTTTGGGCAAAAAGTTTAAATTTGGGGGAACAGGTCCAAGCAGCATTTCACTGGAAAACAAACAAAACATTTGAAAGGATCATTATGTAAAGCAGAATTCAATAAATACAGTCAAAGTCCTTTTTCACACTGCCTGCAAATGACAATGCGTTTATGATCTCCTATAATTTATCCGCCGTTGCCTTTTATGCAAGTTGCCACTTTCAAGCCACTTTTTCAGGTTCTGCGTTAAAAGCTAGAGTGGATAGATTTCAATGTCCTGACGTGTTGACAGTATCTCTGCGTAAAAAAGGCAGGGCGCTCACCTGATCCTGATCCAGTCTCCGACGTTTTGACTGGCCATCAGCGACTCCAGGTAGTTCCTCCCCATGTAGTATGGCGGCCTCTCGTTAATCTTCACAGGCACTCGCTCCAGCAGCCCCACTGGAATATACCTGATATATATTTTTGCCCCATGAAAAAAAAGGCGATATGTTGAACCGGTGCCGAAGAACAACTGGCCCGAACCTGCACATGAAGGAGAGCCACTCCAGCAGGAAGGTGCGCGTCTTCTCCACGCCACGCGTGTCCGAGCCCCAGTGCTCCAGGCCGTAGTTGGTGAAGTCCCTGAGGATGTCCAGACGCTCGGCCGACGAGATGTCCCAGTGGCGCCCCTCCTTGATTTCCGTGAAGAGCCACGGCTTCATCAAAGCACCCCTGGTAAATAGTCATAATTTAAAAAATATTTTTATTTATCCTGATGCTTACTTGTGAAACGATTTCTTAAAATATTAAAATGTATGGGAACATACTTTGATGGTGGGTGGACTATGGTGCTAACCTTGCAATCATGATTCCAGAAACGCCCGTCTCTTTGGCTCTCATGGCATCCTCATAGGACAGAATATCGCCATTACCTAACAAAATACAGGAGAAACTAATTCATTGTTCCGCATGATTCAAAATGTAACAAACTGTTCCAGATCAATCAATCAATTTATACCAAAGAGTGGTATGGGGCTTGCCAGCTTGGAGCAGGTGGTGATGTAGTCCCAGTCGGCGAGCTTGGTGTAGCGCTGCTCTCTGGAGCGGCCATGCAGCTAAATTACCACATGGAAGAAAAACATATTAGACCTTCAAAACACTGTTTTTGCTCATTTACAGTGAAAGGTGTGTCTCAAAAATGGGAGCCGATTTAAATTGTAAAAAGAAAAGCTTAATGTTTATCTAAAATAATTAATAAAATTAATTAATTAATAAAAATTTATGGGAAATTTCACTTAATTGTATACCACAAATAATGCATTTGTTCATTTTTACAGAAGAATAATAGCTTTATGATGAATTGAATGTTACATGCAGAATAATCCTGGATAAAAAAATTTTTTTTACAGTGATCATAGAGACGCCCCAATTCTTCATCTCTGGGATGAGTTTATGCGCAATGTTGTTCTTTTCCTGAACGCCGGTCCGGATCTTCACTGTTAAAGGGACGTCTAGCACCTACAGAATAAAAGAGGGGGTGGGGGGGTGGGGGGTTGAGACATTAGTTTCCTCGAAAATTTGCACAATATCTTCTTAAACATGTACACTCACATAATTCATTCCACGGATGATCTGCTCAAACTTGCGGGTGCGGGTCATCAAGCCGCAGCCTCCGCCCTGAGGAGCAAAAAATAAAGTGAGCCAGGCATGCATGACTATGAAAAAAAAAAAAAGTCGTTCTGTTTTATTGAATATTTTTTCCCTGTTTTTTTTGTAATTTTTTAATTTAAAAAATAATTTTTTTTCCCTCAGTTTTTTAAAATATTTTTTTCTGTTTTTCTGAGTAATTTTACCGTTTTATAAAATAATAATTTTTCTGTTTTTCTGAATAATTTTTTAAAGGGGTTTTCCCTCAGAGATTAGAGAACAAACCACAATATGGTATACACATTCATGCCTTTATTGAGAGCCAGTAAGTAAACATGACCATCTTATTGCATATGGAGGTATGCGGGAAAGTGTCCGCTTCCGCTATTAGCGAGTCTGAAACAAGTCACTTGGAGTTCAGAGATTAAAAAAAAAAAAAAAAAAAAAAACCTTCAAAAAAAGAGTCAAACAGGTGTTTTGTTTTTCGGAGTATTTCCCCCCCCCCCTTGTTTTTAAAAGTTTTTTTTCCTCCTGTTTAAAAAAAACAAAACAAATAATCCCCCTCCCCCAATTTTCTGAGTAATTTTTCCTCCTGTTTTTCTGACAGATTTTTTTGGACAGAAAAAAATATTCAGAAAAACTGAAAATAAAATAAAAAATACTCAAAAAAAAACAAAGTTCCCCCCAAAAAATTGCGAGAATTTTTTTTCAGGTGAATGCAATACGCTTCCGTACATTACAACACAGAAAAGAAAAAAAAAGCTTACCTTCTTATATACGAGGTCGATGGGGCACCCCGAGTTGATGTCCACAAAGTCCACCTCCGTGTTGTTGTTGATGAGCTCGGCGCATCTCGTCATGGTATCGGGGAAGCAGCCCTCCACCTAAGGACCAATTTTTTTGTAAAATCAGTCAGCGTTTATTACCCCTCTATTTATGATTTGGGTTTCCGCTTTAAAATTTGAAAATTCAGCCCCCAAAGCCAGTTGTACTTAGTGACAAGAAATTTAATAGAAGCCCGAAAAGACACAAGACGTCTGCCATTTTGGTTTGAGGCGGACATTTTAGACCCATTCTGCTTATTAAAGTTGTTTTGTAACCTAACCTGAACTCCAAAGAGATCCTCACTCTCGTGCCTCTTGAGCAAAGCCCACTCGGACTGCTGACCCTGGAGCAGGTTGGTGCACATGGCCATCTCGCCGCAGGTGATGTCCGCCCCCAGACGTTTGCACACGCGGCGAAACGGCAGGTTGCCGCACTGAGGGAATAAAAAGAAAATCCGGAAATGAACGGCTGCATCAATGACGCGTGAAACTTTCAACTCTACCGGCACATACGGTCGTTAATGGGGCGAGGTAGAGTTTGTCTCGGAAGTCCACCTGGCAAGGACAAAACGCATCCATTCAGCCATCTTTGTTTTGACTGTAAAAAATATAAATAATATAAAAAAGAGAGTGGAAGATACCTGCTTCTTCTCACATGCTCGCAACTTGATGACGTCCACGTCGGTCAACACACCGACAGTTCTCACCGTGGAGGGTTTCTCAGCGCTAACCTGCAACAAAAATGTTTTTTTTTAAAAATTAAAAAAAATAAAATAAAAAAATAATAATAATAATAAAAAAATATATATAATATAAGTATATTTTTACCTGTGTTTCTGCATCTGTAGATTCACACTTTGTTTTGGTCGTTGAATCTGCCAGTAAGTCAGCGGCGCCTGGTAAAAGATTGAAATAATTGCTGATTAATATCTCTCACGTCAGCTGTTCTCAAACTTTTTGGGTTTATTATTAAAATCATAAATCAAGTTTAACAAGGTAATTAACTTCTGCAAATTATTTTTGCAGACTCCCAAGCCTCTGGGGACCCCAGTTTGAAAATGACCGTCTTATATACTCAACAAAATAAAATGTCTTCCTACCATTGCCCTGTTCTTTTTTCTCCTTGCTGTCGTTCAGCGCCTTGAGGTACGCCGCCGACTTGTCGAACGCGACAGAATGCTTCCTCAGTTGATTCTGCAGCTCTTTACTCAGGCTGTTCCTCAACGGCCTGCGGCCCTCGCAGCTTTTCACCACGTCGGCATTCTCGGCGCTCTTCAGCTCCGCCGTGGTGTGCGCCTTGGCAAAGCGACAGGAGAGGCCGTACGCGCACTTCCCGAAGGTGTCGAAGACGTGGCAGCGTTCGCCGATGTCGGCGGGCTTGTTGGCCAAGTACACGGCGACGTCGTGGTAGAAGTGGCACTTGTCGCCGTAGGGACATTCCCGGTTGTCCTAGCGAGGTGAGAGGGACAAGCGTTTAGGAAATCTGATCGCAATAGGTCAACTCAGGAAAGGCTTCACCTCACCTGTAACCCGAATTAAGGAAAGCAGTATAGAAGATGCACAGATGTCGTGTTTAAAATTCCTACCTGACGAGCATAGGCACACAACCTCTTTTCCTCGTACGATTGTGGTTTCTTGTGTGGCCTTGACTTGTTCTGCCCCCTCGTTCGTTTGCCGTCCGGTTTGGCGCCTTTGTTGATCTCTTCTGTGTCCAATTTCACCTTTTTAAGTTCAGGCTTCTCAAAGGGGTCCTCGGATACCTTGCTCGCGCCTCCCTTCAAGCTTTGACATTCGGCGTCAAGAAACTCGTGGAATTTTTCTTTGCTGGTGATGAATCTGTAATTACAACAAACGGGAGGGTGTTGTGTTCAGTGTTATGATGAGAGGGAAATTCCACTTGATCTCATGATTTAGGTGGAGCTTACAGAGGCAAATTGAGAATGTTTACAACATTAAAGGTTTACTATTTTTATTCTCCATAAAAGGTAGTACCTTTCTAGGGGTGGCCTGTTGAAATGAAGCTTTTACACCCACTTCAACATTGTCCCCTGGCACCTATGCCACAAGATGATGCCAAAGCAACACCGAATATCGTGAGGCAAAACATTTTTGAGCCAGTTTCCCATGGACTTCATATTGGATTTTGGTCAAATACTTTTTTTACCCCACTTTAAGTAAATGTGAATAAGTGATTAAGAAATAAAAAACGCACTTCATATTCAACGATTGACAGTTTGGTGGTAGTTCATTGGCTAATGACTCACTCTGGTTTGAGGGCTGCTTCACCCTTAACTGCAGCCTCTGTTCCCTTTACAACTGCTGTTTCCTCTGCAGGTTTTTCCATCACATCTGCCTGTTTCGGTTTAAAAAACAAACAAACATCGTTATCGTGTACATAAAATCAAATAACACGATGACAGATATTTAGTAAGTACTTAGAATGTAAAACAGCCCTAAGTGTTGTTGATTTACGTTGCTTACTGTTTACTTACTAGTTTGATGGTGTTGACAGCCTTTTCGTCCACTAATCAATGTATGCTAGCTGCTAACGCGAAGTTAACTTCGCAATTGAAACAGACAATAGCTATTCCTTAATGCCGGTGAGGGTGCAGAACTGTACTAAAATAGTATTATTTACTTGCGTTTACTGTCACATAGTATTAATAGGCAAGTAATGCGACGAGTATTCGAAAAGCGTGAGAAGGCGACAGTACATCATTTAAATGGGTCTGGAAAGGACACACGAAGACCCTTAGTTCCGGGCCGGTGTGTACCGCCCTAGTACCGTAAGGAGGCGGCAGTGCATCATTATCATCGTACCGGGTTGACTTGGGTCACAGTACTTTTTAATGTTTCATGTTATTTGGTTAACTATACTTGTTTAACTTACATTTCCAGCCACTTTGACACGTTTTCACGTATTTACAGGCTTTTGCAGAAAATAAAAAATGATTATTCATTCTACCCATAAGAAATAACATAACGCTAATTAAACTGTCAATATCACTAAGTAAAAGCCAAAAAGCACTTGGACTCCAGCCTTAGGATGCTCACAAAGCTGAAGACTCACAATTTAAATTAAAGAAAATCATATCACTTTTACGGACTGAATGAGGTTTATTTATTGTAAAGATCCTTGATGAGCCCCAGCGAAGGCAGTTCGGCTATGTTCTTCTATAAGTTGCCATTGTTGCTGGAGCGGAAGAATGACTCGGGCGAACGCTCCAGGATGCCCACAATCTCCTCATGAGATTTTCTTCCACAGCTGCCAGCACGGACAACGCCAGGTTGACGCCACTTCACTTTTTTTTTGTGTGTGTGTGTGATATTCATATTGATCAAATGAAAGTCATCACATGTCAAACATGACCGAATGTAAATATATTGAGATGATTGCAGACATGCATGCGTGCACACACATTTGCTTCTGGCATGGGACCCTGGACATCTGCCTGGGATGTCTTACCCCCCCAAACAGTGCTAATCCTCAAAGTGTCCAGTGACCTGTTTTCACTGCCTCATTGTCATGTGTCACTCCCAGTTAGCTCGTTGTCACACAAACCTGTGGATGTTCTCAACATACACATTCATCAAGTCTCCCCCGACACGCACACATCACCGCTACTACTTTTGCAAGATCTTAAGAGTTGAAAATGAACAGCCTGTTGTAATGATTTCCGGAATAACCGGATAGTGGATCGCACAAACGCAGAGACACAAACGATGTGGATTGACAAATTTAATTGTACACATCAGAATTCTACAACACAAAGCGCTGGGCGAAGCCAGGAGAAGAACAGTTAACAAAAGTCGCTTGCAAAGTATGCAAGGAAAACAAACAAAAATACACCTGACGGCTGCAGAATCGCACAACGCGAATAAGAAAAAACTAAATACAAAACGAGCTGTACAAAGCGGATAAACTAAAAAGCGACGTGGGAAAAACAACACGTGGATACCAATCACTCAGACGTAAAGCTGAGGAAACAAAACTACGGAGTAAAAAAAAAGGCTCAACGCGTTGATAACAAGCACTGCGGCAATAAGTCGAGGAACCAACAACATAAAACTACAAGACTCACGTCAGAAACAAGAGACGAAGCTAGAGATAATAATTTGGAATTTGGTCCTTATAAAGAGTTGATTTGTGAATGAGAAACAGGTGCGGCGCAGGAGGACACGCCCCCTGTACTCAATCAGAGACTAAAACAAAAACAACGCGATGAGAGCACAACATCATACAGTCATCTTGGCATATGCTCTGTAACAGCAAAGATAGAATGAAGAGTCAAAGTCAACACGTCCCTTTTAGGCATTGGAGGCACGTTGCTGCCTTTGTGACGCCTTTCAATCGGCCTTAAAAAAATTGTTTTTTGGGGGGGCGTTACCCCCCACCCCCAAGTGCGTGTGACAGAGAAGATATCAACATAAGATAAGATCAACATGTGTTGTTCACTGTTTCCAATAGGCGGGGGTTGAATTTTCCACCACAAAGCATTCCCTACTGAAGAAAACCTTGAGGCTCTTGAACGTTGCTTTTAGTCTACTGAACCCCCCCCCCCCCCCCCTTTCTCACTCGCCGCCTGGCCTCAGCCCTACTTTTCTTTCTCCGCCTGATGTTTCCATTACAGGAATAAAAGCATGACGGCTAATCCACTTATGTGTTCCTTGGATGACACACACACACGGATACAAAATACACACAAAAATTCATGCATGTTGCATATGGACCTCAGGCTACATTAATACATTGCTTCTTTTCAACACACACACACACGCACACACACACTGGTGGTAATCTCCCAAGACAATTTCCCACCGGTCCTTCCTATGGAGTGAAGATATGAAGGAATTGAAGTGTTAGTGGGGGGTTTGCTTGAGTACGTAAGACGTTCAAGAGATCTAATTGCGATGTCTTCAACCTCACCTTGTTTTTTTTAATCGTCTCTCAACGGGAAAAAGTCGTTTACGCTCCATTTTGTCAAGATGAAGATTTAAGGACTTAGCGGTAAGGAAGGAAAAGTGGAGGGGTGCGGTAGAAAGAGAGGTCACACGCCATGATTTATTTAAGGTATAATGTGGTTTGTTCTTATATTTTATGGGTTTGATACTTTGAAGTTAAAAAGGAATCAATAAAGTGCAAATATGCCGAATGCTAACCTTAACCCTACCCTAACCTTTCCCTAAACCTAACTCTAACTCTAACTCAAACCCTAACACTAATTTTATTCCTCCAACCTTAGTCCTAAACCAGAGGTCAACGACCTTTCCTGTCAAAAGAGCCATTTTAGGCCAAAGTAAATAAGACAAAAAAAATGTGCTTTGAGCCGCAAAACATTTAAAGATTGTGATGATGGAAACAGTTTGTTAGTGTTAATCTAATGCACTGAAGGCCCAAGAGCTGCACTATAACACAAAAAATATGCAGCAAATACATGGACATTCATTTTCTTCTACCTTTTGTTTTCTGTTTTTTTTTTTTTTTTTTCATACTTAATTTTTCATACATTTTTAGACTTTTCTGCCTTTCTGTCAAATGTCTGATATTTTTGGCAATTTTATGGACATATGGTCATTTCTCTTCCTTTTTTTGTAAATGTTATGGCTATTTATTTATTGACACTTCTCTGCTTTCTTGCTACCAATTTTCTGATATTTTTGGTAATTTTGTGGATATTTAATGGTAATTTTCGGGAATTATTTTGTTTTTTTGGACATTTTATGATTACTTTTTAAATGTTTTTTTTCTGCACTTTTTTAACCCATTGTGGCAGATTTTGGCAAATTGATGAACATTTTATGGTGATTTTCCTCTTCTTCCTTTTTGGACATTTTATGGCCATGTTTTGGACATGTTTAGGTCATTTAAAAAATGTTTTCATTTACCATTCGTTTCTCTTTTTTTTGTGACAATTTAAACATTTGGGCTCTGCGATCCATTCTTCCATCCATTTTCTTAACCGCTTAGTCCTCACAAGGGTCGCGGGGAGTGCTGGAGCCTATCCCAGCTGGCTTCGGGCAGTTGGCGGGGGTTACACACCCAGAACTGGTTGCTAGCCAATCCAGGGCAACCATCCACACTCGCAATCACACCTCGGGACAATTTAGAGTGTTTAATGAACATGCCATGCATGTGTTTGGAATGTGAGAGCGCCCGGACAAAAAAGCACGGGGAGAACATGCAAACTCCACCCAGGAAGGCGTCCTCTGCACTTGGAGGTGGACTCTGTCAGTTTTTGAAAATGTAAATATTTATTTTTAATTTTTATCATTAATTAATTTATCTAAAAATTAAATATAAACATGAAACAAATATTAACTTCAACTCATTTTTTTTTGTTTGTGTTCCCACATTTTTTAACTGACAAAACAACACAGGAACGGAGTCTAAATATGACCATGTTTATTCTAAGCAGGCATTTTGTAACTCAGAATCCTTGAAAAATCAGTCACGCACACGCACACACACTTTTGGTCAAATGTTAATGATTTACTAATTCCCAGCGTTAAATCTCTGGGCGTCAAAATTCCTCAAGCTTGCAAGAGAGAGAGAGAGAGAGTGAGCGTTAAAAGAGCGGGAATGCATAGAGGGGGATGAGAGGGAATTAAAATAAAAAATAAAAAACACCCCAGCACTTCATTTTAAAATAATAACCATGTCATGGTCTGATTGCTTTGTTTTTTTCCCCCACCCTATATTTAACTCAGTGGACTGGGAAATGAGAGGAACGCCGGCAGAGGTGACGTGATGGCGGCAGAAAATCAAAGATGGAGGCGGAAGGAATGAAGTAAAGGAGGAGGAAAACGTGGATAAACATGCCAGGTAAACTCATGTCATTGCAATTGTAAGGAGTCAGTCAGATGCTCACTGAACTGAAGTCTCATTTTGTTGGACTTTTGATGCATTTTGATTGAGCTCGATATTGTAACACTTTTGCATTACATTCTGTGGGCATGCACTATTTCTGTCATCAGAGGTAAACAAAACATGCTTGAAGATGATATGCTACATAATAATAATAACAAAATAATTGCAATAAGTATTCGGAGTGTTAAAAAATTAATCTAAATATAAGTACCGGTAAATGGATATTGAACAAGTATTTTCTACCGTTGTAAAATAAACAAAACTATGTATGTACAGTGCATGTAAAAATATATTTTAAAAATGTAACTGTGAAATAACTAATGAATATTTTTACAATAGCTGTCAGTGAATTAAAAAAAAAATTCTGACATTTTCGAATCAACAAAATTTATATAAGATTTTTTTGACAGCTCAAAATGCTTTAAAAATAAAATCAGTAAAAAATATGTGTGCAAGTAAAAAAAAAAAAAGTTTTAAATGTAACTGTGAAATAACTGATGAATATTTTTAAAATGGCTGTCAGCGAATAAAAAAAAAGAAATCGGACATTTTCAAATTAACAAAATTTATATAAGATTTTTTTGACAGCTCAAAATGCTTTAAAAATAAAATCTGTAAAAAAAAAATATGTGTGCATGTAAAAAAAAAAATTCAGTGCATTTTTGGAAAAAAATCGGACATTTTCAAATTAACAAAATTTATATAATATTTTTTTGGACAGCTCAAAATGCTATAAAAATAAAATCAGTAAATGTCAAATAAAATAAAAATCCCCTTCAAAATGATTGGAAAACGGCAATGTCTACTCTTTTGTTTTTTGTTCCATACACAAGACACTTTGATTTCATACCAAAACATGAATATGAGATTTCAAAATGCTTTGCTTTTTTCTCTGGTCTTATTGTTTATGTAACAGCAAATGCAGTTTTCACCGGCGAAACCCCAAACCAAAAACATACACCATCTATGGTTTAAGCAACCAATGTTCCATATTGTTTTTGTTTTGTTAATTTCTCTCTGTGTACTGTATATTTTATTTTATTTTGAAAAATGTGAATCCAATTTGAGCATTACATTCATTTGCTAAGAAAACATTTATACTACTATTTATTGTCTTAATATTGTCTCCTCCCAGAGACAACTTACACTCAATTTAATTTGTAATATTATACAGCCTTATGAAATTAGCATTATTACGACAACGTTTGGTCCCCGACATGTAAATCAAACCTTTAATCAGATCTTTTTCGGCTTAATTAATCAAGGGAAGTAATGAATGCAACGCCCTGTTGTGATGAAAACATGCACCACAAGTGTGTGCGCGCGTGTTTGTCCTGTATGTGTATGTGCAACAAGCCAGTCCAGGTGGCCAGATAATTAAAACATGTTTCTCATACTTGATTTTACACAGAAATTTAAACGCTAACATCTGGGCCCTATGAGGTGTGTATCCGTGTGTGCGTGCGTGTAATTAATCTCACCCTTGTTCTCTCTGGAAACATCGTCTTCGTCTTCATGACAAAAAGAGACATTTTTTAATCAAAGATCATTAAAGTTGAATGTCAGGAAATTAATGATGTTGTTGAGTGTGAATCACACGCACACACGGGGAAAAGTATTGGGACACAAACTCCGGAGTAGAAAGGAAAGAAAATGCATTTTCGAAGTGTAAGATACAATCGGTTTGTGTTTATTTACTTAACTGAGGTCTTTAACCCATTGACGGCTATAAACGTCAAAAATTAATTTAAACTATTTCTATTAGTTAAACTTTTTTTCCACTTTGGTTAACAAGAGTATGAAAACCTAGATTTTTTTTTTTTTTTAAAGAAAAGATTATAAAAAATTAGGGGCGTCATGCGATTAAATTATTAAAAATTAGGATCGTCTATTTTTTAAAAAAATTGTAATTAATCGCATGACTTCACTAGTTAACTCACGATTAATCACAAATTTTATATCTGTTCTAAATGTGCAATAATTTTTTTGTAGGTTTTCATACTCTTGTGGCCGTCAGCCGATTCAAATTTTTAATCGTAATTAATCGCATGACTTCACTAGTTAACTCACAATTAATCACAAATTTTACATCTGTTCTAAATGTACAATAAAAAAATATAGGTTTTCATACTCTTGTTAACAAAAGTAGAAAAAAATGTTAAACTAATAGAAATAGTTCAAATGAATTTTTGACGTCTATAGCCGTCAATGGCAGTGAATGAGTTAAAAACATTTAATCGCCTCTTGCCCCTAATTTTTATTAATCTTAAAAAAATAATAATGAATTCATGGCAGTAAATGAGTTAATTGTGATTGTAATGTTTGAGTAGGTGCTGCTGTTTGGGTTAGCAACAAGTTGTAGATAATTGCACCAGGCTCCTCCCTCAAGTTCTTCTGCACCAAACTAATCCAATCATGTTTTCTTCTATGAAGAAACAGCTCGAAAAGTTCCTTTTCCTTTTTGGTTTTGATGTCAAATTGTCATCAATACAGCAAGTGGTGTTATTTTTTTTTACCCCCTTTCTCTTTGCACTGTTGCGCAGCATTATCGCCATGGCAACCAGACCTGTGGAAGACTTTGTCGAAATTGTGTGTATATGTGTGTGTGCGTTTTTGTAATACTGTATTTTCTAATCCTGGACCAATTAGTTTCAGCCCCAGACGGAAAGGAGGAACGTCTTCTCGCTCTCTTTTTTCTTTTTCTCCTCGCATCTTCACCTCTAAATCATTTGCTACATCATCCACGATGAAGCTTGTTAAAAGTTTTCTTTTGACCTGAAACATTTAAAAGGACAAATCAATGCCGGATGATGTTCTTTGGATCCAATTAGCTCATTTTTGTGGCTTTGTTTTTTTTTTATTTGAGAAAAAAATCACTTTAGATTTTCTGCTGATTTAATTATGAAAATGTGATACATTTTAGGCCGATCATTTTTTTTTGCCATACAAATGTTATGTTTTAGTTTTCATGACTCACTCAGCTCATATTATATTCAAAGTAAAATTAGATAGGCTTTTCCCACTGTGTTATTTTTTGTACAAGATGTTCCATACTGGCACACCTGCTGTTCAAACGTGATCTATTTTCAGTTAATATAACTCAATCAGCACATATTAACCAATTCACTCCCGGCCATTTTCACTGAAGCAACCCCCTTCGCTCCCGGCTGTTTTACTGGATTTTGACTGATTTTGCAAGGCCCGCAGAATATTCTGTTCTATTGCTATAAAAACATGGAACCTATCAAAAGAAAGGTTAGAGTGTCTTCTTTCATCAGGAAAAAAAGGTATATTTGTGTCTGTTTTAGCTATTAGCATTAGAACATAGCTAAGTTTCATCATTATTCACAAATTGTTTAAAACTGTGGGGGGAAACAGCTTGTTGCAACATGGGCCTGGGTGATCTCTTATACTCTGCTGCCATCTGCTGGCCATTTTTTTTTGTAATAACTACCATTGCTTTAATTAAGCGACCTTTTCAGGTCAAAGGTTGCATCAAAGCCTTCTGTATGCTCTAGCATTAAAAAAAAAACATCAAAAAAACAAGTATCAATAAATTTTTGAGACATAGCAATATTTAAAATAGAACGTTTTTCCCCCTCTTTTTTCTAAGCAAATGAGTTAATGTATTTCCTAAATAAAGTTTATTTTTCAGTGTGTTAATGTCAACTGCTAAACAGTTTGCTTGTTTGCCGCCCACAGTTGCCTTTCAAAACTATGCATTAACTTCTTGTTTCTACTTCCTCTGTGACCCACGGGCATGTGTGCGTGTGAGTGTGTTTCTCGCGGGTGCACACACACACACACACACACACACACACATACACACAGTCATTGTGCCAGTTGGAGGCTGAGAGCGTGGCGGAGAGGAGCTCAGTGGGAGTACAAGATGATACCTCTGGGGCTGACGCCCCCCCCCACCCCCACTCCCCAAAAAAACCAAGCAGCCGATTGGCACGCAAACGCACACAAACATGAACTTTTGAACTGCGAGCTTGCACACACACACACACACACACACACGCTCTCAAGCACTCGGAGCCTTTTTCATTTCGCCTCAGACTTCCTGTCAGTCGCATTAGTTTGGATTTGGAACGTGAATGGGGCGTTCAAAAGGCTGCAAATGAGGCTAAACGCGGCGTAAGTCCAAGTCAAGTTGTTACATGGAGATGTCGATTTCAACACCTCCTTCAAATTCGCGCCTCCCTTTTAACACCAGGAGGGAAAAAAAAAAAGAATGGTAAGTGTCATGACATCAGTCCATAGATGCTTTGAATCACCACTACTGGGCTCTGGGTAACCAAAACAGCAGCACCTAGCATGTAAACAGTATGGCGTTGGACCGCCTGTTGTAAGACACTCAAAGGCCTCCCCTATCTGCAGTTAAGTAAATATGTGATA
The DNA here is from genome assembly GCF_051991255.1 of Vanacampus margaritifer. Lineage (NCBI taxonomy): Eukaryota > Metazoa > Chordata > Actinopteri > Syngnathiformes > Syngnathidae > Vanacampus > Vanacampus margaritifer. The sequence goes on along the minus strand of NC_135448.1, from coordinate 11,352,377 downwards.
TGATGTTAGCGCAATAGTGCTGCTCAACATTACTGGTAGCTTTCCCGCGTCGTTATTTACCCAGAATGCAATCTTGTCATCCGATCAGCTGAAACTTTGAGATCCAAGAAGAAACCACCGAGATGGCATTTCCCCCATAGAGACCTGGATGAAAGGAAAAAAATTGAAATTGAACTAATGGGAAATAAACTAAACTATATTAAAATAAAAAATAAAAACATAGATATTGCTCAAAATGTAAAAAGAAAAAAAAAAACTTTAATATAAGAAGAATTTTGATTTACACTTGGGAAGGCTGTAATAAATATTTAAAATAAAATAAAATGCAGTAAAAAAAATTGAATACATACTTTACCCTGGGGAAGCTTCTGTATACTGTACATATTTAAATAAAATATGTCCTGGAAAAAGTTGTACTGGATGTTGAAAAAAATATAACTGAATATGAAGTTATCAATAGCATTGTATGTTAAATAAAATAAGTAATAATTATACAATTATTTAATCTTTTTTTTTTTTAGCATAGCTGCAAATTTTCTATTCTTTGTGTCTCCTATTTAATAATTAGCTGAGGGTCAAAGTTGAACTAGGGGTGGCCCCTCAGACATTGATTTATTTTCCATTTTTTAAAGGCTAATTCCTACACTCCAATATAATGTGGACGCCTGTCAATCATGTATGTGGCGGCGAGTCCGAGTGTCCATGTACTGTAAATATGGTTGAAATGAACATATTTAGGATTCAAAGTGATAAAGAACAAAGGAAAAGACACGCGCGCACACACGCGGGACTCTATTCTCCATATGGAGTGTCTCCTGAGAGAAAAGCCAATGAGGGAGGCGTGCATGTGTGCTTTTTTTTATATGATGTCACTTTCTTGAGTGTGCGTGTGTATGTGAGAGGCCAGTGCACCAGTCTGGAAATAGGGGGCACATTAATCTTATTTGTCATAACCTGTCCCGCGAGACACTTGGACCCCCTCGTCCCTTTTTTTTTTTTTTTTTTTTTTAACCTACACACACACACACACACACACACACACACCCCTCCTGTGTGCTATCAGTATCTGCAGCGGGCAGAGAGAGTGAAGCTAATTACATGTGAGCGCTAAGACGGTGGAAGCGAGACAAAGAGCATGCTGGCGCGTGTGTGCGCGCGCGCGCGCGCGTGGCCTTTGTTTGCAGCCACGCCGCAACTATCACACGACACAAATTACACTCCTCCCTCTCATCAGTCCATGTTCGGGGTCCATCGTGTGTGTGTGTGTGTGTGTGTGTGTGTGTGTGATGACGACAGTACAAAGAGACACACAAAAGTGTTGATATTTTAGAGTCGAGATTTTTTGGGGGGTATGAAATCCGACAAATTAAAAAAAAAGCCACAAAAACATAAAAAAAAAAAAGACTCATTCAAGTTAATATTATATTCGTACAATTTCTTAGTAAATCACACAGATTTTTATTTTCCCTCCCACTGTGTGAAAGGCTTTTGCTGAACAAAATGATATTTTGCCATCTTCATTAATTATGAAGACTCGGCAGTTCTCATTCTTGTGAGTTTGCAGCAATAGCTCAATAAAGTTATATTTTGCCACCAAAATGCCATTCAAAACAAATTAACTTAAAAAATGTCATTATTTTTTTTAAAAATAATTATATGCTATACAATTCAAAGATTTGTTTCGCCCCCCCCTAATTTTAATTTTTTATTTTCGGTTATTATGGACTCAGTTGAGGCATATTATTTTTATAAAGTTCGTGAGTAAAATCTCACATATTTTTCGGATTTTTTTTGGGATTATATCAAATTTTCTGTGAAATGCTATGTAACCCTAGTGAGGTTGTAGAATTACCTAATTAATTTACACCTAAATGTTATATTATTTAAATTATGACTTAGTTCGGGTATATCATATAACATCATTTTTTTAAACCTTTTATATGAAATCCGAAATGCTACAAATTAGACCCCCCTTACTAATTCCAGTGCATTGTTTATTTTTTTCCTCCCAAATGCTCCTAAATAACGACAAGCCCTGTGTGTGGTGTACAAGACAGCTTGGAGGTTAATTAGAGAATAGTAAAGAGAACACATGTGGCACTTTAATATCCCCTCTGCACCCCAGCTCATTTCACAGACCACCCGCTCGGTTGTTGCTCTCTTCCTGTGGTGTGAGCGTGCGTGTGTGTGTGTGTGTGTGTGTGTGTTGGTAGCTCTGACCAGGGTCATGGGCGTTCCTGCATTGCCTGTCCCAGAGGCAACACACACAAACACACACATGCACGCAGCTGGTGCAGGTGTGTGTGTTGCAAGGAGGTGATTGAAATGAGATGAAGTGCGCATTTGGGTCTGTGGCCCTGCGACATCATCAGCGACATCAAAAACACATCTCATTCTTCCATTCGCGTGTGCCCAACTATTTTTCATCTATCAATCCTGAGTTCTGCCTGTCGTTCCAGTCACTGAAATATCCATACACCCTTCATTTGTCATCCATCCGTCCATCCATCTTTCTATTCACTCATCCATCTCTCTTTTCATTCACATAGCCATCCATCTTTCTATCTGTCCATGCATAAATCCATCCATTTTTCAGTCAGTCTGTCTGTCCGTCCGTCCATCCATCATCCATCTTTCAGTCTAGCCATCCATCCAACCGTCCGTCCGTCCGTCTGTCTTCCTGTCCCTCAATCTATCCATCCATGCACCATCCATTTATCCACAAATCCATCCATCTTTCTATCCATCCACCCACCCATTAGTCCATTCATCCATCTGTCTGTCCGTCCATCCATCTTTCTGTAGCTCCGTGCGTCTGTCCATCCAACCATCCATCTTTTGGTCCTTCTGGCCATCTATCTGTCTGTATCTATATTTCCATCTGTCTGTCCATCCATCCATCCATCTATATTTCCATCTGTCTGTCCATCCATCATCCATCTATATTTCCATCTGTCTGTCCATCCATCCAACCATCCATCTATCCAGGTACCATCCATCTATCCACACATCCATTTATCCATCCATCCATTAATCAATCTTTCTGTCCGTCCGGCTATCTGTCTGTCTACCCGTCCGTCCATCCATATTTCCATCCATCCATCTATCCACACATCCATCCGTCTGGCTATCTGTCTGTCTACTCGTCTGTCCATCCATATTTCCGTCCATCCATTCATGCATCATCCATCCATCCATCCATCCATCTATCCGTCCGTCCATCCATATTTCCGTCCATCCATTCATGCATCCAGGCACCATCCATCCATCCGTCCGTCCATCCATCTTTCTGTAGCTCCATCTGTCTGTCCATTCAACCATCCTTCCAGCCATCTATCTGACCATCTATCTGTCTGTCTATCCATCCGTCGGTCCATTCACCCATATTTCCGTCTGTCCATCCAGGCATCCATCCGTCTATCCATGCATCCATCCATCTTTCTATCCACCCATCCATCAGCCATCTGTCTATCCGTCCATCCATCCATTTTTCTGTCCGTCTGTCCATCCATCCGTCCATCTTTCTGTCTGTCCATTCGACTGTCCGCCTGGCTGTTTTTATGTCCGTCCAACTGTCATCCATCCGTCCATCCATCCACTCTTCCACCATCTGAGTCACACATGCAGCGTACACACAATCGTCTCTTTACGACTGCTCTAATTTCCCTCATTACAAGCACGATTTCCTAGCAGGGCGCCTCGCAGCGTTTAGGAGATTTAGGGCCGCAGACGGGGTGCCTTTTCTAGCACCGCGTTCACGGCACGAACCGGTGACTGGGCAACAAAAGACCAATCTGTTTGAGCCATAAATGAGCAGTCAGGTGTGTGCGCGTGTGTGTGAGTGTCTCCGAGCAGTAAATGAACACTCTCTCCATCTCTCATCTATCAAAGACTTGACACCAGGAGCAGCTGTGAGGGCACACACACCCACACACACACTCCACTACTTTAGCAATTTGGGATAATTAGCCTGCTATACAATGTCCGCCTGTGGTCCCCAGGGGTCCCGTGGGCATGTGTGGTGTGTGTGTATATTTCAGTCGGTGTCTGGTAAGGATCAGCTGTGTTAAGCGTCCCGTGACATCTAAACTACTAATTCATTGCTACATTAACGCCATTGATTAACATACGGCTACAGACACACACACACACACACACACACATACACACCGACACGAACACACACACAGCTGGGGAATCCTCAGGCCTTTCATTGTCACTTTAAACACAAACGATAGCACCATTTTTCAAAATAAAGTCATGCATTCATTCCAGCACATTCCAGACTCATTGACATGAATTGCAATTATGTTGAAAATTGGGGTACTAGCATTAAAAATCACTGTAATTCATAAATGATAAATGTCATCGTTTAGACTGAAATTGATGGATTATAGTGACATCATCGATTTTATATCTGACTCTTGTCGGAAAGCTGTGGCACTATGTATTACGATAAAGGCGTACGTTTTGCAAAGGAGTCACTCAGTCACAATTTTTGCATAAATAAATATAATAATAATAATAAATATTTTGTGGGGAATGAGGACTACTCTCAATGAACAAAATGGGCAGGAGTCCATGAGTTGCTTCATGTTGTAATTCATTGACTTTTAATTTGAAAAATAAAAATGCACTATTACTGCCAGCAATGTCTAACATGAAACACTAATGCTGCCTAGTAAAAATCTATGACTCAATGTTTTACACAATTTTTAACTATATTGTAATATCTTTTTAGCTTCAAATAGCTAAGAATTATGTGTCAATGACCTAAAAGATGCAAAAATATTTTTATAAGGTAAACATAATTGTCCACTCTTATGTTAACAAGTAAGCCTGGATTCTTTTTTTTTTTAATTATGCATTTAGAAAAGATACAAACAGTGAGTTTAATCACGTTAACTAAATTGATTTTGAAACAAATCAATTGCGATATCCTTTCCTCGATATTGTGATAAAATTTTCAAGGTCCTCATCCCATGTATTTTGTGTGAAATGTGCGAAATTCTGCTGCAGTGCCATAAGGCACCACTATGTATTTAATCAACCAAAAATCTTAACGACACATAATCTCCATAGGATGACAAATAGCGTCAACATTACACACCCCACCTGCACTCCTTCAGAGCTGATAATAATGCTCCATTGTGAGTTACAACATTGACTACGTGTGCCAAATAAGACACAGAAGGACATAAGTGTGCGTTTGCCGCAGATGATCCTCAGCGTCCCACGGAGCCAAGAGCCAGGTGTTGGCTTGGAGGCGGCCAAATCAAGCCTACCAAATCAATAACATCTTGATTGGACCTGATTGCGCCACTCTCCGGCTGCGATGTACGTTAGCTTTCTACCCGTCGTCATCTTTCTGAAACACCCTCTCCGCCACTTCCTCCTCGTTGTCGGCTCACAAAGCCGCCAATCATGCAAACGGGCTCACGTCCTTGAGGGTTCCAGTCAATGAAGGGTTACGCGGAGACTAATTAAAAGGTGTTGTGTTATTATAAGGGGTGGAGGGAGGGGTACGATGAGACAGACAAGGATTGGGGATGGAAAAATAAGACAAGGATGGAAGTAAAATGGACATTAAATATTTAAATATAAAAAGATTGACAACATCACTCGGGGCAAAGTCGTGAAGTCCATTTGGATCCTCTGGGAAATTAATGCAAGGATGCTACAAGACTCCTCGAAATGATCAACAAACTATGACGTCATGCAAAGTCAAAAAAGTTTGGCAATTCAGCTCATTTGCTCAGATTACCTAAGTACTTTATAGGCCCCAAAATGGCCGCCTTGGACCACTGACTTGCCCGACATGCTCTCCATCCCAATCCTACAGTTCGACCTTGCTAAGGAGGGGCACTCCAGGGGCGTTGGTGGTCAGTGGGGGGGTTTGCGTGGGCCGATTGAGAGCAATTGGGGGGCTTGATAACGAGCTGTCATGTGCACGTTGGGGTGTTCCCACACATCCAGAAACAGCGGCGGCGGTCATCAAAATGAATCCTTCCTCGGGTCTCCTGACGGCCTCGTGGCTCTGGCTGGGTTCGTTTTAGGTGAATGGTATGGGATTTTTTAATAGGTTTTAGGTGAACTGATGAATACACGCTCACACGCACACTCACCCACATACAAAAAAAATTATAAAAATAATAATAATAAAAATAATAATATATATTTTTTAAAAAAATAAAAAAAGAGAGAGAGCAATGATGATGACATGTCAAATCGGTAAAATTACCGAATGAACAATACTGATCTCTCCAGAAAAAAAAAAAATATATATTTTTTTGATGATTTTCAGTTTCATCCTAATGTGCTTCCTGCTTTGGCCAATAAGCCCCCCCAGGTCAGACGAAACAGAAGGGCAAAATGGACTCCCTTGACTGTTCATTACAGCTCCTGCGTGCGTGTCAGCAGGTTAACAGCTTTTCCATTGACGCCATCGAGACAGGACCGAATAGACTTTAATGATTGATTTGAACCGTTTCGGCCCGATAGCCGGACCCTTAGAGGTCTCTTTACTTCATATCAGTCTCATTGTATAGCGGTTAACTCCTCTTTATGTTTATATGACTTTTAAAAGCGTGACCTCTTTAGCATTATGTAGCACGATGAATAAACACAGTGGATACGCATTTAAGCAACCAGAAAGGCGAGTTAGTCTTATTGTGTTGCGGTTTAACCTCAAGAGATCATCAGCTGTTTGCTTCATTTGAGTGTTCATTGTAGCCCCGATAATAAGCGTTTATTTTTCCGGCTGCGGGTCTATTACTTCTTTATTCGAGAGAGACTCCCCCCGCCCTCGCCAAAAGGGGGTGGCCGGGTAGCACGTGGGGGTTGGGGAGGGCGACCTCAGTGTCTGCAGCTATCAGCAGGGAGCACATCGGAGTCTCTGCGGGTCTGACGGTCGCTGATAAGGGCGGCATGATTAACTCACGCACGTGCACACACACGCATGGGCGGCGGCGAGGCAATTGTCGGGGGGGGGGGGGGTAGGGGGGGACAACAGACGTCTGGCTGGGCGCTGATAATCAAGCATCAGTACTGATTTTGTTTACTCAACCGCAGACGGATGAGGCGTGTTAACAGTGTTTGCGGTGTAGTACAAGTGGAATTTTGAATCATATGAAAAATGCATTATGAACCTGCCGACTAATTGAAATACGACATCCAGTGGGGACATTATATACGGTGTTACTCTGCAATCTGTCTTGCTTAAAAATCATTGTTTGGCGCGATCTTGGTACCATAGAACTATGTTGAAATGAGGGGAGGAGCTTCATTTCGTTTGCTCTAGTCTCATAGGAAAGACGCTTTTTGGCGGGGATGTTGATTAGATGCAGATTTTCACGATTTGCTGCAGGGCTTGCGTATTTGCAGTTCCAATATTTTTCTGAAGTTGGTTAGGTGCTGCTGTTTTGGTTAGCAAGAGCTAGTTAATGCTTGTTTAAACAGTAGCATCTATGAACTGAAAAATACACTTCCCTTCCTAAAAAAAAATTTTATACAATTTTTTATAAAGCAAACCCGAGTTTCACATGCAACGTTTGTCATTCGCCCTCTGGAGACAACACAAAAAGTTGGCGTGACTTTTCAAGCCCAAATGACTTTTGATTGGTTTAAGCCATTTCGTCCACGCGCCTCCCCCAATTAACCGAGCAGACTTAAATCTGTCTTGACCGCGGAGCTTTGGGGACAAACTTGAATGAGGCGGAAAAAAAAAACCTCTTCAAAAGTTCTCATCCCTAAAACCATTAAAGCATGTCTGCACACTTCCCCGGACTTTCCTGCCTCATTTTGCCGTCTCGCTGATCCGCTCGGCCGACGCGACGCCTTCGGAGACCTTCAACCCTCTCAGTCCCTTGCATGGGCCCCATTGTCTTTTACCCGGCCTTTGTCCTCCTCCTCTAATGCAAATGTATTTCAAATAGTAACAAGAAGAATTGGGGCGATATTAATGGTGCAACAAAACTGTTTCCGATTGGTAAATCGTTTTTGATTTGTACTGTATGTATCAAATCGTCAAAAGAGATGGACACCTCTATTATACATATACACATTCATATACAAAGACTTGCACATTTACACACATATACATATACAGTACATACATATACACATCTAGATATATACAAGAATGAGAGAAATGATACACTTGTGATGGTATTGTGTTATATTCTTACAATATGTCTTTTTGGGGAAAATAAATAAATAAAATAATAATTATAATAATAAATGTTCTTTAAAAAAAACACAAGTATTTTCATAAAAGAAAACTTTTGTTCTGTAATAGGTTTTTAGAGGTTTTTTTATTGAGTTTTTATTGTAATATCATCCTTAACTCATTCACTGCCATTGACGGCTATAGACGTCAAAAATTCATTTGAACTATTTCTATTAGTTTAACATTTTTTCTACTTTTGTTAACAAGAGTATGAAAACATTTAAAAATTCTTAGAACAGATATAAAATTTGTGATTAATTGTGAGTTGACTAGTGAAGTCATGCGATTAATTACGATCAAAAAATTTAATCGGCTGACGGCCCGAATTTTTAATAATCTTTAAGTCGCGTCAGGCGATTACATTTTTTTATCGTAATTAATTGCATGACTTCAATAGTTAACTCACGATTAATCACACATTTTATATCTGTATTTCTAAAAACAAAATTATAGGTTTTCATACTCTTGTTAACAAAAGTGGGAAAAAAATGTTAAACTAATAGAAATAGTTCAAATAAATTTTTGACGTTTATAGCCGTCAATGGCAGTGAATGAGTTAAAAACACATCCTTGAATTTTCTTTGAATACATTTTTTCCCTTGTGATATTATATACAAAATACTGTATACAAATGTATTCTCATAATGTGCATTTTCATAATATATTGCTTTATTCTAATATTTGGCCTTTTTTCTTTAAAGCAACACCAAGGAACTTGCAGTTTACGTTGATTATAGCGGCGCCATATGGACAAAAGCGGTATTGTTATGTCTGAAGGAAGACCACATTTCCTATATAGACAAGCGCATCGCGTTTTTTAGCTCACGCCAGCGAGTGAAATCCGGGCCAATGTTGATCCTTGACTGTCTTTTCCTATGGGGTAGCTTTTGGCATATGCCATAAAGCAGTCATCACATTTGTAGTTTTTTTGTGTGGCAGTGTTCCTACCATCTTCAAAGTTGTTTAGTGCCAGTAAAAATGAAACATGGCAAAGGTACCATTCAACTAGTTTTAAGTCGATGTTTCATCAGAAGAGTTGTGGAAATATATTATGAAGGTTGAAAAGGTGCTTGGTGCTAATTAAAAAAAGGTGAAAAAAAAAACTTGGAAAAGATTGCGACTTTATTCTATCGATTTTTTATATTGTACGGTAGTCGTACTTGTAATATTACTTTGCGTGCAGTTTTTTTTTTTTTTTGGGGGGGGGGTGGATCTCCCATGCTGCAACTTTAACCTTAAAGCAAAATCTAGCAGATACTTTAATGCAGTCCACACACACACTACATTCATCTTTGTCACAGAAAAAAAAAAGAGAGATATGATCTCATTGTCCTCCACTTTAGTGGATGCAGCGTAACTCAATGGAATAAATGCCGCACTCTGCAACTCTGGCGACATGCTGGAATCAGCACTATTGCGCTCTGTGCACGTGCATCGCAAACTTTGACGCCGTGCGTCGGGCCGGGATGAGCTGACCAAGATATCCCGGCCGCACAATAATCCGCCCATTATGGAGCATATGAGATTAAGAATCCAATAGAAGCCAAGTGACATTGACAAAGACGGAACATAGAGCGCGCGACTGCGTCACACTGCGGCTGCATGAGTCACTTTGGGGAAGCTCAACAACTTCATGTCCTCCGAAACAGAAAGCCTATAACTAATTATGCCATTTATATCAATATTACAGCTTTTTTTTTTCCTTCAAAAAACTCAACTTTATACTCATAATGTTAAGACTACAAAACACTAATGATTATGTTTGCTATGTAGTTTAAATCTATTGGATTTTTATCATACAGTGGTTTTCATCTGCTCAAGTCCTCACCCGACCTCGCAGACTTTCCCGCGTCTGCTCATTCCACCGCCAGGGTAAAAATATCATCTCGGCACTCATTGCTGGTAGAAACTGTTGTAATTAATCCCAAACCTGGCAGAGGAAAGTCAGCCTGGAGCAAAATAGAACAAAGTGCTCGTGGTCCCTGCAGGGTTTCATTAACACGCTGTTGCGCTCGCTCTCTCACACACACACACTCTCACACATAAGGCACACAAACACACGCGCGCAACAACAACATCCTAACTAACTAACAAGGAGGGTTGATAACAAGCGGGCCGCATCCCCGGCCTGGCTGGCTGCTGTTGGTTTCCATGGCGATGATGAAATGTTATTTTTGACTTTTTATTTTTTTCACGTGTCATCTTCTGAAGCATCACCCCAAAAAATGATCCCTCCGTGTTTATCCTTTTATCTTGACCTGCATCTGTTTTCCCGGCCTTTTTTCCGTCCGTATTTTTTCGCTCTCTTTTTTTTTTTGCCACATCTACTTCCTTCATTATAGTAGCTAAGAGGATTTGCTGTGTGTGTGTGTGTGTGTGTATGTGCCAAGACCCAATTAACCCCCAGAATCTCCCCTTCTCTCTCTCTCTTTCTCTCGCTCTGTCGCACAAAACGAGACAATTTAACAGGACCGGCTTGAGGTGGCCCGTTCATGAGTTACAAATGAATGCTGAATGGGGGCTGATCACAATCAATGGAATGCTATTTTGCTCATTAACTCCGTAGGAAAGTGGCCTATCTGTGTAGTAGTAGTAAGTACTTTGAATATGATCACAGTCGGACAATATCGCAAGGTAGTCCGTCTTTGACCCTAAAATGGCTGCTTCAAACCAAAATGGCTGACTTACTGTGCCTTTGTGGCCATGGGTGCTTAAAACTTTTTTGTGGCTCTACTCATGGTAGATGTGGATATTACATTTCATTTTGTTAAGTGAAACAGGTTTCAGGGGCTGAATTTTATTTTATTTTATTTTATTTTATTTTATTTAATTTTTAATTTTTAATTTTTAATTTTAATTTTAATTTTAATTTTAATTTTTTATTTTATATTTTATATTATTTTATTTTGTATTTTATTTTTCTCCAGGGGCTGAATTTTCAAAGATGTGAACAGGAAGCCTTAAGGACCTAAAGCAGACATTCAAGGCACAGGGCGAGGAGTAGTAAATGCTGGCTGAGGGTCACATTAAATGTTGAAAGCTGGATTTCTTTACATTTTTCATTGGCAATCTATCTAGTAAATGAGATTCAAGACATGCTAGCAATCAGAAAAATCTTTATCTTAGGAAATGGCCGAAAATGACCCGAAAAGTCTGCTTCGAACCAAAATGGCCGCCTTCCTGTGTCTTTTTGGACATGGCTTCTTGAGACTTTTTTGAGGGTCTACTCGTGATAGACGTCTCCACCAAATTTCATATTGCTGAGTGAAACTTGCTTCAGGGGCTGATTTTTCAAAGACGTAGAAGGGCGGTTCAAGGAAACCCAAGACGCAGGGAGGGATAATAAAACATGCTGACTGAGCGTCATACGAATAATGAAAGTTAGATTCCTTTGAAATGTAGCGCCATCCATCTGTCTTTTATATGAGGTTTGAATTTAATTTATTTTGAATTACACATCATTAGGATAAATTGATCATTGGAAAACCCCTGGAAATGGCCAAACGTAACCCCAAAATGTCCGCTTGGAACCAAAATGGCCGCCATCCCTTTGTCCTTTTGGCAAACGTTCTTAAGACTTTTTTGTGGGTCTACTCATAATAGACACCCCTACTAAATTTCACATTGCTAGATGAAACTATTTTTGTAAGATGCATTCAAGTCCTAATAGTCTTTGGTCAGATGTTTTGATTTCTGCATTAGTGACGATTGAAGTAAAGAAGAATTAATATGATCTTTGATATGGCATTACAGAGGTAACACGCGGTGTCCAGGGGCCAGTGGTAGTATCAGGTGGGAGGCAGCTGAGAACACAGACTGGTTAATAAGCTGTCTGTGTTTGAATGAATGACTCATAAAGCTGTCTATATGCACATTGGCCCCACAAGCTCATCCAAAGGTGATTTGCATGTGCAGGAAGGAATAATAAGCATGCCCATATTTGGATTATTTTTGCCACCTTTTGCCATTATACATTTGAGATTTTGAAATAAATTAAAAACATGTTTTTGTTGGTGTTTTTTTTTTTTTTTGGGAGCGAATTAAAGGCATTTCAATTCATTTTAATGGAGAAAGATGATTTGAGATCTTTCCACGACTTTCTATTGGGTGGTCATATTATGGGATGGATGCTGATCAAATGTCCATTTTGTTGACATCAATCAGGACGACGTGGTCTACTTTTTTTTTTTTTTTTTCGTGAATGGGCGTGGGGTGGGGTGGGGGGGGGGTATCAGGTGCTTTGCGTGGTCGACTCCTTAATGAGCCACATGTGAGCAGTTAAGGAAGGACCCATCTGATGTGCCCCACTCGCCTCATTACCAAACAATACATATTAATGGCCATCTTCGCCCCGCATACATAGCGCATACATATTCATAGAGCCCACATATGGATCCTCGCCACCTTTGCAAATGACTTCCCCTTTCTTCAGCTTGTCTTTTTACTATACTTTGCTTCTTACTTTTACTGTGGTTGAATTCTTGTCACGCTTGAAGGAATGTTACACAGGATGGGCGGCGGCGGGCGCGCATTCAGGACGAGGTAATTAAACAAAACGTGGCTTTTATGCCGTTCATGCGCGCTCCTCCAAAAATGATCGGAATGATTGATTAGTGTGACCCGGTAATATGTTTGTTTGCCTCTACCGCTAACACTTCCAATTCCATCACTTTAAACTTTGTTTTTCTCTTGTGGTGATCTGCCAAATTTATCGTTTTGTTGTATAAAATTTATTGTATTTATTTAACTCATTCACTGCCATTGACGGCTATAGACGTCAAAAATTCATTGGAACTATTTCTATTAGTTTAACATTTTTTTTCCCACTTTTGTTAACAAGAGTATGAAAACCTAGATTTTGATATAAAATTTGTGATTAATTGTGAGTTCACTAGTGAAGTCATGCGATTAATTATGATTAAAAAAAATTAATAATAATTTTAATTTTAACCAAATTTTCTAATAATCTTTTCTTAAAAAAAAGATTATTAAAAACATTTTTTTTAAACTTTTTTTTAAAAAAGAAGAAAAGATTATTAAGAATTAGGAGCGTCAGGCGATTAATTTTTTCCGTAATTAATCGCATGACTTCACTAGTTAACTCACGATTAATCACAAATTTTACATCTGTTCTAAATGTACAATAATTTGTTTTCTACGTTTTCATACTCTTGTTAACAAAAGTGGAAAAAATGTTAAATTAATAGAACTAGTTCAAATTTTTTTTTACTACAGCCGTCAATGGCAGTGAATGAGTTAATTGTATAATTTGTCTAAATTTTTTCATAATTTTGTATTTATTACTTTTATTTGTGGGAATGCTGGAAGTGGAATATGTTATTGTGATTTTTATAGTGTGACACATAATACTTCCGAGTACACCGTCATCAAAAATTCACGCCTTCCGGGGTCTATATCGTCTGATTTCACATTATTTACAATTTAACGTTAAATATCAATTTCTCCCCATTCATTTTCAATGGGATATACATTGAAAATGTTCTAAGTCCCACTTTCCACCATTTTCTGATACTGCTTGGTGGCGCAGTTGGTCAAGTGCATTGCCACCTTTTGCCATTATACATTTGCGATTTTGAAATAAATTAAGAACATGTTTTTGTTGGTGTTTTCTTTTTTTTTGGAGCGAATTAAAGGTATTTCAATTCATTTTAATGGAGAAAGATGATTTGAGATACTTTTCACGACTTTCCAGGAGGCCGCAGGTTCGAATCCGGCTTGCACCACATTGAGACTTTGCTTGGACAGTTAGCACATAGCGCTAATACAACTGCCACAATTTGACCTCGAAATGGATTATTCTCATTACGTCCTATCTTGGGAATGCTTTCTTGGCCCACCTTGTCTTTGTCCTCTGGAAGCCACCCCAACCCTTCTGCTTATTTGATTCCATCATTTGCTTCCAATGTAAAGTCCTCCTCGATATGAATGGGTGGTCTTAGTCATTTGGATGGCCCTTTAAAGAGAAAGGAATGAAAAGTCAACAAGATCCCGCCCATTGTGTTTCCTGAGAGCCTTTTTACCCACACACACGCCGGTGATTTCAAGTCTATTATTATGCTAATAGACCTTCAGTCTCGACATGTCCGCGCACACACGCAAAGTAGACAAACAGCGCTGAGATCAGCAGGAAAACTCACAACAAGAAGTGAACCATTTTTAGCATTTCCTGTCCCGGTGTGTGTGATCGATACGGCCGGCAGATATCATTCAATATCTCGTATTTCAAGTGTATGATTTATTTTTTCTCATGAGCTTAAAAAAACAAACAAACAGATGATGTGGGTTGCTCACAAGGTTTGATGAAATAAAAACAAAAAAAGTTCCAACTTCAGTGAAAAGATCTTACATAAAGCATACGCGTCACCAGATTACATCACGCGCCGTCATCCCGCCTCTCTGCATCAGCATGAATGAGGGGGGTAGGGATGTGTGTGTGTGTGTGTGTGTCCTAGCTGCAGGGAGAAGTCACTTTGAGTGTAAACATCCAAAACAATGCATCACTCCTGCGTGTGCCTGCACTGAGCAACATTCAATTCACGCTTTTTTTTTTTTTTTTAAAAGGGAATTTGTTTATTTGTGTCAGTTCACTTTATTTGTCATATCTATTTAGGATTTTTTCAGTGCGGCCATAAAACAGCTGTCACACATTTACTCATCACTTATTTTAAATTTGTTTGATTTTCAGTGTGGCCCTTTTTTTTTTTCGTCTTTCATCACAGTTTCCACTTTTTGCAAAGCCCCCTTTTGCTCCCCTTTAACTGCCTTATAAATCAGCGCCGAGCCACCGAGCGCTTTCAAAGTAGCTCATTAAATCCCTCCACGCTGCTCCCATTGGGCCTGATACTCTCTCCCTCTCTCTCTCTCTACCCCCCCTCCCCCGCCCCCCTCCCCCATCGCCATCTCTCTCCTCTATATAAGGGCAACAGCTGGTCTTGTGCACCAGAGAGCCACTGCAGCTTCACGCACTCTGAGCAGAAGCCGAGGCAGATGAAGAAGAGGAGGAGGAGGAGGAGGAAGAGCGTGAGGAACGTGTGCGCGTGCGAAGCGTTTTTATGGGAGCAAAGATGCGCTTAAGAGGAGCTAATATGACGCAAGGACGTTTCGGGATGCGTTTCGGACGTTGGTGAACTTTGCACTCTTCAGGGTAAAAAGACACAAACGATTATTAGTATACTGGAATGTGCCTGACTTGTGTGGTGCTGAAGGGACAGCGACGACAACTGGCTCGCTTCAGGGAGCTGACCGGTTCTGAAGGACCCGACAGGGGAGAGGAATTTCAATCACAGTAACACAAACCGGGACCTTTTTCTTTTTTTCTTTTTTAAAACTACAAACTTGGAATGTCCATGCCACAGTTTTCCGAGGGAAGAAACTTTTTAAATAACTTTTCATAAAGTGTTGAAGTGGGAGTGTGTGTGCGTGCGCGCGCGCGCGCGTGTGTGACTGCCATCATGCCTCGCTCTTTCCTGGTGAAGAAAGTCAAGCTGGATGACATTTCAGCTGCTGAGCTGGAGAGCTCCTACTGTCACGGTCGACGGGGGGAACTGAGCCTGCGATTCCATCATCATAAAGGTGAGTCGCGCACACACACACACGCACACGCACACGCACACGCACACGCACACACCATTCCGACACATTATTTTAATCCCCAGATAGCAGCATTAGTCATAACTGCCTCGGAAGGGGGTCAAACTCAGGTAACGGTGAGAAAGCAAGGAAGCAATACAATCTTGTGGCAGTGGAGAGATTGTACAAAGGAGATGCATGGAATGCAGTATACACAAAGTCTAACTCTCAACACTATGGAGAATAATGTTAAACATCGTGTAATTTTTTTTTTTTTTTAAATCAACATTCAAAAGCCAGTTTTATTTGGGAATTTGAAATTTACTAGCAGTGTTGCATCATGAGTAGATGCACAAAAAAGAAGCCATGCCACCAAAGACACAGGAAGATGGCCAAAAAATGTCCACTTCAAATCAAAAGGCCAGCTGTGGGTCTGTTAATCAAAATTTGAATCAGAATTATTGGCCAAGAATATAAAAACACTTGTCCAAGAAAGACAAAAAATAACAATGACCAACAGAGGGAGACAAATCGAAAACAGGAAGCCTGGTGGTTCACTAATTAGCGTCCCGAATTTCTTCTAAAATGATAGACATGGCTATTAAATTTAATGTTGCTCGGTGAAACCGGCGTTTGCGACTGATTTATTTTTATTTTTATCTAAATATCAAACTAGTAATTCAGCTCCACAAGGGACGATCTTAATCAAAGCCGTCTTTCATTTCATTCTCTCATTTAGTCACAGTGCCACCTAGTGGTGACTGGTTATGCCTAAAAAAAAAAAAAAGTGAATTTCTGCCATCACTTTTTATGTGATTTTTAACTTAGCAATGGGAAGGGTTAAAAAAAGAAGAAGAAGTTTTCAATATGGTCTCTCTATATTACAAATGAACTTCCGGGATAAACAGGGGTCTAATCATTGTACACTCTAAAAACAGTTGGGTCAAAAATAACCCAACTATGGGTAAAAAATGGACCGATCCTCTACTTGGGTCAGTTTGACCCAATTTTGAGTCAAGAAATGGGTCTTTTAGTGTAAAACAACTCATAAATATTGGTCAGATCCTTTACTTGGGTCAATAAATTGGGTCATTTTGTATAAAACAACCCATAAAATTGGGTCAAATTGACCCTTAAAGTGGATCGGTCCATTTTTTTTTTTTATCCATAATTGGGTTTGTTTTGACTCAACTGTTTTTAGAGTGTAATGTTACTCTGGAGCTGTTCATCACCATGCTTTGGAACGTTTCTGCCCCCTTGTGGCCAAATGAATAACTGTCACTTGTGATGACAGGAAAAAAAAAGAAGCAAACATGGAGGTAGGCATGCTGTGGCTCCCACGTTATAAATATAACACCACTTTGACTCGGGCAAGTGTCGCTTGTTGCGCGCACACGCGCACATACACACACCAAAAAAAAAGCGCACACACAGACACTGCTGCTGTGTTTCTGTCAAGTTGGCATATTTTCCAGGCAGCTTACACGCTTGAGTGCACAGCATTTCTCACACACGCATACACACAGGAAGCACTTTGCGACCTACATGGAGGCAAAAGCACACAAGTGTGCATCAGGTTGCAAGCATCACTCTCAACCGTTGGACATTTTTATGCTGTGTTTTTTTTTTTCAGCTCTTGAAAACAGTTTGACTTGTCAACATGAAATGTAATAGTCACATCTTTTATGACTAGACAAGCAAAAAAAAAAGTGTCAAGAAGTGACAAGAAGCTATGCCTGAAAAGACAGGAAGTCAGCCATTTTGGTTGGAAGTGGCCATTTGAGCTATTTCTAAGGGTCCGTCAAAATTTTGCTACCATATTTGAGCCTTCTTTTCCAGACAGATGGGCCAAGTTGTTATGATTGTGATTTCTGTCATGCTTTGGTGAAGGAACATGTCGCAAAATTTGAATGATTTGCAGTAAAAATTTGAAAAATTCGGCCCCAGAAACCGGCTTCACTTAGCAACATGAAATTTAAAAGCCACGTCTAGCATGAATAGATGCACAAAAAAGTCTCAAGAAGCCAATCCGGAAAAGACACAGGAAGTCAGCCATTTTGTTATAAAGAGGCCATTTTAAGTTGATCTAGTGATGTTGTCCGATTGCTAACGTATTAGCATGGTGATTAAGTTTGATGACCCAAAAAACTATTCTGAGATTAAGACTGCTGTCTTTCACTCAATAACTGCCAAAATGTTTGCTAGATGATCACAAAAAATGAACTTGTTTTATTTAGTTTTGTCTGTAGCTAGAAGAAGTGTAACAAAAACATTTCGCTGCTAAAACAATAATAAACATTTGCTGCATTCTTGTGTCGTATTTTCCAATGAATTCAGTGCACACACTCCAGAGCTATGTGTCAAGTTTCCTGCGCGCTGAAATGAACACTTGGTCATCTTTGCAAAACTTTACTCATGCTCTATAAAATACGCACACACATTCGCAGTCAAGAGTGCAATTATCGAATATTCATGACTCATGACGTCAAGACTCCCATCTTGTTTGCCCGCGTCTTCCCTCTCCCAAAACGTCCGGTTAGCATGTAAACAAGCAACTTGACCTCCCCCATCTCTCCTTTTTCTCATCCTCAAGCACCCCCCCCCCCCCCCCGGTTGCTATTACCGACATGGATGCTTTTCTCAGAAGTGACCGGTGAAATGATATTACCAGCACAAGTATCTTGGAGTGCGCTAATTGAAATGGAGCAGCTATATTGATTTGCGCCTGCATCCTGCTGAGCCGGCTCGCTGGCTCACTCAGTGTGTGTGCGCGCGCGTGTGTCGCAAATTCAAAGTGAAAATAATTTGAGCATGGCAAGATTTCAAACCTTTTCAGCATTTATTCAATATCCAGGTTAAGGTCCTATCTAGTTTGTCTGTCCTCAATTTCAAGTAGTAAAACGTTATTAGTACATGTTTATTTCCACTACCACTTTTGGCCTACTAGTACACAATTAAGATTTACTTGTAAACTACTAGCACAAGCAACACTGCTAGGCCCAACTTGTAGGAATGTATCACACACTAGTAGAACAATTTGGCAAACTAGTAGGACGACTACTGTACATGTTGCGCAAAACTGTGCATTAATTGACAACTGTGAGCTACTAGTGAGATTATAAAATTCTACTAGAATACACACCCACATACAAAATAAAAATTAATTAAAAAAAATAAAGAAAGAAAAGAAAGAAAAAGAGAGCAATGATGATGACAAAATTACCGAATTAACTGAGCTCTCCAGGAAAAAAATAAATGAAAAAAATAAAAGAAAATTTAAAAATAATAAAATTAAATTAAATTCTACTAGTTAACATATAGTCCCAGTCGCGTATAGATAACAACTAGTGCACAGTTTTGCTTTACTAGTAATACAGTATGTATTTGTCAGAGTTGTCCTACAAGAGCGGGAAAAGAGCGTACTAGTATTTGGAGACCTCAAGATGGATATCCTTGAAGGTCCACATACTAGTATGCAGTAAGTCTGCACTAGTAAACATTAGTGGAATGGCTGTGTCTTACTAGAAATTTTTCTGTATGACATTTTTGTACACTAGTAGGACATGTTTGGCATACTAGTAGAACAACGACATTATTAGTGAGGCAAAATGATACCAGTTTGTATTTTGGTGCTACAAGTAAGATCCTGGTTACTAGTGCAAGAAATATGCTTACTAGTGCAACACAGTAGTTTACTAGTAAAGTTTAATTGCGTATTAGTGATGGTAGAACTAACTCCTATTTAGATACCTGCAAGTGAGAAAGTTGTTTTTTTGTTATGGAAAATTGGAAAACAACTTGGATTGGATTTGAAGTTAGAATGTGCAGGTGTACCTAATAAAATGTCCAGTCATTGTATAATGCATTAGCCTGTAGCAGGGTTTATAAATAACTCCGGCGTCACGAGTTCCAAATCAGTCAGCGTCTCATTTCCTCACCGATCACTTCCCGTGTCTCCTCAGGTTACGAGCGGGATTATCTGAGCCCGTCCCCGTACGACGACCCGGCGCGCAGCGACTTGCCCCCCATCGCCAAAGCGCCCTCCTCCCCTCCCCGCCCGTCCATCATCTACAGCCGCATCGACGGCGGCTTCGTGGGCGGCCTCCACGCCGACATCAACGGCGACTCGGACCAGCCGGACAGCCCCCGCTCGGAGGTGTCGTCGGCGGCCAGCGGCTATATCAACGGCGAGGCCTACTCGGTGGACGCCTTCTTCATCGTCGACGGCCGGTCGAGACGGAAGGCGGCCGGGGAGGCGGCGGCCGGAGATGGCGCGGGCCGGCCCGGAGCCCCGCAGAGGCACTCGTGCGGCGAGTGCGGCAAGACGTACGCCACGTCGTCCAACCTGAGCCGCCACAAGCAGACGCACCGCAGCATGGACAGCAAGATGGCCAAGAAGTGCCCGACGTGCGACAAGGTGTACGTGTCCATGCCCGCCATGGCCATGCACCTGCTGACCCACGACCTCAAGCACAAGTGCGACGTGTGCGGCAAGGCCTTCAGCCGCCCGTGGCTGCTGCAGGGTCACATGCGCTCGCACACGGGCGAGAAGCCCTTCGGCTGCGCGCACTGCGGCAAGGCCTTCGCCGACCGCTCCAACCTGCGCGCGCACATGCAGACGCACTCGGCGTTCAAGCACTACAAATGCAAGCGCTGCGACAAGACCTTCGCGCTCAAGAGCTACCTGAACAAGCACTACGAGTCGGCCTGCTTCAAGGGGGCCTTCTCGCCCATGGGCTCGCTCGGGGACTGACGCCTCAACCTTTTGGCCACCCGGATGCGTCCCGGCGTGGACTCATCTTCCGACCGTGCTCGGGCCCACTTGACACTGGCGAGGGCTCGGACTGTGTGGTTCGGTTCGGCGGTTACTGTAAGGCGGTGGCGGGCCAGATGTTTGGGACTTACCCGATCTAATTCACCTCTTAACACCACCACTACAGTTAGAAAAAACATCAATACTACACAAAAAGGCAATATAAGAGCACATACTAGTAACAAAAAAAAAATCTAGACAGAAAACATATTAATCACCAGAGAAGCCAATCATTAACTGTATCAATGCCGATCACCTCAGATGTGTTTTGCTAGTCAAACTTGGCTTGTTCTGACCAACCAATCAGAGGATGGGAAAATGCTGACATCATCGAGGGACAGCACTCTGGCCCTGTGAGGATGAATTTGAAATCCGATTGGTTAAAGAAACAGTCACACATTGCTAATGTAGCATAAGGTACATCAACCAGCACTACTGATTCTAATGGCAGTTGGGCAGATTTAAAATGGACGCGGCAACACACAGGCTGAAATCTGATTGGACAAGCAGTAAGCATAAATTAACACAATTTTATGAAACAAATATTAGAATGTAGGTTTAAATGTAGGCCGGTGCTTAGGCCTTACGAACCCTGACCACCCACCACTGCTCTATATCTGGTACCTTGCACAGTAGAAATAAATATAACAACTAGAAAGAATCCACAAAGTCAAAAAAGTACACTTGGTCACGCATGGCTACATGCTCTTATAATCAATGCTATCATTTATCTCACTAGGAATTCATAACACATTTTGCCCAGCAGAATTAAATGACTAGAAATAATACACAGAGTAAAAAAAAATTAAAATAAAATCCATGGCACAGGTACAAGCAAAATGTACATACCTTTGCTCAAGATAATTGGTCACTTTGCAGAATAGAAATAAATACAACAACTCAAAATAATCTACAAAGTCTAGTCAGTTCCAGACGCTCACATGCGCAGTGTCTGTTTGCTCATTTTCCTCTTTCTAGTTATTGATGATAACCACCACCATGCACAACAGAAATAAACAGAACTCGCAATAATCCACATGGTAAAAATAAATCATCAATAAAACAATGCCATCATTCTTCTCGGCAATCATTTATGATCACAGCCCCTTTCCCTGATAGAACTACACAAAATAACTAGAAATAATTCGCACAGTAAAAAAATTATGATAATAAAAAACTGGACATGTTGCACAATAGAATGAACTAAAATGGCTTAAAATAATCTACTAAATCAGAAAAAGTCTGCTTGGCCACGATTGGTCAAATGCACCACTGCTCCTCTTGTCAGTTATTTATGATAACCCCCACAATACGCAATAGAAATAAACAAAACAACTACAAATAATCCACATAGTAAAAGAAAAAAAAAAGTCCACAGTGACACACAAGCATGGACACTGTAGCTCGTCTCACCAGTGAGACATCATTAAAACCCATCTTGAACAATATAAATACACAAACCAACCGGGGGTAATTCACACCCGTCGAAAAATAGCCCACGAGAAGCTGCAAAGACGGACAAACAAAGCACAGCACATCGAGCTCATCACAACCCATTAGCGTAATAGCACAAGCAAGCACAACAGTATCGGAAAAGCCAGAGCGTCTGTGTTCGGTTCACGTTGTATCCGAGTACGAGTCAGTGAAGCGGACAGCAACAAAATGCACCAGGGTATTTATTTTATTTTATTTTTTAAAGGAGGGGTTTCCAAACTGTGGCTCGGGACCCAAAACAGGCCCATTTTTATTGTAACATTCACATCTCCTATTGAAGAACATCCAATGTTTAGCTTGTTAACAGTATCTTTTAGCTGCCAGTATTAATTGAGACATTCAAAAATGCCAAGGCCGTACTTACAAGGGAACTAATGTCAAAACGGTTTTCATGCCATCACACAGTATTCTCCGCTACTGTTTATTGCTATTTATTAATTTATTGATAATTTAAATGCTATTTATTTGCACTTTATTTCACCTTCTGTTTGGAATATGCCAAAGCATTTGACACTTTCTAATTTATTTAGCCTTTTTTTTTTTTATTTTTTTTTTTTGTGCCATTTTAATGATAAACTGCATGCAAAAAAAATAGGTGACAACAGCCTAGCAATGAAAAACTATGCCAATTTCTGAATCTTTTTGGATTAGTTGCCAAAAAAAGAGCAATTTTTTTCATATCTGATCAAGCAATAATTCTTTTTTTCATATCAACTGTTTTTTCTGTTATTGTTTATGTATTGATGATACATGATGAAATATCAGGGAGTTTGCCAACCATGGAGGCTATATATACAGTATATATATATCTATATATGTGCATTATGTGGTCTCTCTCTCACACTCACACACACTGCTGTGATCCTTTGGAGGCCTTTTCCGCTGAGGCGATTAATCGGGGACACGATATGCATGACAGTTATGGAAAAGGAGGGCTTTTTCCTTTTTTTTGTACATGCTTTTTATGCACTGCCTGCCTTGTATTATCCTAAAAGTATATGTAGAAGAACGTAGAGGGTACTAAAGTTCGGCATCTGCTGCTGGAACATGGACTGATCTTATTAGTGTCATAAAAACATAAAAAACTAAATTTCCTGTAAAATTCAAGTTGCAATTTGATGAGGAAAACGTTGTTTTGTTATCATAAAAAAGTTGTAATTGATGAAGGCACGAGGATTAAAAAGTAAAAAAAAAAAAAGTAATATTATGAAAAGATTTACAAGGAAAAAAGTAATGTTATGGTACAGTAATAAAACTATAACAGTTAAATCAGAATATTACGAGAAAAAAAGTTAGAATGTTATAACAAAGTCGCAAAATTTAAAAAATAATTGACAACAATGTCATAATATTATGAGAAAAAAGTCTTAAAGTTATGACAAGTAACGCAAAATCCGTTGTAATGTTACAAAAAAGTTCAGAAAAAATTACTTCCAATTTTACAAGAAAAAAATCTGTAATTGACACACACAAAAAAGTTATGACAGAGGCAGTATGATAAGAAAATGGTGTAACTTGAGCTAAAATTCGTAGTCACAATTTGTCATAATTAACACAAAAAAGTTGTAATTCATTAACATTTTGCCCAAACTGCAAACAAAAAGAACAAAAAAAGTAAATGAAGCCATTTTTTAATTTAAAGGGCGGCAAATCACGTCTTTGGCAGTCAATGTTTCAGCACCAGAAAAACGCCGACTAACCACTTTTAGACGACACTACTGTAGCCGACTATAGCCACGAGTTAGTTGATCTATTCTTATATGAAAAGCACTTCTTGTTCCTCTTACCAATTGTAACTTCTTGAAAGTTTTTTTTTTTTGTTCTTTCTTTTTTTCCCAACGTGAGTAGCACAACAAAAGAATTTAGAGATTCAGGTAGACGACGCCTTGTTTGTAGAAAGAAGAACCGCAGTCTCATTTTTCTACTAGAAGCGATGATTGCGTCACAATAATGAACTTTACGACGCGTCCTTTTCTAGATATTCGATATTTTCAAGCCTTGTAAATAAGCACTGAATGGACTGATGGATTATTTCTATAGATCTGTACTGTATAGTGTGATAATGAAGAGGATGATGATGATGATTTTTTTTTCCAGAGCTTCCGATTTCTTCCTCTGCGTTTTATTCGGGACCTCCAATGTAAAGCACAAAAACAACACTGGGCATTTTTTTCCCCCTTTCACTTCCTTATTAAGAATAAAAAATAGTTTCAACAGAAAACTGCTTATTACCTTTTCATTGACTCACTTCAATGAATTTGTGAGCCATTTATGTCCCATATTATTAGTATTATTACAAAGAATGGAACCTCTAAATGTCTTCTTAATTTATTTAGGAAATTATAAACATTGAAAGAGCAAAACACAGAGTTATACCTTAAGAAAACAAATTTTATGGGGAATTAGTAAATTAGTCTCAATACGAGAACAAAAAAGTTGGAATAGTGTGAGATAAAGTCATTAATGTTATGATGGTAAATTTTGAAAATTCCAAAAGAATAAAAAAAAATTGGGGCAATATTATCACAATAGTTATAATAGCGCAAATAAAATAATAATGTTACGAGAAAAAATATATAATTTCATAATAAAAAAATATGGCGATATTACAAGAATAAATTTATAATATTACAAGAAAAAAGTCATAATGTTAGTTTTGTTACAAGAATGAAAATAATAACATGATCATAATATATGGAAAAGTAAACTTTTCTCATACTATTATCATTGCTTGTTACTTTGCGCCATTTTTCTAATATTTCAACTTTTCTTAGAATATTTTTTCCCCCGATAAAACATTACTGAAGACCATTGCGACCTTATTTTCACAACGTTACAATTCCTATTAAACTGAAATATTTTTTATACATTAAGACTTTCTCATGAACTCAGAAAAAATATATAAAATAAATATATATATATATATATATATATATATATATATATATATATATATATATATATATATATATATATATATATATATATATATATATATATATTATATTATAAAAATATAATTAAATTATTATATTATTATTTTATAATAATATATAAAAAAAATTATTATGACAGGAAAGTTGAAATATTAAGAAGTTGCAAGGCTACGAGAAAAAAGTCTGAGCCCTAAAGGTAAAACTTACTGGAAAATTGTCAAATAAACTCATAACATTATGAGAGAAAGATCATAACGTTAAAAGAAAAAGTTATGTTATGGGATAAACATTCAGATTGTAGTGTAAAAAATATGAGAAAAAAAGCATAATTTTTGAGAAAATAACATCAGAATTTACAAGAAAAAAAAATAATTTTCTGAGAATAAATTGCAAATTATGGAATGAAAAATAGTAGCAATATTATAGGAATTAAGTCAATATCACAACAAACAAATTGAAATGTTATGAGAAAAAAGTTTTGAATCAGAGAAGCCCGTAAACATCAACTAAATCAACCTGAGCCACCGTGACACCAAACTTTCCCTTATTTTACTTATGCATTGAATGACTTCATTGGAGAAGGACGACGACGAAAAGAAGACGAGAAATATATTTTATTTATTGCCCAGAAGCATTTAAATATGCTAATTCCAGTTTTCCCACGACACTTGACCTTTCAAGCCCGGCGCAGGCGATGGCTTTAAATTGTTCATACACGCTCCCCCGTGCGCTCGCCACTTAAATCATTCATGTCGCGGCGAGCAAAGTCGAAGCTTTCAAAGTACATACAGTAAGAGAAAGTACACGCTTTTATTTTGAAAACCAGGATAACAGAAAACAAGCGGGAAGATTCCATTGCCTCAGCTAGAGTAAAATCATCATCACAATAAAGTTAGTATACGAGAAAAAAAAAGTCGTACATCATGAGAAAGTCGTAATAAGAGAAGAACTTGCAGTGTACGTTCCCAAAAAATGTTTAGAAAGAAAGTCGTGATAACTACGAGAAAAGTCGCAACATTGTGAAAAAAAAAGTTTTAAATCATAATATTACTTTTAAAAAAAGTTGGGAAAAAATGTAATTTATGATGAAATAGTAATATAAAAATTTTTTTTTGAAAAAACTTCGATGCTACAATAATAAACTCATTTTTCTCGGATAAAAAAAAAAGAAAAGAAAAAAAATCAGGACATTACAACAAAAATCCGAATATTATAAGAAAAATGTTGCAATCTTACAAAATAAGCAACATTGTGACAATATTGTGGCAATTTCTGAAAGTCATTATATGAAGTTTAGCACGTCCGCCTCCCAGTGCAGAGGACGTGAGATCGAGTCCGGGCTTCGGCCTTCCTGGGTGGAGTTTGCATGTTCTCCCCGTGCTTGCGTGGGTTTTCACCGGGTACTCCGGTTTCCTCCCACATTCCAAAAACATGCATGGCAGGTTAATTGAACACTCCAAATTGTCCCTAGGTGTGAATGTGAGTGTGGTTGTTCGTCTCTGTGTGCCCTGCGATTGGCTGGCAACCAGTTCAGGGTGTACCCTGCCTACTGCCCGAAGCCAGCTGGGATAGGCTCCAGCACCCCCGCGACCCTAGTGAGGAAAAGCGGCCAAGAAAATGGATGGATGGATGGATGGGCATTATATGAAGTGAGGAAAAACCTAATTCACGACAAAGTCATAATGACAAAAAAGTTGCATTTTGAGTAAAAAAGTCACCGTGTTGTGAGAGTTAAATATTAAGTAAAATATTAAAATTAGGTTACGAGAAAAAAGTCAAAGATTTTTTTATTTTTTTTACTTTTTATAATAAAATCTTTTTTTAACATGAATTTATTTTTATTTTTTTGTATGAATTTAAAAAAAATGTTTTTAATTCACGCTTCTTTTGACTTTCAATGGGAAAAAATAAATACATTAATAAATAAATCACCTCCTTTTTTTACTTTGTTAGAAAAAAAAAAAGTCTCCGCCTTTCTTGTAATATAACGCTTCGATCAATTACTCACAGAATGCTTCGACCCGATTCTTCTGATTACGACTTTCATGTTCCGTCCGTCCGTCAGACATTGCCGTACTCGTCAGCCGCTCCAAAATGCTTATTCATCAGGAGGCTGATACGCCGAAACCACGCCCACCAAACTGCTAGCATTCGTTGCTCGTTGGCGTGCAAACAGGTGCGGCGCACCTCGCGCCAAAACCTGCATCGATGTGCATTGCGCACGCACACACGCAGCACATAAGGCTTTAAAGGGTTGTTTCACGCCTCATCGCATTTCAATTAGCAGGTAAGACACACGCGAGGCCGACTTGACAGTGTGTCTTATTGCGCTTTCATTTGGATTCCCTGCAAGCACTTCTTTGCTTATTCCGCTCTCCTTTTACATCAACGTGAGTGACAGCGCTTTGACCTCCTGCTTTGTCAGGGGGCGCGCTCGCAGCGCACGCCCCAATGGGGAAGACTTTTTTCCAGGGGAAGGAACAAGGAAGCACGCCCTTCCCCCTCGGGTTGTTCCTCAGTGGTCTCTTTACATGGAAGAAAATGGGGCGACCCAACTACAAAAGACATCGCTGACTGTGTTACTGGCAGATACAACACACGCTCTATATTATTTATCTGGAAATGGCGCAATTAAATAGAGCCATTGAATTGCTCAGAGCTGCACAAACACTTGTTGCTAGGCAGAATTTGGAGGGTACACACATATGATTAAGAAGAATGATGCATTCAATGAATTGATTTCTACAACAATTCGTTCATTCACATCCACCATGCTCTCGTCATGCTTATCACAAGACATTGTACCCTGCATTCCTTGCCTCAGCCCTATCCAAACTCTCCTCTTTCCAGGAGCAGTCGCCTGCTGTGAACGTCTCCTCTGCTTACTTCTCACGCCCACGTATAAAAACATTTATTGTTTCTATCCCCGTGATGGCGGGAAAAAATAGCCTTTATGCCTTGTATTTTTTTTCCCCCCCCACTGTAATCTCTCTTTTGCTCTAATGTGTCTTTTATTGCGCCGCTACAGTACAACGCCCTCAGGCACTACACATAATAATAAAAAAAAAAAGTCTGTTTGGCTTAATATGAACAAATCACACCATATGTAAGCTGCACACATACTGGAGTTGGAATTCAATGGCAGACTGTTCATGTTGATGGTTTATGAGATACAGGCAGAAAAAGGTGCAAAAGGCGTTGGAAATATTTAACTTACTGCATCTTACTCTTTAAAAAAAAATCCAACCTTTTCTCAATCTTTTATTTCCTCAAGTACATGTATTTAAAAATCCTTTTAAACATGCAAAGAAAAAAGAAAAATAAATAAAAATTCTCAAAAATATTTTATTTTTGTTTCCAATTTTTTTTTTGCTTAAATGTTTTCAGCTCTTTGCTGAAGGAAGACATCTTTTTGTCAAAAATATTCAACCTTGTCCCTGAAAAATATATGAAAAAAAAACTGATAAAACAAAGCATCTATATCTATATCTATCTATATATCTAATATAACATTTTTCATGACATGAGATTTTTTTCTGAAGTATGAAAATGTTCTTAATCTAATTATATATATTTTTTCTTTTTGTGGAGAACAACTTTTTCCGCCACTCATAATCACTTTTGCTCGCAATGCAACTTTTTCCTTGACTTTTTCTTGATGAAAAGAAAACCCCTCAAAAATATTTGGGCATGAAAACCGCCGCCTTTTTTCATACAAACAAATCTTAAACATTACTATTTACTAAAAAATAATATTTTCTTGAAAATATCTGCCTTTTTTCACAAAAATATTGCAGCAAATTCTCCCAAAACTCCCAATTATTCCTTCAAAATTTCCTCAAAAATAAATTTTCCAAACACTATAAAAAACTATTTTAAAAAATTCTAACAGACAAAATTTAATTTTTAGAAATATACAACTTTTCTCAAAATAAAAAATGTAACTATAGATTTTTTGGGGGGGAAATAAGAATTTAAAATTTTGAAAATAGTAGGAAAATGTGAAGCTTGTTCTCAAAAACATACTGTATTTTTCCTGAATGTTTTTAAATCCTAAAAATAATCTTAAAAATGTATGACTTTTTTTTTTTTTTTGCTATGCTAGAATCCCCTCAGGCACAACCCCTAAAAAAACTAGCATGAACAAATCACACGGTATGTAGGCCGCACAAACAGCTTTCATTGAGTGGTTGAGACTGCTGGTGTTGTAGTTGTGTTTTATGAGCAACAGACTGCGTGTCAGCATTAGACATTCAAAGACTAAAGACACAAAAGGCAGACATTATGAAGGAGAGTGAAGAAAAATGGCTCTCTGTACGTGTGTGTGTGTGTGTGTCTCCTATTAAAGTTGTATTGCGTTCTGCTTTTAGCACGTCGGCCATCAGCATCAGGACAACTTTAGCTAATCATTTTTTAAAAAGCTCTGTGCTTTGTGCATGTCCAAGACTCCTCCGTTTTATATACTACGTACGTGTGTGAATGTGAGTCTTCACAGTTGTCGGCTTGTGTTTTGTACATTTAGCCGAGCAACTTTTGTCCTCGAACCCAAAGTCAAATAATTTTTTTTTTAATCCATAATAAAATGTTTAGTGCTTCTCTGTCTACATTAGACATTGATAATTTACAGTCATGCATCTTTGTCGATAGAATTTCTGCTTCCAGTTGAGGCTAGAAATCACCCAAAATGGCTGCTTCCAACAAAAATGGCCGACTTCCTGTTCAAAATGGGGCACAGTGCCCCTTCTCAAGATGTGTCTAAATATGTTTGTATTATTTTAAAGGTATGTTTAAAAATGTAAGATGGAGGAGGGATTACTGGAGTGTGCGTGCACACGAAGGCTGTAGAAGTCACCTGAGCGAAGCCGATCTCCCGCTATGAGATCATGTTCCGACTTCCATTAGAGAAGCAGCACACCGGTCCCGCGCAATCGATATTGTCCGACGCGACGCCTCGTGTATTATTTCGCCTAATCGTGCGTCGCCGGCTGTCGGACGGCATCAGCGTGGAGACGTCCGAAGGGGGACGGGGGGGACATCGATCGCGCGAGGGGGAATTCTTTGGGGAGTTTTGCGGTGACTTTCAAGGACTTGATGTTCCACTTGAGCTACTTTTGAAGCAACGTGTGGTTGTTCAAGGGGAAAAAGGGCATGATGGACAAGCCATGCAATTCCATAGACAAAAAAATCATCAGAGGAACTGAATTGTAAATATTTCATCTAAAATGCTTAGAATAAGAAACTCTTTCACTGCATATATAAAAAAAATTCAAGGAAATATACTACACAACTTTTTTCTCAAAATTCAAAAAATATATAAAAAATGTAACTAGATTTTTTTGGGGAAAAATAATGTATATATATATATTTTATATATATATAAAATTCTGAAAATAGTAGGAAAATGTGAAAAAACATACTATATTTGCCTAAAAAAATAAATATATATATATATATAAAATTGGAAAATAATGTACAGTATATATTTTTTAAATGTTCTGAAAATACTCCCCCCTCTCTGGAAAATGTGAAACTTTTTCTCAAAAACATACTCTATTTTCCCCCCCAAAAAATTATGTATATATATATTTTTTTTTTCTTTTTTACCCCCCGAAATATTTTTCGAAAAAAAAACAAAAGAAAACTAGATTTTCCTAAAAAAAAAAAAACCACACAAAAAACCCCACTGCGTACTCCTCAAAAACTTTAAAAAAGAAATATACTTTTTTTTAAAAACCTTTTTTTTTAGAAAAGCATCATTTTTTGGGGTATAAAAAATAAATATATTTCAGTTTTTTTTTTAATTACAGATCAAACTTTTCCCTCGCGAATTTGACATTTTCTCAAAATTACGCTACTTTTTTTGTAAGTAGATCTATATATGTATTTATTTTAAGAACAAAAGTTATATATTTATATAAACGGTATACCGGTATATTAGAGCTCAGACTCACACCGAAAATCCGCACTCGCTATTTCTTTACAGTTCAAGCAGCAAGTCCTGAATCAAATCAAATGGGTTGCTAATTGAACTTTTTGTCCAAAAAACACGCCATAGCGCAATTTTTTTGTTTTTATTGTAACGGTAAATGGTAAACATATTAGTGCTTTATCTACACTATATGTTCTCCAAAGCGCCTTACTAAGCAGCCTATTCACTTTTCTGAAAACAATATCACATATGTGAGCGCAGCCACGTCAACCTAGGGAAACTTTTTCCTTTTTCGATCGCTTAACAGTTTCATTTGAATGCTCATTAGCCATCTAAGCGTTCCCATACATACCCGCGCAAACACTTTCAGGGGTGTCGCTCTACAACATAAATGGAAGATTTATTCTCTCTCTCTGCATTATTCCCATTTTCCATTATTTGTGTTTTATTTCTGTGTGTCCTGCCTGCATTGGAGGCATGAAGTTCTGCTCCGATGTGCCCGCATACACACAAGAGCAACAATACTCGATTACACGCGGCACAAGCACACGCGGCGGATGTTTATTGGCGACATACGTCTTCATTAGAGCACGCGGTCATATCACGCTTCTTCTTCTCCCGTCTGTGATTCATGAATGTTGAAATCTTCTTAACACACACGCGACGTGTCTGCGTAATGAGTGAGGGATGCGCTGCTCAGCTCAGCTCAGCTCATCACCTATAACGTGACAAGCGACAACTATTCCTAGTTTATTGCTACACCTGGAATTTTCACCCTGCTTCAATTCGTATTTTTCTTCTCATTTTAACATGTGAGCTTGAATGATCGCCACAAAAAAGAAAAAAAACGAGGCTATTTTCAGCAACAACAACAACAACACTAGCAAAAAGTTTTTAAAAAATTAATTAAAAAGAAAAATCACAAAAAATATAATTTTTCCAAATCCTCTAAATGAGGACCAAACTCTGCCCACCTTGGAGGCTCATGTGCACCAATTCACTGTTTGCCCCAAAATGGCCGCCTCAAACCAAAATGGCCGACTTGCTGTTCAATATCAGACATGGGTTCTTAAGACTTTTTCATGTGTTCTGATATGATAGACAAATCCACTAAATTTCATGTCAATCAGTTCAGCTGTTGTAGGGGATGCTGGCAGGGGCCAATTTTCCAAACATTCAAAGGGGGTGCCACTGAGTCATTTTTTTTCGGGATGGTTGTGTCCATTGGTAATCCACGGTTCGTGGTGTGTCGCCGCTTTAATTAGCTTGAAAACAAAATGCTATGTCATGCTTCTTCCCTGCGCTCCCGGGACATGAACTAAATAAAAAAAAATCCTGCCGAGTCATCATAAATCAAAATCGTCATCCTGGTCTCAGAAGGACAGTGGCAGGCAGCGGCAGTGAGCAAAGAGACTTTGACCAGATCAATATCACTGTAATGAATTGTACTCAGACACACACGCGCGCGCACACACACACACACTTTTCCTTGTTCCTCTTCTCTTCTGAGTTTTTCTTGGCTTGCACGTTTCGCTTCTTTTCTACTATTGTTGTGAGCCACTTGCTGCTTCACCAAGTCGAAAGATAAAGAATATTGTTGTAAATTTTATCTTGGAAAAAATACTTTGGACATAAATAACTAAAATATATTTTTTTATTTTTGCCATGAGTATTCTATAATGTTACAAAAATAGTATTTTCTTTTTTTAAATAAGAAAAAAATGATAATAGGACTAAAATTAAGTTTTTCTTTTTTTTCTTTTTCCCTAAATAATCATAATATCCCGAGGGAAAAATGTTTTTTCCCAAGCAAAAAGTCTAAATATAACGACAATAATTTTTTGCTTTATGACAAACACATTCAACTTATATGTAAATAATAGTAAGAAGAGGAGGCAGAAAAGGTCCCAAACTAAGCGTCATCTGTTAGCATTAAGCTAAAATGAAATTATGGTTTGGTTTAACATTTTAGAGAGTAGTACTATGACTTTTGTTCTAGAAAGAAAAGTCTATCTTTAAACTCATTCACTGCCATTGACGGCTATAGATGTCAAAAATTAATTTGGATCATTTCTATTAGTTTAACATTTTTTCCACTTTTGTTAACAAGTGTATGAAAACCTAGACTTGTCTTTATTGTACATTTAGAACAGGTATAAAATTTGTAATTAATCAAGAGTTAACTAGGGAAGTCATGCGATTAATTACGATTAAAAATTGTAATCGCCTGACGCCCGTAATTTAAATAAAGTCTTTTTTAACCACGTCAGATGGTTAAAAAAATGTTTTTATTGTAATTAATCGCATGACTTCAATAGTTAACTCACAATAAATCACAAATTTTATATCTGTTCTAAATGTACAATATTTTTTTTCTAGGTTTTCATACTCTTGTTAACAAAAGTGGAAAAAAAGTTAAACTAATAGAAATAGAAATAAATTTTTGACGTCTATAGCCGTCAATGGCAGTGAATGAGTTAATCTCATGAGATATTTCCTTGCAAAATAACAACTTTTTTGTTGTCATATAATTTTCTCCTCAGCGGGTTCCAAACACGTCGCCTGAAAGTCATTCCGCCGCAAAGCGAGAGCGACAGGCCTCAAAGTAAACCCGAGCGCTCCCTGCAGCCAATTTACGGCGAAATGCGTCTGTGGCGCGGCGGCGGTCGACTCCCCGAGCTCGCCGCCAAGCGGTCCCGCGGCCCGCCGGCAAAGTGGAACTGTGGCTTTAACGGCCGCAAAAAAAGCTGACGCCACGACATGCGATGGAAACGCAGCAGTATATTAGCGCCCCGCCGGGGAACCAAACTGCTTACAGGACACACTGCGAAGAGAGCCTTTAATGACCCAGTGTGTGTGTGTGTAGCATGGACACACAAAAAAATCATATTGCCATTCTCATGGTTGTGTGTGGGTGTGTCTCACTGTGCAGGTGTTACATCTCCAAAGGAGCAAAGTGCAAGTGTGTGTGTGTGTGCGTTGATCAATAAAGCCACGGCTGTAATAAGCTTGCCGGGCTCTTTGAGGCAGTATTGCCGACGTCCCGGGAGGACTGATATGAGAAAGTGTTGAGTAATTTAGCTGGACAGCAAAATTCAGAAGGGGGTGTCATTACTCACACATCACACATGCACACGCATCACACACACACACACGCGCGCAAACCTACCAACACACACTGTCCTAGTGTGAGATAATTGGCTTTGAAATACACGCATGAGCATCAATAAGGGTGACGTTAGTAAAAAGGCGGGAAAAAAACAAAACAACTTTATTTGTCGTGCACCATTGTCGGTACGTAGTACTTCATTCGGATAAGATTACACCTTTCATCGAGTAACATAACACTTTCCCTCTAAAATGTATTATGGTACTCTATTTTTGTAATACTATTACTTTTTTTCACTTTTTTATTTACAGAATATTTTCTTTATTCTCACAATATTTCAGATTTTTTTATTTATTAATTTTTTTGTATCATGAGTATTATAGGTATCAGTGTCAGTGAGTACTCCAGTACATACTTGTATTGGTATCGGTTTTAAAAATAAATACATTAAAAAAAATCACAAGTTTGATACCACTTTTTTATACGGATACCAATAGAAGTATTCACTGGAGTACTCACTGACACCGATACCAGTAGTACTCATGATGCAAATAATTTCAATTGAAACAATGAAAGATAATTCTGAGCTTTTTATCTTTCTGACGCACATGATGAGTCACCGATATATTGAGTGTAGGAAAACGTATGCAATGTCAGATTTTTTTCTTTTTATTTATTCATTTTTTACTTGAAGTATCAGTGACTGGTATCGGCATCCTTGATACTGATACTCTGATAATCTCTACTTGTTAAGTTTAAAAAATAATAATAATAATCCTCAAAATAATCTTTACGCTTTACTTAGTCTCATTATGTTACATTAAAACTACAAATTTTAGTGTATATAGAATTTTTTTTTAACCTTTTATCTGCTTTGAATCTAAAAAATGACACTTTTTTCCTCGATAATTTTTGTAATATTTACCTTTTTGGGAAAACTTCTCAGAATATTATTACTTTTTCCCTCAAAAAAATATTCTTACCGTACCCCCAAAAAGTCCTGTCATTAAACTATTTTCATAAAATTATGACAGACTTTGTTCTATTAATATACATTTTTCTTGGAAAAAATATTAACTGTTTGACTGCCAGACGTTTTCAGAAAAGGGATGCCGTGGGTTCCAGCCGATTTAAGCATTTTTGTCTGATCTTTCAAGGTTCACAGAAAATTATGTGTTTGGACTATGGAAACAGACATAATACCAAATGAAAGATTGGACTCTCATCTTTCATCAGAAAAAAAAGTTTGTTTCTACCGTATTCCGTTTTTCAGTAATCAACAATAGAAAATGGTTAGTTTCATCTCTGTTTTGAAAAAAAACGTCTTTTAACGTCTTTGGCACTCCTCCATAGGATTTTACTAAACGTTATTTAACGTTTTTGGCAGTCAAAGAGTTAAAAATGATTAAAACTGGCAAATGATAACTTTTTTTCTCATTAGATTAAAACGTTGTGTCAAAAAATACGGCAATATTCCTTACAGGTACGATTGACATTTTTCTCCAAAAGATTCATTTTTGTTGAAAAAAAAAATTCACCTTGTTTTTCTATGACTTGACTTTTTGTTACAAAATATGTTAAATTAGAATACAGTAAAATTACTCAGCCTTTTTATGATGCATGGACAGTATTTATCTATAAAAAATAATGCATATTCTTCTGTGCACTCTAAAAAGAGTTAGGTCAAAAGTAACCTAATTATGGATAAGAAATGGAGCGATCCACTTTATGGGTCAAATTGACCCAACTTTATGGGCTGTTTTATACAAAATGACCCACTTTTTTGACCCAAGTAAAGCATCTGACCAATATTTACGAGTTGTTTTACGCTGAAAGACCAATTTCATTTTTGACCCATAATTGGGTTATTTTTGACCAAACTGTTTTTAGAGTGTAGCATCAAGCAAAAGACCGTAGAATGAAAATCCTTTTCGATGCTAACGTAGCTAAATATTTTTTTGTCTGACTTTTGGGAGCGTTCGGCTGTAGCCTTCATACGTTCAGTGAGAGGTCAAAAAAAAAAACGTATGCATGAAGACGAGCGTGCGTATGATTACGACCATACGCGCACAAAAACCTTGGACAAGAAAGACGAATGATGTAAGGCTTTGAAATGATACTCCGTCCTCGCTTCTATCGCCTTGTTTATCGTGCTCGCGTTTGCGTGAGCAAGAGCGGAACAGCAGTTTATTAAAGGAGGACCATTTGGTGTCTAATACGCACGTGTACGTCTACACATAGACACTCATAGGCACGCACACAGCACTCATTGGAGCTGCTTTTATCCCTCATGGAATATACATGATGTTTGCCATTACTGCGGCGAAGGATTGTGTGGACGGCAACGCGGCGTGGGGATGGGAGGGACGTTCCCCAACGCGAGTCAAAACCTGCTAAGGAAATCTTAACATTAAATCACACCAAGTAGCGATGAATGGATGACTTTTTCATTTTACTCAAATAAATAAAAGGTTTTATTCTATTAAGAAAATTACCTTTTTTAAGTCTTTATAATTGTTTAATTTCGTTAAAAAAAAATACTTAAAAAAAAACAAACACCAAAAACAACTTTTTTCGGAACATTCGATTTTTCCTTGTTGGAGAAATAAGGCTTTACGCTTTAAAAATTGCAGTTTTTTTGAGCCAATGATATGGTTTTATTCATTTAACCCATGGGCAGTATTTTATTTTGAAATGGCTTGGTCAGAACCAACAAAAAGCCAAAAAATGGTCACAATAACGCCTAGGGGATTTTTTTTCCCTTGAAGAAATGTCTTTTCCTCTATAGAGTTTGAGTATTTGCAACAACAAAAAAAGCCTCATTGTAAGATGACAAAAAGAAAAACAAACTATGAGTTTTTAAAAATATGAAGCAATATGGCTTTAAATAACACACAACACAACCTTACATCTTTTTGCCATCAAGTAAAAAAATGGTTATCATTTTGTAAAATTTCAACTTTTTGTGTTAAATTTGAACTTTTTCGTTATATGAATTTATTCTTGTAAGATTCCAAAAAAAAAAAAAAAAAACTTTTTCCTCAAAATATTCTCATTATGTGATGACTGAGTCCAAAAAAATGTCCGATTTTATTCCAGTAATATGACAATTTTCTATTTTGAGAAAAACACACAAAAAAATAAAATAAATAAAACGTCTTTTTTTAGAAAAAAAGCTTTTGTTTCAAAAACGGATGATTTTTTTGGGGATTCTACAATTAAAGAACGCAAATTACACTTTTATACTATTATTGCTTTTTCAATCACAATGCTGACAGACCTCCAAGATCAGTTCCAAGTTCCAATATTGCTTACATTTTTTTTTTTCCTCCCAAAAAAAATGCCTCAAGCCCGCCTTTGTTTGAGTAACTAACTCCTGGCCACTATTTATGGAAATTCTTGAGGGAACACATTAGGTTTGGGTTCTGCATGCTCACACACTCGCAAGCACGCACAGAGACGTAGAGCAAAGTAGACTGTTGCTATTAAAAAATGCACAGCCCACTCTGTTGCTGCATGGCGGACAAAGTGGGTCAGTGCGCGCACACACAAAATCTTTCAAACACACACACACATGCCCTGACGAGAGCATCCCTCTTTTCCGTCACGCTGGATGTTGCGGCGAGGTTCTCCGCAACAGGAAAACACTTAAGCGGCCATAATGACCAGAAAAGGGAGGGAGAGTCAGGTTAATAAATAAATAAATAAATAAATAATTAAATACATACAAAAAAAATTGGTTACTGTGTGCCTAAAACATCCTCATCTCTCAAACCATTCAAATGATTCCAGCAGCAAAATATTCAACCAACAATATGTTCGGCTCATTCACAGCATCTTCACATTCCAAAAAGTCCCCACTTGTTCAGAATTCCACATTTTCATATGAAAATAAAATTGAGACATGTTCGCATCCAGGGTAATTACTTTCTATTCTCAGGTCACTATAGATGCGTTAGCATACCTAATTTGCTGTTAGCATAACAACAT
The DNA here is from genome assembly GCF_051991255.1 of Vanacampus margaritifer. NCBI lineage: Eukaryota > Metazoa > Chordata > Actinopteri > Syngnathiformes > Syngnathidae > Vanacampus > Vanacampus margaritifer. Next base: position 11,314,289 of record NC_135448.1, on the reverse strand, counting down.
TCTAGCTGATTTCCACATTTTGTCACCAACTGGAACTATTCCAACTTGAAACCATTCAGGACATCTTTGGATTCTTTAAAATTCCGCATTTTCACAAAATAAAGTTATTTTCCATCCTCAGGATACTAATTTTCAGTATGTAGTAGCTTTAGCATTACAGCTGTGAGCATGTTAGCAGTTCGCGCTAATTCCACATTTCCACTTAGGATCTCTCACAAACATAAATGCAGACCGTTTACCTCTTCACATCCTTCGTCCACATTTCTCGACCAATTCAATTCAATTTCCACAGCAATTGCGTTCTCCAATGAGTCACGACTGTGTATAAAAACAAGACTAATGACACTTTGGGCTTTGAAGTCCACTGACTGGCTAATTAGCCGGCAAGTGTTGCATCATCTCCGATGAACAACACGACGCTGAATATGCACACACTGTTGTAAGAATGGTATAATCAGAAAAAAAAATGAAGAAAACGCTCTAGAAGCTCTACTTGGACTCTTTCCAGCGAAAGGAAACTAATGAAAGCCGTTGAAAGTCAAATCAATTCATGTAACGAGCGTTATGATACACCTCAAAGAAACAGAGCTGCTGTACAGCAAAATGCTTTGTTGCGCTTTGTGCCTCCTCCTTCCCGTCCATCTTTCCCCTTTCTTCCTCAATTCCGACTGCTCACATTATTCTTTTGTGCCACTTTTGCTTCATTTCCTCTCTCCGTTTCATCATTTCTCACTCTTGTCCGTCCTCATCTCCCTTTACATTCTTCCTATTGTATCGCCGTGCCGATGAATTGCTGCATTAATCATCATATCGTCGGGGTGACGGATCATGTTATTAATCAAGCCTTTTTCTTCTTCTTCTTCTTCTTCTCTCGTCTTGCCGAACAGCGTAAGAAAGCAAAACCACACGTAGATGATTAGCAATTAAATCTCTCACACACACATTTATATGCCGGCACCCTGCTGAGTTTAAGCTTGGCCGGGCAACGCAGTCGCTTCATCTCTGCCGGCTTAATCAAACTGTCACTAGTACTCGAAGAGCACACGCAGTAAGGAAAATTTAGTACTGTATTTTAATACGTGACTATTTTTATTTCTAATGCAGTGCTGGGCATAATAGCATACAGTAGTCGCCCAAAAAAATACAAGGCTAACAATGTAGCTTACTCCGTTCATACTTTACATAGCCATTTAAACTTCTTTTTTTTTTGTGGTACCTCTTCTATGAATAACCTAGCTCAGTACAATACAGTAATGAAGTATTTGTACTTCACTACTTTCCACCACCTCTGAAAAGCGACAGGCATACTTTGCGGCAGCTAGCATGGCAGGCTAACATAGCAGTAGCCGATAGATAACGACTCTTTTGCTAAAGCGTAAATGCCACAGAAGCGGCAAAATTGGCGGCGGTGTGGAGGTGTGGGGTTGATTAACCAAAATATTGGTCAGTCACATGACTACTGACTCTAATCTCCAACTATGATGACAGTGAAATTAGCAACTATAGTGCTTCAATGCTAGCTGAAATGAAGTTGTGTGACATTTAAAGGGAAAGGAATACAAATTTATTTTCAATTATATGTTCTATGTGGCCCCACTAGTCTAAACATGGTATTCTGATTAACATTCATTTTGTGGAATATGAATAAAGGAGCAAAAATCCACCCGTTTTTATCCATCTTAGGGGGCGGCCATTTTGTCACTTGCTGTCGACTGAAAATGACATCACAGTTGCTCAGCTTGCGCATGTCACATGGCCAAACTCAGAAAACAGATGAGCCGTGATTGGTCGTTACCTAAGCAACTAGGATGTCACTTTCTGTCGACAGCAAGTAGCAAAATGGCCGCTTGAAAGATTGCTAAAAAACAGGTCGAATTTGGACTGGGGGCGTACAGAACAGATTATTGTAAAGAAAATTTCCTCTTGAAGGCTTATTTTTCTTCTAGTGGTTCAAACTTATCTATTGTTAAATTGTCATCATATGCTAAAATAGCTTTTATGGGCCATTGTCCGGTGGCTAAGGGTGCTGGCGCATCGAAAATCGCCAATTAAATTCAACAACACAAAGACAGACACGCACACACACAGATGAATTTCATCTGATCAGAGCTTCATTAGTGCAGCTCTAGTTGTTAAGATTGATTTAATTATCAAATCATCTATGCAGTGTTGTGTGCGCGCGTGTCAGTGTGTGTGTGTGTGTGTGTGTGTGTGTGTGTGTGTGAGATTAGGCAAGTAATCTTGGCTGACATTGATCGGCCTCGTCTAATTGGGAGCATCTAGCCGTGTAATTGATCCCGCTACACTTTACCACGTGAATTCAACAGCGTCAGCAACACTGATTCGCGCCGATTTTACCCAACGACACAACGTTGCGGAGTGACCACAGCAACACGCCAAGGTTAACGCAACGCAGTGTTGAATTATCTGAGTGAAAATAACTACAGATAATGCTTAGAATCTTAATGAGATTTGTCCAAAAGTTGGCAAGAGTAAGTAACGGATAGAATTTGTGAAATATTTATTAGTAGTAACTCACACACAAAAAAAAAAAACTGCACTAAGCTTCAGTGAACAGCTGGAAGACACTTGAGTGAAAAGTTGAGCATAGAGTAATTGGGTCCGAGGACTTATTCCATATGTTGAAGATGAAAGTTGTTGGCACCCGCAAGCTGGCGGGAACCGACCCGTGAGACACTTGCTGTAATTAGATGCATCCGCAACCTCATCTTAATAAGATCCAAGCTCGAGCTGTACCAAAAAGCTGTCTCTAAAAACATAACAACCTGTCAGAGAGGTGTTAAGTGGAACAGATGAGAAAGTGAGGTTTTATTGTTTGTGGACAAAAAAAGTCGGGCTGGGTGAAGATCCAAAGCCACTTTCAAGTGGTCGCAATTTAATTCCATTACTCCGTTGCAAGGCTGGGATTCGAACCACGAACCTCAGAACTTTTCCTTTTTTTTTTTAAAAAACTTCTGTCCCTCTGTACTTTCCTTTCTCCAAATAGTAGGCGAAGAAAAGCGAGACGCAAATCGGCAGGGGTGCATTGTAAAGACTTTAGCATTTTAATGTTCCCCCATCATTTTTTTTTTTTTTGCAAGCACAAGCTTTTACATTCGGGCTGCAGCGCTGATTGTTTTTCGCAGAGTCATTCCAGAAAGTGGCAGCATCTTCTTGAGGCTGCCGAGTGACCTTGCAGAAGCCTGGCCGCTGAGATAAGCGCGACTCTCTCGCTCCCAGTCCAGTTTTTTCCACTCGGGCACTTGCTGTTGGATTTATCACTCACTATTTAAACACTTTTATTTTATTTTAATTACTCGTATATTATAATCTCCGTCTAGAGGAATTGGAGTTTGAAATCAACTAATAAGTTATAGAGCTCTCCGGGAACACAATATTGTGGAGCGACCACTGCCACACAAATTCTCTTTAAGATCAAGATCATCTTTAAGTTAAACACAACGATGCCATACTTTGATTCTGGGAGACCGATTACTCAGTAGGTGCTGCTGTTTTGGTTGGCAAGAGTTCCCATGAACTTGCCTTTGCTTAACATAAATGCACACAACACTGTGGAGCAATCACACTAACACCTGTATAACGTGTACCAAGTCTCCACATTTGTATCTGTCTGAAAGATTTGTTTTTTGCTATAGACGTCAAAAATTTATTTGAGCTATTTCTATTAGTTTAACATTTTTTTCCCACTTTTGTTAACAAGAGTATGAAAACCTAGAATTGTTTTATTATACATTTAGAACAGATATAAAATATGTAATTAATCAAAAATTAACTAGTGAAGTCATGTGATTAATTATGATTAAAAAAAATGTATCGCCTGACACCCATAATTAAAAAAAAAGAAGTTAAATCGCGTAAGGCGATTAATTTTTTTTAAATTGTAATTCATCGCATGACTTCAATAGTTAACTCACGATTAATCACAAATTTTATATCTGTTCTAAATGTACAATATGTTTTTTCTAGGTTTTCATACATTTGATTTTTTAAGTGGAAAAAAATGTTAAACTACTAGAAATAGTTTAAATGAATTTTTGACGTCTATACCCGTCAATGGCAGTGAATGAGTTAAATGACTAAGAGTGAACTGAGTTAATTACAGTATGCATTCGAGGGACAGAAGTTAATTTTTAACACGGTGTGGAGCGACCTCCTTAATGTCCAAAAGTGAACATTAGATGCTTAATTAATGACAATTACAGCTTTTTAAAAATATATATTTTTAATGTAAAGAACTTATTTGAGGAAGGCATTCATTGTTTAAGTGATGAACCAGGCAGCAACTTCTAAGCATGCGTCACCAAACAAAACACTTTTTTCAGGCTTGGAATCTTTTTCTTTCCAGACAACAGTTACAGTACAAAAAAAGCTCAGCGTAGCGTGAAAGAGAAAAACATTACAGTATTTCTTATCTGAATACTTTAAACGCCCTCTTTTGTGTAGCTCTACATACACAATCAATAGTCATTATGCTCTACAGATTGACCTGCATTCTTCACAACACACAAGGAATCGCGAGGGCTGGCAAGCAGGAGTATTCCAACGTACTGCAACATGTGTATCGATTTTCAAAGCGCTTATAAAGCAGGTAAACAACACAACAAACAAGCACAAACGAATGACTACTTTGTGATGTGATCCGGCCTTCGAAGGACATCACGTACCTCAATCGTGCTGTAATGACTTTCATGCTACCTTTTAAATATAATTTAACGCTCACTTTTGTGCAAACTCTTGTCTTTTCAAAGGTAATGCTTAGCATTGTTATTTGTTTGAGAGCAGTTTCAGATCGTTACATTGAGCTACACAAATCTTTTTGGTTCTACGGACATTTTTCCAAAAGCGCCCTCTTAATCTTAACTCATTCACTGCCATTGATGGCTATTGACGTCAAAAATTCATTTGAACAATTTCTATTAGTTTAACTTTTTTTTTCCACTTTTGTCAACAAGAGTATGAAAACCGAGAATTTCTTTACTGTACATTTAGAACAGATATAAAATTTTTGATTAATCGTGAGTTAACTAGTGAAGTCATGCGATTAATTACGATTAAAATTTGAATTGCCTGATGCTCCAAATTTTTTTATCTTTTCTTTTACTTTTAAATTCATTCACTGCCATTGACGGCTATAAACGTCAAAAATTCATTTGAACAATTTCTATTAGTTTAACTTTTTATTTCCACTTTTGTCAACAAGAGTATGAAAACCGAGAATTTCTTTACTGTACATTTAGAACAGATATACAATTTGTGATTAATCGTGAGTTAATTAGTGAAGTCATGCGATTAATTACGATTAAAATTTGAATTGCCTGATGCTCCAAATTTTTTTATCTTTTCTTTTACTTTTAAATTCATTCACTGCCATTGACGGCTATAAACGTCAAAAATTCCTTTGAACTATTTCTATTAGTTTAACATTTGTTCCCACTTTTGTTAGCAAGAGTATGAAAACCTAGAATTCTTTTTATTGTACATTTAGAACAGATATAAAATTTGTGATTAATCGGGAGTTCACGAGAATTCTTTTTATTGTACATTTAGAACAGATATAAAATTTGTGATTAATCGGGAGTTAACTCGTGAAGTCATGCGATTAATTACAATTACAAATTCTAATCGCGTGACGCCCCTAATTTTTAATAATCTATTGTTGTATCTTTTCTTTTCTTTTTAAATCAAAAAAGAAGAAAAGACTTTTAAAAATTAGGGGCGTCAAGTGATTAAAATTAATTGTAACCAATCGCGTGATTTCACTCGCTAACTCGATTTAAAAAGAAAGAAAAGATTATTAAAAATGAGGCGTCAATGGCAGTGAATGAGTTTATGACAATAAAAAATAACTAGGATGTGTACCCCTGAATACCATATGAATAAAATAGATGCCTAAACTATCAAGTGCGGGAAGGATTTGGCAAATTAAGCTCGTCTATTTTTTGCCCACTATGTTAGTTGTCAACTGTATTAAGAGATGGCGGCGTGGCGTTAAGACGACAGTCAATCCCAGCTCTGATTGTACCCAGATTGAAAATAGGATTCTGAGCGGTATCACATTTGCAAGTTGTGACAGCGTAATCAAAACGCTGAAACGTTCGTATCATAATCGGCGGCCGTGCACACAATCCTGTTAACGATGACTAGACTGCGTTTTTCCAAGTTGTGATTGCAGATGTTTTATGGTTGACACCAACGGCTAGCAATAAAATGAGTTAGACACACAAAAAAGTCAAGGATTCGTGACAGAAAACACACCGGAAGCCATTTCTGTTTGAAGCGGAGATTTTAGTGAATATAATATAATATAATATAAGTCTGATTGCTAGCAAATTTGAACATATACTAAGATTAGAAAAGCCAAAAAAAAAGACAAATGGCGGAGCATTTCGGTGGATTTCTGGTCACAGCTTTTAATTTATTTTGCACTCTTATGAAGGCATGAAAGTTTTGGAGGAGCTTCCACAGTCCCCGCAGACCTCGTAAAGGACAACATGCCTTTCCTTGATCACTCTGGTTCTTTGACTACCTTTAAAACCCTTTGCCAAAACGTGAACCTTTTGATGAATTTCCACTCACACGACGTCTCCCGTGTCCGGCGGCGCTTCCGCCACGCTCGGCCATCTGATCTCTTAATGATGTGTGAAGCTCGTTTTTTAAAGTTTTAGCGGAGTCTCTCATCTTTGCTGCCTGTACAGATGGAACGTGCTCACAAGGAAAACCTCATGCAAACTAAGCACTTTTGGGAAATCTGTGCCATGCGAGGAAAGGCTTTCAATTTGTGTGGATTGCTAAATTCCCTGTAGATACAACATGCATACATCAAACAACTGGTATATGGATCCAAGTATTACAAATGAGGAAGAGCAATGCATTTGATCACACGCAAACTGCAACAAAAAAAAAGCACTAGGTATCAAGAAAGATAAGGTAATAAAAAAAAGAGAACTAGATTTTAATCACTAATATTAAATAACACTGTACATTTTTGTCAATTTTCTTTTTCTCAACTACTTCAGTTTAACTGATGCCATGTTGAAGCTGAAGATGACAAAAAAGTTGTTTCATCCTTGAAAAAAACATTAATCAGAGAATTTAGAAGGAAATTGTTAATATGAAAAGAATAATTTAGTAGTAATGTAGTGCAATTTATAACACGGATTTACCGGTATTTGGATGACGTACAAAAAGGTGCTTACTTAACAGCATTAGATTGTTGATTGTGCTAAAATGAGATATTCTGACATAAATACAACATATTTTGATTTTTGATGCATCAAGTGCTTTAAGAATAGATTGTTTTAATGGACTTAATCAACGGAAGTGCCATTTTTGTCAAGATTTTCTATGAACCGGAAATTAGTGTAAATACAAGATTTTTGTGCAAAATAATGCTGTGAAAATATTTTTGCATTAATTTAACAAGATTTTCGGATTTGTAAAAAAGTAATGCACTGAAAAGATGAATAATTTAGTAGGATTTGTACTAAAATAACAAAGTGAAATTAAATTTGTAGGTTATGAACAAAAAGTAAAGCAATGAAATACTAACATAAATCTAGTAGGATTTTATACAAAATGTAATGCAGTAAAAGTACAAAATTGAGTAAGACTTGTACCAATACTAGGCGTGTAACAAAACCGTTTTGAACCGGAAAATTGTTTCTGATTTAAAAGAATTGTTCCACTTTGAAATATATCAAGATACTTACTGAAGGAAATGGCACGTTCATTCAAATGTATGTAAAATGACAACAAAAGTTAGACCTGATCATTCTGAAAACAGTTTTTTTTCCAACCTCCAAAATGCAACCAATTACAATGTATGACTCTTTGCAAGAAATCCTACAAAATCCCCGCGATAACAGACAAGGTGACAAACATATAAGTGAGCAGCGAGTCCATTCTGGTTGTAATTAAATGGCGCTTTTATGGATCATTTGTCAGGGCCGGCGGCCATTAGACTGCCAACTTCTTGACATTTACCCACAAATTCACATTTCTCACACACATGCAAACACGACTCAACGCTTGTTGACATTTGACTTTTTTTTTTTTTGTGCCACGCGTTTGCAAATGAAGGACATGAGCCGGACCGCGTGCGATTTAAGACAGATTGATGTGTTCTCCCGCTGTAGAAAAAGAAAAAAAAAATGACACGGATGGATCCGACTGAAGATGATAATATGAAAAATATGAACGAGCCATCTCCGGTTGGCGTGGTTGGCGTATTAGTGGACGGCAGATGAGCGAAGTGCTGACAGCGAGGCTGAAAAGATTAACAGGACATCATCACGATGTCGGGGAAACTTTAACAGACTGTGAAATCAGTCAGCGTCGGAAGCAAATATGGCGGCGGGACGAAAGCAGTTTGGCTATTTTAGGTCTGATGCAAAAAAAAAAAAAAAAAAAGAATAGGACTGATGCACTTTCCATGATCTTGTTTTCACATGAATCAGTCAGGGGGAAAAAGTAGTAGGATTTTGGATTTAAAAAATATTGCAGTCAGTGTAATTTATCACTTTTGCAAAATTCTCTGCAAAATGTAAGAAAGAGTAAATATTCAAGGGTGAAGACAAAAACGCAATGCAGTGCAATTACTCAAAAATAAGTTAGAAGGATTTTGTAATTGTGTTATTACAAGAATTTAGTAAGACTATGTGCTAAAAGATTGCAGGAAAATCTCAAACACATTTTGTAGGATTTTTTTTTTTAATACATAATTTAGTGTAATTACAAGAAAAACATGTCGAATTGTGTAGAAAAACGAATGCGTTGTGAACACAAAAAACTATTTGAGGGATTTTGCACAAAAATTATTGTATGGAAATTACTTAACTCTTTGACTGCCAAAAACGTTAAATAACGTTTAGTAAAATCCTATGGAGGAGTGCCAAAGACGTTAAAAGACGTTTGTTTCAAAACAGAGGTGACACTAACCATTTTCTATTGTTGATTACTGAAAAACGGAATAAGGTAGAAACAAACTTTTTTTTCTGATGAAAGATGAGAGTCCAATCTTTCATTTGGTAGTACGTGTGTTTCCATAGTCCAAACACATAATTTTCTGTGGACCTTGAAAGATCAGTCAAAATGCTTAAATCAGCTGGCACTGGCGACATCCCGTTTCTGAAAACGTCTGGCAGTCAAAAACAACAACTACAAAACAGTGTAAATTACTCAAAACAAAGTACTGTAGTTTTGTACCAAAGAGTAATGTAGTGGTTATTCAAAATCATTTAGTTAGATTATGTGATACATTGTAATTATTATAATTTTTTTATTTGGATTTTATACTAGTATTATTGCAAGTTAATTAATCACTAGAATTTAGTAGAATTTTATACAAAAATAAGAACAAATTTGTAGAACTCAAAATGTACAAATAGCATTTCAAACAAAGTAAACAATAATTTAGTAGGATTTTGTACCAAAATAATTAATTGAAATTACTGATAAGAATTCAGTAGGATTTCGTATAAAAGTAACTAAGTGGAATCACAAAAAAAAGTTGGCTTTTGTACAAAATTAAGTGAAATTACCGATAAGAATTTAGTAGGATTTTGTACCAAAATAAGTGAAATTAAAGACAAGAATGCAGTAGGATTTTGTACCAAAGTAATAAGTGAAAGCACAAAAAAATGGTACGATTTTATAAAAAGTAATTAAGGGAAACTACTGATAATAATTTAGTAGGATGTTGTACAAAATAAATTAAGTGAAATTACTGTCAAGAATTTAATAGGATGTGTTTTGTTCACTTTGGGAGAGATTTATAGGGCTTGAAAAGAAAAATGGATCAGAGCAGTCAGATTTGCCGAAAAGATGAATATTCGACAGTTGGACGACTGTGTGAAAAGACAAGAAATCATCTGATTGGAGTAAATACCAATTCCTCTGGTGTCCATGGATACGAGGTGAGGTCTGGCCTGAGGTTGGACCCAGCGTGACACCCCAGGCAGGCCAAGAAGACGAGAGGTCACGTGTGGAAAGCCCAAGAGGACTCCGCATCGACACACACTAAAAGCATGTGCAGAAATCCTGAAAAGGTATTCACAGAACTGTATGGCCGGGCCCTGCTTTCAGCCTAATGAGGCCCGGGGGTTATCAGAGATTCACAATACGACACTTCCTTTAGCTGCACTTGACGCTGAAAAGGTGGAAATGGAAAAGTTTCGCTCGCAAAGATCACACCTGCTGCACAGATGTTCCAAACAGTTTTAGTTTAATTTGGGCCACGACTCGCGAGAGCGCCTTGACAGATCTGAACACCAATTAAGGGAGCATCTTTTTTGGAAGGCTGGTGTTGATGTCTCTATTGGAGCATTTACGGATTTTATCTTCTTCTTGCTGATACTTTTCTTACATTTGTGTGTTGCCATAGAGACTCAAGATATTTTTAATTAAACATACTCTTAAAATGGTTTAATTTAAAATGAACCAAATGATGCATATTCCATTTCACGAGGATGAACCGACAATTATGGTATAGTTCATCTGAAATAATCTTATAAATACCATTAATTCATTCTAGCCCCCTCAAAAAAATTAAAAAAAATTCTATTGTAAATAGTATTGTTTTTTATAAAAACATACAGAAATAATGAATAGAATGTAAATCATTTTACTGTTTGCACAACATACCATTTCAATAGGCAGTGTGTTGCTCCTGGTTTATACATTTTGGCCACCGGGGGCAGTATAATAAACAAATACTATACATGAAGAGGACGGTCAAGAATGCTCAGTAAGTTGCAGGAATACAGTATCTGTCTTTGACTGAAGAATATGTTAGTCACTACAGTGGACTGCCGCATATTTTTCACCTAATTCACCATTTCGCTTTTTTTTTGGGGGGGGGGGGGGGTATCCCCATTTAAGGGTTATGATGCTGCAACATCAATGCTAGTTTTAATTAATAGTCTGTTAGTGGCATTTGCATTGTGTGTTAGCATTAAGGTAGCATAAATTTGTGTTTGTCTGTTTTATGTTTATTTTCCAGTAAACAGACCCCCCCCCCCCCCAAAAAATATATATATACAAGTCAGGTTAATAGTAATTTGAGGTTGCAATGCTTAACGTTGTGTACACTTTCCACTCAATTCTCATTCGGAGTACAGGCAGGAAGAAGCAGTGGCGAGTGGAGACGCATCATCAGTATGCAGGGGTGCAGCGCACACGTGTTGCCTGCGAAGCACTTTGCGACATGTTCTCTGATCCATGACAGAGTGAAGGGCTGAGTGGGGGGAGGAGGACTTGTAAGGCAAGGGAGGACGACATGAGGACTCGGGCGCAGGATTTTTCGTTTTCTTTTTTTTTTTAGCCAGAGTCATTTCACTCCTACAATCTTACTACCTTTTAATTTATTTCTGATTTATTCCTAAACTTTTTATACATCATAGTAAGTTCTTGTTGGTATTTTCACTGCATTATATATTTTGACAAAATTCAAGCATACTGTTATTGTGGAGCAATTTTTCAGCATGACTTTTCGTATAAAATCCTACTAAGTCCTTTACACAAAGTCTATCAGTGAGTGGAACGGATTCGAGTCGAGGTGCTCTTATTAATGGCACAGTTTGTCGTGTGAGTTTGTCATGAGAGAGCCCAAAAAAAAAAAAATCCTTACAGTATGTAAACAGGCAGATCCCTGGAGCAGCGGTCGTCCCTGGCGAGGGCACGCATGCACCTAAACACACACACATGCAACACACGCGCTTGCAGATTTGGAAGGTAACCAGAGTCAAAGGTAAAGCGAGAAATATTGCGTGCCTTTTAGGGCACCAAGAGTGAGCAATGTTGTGACAAAAGTGTGTGTGTGTTTGCGTGTGCACGAGTGTCTCTCGCCAGGGGGTGCACAACCCCCCACACAAATATATGACCTCTATTTTCAGTGGATGCCACTTGACAACATCTGGATTTACGCACCATTTAATTGCAAACGCAAAGCAAAACAGACGCTGGCTTTGGTGTTAGCGTTGTTTTTAGCATTAGCAGTCAGAGAACAGAGTTCAAATGTTTTGATTTGTTTTGACAGCCGCCGACTAAATCCTACTGAATTAATGTAATATCCCTGCCATTTTTTTCTGGTTCATTTCTACGAAATCATTGATGGGTCATTTTAGATTTTGTCAAGAATTGAACACAGCCTAAACGTTTTTTTTTTTGTTTTTTTTTATAAATAGAAGACAGAAAACAAGAAATACCATCAATCATTATTTATTCACCGCTTTACACAAGGTCACCAGCTCAATTTCATAAGTTAACATCATTCCTTTGGAATACAGTCATTGGATAGCGCTGTGATAATAAATATTTAAATATTCATTGTAGTTTTCCTTCGATAAAACACTTGTTTAAAGCATGTTGACGTAATGAATATATTTTAACAGTCTAAGGTTTGTCCAAATTTTCAAATACTTTATGTGCACCATAAATGTTTTATTTGGGTTTCATTTTCGTTAATAATAATAACAATTTCGTGCATAATGGCAACATACAACAAAAAGCCAAGCTGCTGGAATTAAAAACGATTGCATGAAGAGCACAGACGCAAACATAAAAACAGAAACTGGCCAACGAGGCGCTGATTTATCGAGCGCCTAATTAAAGTGATTAACAATAAAAGTCTCTATAAGCTTTCTACTACAGAAAGGCGGCCAACTAACGAACTAGCTAATTGAGTGACTGACTGACGGGACTGTTAATTACTCAAGCTCAGCAACCCTGAAGGAGGTCACACCAACCTTTAATGGTAGTGGAGACTCCCTCCCGCTTTGTTTTTAACATTCGCAATCCGTCTCCACTGCTGTTTTGATTTGTTTTTTTGAATGGCAGGTTAGCGACACCGCCAGGACTTTGGCACGCATCCCAGTACATTGTTGAGAGCTTTTTTTCTTCTTTTTTTTTTTTTTTGTTGCCACTAGCAGTCAGAATCCACAAAACGCACACTAGCCACTTCTACAGAACTTAAGTGCAACAATATGTAGCTAACCATCTTGTCTTGTCTTGATTTGTTTTGATAGTCATTGACAGCTGAAAATGCACGCTAGCAAAATCTGAAGTGCAGGGTTGAAGTGGAATAGTGAATAGCTAACAATCAGCTAAAGCCTGGTTCACACGGCAGGGGAATCGGCCCGATTTCGGCCCCGAATTTCGCCTCCCGATAATCGCAAGGATGACACCACACATGGCGCATCCCGATATCAACGCTCGGAAGGACCTCCGATTTGAAATCGGGGATATTCAACATGTTGGATTGTTTTGGCCCGACTTCGCTCCGTGTGCGGTGTTCCCCGAGGACAAACCACCCTGCAGCCGGTTGACAGTGACGTGCAGCCAATCAGAAAGCGAGCCGGCGAGGAATCCAAAATCAAAACAGTCATCACGCAGCAGAAGGTCCGTGCTTGCGCTATTACACTCCCTTTTTTTTTTTTTTTATGTTTATACACGCACACACATACTACATAATGTCATCTCCAGGTGGGACGCGAACCCGCGCTGCCGCCCAGAGCCCATTTACACTCCTTTAAACAACGCCTTTTCTTTTTATGAAGAAGTTGTAAATGTTGTCTCACATCGTTACATTTTTTTTCATTTAAAGGATTGTCACTTTTTTTTAACTCGCGACTGCCACCTCTGGCCCAATGCGTAACTGCAGCATTGTGTCAAGCTCGTTCATGGTGCGCGTGCAAGTACGTGCACGGTGTTAAAGCGACAGCCACAGTTGACAAACGAAGAGATGACTTCAAATGAGGTCAGAAAAACTCCGCCCCTCCCCTCCCCAAAGAAACTGTGGAGTGTGAAGGGTGCGCATACTCTACTATAAAGGGAAGATAAAAGTTGAAAGGTGTAGTAAGAGTAAAACAGTCAGGGCTCTTTGTACTCATCTGGGCATTGGTGGAGCATGCAAGATGTAGAAAAAACGTAAACATTCCCTTTAATCGTAGGTCTAGTAATCGCTGATTTATTACATAGGTTGCGTCGCATGTTTCGCCGCCATTTTTCTACTATGGATGCCCAAACAAACAAACAAATTTATTTTTTAGTCTTGCGAAGTGTGGTCTCTCTGAGGCACCGTAATGCACATGCTTCAAAATGCACGCACTATAAACTTAGATCATAGCGTTCTATTAGTTCACCACTGGAAGGCACTAAATTCGACACACTGTCCTTTAAGTAAAATACATTAAAAAGCATGTTGTTGCTCTCATTATTTTTAGCTTTAGCAATTTTAGTCCTAATGTCGGCTTCTTGATTAGTTGTGACAGTCAGTGTCAACAGTTTGAAAGTCAGGTTAGCAACAAGTGAAACTACAAGTAGCATGTTTTTACATGAGCAGAAATGTCATCTTGATGTGTAAGGGTGCAAGGCACCTACCATCAAAGCATGCAACTGGCCCTTGTTCATCATGGGCGCATGAAAATCGACAACTCCTTCACACAAACTGGTATGTACATTATTAGGCAACATTTAGCCTGACCAAAGGGCCGAGCAGAGGGTGGCCAAGGCTGTGCTGTGCGAACGTGCACTCACAGATGCAGCAGGCGCGTGCTAGTAAAAGCTGATGAATATTTCAGAGTCTTAAGACGTTGGTACAAGGTGCAGACATTGCTGGGGAAATCGCTACAATGCTAACACACACTTCTGTATTATTAATATTCTATTTTCGGGTTTAAAACGATTATACTCTTGTACGCTCGTCCGACAGGCTACGTTTTAAGATTAATAAATACATTAAAAAATGTAATAATGTTACTGTTCGATTAGGATTAGGCTATAGAGTAAGCAAATGTTCTGTTTGGGCAAAACATTGCTTTAATAATTCATGAATGTAAGCGCTTCCTGGATTTATTCAGCAGGTGTGGGGTGTGCACTTCAACAGTTTGAAAATCGAAAAACCTACAAATACACGCAAAAAGTCGATTATTATACTTGTGTAGCCTGTAACAATGAATTGTGCACCCCACTTTTCTCATTTGCGCTCTCCATCCATATTGAGAAGCTTTCAGCTCTTAAAATGTTTTCTGTTATTTGGTCAGGGGCACTTTTTGGTTTCGAGATATTCCCACAAGCACACAAACAAAAAGATATATATAAATCACCCACACAACCAAAAAAGCTTAAAGGGTAGAGTAATGGCCAAGCAGTACTTCAAACCTTGTCCCAGTGAGCTACCTCCTCCTCAGATACAAGGTTCGAGTCCTTGCAGTGAGGATGAGAAAGAAGCCCATCAGAAGAGCTGCAGCAACGCGTCGGGCGCCCACTCCATGGCCGTCTGGGCCACAGCGAAAACGGCCGCCCCCAGCGTGGCAGACAGCCCCCACACCGCCATCTTCACCATCCTGCTCCCCTTCCCCCATCGCTGGCTCGCGTCCTGGGGCAAAGCCACGTCCAGGCCTGAGTGGCGAGCTACGGCGAGCACAGAACAAGGGTGAAGAAGAGGAGGATGACGAGGGGAGGGGTTTCATGCTGCATTTTGGGGGTTTTGAGGAGGGTTCGGGGAATATTACAACACCGGGAGTAGAGAGGTAGAAGAGTAAAGATGTGATTATTTTTCCTCCACTCTTATCAAAACAGAGTTAAGCTTGAGTGAACTGTCACATGAAATGGAACAAAAGCGTACACAAAAACATTTTTGATATCTAAATTAGTTAAACACTGCCGATGGGAAAAATCATTATATGGGGTCCCTGAGAACCTGGTTTTCCTTACCTTGTCTCAAAGTGTCAGAGGCCTGAGCTTTGGTGAGACGTTGGAGAACAGAATCCGGTCTTTGGTGGAGTGTCGAAAGCTGAAAGGCCTTAAAGGTGCTTATGGACAAGCTGGAGAAACAAAGAAATGTAAAGATTGAAAATTATTTGGTCACTTCTGGCGGGATCTCTGTATGAAATTCTATGGTTAGTTAGTAGGGGTGCTCCTAACCTTTTACGAGACTGCAGCGCCGCCCGCGAAGCCAGCATGGCAGGAGGGTAGCAGTGGAACAGTTCTTGAGACTGGCTGATTAGGAGTTCATACGGGAGTTCTTGTGGGATGCGCGAGAGGAGGTGGTGCACCATGGCCATGTCGCATTCCGTCTGCTTCACCTCCTGCTTTCTGTGCAGCACGATCTGGCGGAAAGACAGATCATATTCAAATTGCATTGGAAAGGATGACGTTTGAAGGCCGGAGCTGAAGTTTGCTTACGGTAGCAGCGAGGTAGATGGGCATCATGGGGTGTGAGGCCAAGAAGAAGTCGTAGAGTCTCAACGTGAGTTTGAACTCAGACAGGACGTGTCCATACCACGTGATGAGCCAGGACAAGGCAAATATGGTTCCCACCTCCGCTCTAAAAAAACATCAAAATCACTAAGTGAAGCATTGTCTTTCATATAGGGCTGAAGAACTGAAAAATAAATTGTGATATCCCCCCCACCGCCTATCGTCCTCTTTCCCATGTATTTAAAAAAAAAAAAAAAAAAGCAATAAAGTAATCTGCACTACAATCAACAATATCATATGTATTATACATAAATGTTTTGGTCTTACTTGGTTAAACTTCACAAAATGCTACCAAACAAATGCTACAGATAACTGATTAGATGGACTTGTACCTGACCATGAAGTCATGCAGTTCTTTGTCCACTTCTTCCAATATAGGCATCAGGTAGTTTAAAATATGCTTAGTGCTGTCCATTGTTGGATCCATGAAGTCCCTGCAAAGAGAAATGAATGTTAATGCAGTGGGGCCTCAGTTCACAATTTATTTATTTTTTGCTCAAATTAGCCCAGAGTGTAGTGCTTCCCAAGAAAGTGAAGTGTATTGATATGAACGTATCACACTATTTTCTGTTTCCCTCCAACCTAACTCCTGCCAAAGAAACTCCACGCCTTAGATATTGCTGCCATCTAGATGTAATGACAGCACACCGCCATTATTTTAAGGGAGAATAAAGTTGTAATATTACAAGAAAAATAGTTATCAAGCACCCATGCATCCACCTATTTGCAGATTTATTTTTTTCAATATTTTTTTCATTTCCCCCCCTTTTTTTTTCAATATTTTATTATTTTTTGTACCCATTTTACCCATATTTATCACTGACTTTTGAATATTTTCTTGGTTTAAAAGAAAAAAAAGTCAAAAGTTAAGTAATGTTAAAAGTGCGTACTGTATGCTACCTGAGATGATATTTGGATAATGTATGCAACATGGCGATAGCCATACGCTCGCCAACAACAAGCAGCAGCGTGACGGCCACGTCGTGGTAGCCTTGGTAGTAGTTGAGCTGCGGGTTGCACCTCAGAACCTCCAGGATGATATCCACGAGCTGCTCCTGTAGAACAGCTCGCTCCGCAGACGGCATACCTGCGAGAGAAAACGAATGACGTCTACTGCACTATTTTGAACGTGTAAAAACGGTAAAGCAAAAGGACCTTTTGGAAAGCGCTTCATGGATCTCTTGACATCCAGGACCACCTGGTTGTAATCCTTGTGGTTCTCCCGTCCATCTTTTCCTACAAAAAAATCCTGGATTATACATCATATTTATTTAAAAAGTACTATGCTGTACATCTGTTTGTCGCTAACCAGGTTTATATGGAAGATCATATACGTTGATGTTGAGAAGCTTGGGCCACACTTTCCTGCGAAGTTCATTGGAAAGCAGTCCTCCGTTACTGGCCGCAGCCCTCCTCAGGGTCTCAATGTCCACCGGATCACTGTTCAATGAAGTGTACATATAGCTTGTATGAAAACAATTGGGTGGGTGCAAGTGTAAAGTGCTCTACAGTACAATATTGGATTTTTTTTTTGTAGAAAGCCCATCACATACTTGTTCTTAAAACAAGTAAAAGTCTGTCATTACACCACTAAATTGATGGCTAATTACCTTGTGTGCGTGTTTTAAAGTTTAACTTGCACTTAAACTGTGAAGAAATTTGTAGCTTTGTGCCATATGTCTAGAGAAATTAACTACAATGCCATAATATTCTACCTGTTTAACGCCTGGTGGATCTCAGTCGACTTCTGCTTCCTCCCACAGTCCAATTCTGTAACCGGAACAGTAAGATACAAGAGGTGTTTATTAGTACTGTGCAAATCCCCCTACTAGTCCTTTTATCTCGTTATGTTTTCACTCCCCTTATTTATTGCACTAGGTGGTGCCTAACCAAGCACATGCTGCTTATCAGTAGCATAATTGCATGTAGCAAAGCATTCAATTGGTGTGAATTTTATTTTTGAGCATGATTGCACTGTTTGTTGAAAGAGCCTCTTGCAATTTTATTATTATAATTATGTAAAATCAATTTTGAGTGATACAACTCATCCATCTGTTTATGTCATACTGCCACGCAGGCAACTCTTACGGGCATGAATTTATTGTAAGTATAATTCAAGCCTAACTTGAGTCGTTGAGAAAATAAGCTAAATTTAATGTGTCCAAACTATCGTTATTCAAATCTTGCTAATTAATGTATCCAAACTATCTTTATTCCTTGCTTGCTATCAGGTACTCGACTTACCGCTTGTGACAGGTACATTAGCCCCGTTTAATTTCTTTCTCTTGAGCTTTTTCATCCCCTTTTAAAAGAAAACGAATCCACGTTGTGTCATAGGCACACAGAAGCGAAATTAATAGCTAAATAAAAACATTTATAACATCTTCCAACTCAACTTCAAATATGTGTGTCTCTTGTGAGACAACGTAGCTTGAACTAAACAGGTGCGCTAACCATTGGTCAAAATGAACCCGTGACTAAAATGTCGAAGGTGATTGGCTGATAAGCAGCTCGTGCTCGTCAAGCAAACTTGTTTGTAGTTTTTTTGTGGAACGTGAATAACATTATTTTTTGGGGGGTAATTTTTTAATCCTTTACTTTTTAAAAATATATCCTGCTAATTTCAAGTACAATACGATTCTTTTAAGAACACCTATAAAGGTATTTTAGTGCCATTTATCCAACAAACGCATTAGCGCCGAGTTATTTTTGCCACATTGTTTTAGGATCTACTGCCACCGAGTGGTCATACTGATAATGGCATACAGGTCAACGGGAAGAAAAGCCTTTTGCTTGCTAAATTAGCAACGTTTACGATTTAAGTGTCAAATAGTTGTACTGTACATTATGTTGACTACTAATTCGGTGACCGAGCAGTGAAAGAAGGGGGACGTCACCCCGAAGATAGCAGGCTCCGTGGGGAGGAGGATAAGTGAAATCTGGCAACCCATCAGCTAATTGCCCCATGATCTTGATAGCGTAGGTATGAAACACCGCCCCCGAGCTTCCACACGGACACTACTTTTGCGCTTGTAACCGCGTCACGCGTGTCCTGCGGGGGCCACTGACAAGCGAAGGACAGCGGCGGGCCGACATGTCCTGTCAGGTGAATGCTGCGTGAGCGGGATGAGCGATCGAACAGAGATGAAAGGGCCCGGAGCCCGCCAGAGGAGGACGACTATTTCTGGCGGCGTCAAGCAACAAGCCAACGGGGGCAAGTGGCACGGCGGCGACAAACCACCGGCGTGTCCCGGTAAGAAGGATGAGACGGCCAGGAGTCTTCATAACAACGGAAAGACGGACAGAGAACCGAGTCAACGGCCCACTGATAAACACAACAAGCCGGAAAGTCCAGTGGACGAAATCAGCGAGGGACTCAGGTAACCTTTAAGGACACACCTTTACGATCGTAAATTCCTCTACTGGATTTCCACATAATGCACTTCTCAACAAAAGTAAGCTACTAAACAAACATTCCACCTGACTGACCGCTCTTTCAATTTGCTACACATACTGTGTAGCTGCATTTTCATTCAATACATATCTATAGTTTTTAATTATGTAAATTAACGGGAGTTCAGGAAAATACAGAAGTACCTGAATGTAGCAGAGACAGGTGTGCAACCGCCATAGTGCTGAAAACAAAACCCCAGGTGAACTCTGGTCAAAAGTCCAAAATTAACCTACAAATGCTCCATTTAATAATGCAATTGGTGCATCTTTATAACAACTCGAATGGCAATGTTTTACCACAATCCTGTTTCATTGCGAAATATTTTGCGGTGACTTATTAGTTAATAACAGCAACAACAAAAACAAAAATTACATGTCATTCACAGGCAAGCACAAACTTGCTCAGTTGTTGCAAAATTGCATTTTTGTACTTCTGTGATTTGTCACACTCAATTTCAACATTTAGGGGCCACATACCAACGACTTCATTCTTCAACCATTTGACTAAGAATTTACATGATCAAAACTGCATTTTGCTTTAGCAGTTTGTTTTATGATGAAATTGATTCATATATGCACGTTTTTTAAGTACTTTTTATAGTATCATGTGTGGCCCCTGAACACCAAATTTAGCTCACTCCTCATTAGCCCACCAAATTTCCGTTTGCTGCATTTGTAATATTCGGTCATATTTTTTTTTTCTCCAAAATATATATACACAGCTGCCATGTCCAACAGGAGTCTCTTCTGAGCTCTGCTAGTGGCTTCAGTAACTACAGAGGAATCCTCAACTGGTGTGTTGTCATGCTGGTAAGTATAGTATAATATTTCCCCACATGATGTAATTATTGTATTCAATGCTCAAATTGATGCCATTAATAAACGCAAGTAATACATCATACAAACGTAAAGACAAGTTCGCTATTGTAAAATAAGACTAAAATTGTGTTTTGATCCCGCGTCTTGACAGGCATCATTGATCTTAAAATAAAACACTCTCGGTCTATAAAAAGAACCGGCAGACCATGGTTGAATGTTTTGTAAGAGACTGGTCTAAAAGTAGATTTTTGTCTTATGAACGGCAGCCATTTTCAAGAATTATTTGTAAAGCATGCCACTTGCCCTCTTAGAGGTTACACCACAATGACCCGTTGCAGTCCTGGCTAAAGGTTACTAAAGCATAAGTCAGACAGTTGAGGAGCAACAGTTGCATCAGCTTGATGAAGTAAGCGTGTTTGAAAATCTAAAGAGGCACACTCATGCCTCGTTTTTTAATTTTTTTTTATCTCAAAGCTCAGTCCTTATTCCTCAGAAACGAGTGCCGCCATAAACATTTATCAGATGTTGTCAAGAGCACTCACTCCGCCGCACCTCGACCTTTTTATTGAGCAAGACAACAATAAACACCCGCCCCCTCCATTATGGCTGATTGTGATCACTTTGCAACCAACATGAATATAAACTGTAAAAATATGTTTTTGTCTCTCAGGTGCTGAGTAATGCACGCCTTTTCCTGGAGAATCTAATAAAGTGCGTGTACGCTGATACATTTTTTTCCCCCACATTTGTTGCCAGCAATTAGTCTGAACCCAAACTGTTGCTGTCTGTCTGCTTTAGATATGGCATCCTGGTAGACCCCATACAGGTGGTGTCACTCTTCTTGAAAGACCCCTACAGCTGGCCAGCCGCTTGCCTCATCATTGGTATGCTAATTCATCGTTTCATTTGGTTTTATTTTTAATTTAGAATTTGATTTGATTTACATTCTTTTATTTATCTTAATGCTGTAGTTATTTTTTTTTAATGAGTAATCAATTAATTTGTTTTGTTAATCTGTCATTTAGTTTTAATTTTGGTATTATTTTTATTGTTTGTATTTGTAACTTATAGTTTCAAATTTGTATTTTATTTTACATTAGCAATTTAAGTCATTTTTAAAATTTGAAATAAAAAATTTTGTTATTTATATTTGTGATCATTTTCTGCCTTTTATTTTTTTAAGCGCCTTTGAATTGCAAGCAAAATTTTGAGTTACGATCTCTAAATGGTGGTGACAACAAGGAGCAGATAGTATTTATTATTTAGAAATAAAATTAAGCATACACCAAATAATTAATCAAATCACTTGAATGCCCAAAGCCGTATATTGAATGTCTGTATTATAGTGCCCCCTTGTGGCCACGGTGCACCGAGCAGGAGGATTACAATGTAAATTTTACTTTATATTTACTGTATTGTTTTATAAGGTGCAATACCGTGGAGTGTTATTTTATCATGAAAAACATTTTACAATAGTGGCATTTCTTATTTTTATGTGGGTTTTTTTTAGAATTAATTTTGATTGAAGCCAAAGATCAAGTTTTGAAGTAGTCCTTCCTGCCTCAAGTCGTTGCAGCTGTTTTGAACAAGTCATAAAGTATTCCTGCCAAAGTTCACACATGTTGTTTAACCTCGCTCTGCTTTCCTCTGTTGTTTTTCCAGCATCTAACGTGTTCATTTTGGCAGCCTTGTATACAGAAAGACGTTTGGCTGTGGTGAGATCCTGTGTTTATATTTTATTATGACATGATTCTACAGTATAAGAATTATTCATTTTTAAATTTGTCATTTGTTTTGATTATATGAATGTTTATTTTAATGTTTCGTGATCTTTTATTTGTAACCAATTTTATTGGAATGAGTAATTTTGATACATTGCCATTAGAAGAGTGATTTTATTTATATTTTTACATTATTTTTTATTGTAATTTTAATATGTTAATACTATAATTAAAAATATATATGTTATTACATTTTATATATTGTATGTATATTAACTCATTCACTGCCATTGAAAAAAAATATTTTAACTATTTCTATTGGTTTAACATTTGTTGCCACTTTTGTTAACAAGAGTATGAAAACCTAGAAAAAATATACATTTAAAACAGATATAAAATTTGTGATTAATTGTGAGTTAACTACTGAAGTCATGCGATTGATTACAATTAAAATAAAATTATCGCCTGACGCCCCTAATTTTTAATAATCTTTCCTTTTTTTTTTAAATTGCATCAGGCAATTAAAATTTTTAATTTTAATCAATCACATGATTAATCACAAATGTAATATCTGTTCTAAATGTACAATAAAAAAAATGGTATGTTTTCATACTCTTGTTAACAAAAGTGGAAAATATGTTAAACTAATAGAAATAATTTAAATTAATTAATTATAAATAAAAAATTAATTTTTGACGCCTATAGCCGTCAATGGCAGCGGATGAGTATAAATTTATAAATAAAAAGTTAAATTTAAAGGTTCATATTTTATTATTAACTACAGTACTATTTGTATTATATTTAAATATGTTTGTTTTTTGTGTTTTCTAGGGAACAGTGTCAGAAACAACTGGCTTAATTCTTCATATATTCAACTTGACGTCACTATTGATATTTCCCTCTGTGACGGTCCTTACTGTCACCTCTATTACCCCTGGTAGGTCAAAACACGTTTATTTCATCAAATGCAGTATTTATAGTAAGTGTCTTGTGTTTTTTGTCAGTGGGCGGCATTCTCTCCTTGGGCATCTACACGGTGCTGTTCCTCAAGCTGTACTCCTACCAGGACACCAACAGGTGGTGCCGGGAGATCAGACAAGCCAAAGCCAAGAAACTGACTCGCTCCTACTCATGTGAGTATTAATACATTTCAAATCTCGTTCCATTTTTTAATTTTTTTTTTTTTTTACATACTGTATTTTAAGACTATTATGTCCTGCTTTTGTGATTTCCAGGTCCGTCTGTGGCTCAGTCCAATGGCTCAGCAGTGCACACCGTCTCGTACCCTGGGAACCTCACCCACAGAGGTGATGACATTTATTTTATTTGATTTTTTTATGAATACTAGATTAGTCATCTCAATCTTGTTTTGTCGTCAGACATGTACTACTTTGTGTTTGCGCCGACGCTTTGCTACCAGCTCAACTTCCCGCGCTCGCCTCGAATACGCAAACGCTTCCTCCTGAGGAGGCTCTTCGAAATGGTGATTTTTGAAATAACGGAATACATCAAATGGCTTTTTTTTGGGGGGGGTGTGTTCAATGTGTGGTTTGCTTCTCCTTGCAGCTGTTCTTCATGCAGCTGCTGGTGGGGTTAATACAGCAGGTAATGCTGCCGCAGTCGTATAAAAACCGTTAATTCAATTAACTAGCTAACGTGATCCATTTGTGTCGCCTAGTGGATGGTTCCCACCATACAGAACTCCATGAAGCCATTCCAGGTGAGATGGAAGCTCAGTGAAGTTACACGTCAGACTACAACAAGTCTTTGTGCGATTCGAGTGACAATTGCGTCTCGCGCAGGAAATGGACTTCTCTCGAATGGTGGAGCGTCTTCTCAAGCTGGCGGTGAGTGACACGATGCGTTCAGGAACACGTCGGAGATTACGCGGTCAATGGTGAGGGTTACGAGTTGCGTTCAAGGACAGGCTCATGATTACATGAGTCTCGTGTGTAGCGGCAGGCAAGGTTAAAGCGTCACGATGCGTTCAGGGACATCATGTAAAACTTAGCTTTCTGCTCTTCAGGTCCCCAACCATCTGATCTGGTTAATCTTTTTTTATTGGTTCTTCCACTCGTCCATGAACTTTGTGGCCGAGCTGCTGCAATTTGGGGATAGGGAGTTCTACAGAGACTGGTGGTAAGTATTAAGAACATGTACTATACATGCAAATACACAGAAATGTATTTCATGCAGGAACTCTGAGAGCGTCACCTACTTCTGGGCCAACTGGAACATCCCGGTTCACAAGTGGTGCCTGAGGTGAGCGGACACATCATTCGGAACGCCTGCCAAATCATCTGACAGTCTCCATTTTGCAGACATTTTTACAAGCCGATGTTGAGGAGAGGCGTCAACAAGCTGGTGGCCCAAAGCGCCGTCTTCCTGCTATCCGCGTTCTTCCATGAGGTAATCGGCAAAAACCTTCCAAGTTTTTGAGTTTCATTGTTCTCATTAACTCTTTTTGATTGGGTTGTGCTCCTCAGTATTTGGTCAGCGTCCCTCTGAAGATGTTCCGACTTTGGGCCTTTATGGGCATGATGGCTCAGGTGAGACTAAATGGCAGCAATTGTGTTTATTTGCTCAGATGCAGATGTGGAGGTCTATTAGTTTTATTCTGTTATTAATACGTTTGATGTCAATTGAAAGTAGAAAACTGAATTTAAAAAAGAATTTATGCAGAGAAATAGATAAAACTTTTTTTTTTAATCTGCTGCTGTTTTGGTTAGCAACAGAGTTCAAATGGGATTGGAAGTTAACTCTTTAATTTCCATTTATGCACGCAGATAATACTAGGGCTTGACGGATTAATCCGCCAGACAATTTTTACTTCTTTTTTTTTTAACAGTAGTTATTTATATATATTTCCTAATTAATCGGCCGATTAATCAATGATCAAATATTGGAATTGGCATAGGCCCAAAAAAAAAATCCATAACAGTCAGACCTTGTTAATTTTTTTTTTTCTTGATAGAAAAAGGTAGGCTTCCATTTAGTAAGACTTGGCTCATGAATTCATCCAAGACTTTGTGCCTTGGTTCGTTCTGCTATTTTGGTTAGCAACAGAGTTAAAAAGAACTCCTTAAAATCGTTTTAAGAATTAAAAGCAATTATACTTTGTTGAACTACCTTTTTTTTGCAGACATAAAATCAATCATCTGAGAGACTGTTTACATGCTGCTATTCTGATGGCAAAAAAAACGCGCTTTTCTTCATTTCAATATTTTACCACTCCGTTTTTTTCACCAGGTTCCACTGGCTTGGTTCGTGGGTCGCTTCCTGAACGGCATCTATGGCAACGCGGCTGTGTGGATGTCGCTCATTATCGGCCAACCGGTCGCCGTGCTGATGTACGTGCATGACTACTACGTTACCCACTACAGCACATAGTGTGGACCAAACCAATGTTTTCAATCAGTGGCCAAAGATGGGAAACATGTAGACTGAAGGGGGGTACGCTAATAAGCAAAACGAACACTTTCAATGCAAGCTTCAAAGTAAACTATGTGTAATAATAATACATGACGTTTGTGTCTATGTTGTGTTGCCTTTCTAGTTTTGTGTATCACTCCTGCAATAACGTGCCAGATTTTAAATCAATAATTTTGGGGCCGTTGTTTTTAATAATTTGCTGCAGTGGTTGAACAACAGGGGAATGCTTTAGCACTTTACCGAGATGCATGTTCTCGACTTGAACCATAATATTTCTATGAATGTTTCTCTTTTGTTTTTTTTTGTTTTTGCCATCCACTTTAGAGTAAACCAGTGTTTCCCCAACCTTTATCTTTACATTTAAAAACATGTACAGTGTACTGGCATAGATGCATGTAGATGAAAATATATATATATTTGGAATGAGTAAATATTTTCTGACCAACCCATTCACTGCCAAACCTCCCAGAAGTAATAATGAATATTTCACTAATTTTACTGTCAATGACAATGAATTGTGCAATCAAATCATTTTTGACACAGTGGTTGGGAATCACTGAACTTAACAGTTGATAAAGTTTTTGTTGAGCTGAGATGGAGGCGCACACTTTTAATCTGAAACATTTCAGGGAATGTCGGTATGAAATAAAGCAGCAAGGCTGGCAATCATTCGTAATTAAAGAAAATAAAGTGCCTGCTTGTTTCAAAGTTGAAAAGAGGCACACAAAAAAGTACCTTTGCTGCACTGGTGAGCTTTAATAGTCATTGTAAAGTGTATTTCATAAAGTATGCACAAAACGATGTAGCTTGATTTAACTGCCTTTTAAAAATTTTGTTATATATATACATTTTGTGTGCGTATATATTTAATAAAATAACATGTCAATTGACTGTTTTGTGTGCTAAATTCAAAGTAAAAATGAAAAATATGTTTTGTTAATGCAAATGCATATCACGTGTCTCCGCAACCCCACCCCCCAATCTTTTTTGGGACTTGTGTGCTTTAGATGCTCACTGAATGGTTGGATTCATTTTGAATTACCACGCCTCATTGCATTTTTGTCCGGTGCTTAGGAATTGCGTCATGATTCGTTCGTTTTAACATTGAAACTGGAACTGTCAAGGCAAACACTTTGCAAATCGACCACATCCGGTTGTGTCACGCAATTATTTGATGGACTAATCCCGGGGTAACTTTTTTGTTTTAATTATTGGGAAGGGGTGAGGCCGATGTGACATTTTAAATCGTATGTTATGCGATTGATTTGCGTTCGTCCATTATTTAGTATGTACAACACATAGAATACATTACATTTAAACAGTTTTAGTAACTATGAGAGGATATGCTTTAAAGTGAAGCTGACCATTTTAAACCAGATGTTTTGAGATTTACGTTCATTTAATGTACAACACAACACATTACAAATTTACAATTAAACATTTTGTTTTAATTTAGAATACAAGGTTACAACAATAACGAGAATATTTTATTGTGAAATGTAACATTTCAACCGGATGCGAGTGCTTTCTAGTTTTCCATTAGTGCGGCTTGA
Organism: Vanacampus margaritifer; assembly: GCF_051991255.1. Classification (NCBI taxonomy): domain Eukaryota; kingdom Metazoa; phylum Chordata; class Actinopteri; order Syngnathiformes; family Syngnathidae; genus Vanacampus; species Vanacampus margaritifer. The sequence goes on along the minus strand of NC_135448.1, from coordinate 11,287,033 downwards.
TGACAGATTTACACACCCAGGGGACATACACTACCCTAGTCGTCCATAACCAAGGCAACTTTTTTCCTCCTCTACAAACGATCTCCACACGGCGGTGCATTGTTTAGCTCCTGGATAAAGAATTTCACTAATTAAGTTGACGGTAAGTTTGTCCGAAAAGACGCGGAACTTCGGGATCTTTTTTTAATCGCCTCACAAGCTGCAACTTCCTTCATGTTTCGAGGCGACGGCGAAGCTAGTCGCTTAGCATGTAAACAATTCTTACCTTTTATGAGGTTAAGCACGATAAATCGCTTCCGTTTAAAGTTCCCTTAAGCTCTATGTGGACTAAAAAATGCTTAATGTTGAATCAGCAAGCCGCGCCGTGTGGAAAATGATTTAAAATCAGATGGGCGGCAACTCCTTTTTGGACGGTTATTAAAGTTGGGCGCTAGCAGCTAGGCTAATGGGGGGCTAACAAGCTAAGATCGGTTCGCCGACGCATAATATTAACACATTAGTTTGTTTTTGGAAAAGATCCCCTTCCACGGGCAAGCCTTGTTGTTGTCAGCGTGCGTCATCCTTTGACCGTCACTGATTTTTGGAAAGGGGCATTTTATGCGTTGATTATCGTCAAAACTCGTAATTTTTGTGTCACGCGTGCATATCAAATGCGTAAATAGACGATCAACCAATACGCGAAGAGTTTTTAGAAGCTGTTAAATTCATAATTTTTATTAGAGATGGGAAAATGAAGCCTTGTGACGCTTTTGAGGCTTTCGGCTGATTGCTTTGGAAAAAGAGTCGAAGCTTCAAAGCCCCATAAGATAGATCGTACCGGTGACATCTGGTGGTCAGCTGGAGTCATACCAGCTATAGTCTTCAAAGCCTGATTTTATATTCCAACATAACACCAGTACATTCAGTCTTACATTTGTGTCTGTCTAATGATCATCAGGTACACATGGAAGGTGAACATAAAGTGAACCAAATACCTACATGAGGGAATTGTGCTTGTGCAACAGTGAAAATAAAGCAAATACCAGTATGTACATGAGGGAATTGTGCTTGTGCCCAACTTTTTATATTTATTTTTTTTGTAAGTTCTTATTCAAAAACAATATTTGCTCTTCAAGCGGCTTTTTCTCTGGCTGACAATTTCACCAGCCTTTGAGAAAATCCTCTCACAGGGGACTGAAGATGCTGGTGTTGAGAGGTACTGCAGAGCCACTGGATACAGATGTGGTTTTGTGGAGAAACCAATATTGTAGTGGCTTCTCCGTCCGGGGAAGCAGTTTGTCCTTCAAATATCTAAAAAAGAAAAATATGACAGATAATCATTTTTGCACTGGATTAATAAATCAAAGTAAAGATAGATAGGGAAATTTAGTTTCAGCAGCATAACATTACATTCAATACAACATAACAATAGTGCCACTTTTCATATCATATATGTATACTGCAAGTACCTCACCTCTGATTGTTATGAAATACTGAAACAATCAAGATATTATTATGGTTACCATGGACATACTGCAGGCTGCGATATTTTTAAATGTAGGTAACACAGCCAAGATTCCCAGCGACCTTTAAATCCTTTAAAGTTTTAACATTATTAAAAGTGATACAGTAATATTAATTTATTTTCTGTAAGCATTTATTATTGCAAATGTTGCGGTGAGCCATTTAGCAAAACTGTACAATAGTAAATACAACACTACAATGATGATGATAATGCTGATAATATACCATTTAATATTATGCCAAATAATTCAAATCTTACCTTTTGTGGGTGACACAACGTCAAAGTGTTGCCAAACACGAGATCGTTTTCTTGCATTGGAATTCTCCATCCTAAAGCTCTCTCAAGTCAGTTTTCTCTCAAAAGGCTGTGGGCGCGGGGGAGTAGTGATGGGTCGTTCGCGAACGAGCCGGTACAAAGAGCCGGCTCCCTCCCTCAAGAGCCGGCTCCGTCATTTCCTTACTGTCTCCCTCACCCCCTCTCCCTCTCTACATATGTCGCTCTCTCTTTTTCACGTAAATTTGTCGTAAATATTTAAAAGAAAAGCTAAAGTTTAAAGAGCCGCTTGAGAGCCAAAAAGAGCCGTCTCTTTTCACTGAGCCGATCCAAAAGAGCCGAAAATCCCATCACTACGGGGGAGGCAGTGGTTGTTTCGGTGTCTCCTTTTAACAGCTGACACCGCGCCAAAACAATTGAATCAGTTACATAATTTCCGGTATCTCATTAGCGCGAATGAAGCCCCATACGTCATCAGCACGTGATCACGGAGGTTTCATCGGGGCTTTTGATACATTGTTTCGAGCAGTCTGTCTCACTCGGCTGACACATGCTCCGGAGTCTCAGTGTCAAACGTCCCATCTCTACAGACAACATACAGGATTAATTTGTTCGATCCAGTGGATATTTTTGCCGTGACCGGCAACTCTTATGCATGCTCTGTCTTGCCGTGCACGGCTCCGATTGGTGAATCGCCGGACCGAGTTGTCCTTAAATAAATGTTTAGGGTCCAACGCGCTTCGAGAGAAAACATAACGCAGTCGAGCTGTTAAAAAAAAGTCATATTTGGATTAATGCAAACTCTGGCCACATGCAATGTTTTTGTCACATTTGATGTCACAAACTGGACAAACGAGACCTTGTGCGTCGATGATCGTTGTTACAACTCAAAATGTTAGTTTCCTGTATATTTTGAAACAAATAAATATATAATCTGATTATCATTGAGGCTACAAGTTAATTGCAATTACATCATTTTCTTTGCCACTGAAATTAGCTGTCACACACAAGCGATATTAATGATTTGCTATTTTTAGTGCTTAAAAATAAATAGCTGCATAAAATACATTTTTAGTGTAACTCAAATGTTTTGGGTCTAACGACATGTCAAAGGCTTCTGAATGCTCCAGGATGTCATGTCTGATGAGCTTCTTTGTTGTGATTTCTCCGCACCACTTTCATTATGTTATCCAAAAATTGGGGGTTATTAATTGCCAATGTCACAAACCGGCTCAACGGGTACTGCAGGCCACGCCATAGTGTAATTTGCGCACATTTGATTTGAGCCATAACAAAGATCTGTCGTGCTATGCAAAGAAAAAACACAATCGAGCCATTTAAATCAGTTATGAGGTTTGTCGGTTTTTGCCACAATTTTGTTCCTACAGATTTGTATGGCATTCGTGAGGCACTATGAAATATTTGTATTTAGAAATTCATACATCCATAAAACACAATCAAGTAAAAAAATATTCAGTACGGAGCCCCATGATGTTTTCTCCTTTTTTTTATATGCATTTGGAATTATTCTAAAACTGTCACCATCTTAAATCCCTTATTGTAGCAATTTTGTTACACATAAACATTGAAATAGGCTGAACACTTTGAACAATCTTAGAGTTAAAATGAAATTGGAAGCCTTCTACAAATATTTTATTGGGCTATCAGCAGTAAAGATAAGGCGTCAATTGCGGGGCACAGTCCTTCCTTATTTACTTTGTGACTTCATTTTATTGGTCACCATATTAATGAATCGTCCTTTCACACACACACATACAGAAGTGGTGTAAAATTGCTTCCCTATGAAAGATTCAGATGTTAAATTAGGAAATATCACCAATCCCTATCCTGGACAAAGACAACTACTGTGATAGTAACTTGCGAGCCAAGTTTCAGGGCCGCTCAATGATCTTTTTTTTTTTTGCCCATGTCACTCACCAGACAACATTTTCAAGCCACACACATTCAAAGTCACAGATACTACAGTGTAGAATGTGAGGATGGCGACCTGAAGTGGATAAAAATAATACCTCACCTTTCATGCATTTTTTTTTTCTATTTTGGCCTTGTCCTGTGTTAAGCTTGTCATATTTTTTCTGACAAATGAACGAGCTCTAAATAGCAACGCAGCCTTCACCCGACCAGCACCGCACAGGCTAACAATAGTTTTCTTCCCACAGTGTGAAATGACAGCGAGGAAGGCCCGGTCGCTTTCTTCTTTCTCGTCCGCGGGAAAGCCAAAAACAATTACAGTACTACGACGCGGTTATAAAAAGCGACACTGCCGCAGAGGCCCGACGCAGTAATGGCGGCTCGCGCATTGTCGCTCTCAGGAAGTCTGCCCTTTGACTGGAATGTCACCGGACGCCAGCGTACGTGATGTCCTCTCTGAATCTCCCAATTCCCAGATTGTCATTGTGCGAGGGGTTACTTTGAAGCCGAACGTCGCAAAATGGCAGGAAAGATTACGTCATCTCCGCTGAGGTTTGGTTGAGATTAAGAACCGGCTGAACCCTCGACAAGATTCCAGGACGTCGCATCGCTTCGGAAAATAGTTTGGGCATTTGGTGGGCTAAAACCAGGCTTGTGGCACACATGAAAAGTAGAAGCGGTGACCTCATTTGACTTCATTACACATTTTATGAGTAAAATGACGTGCGCTCGCGGCGTAATCACGTTTAAAGGAAAACACAAGGCTTAGCGACACTGCCTCTTGTGTGTGTTTAGGGTTAAAGTACACGGGTGATATTTGGGTTACCGCGCCTCTGTTTGCTTTGGCCGCAGACACCAGGAAGCAGTGAGAATATTCATATAACAGCATGTATTATAGTATGATGTCATACATTTTAAATAAAGGGAATTAAAAAAAAAAACTCAGAGCAAGATTGTTCCATTGCTTTTTGTTTTTCAAAATTAATTGTCGCCTGTTAAAATTTTACTACCCCGGGTTTTGTTTCGCTTTTTCCCATGTTCCTGGCCAAAACTTTCCATAATCAGTGACTTTTGGCCGAATCACTGGTTAGAATCGTTTTCATTACAGACATGACTAATCGTCAGCTGACGCAAAGAGCAGTGATTGGTTGGGTGTCGTTTGTGCCCCCGCAGTGGGCTTCCTGCTCCCCCAAAGGCCTGTTTTCAGGAACTGGGACATCAGCCCAGTCTGTGCGCACTGATAATGCATGAGCTTGTGGAAACACACGCACACATTTTTTTCCTGAAACAGTGGCTACAGTCAAATGGAAAGTCCCTTTTACTCTCCGTCTTTCTTAGCAGGCTTTTCCAGCTGCGTTACATCTTGTGATTGTTACTGCGCTGCTGAAACATTGTTTGTGACTGTTTCCATGCAGACCACTTTGCAAAAAAAAATGTTTCTCTTGGTTAATGACTCACATAAACAACTTTTAAGTTTTTTTTTTTTATCCATGCAAGAACATTGACATGACATTGCAAGATTTGATTTTGTTGTATTATTACAATGTGTTTGGTTGTTCTAATTAAACAAAGTGCTGTCAATTAAACTAATTAGCGACATTCTTAACTGTAATGTATAAAACAGACGTTAACCACTTTAATATGCAACCCCAATAAAGTGAAACTACCCACCATAAGAGTAATATGCAATGATAATGTCAATTGTCGAGATGTTGGGGTCACGTTTATGCTAATCGCTAGCCACTTGCTAGTTACGTTAGCTATCAGCTCATAATTGATTGATAATTATAGCCATCTCTTTTTTTTTTTATAACGCTTTGCCAACTAACAACCATCACATTCACACCAATGGACAATTTAGAGTGTTTGGTCAAATTAACATGCGTGTTTTTGCAATGTGAGAAGAAACTGGAGTGCTCATTCATGCTAGGTTTTAGTTAGCCACATGCTGCATTAGCTGTCTGAATTATTTTTTTATTGCGGAAATTACATTGAGCAAGTACTGCAACTAAATTACACTTCTCGGGACTAGATGATGTCATGGATGATGATGGTTGGAACGCTTTTGTATACAGTATTTAAGCGGGAAAAGTCTGCCTAGCAACAGTTTGGCTAAAGTGCATTCTGCCTAGCAACTTAAAGATAGTGCCTACTGCCTAGTAGGGCTGAAAGATTTTGAACAAAAATCTGTGATTAAAAAAATAATAAAAAGTCCTCTTCACGTGTATTTTATAAGGAACACAAGAAATACTACCACCCCCCAAAAAATCTAATTTATTATACGGTACGTACATATTTTGGTGTTATAAATCCGGGTTACGCTAAATTGAAAGGCAAATAAACCATGAATGAATATGAAAGACAGTACAATGTTATGTAAACATATAGTATTTTTTCAGCCTTAGTACTGAAGTGATTGTCTGTTTGATAATTATGGCTCATTATGGTTTTTTTCTCCCCCCATAGGTTTTTCCAACACATGCCCCTTCCCAGCCATTATGTCTTTGTTTACATGAGTCTCAAGCTTCCTTAACATTCCTTCACCCCCACCCCTCCCCATCCATTACCAACATCCCATGTGGTGATCTCTGGTCATGATGAGCACCCTGCACCAGCAGCATCATGGGAGCACCGGCTCGGAGCGCGACCTCAACTCGACCGCCTCCTCCGTCAGCCTGCCCTCAGTCAGGAAGACCCCCAAGAAGCGCCGCCTTTCCCTCCAGGCGCTCTTCGGCCGCCGGCGGCGGTCCGACCGGGATGCAAAACGAAAGTCCAGGGCGATGCTGGACCCGCCCGGCCTCGTCAGCGTGGACAGCGTCCCGCCCGAGGTTTTCACCGACAGGACGTCGGCGCACTCCGTCCAGGGAGCGGCGTCGATCTCCTCCTCGGCGGCGGGGTCCTCGGACCTTCTGGAGTGCCCGCTGTGCCTGCTGCGGCACACGCGCGACCGCTTCCCCGACATCATGACGTGCCACCACCGCTCGTGCGCCGACTGCCTGCGCCAGTACTTGCGCATCGAGATCTCCGAGTCGCGCGTTAACATCTGCTGCCCCGAGTGCTCGGAGCGCTTCAACCCGCACGACATCGCCATGATCCTGGCCGACCGCGCCCTCATGGAGAAGTACGAGGAGTTCATGTTGCGCAGGTGGCTGGTGGCCGAGCCCGACTGCCGCTGGTGCCCCGCTCCTGATTGCGGGTAAGATTTTGACTGACACCCCCAAAACTCACACTGATCAAATTTTTGAAATAATTCTGTTAAAACAGGTCTATCTAATATTATGGCCAGGCGTTCTTTCCCGACTGTTCACGGTCAAACGTTAGCACAAATGGCAGATGTTTGTCCTTCGGCGGCGTCCACATGGACGTGTGCTCCAGGGTCAGGCCAGGGTCTCGTTTGTTTGCATCGGGCACAAAGTCCACAGTTTGTTCCCAGGGAACGGCGGACCTGTTGGATTTGGAATTTAGCCCAGCTTGTGATTCACCCCAGGGTGTCATCACGTCCCGCTCAGTTATGAGATCACCCGCGCCACCGACTTGGCGTTGCCTACTTTCGTCAGTTCAGCCCTGATTGGTTGACGCGCCCCCTCGCCTAAAGCCCAGCTGTTTGTAAGAATGCCTCTCTGGCGTGGATGTTTCAGCACTTGTTACTAAAAGATGCCCTTGATGCTTTTTGTCTTTATTTCAACAACACCACACATTTACTGTATATTCGGAAAAGTGCAACGTCTGTGTTGAAGCTGCTTGCAGACTCCCATGTTGACACTTCACACTGAGCCTTTTTATGTGCTTGCAAACAGAGATTGTGTGTGGCCGTCTCCAAGATTACCATACTTGGCAGTAGTATGTTATAAGTAACTCCTACAATGTTAATATAGTATACCCGTTATATTGCCTTGTCACTTTGTGGTAACCAGGCAATCATTTTAAGAAAAGAAGACTGAGAACAATAGTCGTAACTTTACATGGGCAGCATAAGTTTACATGAATGTTGTCGCCTCACAAAAAAGTAGTAATTTTATGAGAACATTTTTGTAATTTTACCATAAGTCATTTTTTTTAAATGGCCAAAAAGTTGTAATATGACAAATAACTGTATGAAAATTAACAAAATTGTTTTACAGTTAATTAGCAATTTATGATATCCATCCCTTAATGTGAACAAGGCTGTCATTTTCTTTTTGTAATTTTGACACTCAACAAACATTACAGTAGTCTCTGACTAAGAAAAAATAATAATTTTATGGAAAAAAAAGTTTCAAAGGAAATAATTGTTGCCATTAAATTATTTTGATGTCATTTTTAAGACTCATTCAAAATGTTATTTAAATTCATCAGTGTATGTTAAGTTGCTGGTTGTTGATAGTTTAATTTTATGACCAAAAAACTGTCGTTTGAGCCATCATTTTATGTTGGGGGAAAAAAAATTCATTTGTACATCCACAAAGTTGTCATTGTATGATAAAAAATCTACCATTCCATTCACTGTATTAATCCTCTTGCTCAGGACATCAACAGTTGTTTTGGGGAAAGTAACACATTAAAATTCAGATATGTTCTTAAAATACAATTCATTGATATATATGGAGGTATATGTAAAAATAGGCCTGAGTAGAAAGAAATATGGATGTGTGTTGTCAAAGATTCGAAAATGTGTTGGTAGTATTATAATAGTATGATGTGTTGACTACAGAATTCAAATGTCTGTAATGGCAGAATAAAAGTTTTTTTTATTTTTTTTTATCAGATATTTACTAATTACATTTTGGAAGTAAGTAACATACGTTTTTCCAGGCTACTATTATGTACAATGTGCACTAAACTCCCAAAATTTGTTTTTCCTTATTCCAAGTGCCCTCTAGTGTCATCCTTATAAACTGCATCCCACCTCTCATCCCTGTCAGCAACTTTTATTCACGTTGTTGTTTTCCCGCCTTCACCTCAGTTACGCCGTCATCGCATTCGGCTGCGCCAGCTGCCCCAAGATCACGTGTGGCCGCGAGGGCTGCGGCACTGAGTTCTGCTACCACTGCAAGCAGCTGTGGCATCCCAACCAGACGTGCGACACGGCGCGCCAGCAGCGGGCGCAGCACTTCCGCCTGCGCAGTTTCCGGTCCTCGTCGCTCAGTTACAGCCAGGAGAGTGGCGCTGCGGGTAATGAAAAGTAGCACTTGTGTTAAAGGAGACATATTGTGACTTTTTTTTTTACAATTTAAACCAGTCCCCAGATGTTGACGTATCTGCGCTGATGGTTACGGGGGAATCCTTGAATGTCTCATGATTCGATTCAGATTTTTGGGTCTGCGATTCGAATCGGGATCGATTTTTGATTTAAATAATTCTCGATTCAAAATGATTTCTGCTTCAATCTATAAACGTATGTGCAAAGAATCGTCATGTTCTCATCCAGTCTTCTTTGCAATGACAAATGGAGACCGTGTCTTTTTTTCTTTCTTTTTTTTTGAATAGTAAGGAAAATGCCTATTCCACAAAAACAGCGTGTGAACCACAATTTATATTCTATGTAGCTAACTATATATTTTACAGCTTTTTTTATTCTGCACTGAGTCCAGTTTAGTAGACAGCAAAGTGCAAACAGTACCTCCAAAAAGAGTCACATTTTGCTGGTATCAAGCCGTTTATTACGCTCCAGTTGAGGTTAACTGTAAAATTAAACACACTAAACGAAGAAAATTGTACACGGTGTACACTTAAATGCAAATGCTGTACTGTTTAGCTTGTTTCCCGAACGTAGCTAGCTCAAGGCTAATGAACAATGGAAAGCATTGACTCGCTAACGCTAATTAGCACGCTACTCGCGGCACTTTTATCGCTAAAAAAAACTGCTATTAATACATAAACAGTGAAGGAATGTATTCATAGAAGCCTCTTAACATTACTTACAGGCAAACGTTCTTCCTACGCTACAAAAAAACATCTTGTATTGCCGTTACTTGATAGTAACTTTTTTCTTCTACTCTAATGTAGATCACAACTCAAGAGTGTATCTGAACGCGCGGAACCTCAGTGCCCCCAAGTGGCCAAATCGTGTACAACACAAACAAGGACAATACAGTATAAAATAAATAAATAAAATCGATTTTGGGATTCTGAATCTTAGTAAATGAGAATCTCTATTCTTAAGTGAATCATTTTTTTCTTGGTCCTCCCTTACGGATTGTGCTCCTTGGTGTCTCCTAGGCGACGACATCAAGCCGTGTCCTCGCTGCGCCGCCTGCATCATCAAGATGAATGACGGCAGCTGCAATCACATGACCTGTGCCGTCTGCGGCTGTGAGTTCTGCTGGCTCTGCATGAAGGAGATTTCTGACCTGCACTATCTCAGGTAAGCTGCTTAAATCCTCCCCGCAGGCACCTGTAGGATATGTAGTCGCACAGGCTTCATCCTGTTACAGCACATATTAATAGATTTAACTTTTAAGTGTCCCCAAACAATGATCCCAAAACATTTTGTCACCCCCAAGTCCATCCGGTTGCACCTTCTGGGGGAAGAAGCCGTGGAGCAGAAAGAAGAAAATCCTCTGGCAGCTGGGCACCTTAGTAGGAGCGCCCGTAGGCATTGCCCTCATCGCGGGCATCGCCTTCCCCGCGATGATTATCGGCATCCCGGTTTACGTGGGAAGGAAGGTGAGGCCTCGACTCATAGACAGCGTTCACCTTCCGAAAGAACGAGTGGGTGACCTCTTTGTCCACACCCTCCATCAGATCCATAATCGCTACGAGGGCAAAGACGTCTCCAAGCACAAGAGGAACTTGGTGATTGCGGGCGGCGTGATGCTGTCTGTCATCGTGTCGCCCGCAGTGGCAGCCGTGACTGTTGGTAAGAAACAAAATCTCTCGTCCTTTCGCTTATTACTCCGTTGTCATCTCTCATTGATGTCAATGATGTGATACCAGGCATCGGCGTGCCCATCATGCTGGCGTACGTCTACGGCGTGGTGCCCATCTCGCTTTGCCGGAGCGGTGGCTGCGGCGTGTCGGCGGGCAACGGCAAAGGCGTCCGCATCGAGTTTGACGACGAGAACGACAACATGGGCGCCGGCGCAGCAGCTACAGGTGAGTTAACCGCTGAGCTTGTTGCTAACCAAAATGGAAGCATGTAAGCAAGTGTCAGGACTTAACTACACGGCAGACACGACGTCGGTGGCGGAGACGAGGCTGAACAACGCCAGCTTAGGCGACGGCGCCAGCGTAGGCGGCTTGACGGGCCTGAGCCTCAGCGTGAGCGGTAGCCATATGGAGCGCTGCGGCGTCGGCTCGGCACAGCGGGACAACATGAGCGACAACGCCAGCACCACCGCCCTCGCCGGCACCAGCATTACCGGCAGCCTGTCGGGAAGCTGCTACAACAGGTAGCGCGAGAGTGGAACGCGACAGCCATGCGTCAGATATTCATAATGTTGATGTACATTGAGGCTGTTAGATAATAATACTATACGCAATGCGTATTTTCCAGGATGGAGGTGCAGGCAGACGTCCAGAAGGAGCGTTGCAGTCTGAGCGGCGAGTCGGCCACCGTCAGCCTCGGCACCATGAGCGACAACGCCAGCACCAAGGCGATGGCGGGATCTATCCTCAGTGCCTACATGCCTCTGGAAAGGTCAGCGATACAAAATGTTCTCACCTGTCATCCTGTAGTAGTTAAAAATAAAATAAAATAATGCAATTGGTGAAATCAGTAATATAGAAATAACCTTGTTTAAATACACTATAGGTGTGTTTTTATAGCATTTCTTTTTTTAAGGTCTTAACACTTAACACTATGCAAATACATATCATAAACTCAAACATTAACCTATCATCTTATCATCGAATGTACATTATAAGATGAACCTATAGCAGTTCTGTAGCCATAGTTTCTTCCTCTAAAGCTAAAATAAGCCTGAACTTGAAATACTTCGTTTTCACTTTTCTTTCAAATGTCGTTAAACATGAATGTGGCGCCACCTAGTGGAATTACACCCATAACAACTGTACAAAAAGACTCATAAGGAGGGTTAAACTATACTACATTATAGATACATACTGGAAATGGACCTTAGATTACTACTAGTAGAGGTACTTTCAAGTTCTTCATGTCAGTCACCTCTGCTTGAAATAGCAGGAATTGTGAATAATTAATGTCCCTCTAAAAGTAGCTTAATTGCATGTAGATGTCACCAGATGGTGCCAAAGCACGTAAAATGGAGTTGATCGATGCCATGCTTCTCACATGGACACATTCATGAACCCCTGTTACATGAATACGAATTCAGTAGTTAACATTCACTCCCAGACATTTTCACTGAAGCAATCCCCTTCACTCCCAGGTGTTTTCACTGGATTTTGACCGATTTTGCAAGGCCCGCAGAATATTGTGTTCTATTGTTATAAAAACATGGAACCTATTAAAAGAAAGATTAGAGTCTCTTCTTTCATCAGGAAAAAAGATATATTTCTATCCGTTTCCGTTTTGCATCAATTAGCATTAAAATATAGCTAAGTTTCATCATTATTCACAAATCTATTTAGAATTGTGAGTAATTGAGGGTTTTTTTCAACATGGCCCTGGTTGATCTCTTTTGCGCTGTTGCACCCCACTGGCCGTTTGTGTAATTTCTTCAACCGTTCTCTGTAGTTGAGAGGCCGCATCAAAGCCTTCTGTATGCTCTAGCATTTAAAAAAACATATAAAAACGTCTTTGGGACACTTAAAACATTTAAAATATAACGTCTTTATACGTTATGTTACTTAGTTTAAACAAACCAAATTCTCATGAGGCGCATCAATAGATGAGCTAGCACACTAATGTGGAAAAAATGCTAGCTAGCACAAACTGATTAAAAATGTCCTCCAGCCATTAGTGCTCTCTTTGTATATTTTTGAAAATAATCAGAGGTGGCTTTAGCCCCTTGTGCTAGCTAGCTACCTAGCAGGTAAACGAGCACATGGGGCTGGGGCTAAATTCAAACTGGCAGGGTTTTTACTTTCTTTGCCACCTCTGAAAATAATTTGTGTATATATGCAGAGACAACAGTCTGGAGGTGCAAGCAGACGTTGAGTCCAAAGAGGAGAAGGTGCGTCACTGCAGCGCCAGCAGCAGCCTGGATGAAGCCAGCTGTAGCAGCAGAGGGGCGGGCAGCGGCGGCCACGCCAAGGAGGCGTCGTCCTCCTCTTCAGCGGCAGGCAAGAAGAGCAAAGGGAAGCTGTGGAAACGCGGCGGAGGCAAAGCGGAGTCCAAAGTCAACCACACGCACGGAGACGCGGAGCGCCGCAGCACCATCTCGTCCGAGTTGGACTCGCCGTCGCTGAGCGGCAGCCTGCCGTCGGTGGCCGACTCGCACTGCAGCCGCCTGTCGGCCGAGCTCAGCGAAACGGAAGCGGCCAGGGCGAGCGAGCCGGGCGACGCGCCGACCGTCGCGCCGCTGCCCGAGGTGGAGCACGACCGCTTGGAGCAACTCCCGCTTCAGCGGGGCCACGCCGCCGCCGCCTTCGGCCTCCGCCTCACTTCTTCGCCCAGCGAGGTTCTGTATATCGCCGAAGATGGCGCCCCGGCCGATACTCGTGACTGCACCACAACAGACATTTAAAAACAAAACAACTCGCTCCTCACGAACCGTCTGTCTTAAGTCTCGTAAAGGAAAACAGGAAGCGGAATGTCGGCGTTGATGGCGAAGGGCGCGAGGAGTCAAAAAGGTTTATCCGAAGGTCAACTTGAATGTAGGTGTGTGCAAGTAACCTGCTTGCTTTTTAAAAGCAAAGGTGGAGGTAAAAATTAAGAAAATGTCCGCCACTGTGCCACCCATTCTTACTGAGAGGGACCATTTAGTAGCACAGTTATAAGTCAATACATTTTACTTTTGAACATTTATTATTGTATGTACAGAAGTGCTTTGTTGCATATTTTCCATTTTTGGAAAGTTGTATTTTTGTCACAGCCCTGTGGTGGGCCGAACTTTTTTTTTTTCTTTTTTTTTTGTTTACATACATTTGAATGACAAAATTATATTCCAGACAAACTCCGCAAGGAAGCTATGCAAAACAAAACAAAAAAGTCACTAAAAGAGCATTTAGTTGCTTTTCATTTCGCCAAAGTTCCGATTTTTAGACCACTTTTTAGTTATTTGTCGTTATTTTAAGTTGGATTCTCCTTTGAATGATTTACATCTTATACTTTGTCCCCTTTCACAAATGATGAATGCGAATACGGCGTTTGTTTGCCCCTCAGTGCCTTTTGGGGAAAACTTCAAGGTTTTTCCTTTTCATTGTCAAAAAATACCTTACATCTCTGAATGCTAACAGAGGAGTGATATGTTTATTTTACAGTATATCTTTTTTTTCATTCTGGGGGGGGGGCATATATTTACTAATTATCGGCTTTGTAATGTGCATCCTAATGCATATCTTTAAACAATAAAATTTCTCAAATCAAGTTGTGTAGTTTTTTTTTTATTTTGTGCTATTTACATAAAGTACATGCGGCACATTGATGTTGCGCAACGTCAATACTGACAAAAAAAATGTATAGCTTGTTGCTACCTAATATAATCCATAAAATTCCATCCAATAAAACTCCATTGCAAACATGCACTTTACAGTGGAACCTCCAAAGTGGAACATTTGACACGATTCTGTTTGGAGAATCGAGAAATGTGAATTCAAACGGCTTCATGGTCGAAAGTCTGGCAAGATTTAGCTCATGAAGACAGTTTCACTTTCGAGGTATATTCATCCAGGAAATTCCACTTCTGAGGTTCCACTCACTGTACGTCAGTTGCTCAAAACTTGGCATATTGCATCATAACAGTGGTGTAAATCTCAGTAAGGCACACACAAACCAATTTGGTTTCCACTCCACTTTGTGTTGACAACACTTTTCTCTCCACACTTGACAGACTGCATGGACTCATCACATCTGGAAAAAAAGATCATTTCCTGTTTGATAGTTATGACAAAAAATACAAATTAAACATAAAACAAGATGAACAAGTTGTGGTTTGCTGCCATTTTGTGGCAATCATGAATCTTATAACTGAATAACAGGTAAACGCAAAGGTTAGCTGATTTAGCCTTGGCAGAGGTCACATTTGAGTCGTACCCCTCTACGTGTGCAACGTGTCGTCCATAAGGCTCCGTCTCAGCAGGGCGGTGACCTCAAGTAGCTCCTGCTCAGCTTCCCTGACATTGGGGTCCAGCTGGAGGACTTCCTGCAGGTCACTGCTGGCCGACAGGTAGTCCTGGGAGGCGCGCGAGGACAAATGGAGAACAGGGTAAGAGCCCAAAAACCCAGTACAGTAAATCTCATTCCTCATATATTAATTTGCATAGTTTAGGCTATTATGCTAGTGTTTTATCTATGTTGAATAATTGAACTACTGAAATACAGATGTTTATGTAACATTGGTTCGTGATTACGTACATGCTCATCTCCATTTTAAGTACCTTGCTGCCATCTTGTGTGCAATTACAATCCCGTTTTGGGGGGCGGGAAGATTGCGGGGCTCAACTATTAACACAATTTTGTTCAGGTGAGGCGGGAGGCACCTGCAGACCCTTGTGGGCCAGCGCTCGTCTGTAGAAGGCTTTCTTGTTGGCGGGTTCCAGGCGCAGGGCAGAGTCGCAGTCATGCTTGGCCTCCTGGAAGCGATTCAGCTTCAGCAGGCAGATGGCTCTGTGGGACACTCAGCAGTAAATAATATATATATAATTATAGTAAATGTGTGGAGTTTTTGGTTTTACATTATTTCATTCATATCGTGTTATGTCCCACAACTTTTTTTTTTAACTTTGTTACAAAAAAAAAGGACAAATCTGAAGTTGTTTGATAAACACAATGCTTAAATCATTCACTGCTATAGACGTCATAAATTAATTTTAACTATTTCTATTAGTTTAACATTTTTTTTCCACTTTTGTTAACAAGAGTATGAAAACCTAGAATTTATTTTTGTAAATTTAGAACAGATATAAAATTTGTGATTAATCGTGAGTTAACTAGTGAAGTCCTGCGATTAATTACGATTAAAAAAATTAATCACCTGACACCCCAAATTTTTAATAATCTTTTCTTTAAAAAAAATATATATATATTGTAATTATTTTTTTCAAATTTTTTATTTTATTTTTAAAAAGAAAAGATTATTGTAAAATTAGGGGCGTCAGGCGATTACCATTTTTAATCGTAATTAATCACATGACTTCACTAGTTAACTCACGATTAATCACAAATTTTATATTTGTTCTAATACAATAAAAAAAAAATCTAGGTTTTCATACTCTTGTTAACAAAAGTGGGAAAAATGTTAAACTAATAGAAATAAATCAAATGATTTTTTTTACGCCTACAGCCGTCAATGGCAGTGAATGAGTTCAAAACATTTCAACAAATTTAGGAGTTTTTAAAATTGTGTCTTTCATTTAAAGTGGTACCTGTTAGTGTAGAGGACACATTCATCCGGTTTTAAGGCGAGACACTCGCTGTACTTGTGCAGAGCGTCCTCAAAGTGACACTTCTTCACCAGCGCGTTGCCTTCGTGTTTCAACGCACTCAAGCGGGACTCTTTTCGCCTGGCTACAAAAAAAAAAAAAAAAACTCCAATCAAAGCTTCAATCGAAACACTTTTTGGGAAATCAAATACAATTTTGTAGTTTAGTTTTGCTAGTATACCATAACAATTTAGTGGCTGCCAACTAATGCATGCCAAAAACAACCTACACACTTAGTAAACATTGTTTAATGTAAAAAAAACAAATCTACGGTTTTCAACAAATGTTTTTTGTAAACGTCAAAGAAAATTTTGCGGTCTTACAAAAAAAATGGTGCGGAAATTATTATTATTTTTGACTGTAGAGATGGGTGTGGGTGTCTGTCTGCTACAAGCAACAATAATAATCATATGAGATCGAGCTCGCTTAAGAGCTGAGTCATGTGACAGACACACTGCAGGAGGAAACCTGACCTGGATTGTTCCATTACAGCACCATTGTGACTCCTTCCCTTCTGCATTATTGATGCTGCGCATTTTAAACACTATGTGAATGTTTTAACACACACACGGAGGTCATAAAAAAGCACGACTGGACCGACCTTCCTCCCGCAAGGCCCGAGCCGCCCTCGCTTGGGCCTGCTGGACGCTAGCGGGTTTCTCGCGGTGTTCCCGCTGCACCGCCAGCGGCACGGCGGGAATCTCTGGAAGCTTCTCCCGCCACTCGGGTCCGTCCTGCTCGATCAGCATCCTGGTGATCCTGGACGGACGCAAAAACATTCCAAAAGAAGTCAAATTCAAATTTCATGTTATTTTATCAAAGATGATAAATGTATGCTTTTTATTGAATTTCATGTTGTATACATCATTTAGCCAGTAATATTTCATTGTAACAATTTAGATTTTATTTTGACTCATTCACTGCCATTGACGGCTATAAACTTTAATTTAAAAAAAAAAACATAAAAATTAATTTGAACTATTTCTATTAGTATGAATTATTAGTTAACAAAAGTATGAAAACCAAGAAAAAAATTATTGTACATTTAGAACAGATATAAAATGTGTGATTAATAGTGAGTTAACTATTGCAGTCTTGTGATTAATTACAATTAAAAAATTGAATCGCCTGACGCCGCAAATTTTTAATAATCTTTAATTTAAAAAAGGAGGATTAAAAAAATGTCTAGGTTTTGGTACTCTAGTTAATTAACAAAAGTGGGGAAAAAATGTTAAACTAATAGAAATAGTTCAAATGAATTTTTGACGTTCATAGCAGTGAATGAGTTAAATATAGGAAAACTGACCAAAAAAACCATACTTAACGATTTGGATAAATTGTGCAGTACATAAATATTTCATTGAAATTTTTACTTAATGAAATAAGAGTTTTAAACATTAATGCATAATGTATAGGACCTTAAAAATTAAATACAACTGTACTTGGCCTGTGATTTTTTTTATACCACTAGAGGGAGCCCATGTAGTACTCGTACCATTGGGTTGTTTTAATCTATTTTTCACTTTTTAATTTTTGCCTTTATTTGATTATTGTTAATAATATAGGTCTTTGGTCCAGATGAATTTTATGTAATGTGTGTCATGTCATTTTAAATGATTAGAATTAGTTTGGAATAATTGAATTTTCTTATGTTAAATTTGGTCTTGCATCTGTATCATGTGAATTTTAATATTTACATTTTTGGTCATAATTTAAAATAATTTAATACATTTCTTAAATATTTTTATTTATGTTTTCATCATTTTTGGGTGGGACTGGATGAATTCATTTTTGTTTTAAATCAATTTAAATGAGTTCATTTTAATCACATATTTTCCTTCATTTCATTTCTTGCCATCCTGAACGTGTGTGCCTCCCACGGGTGCTGACCTGTGGACGCTGTCATGCGCCGCCTGCACACCGGTGTCCATCTGCAGGACTGTTTTGTAATCCACGTAAGCCCTGCGGTAGCGCTCCAGCGACTCGTAGGCCATGGCTCTGCGCAGCAGCGCCTTCAGGAGGAACGGCTGCAGCTGCAGGGCCCTAAGAGGATCACGCACACAACATTGTGGGTCATTGCTCACTGTCCACCAACTCTCCCACACACACACGCGTCTACTTGGTGCAGTCTTCAATGCAGTCGGCGCTGTTGCCGTCCTTTAGGTAGCAAGCGGCCCGGTTGGAGTAGAGAATGCACAAGTCGTCTGGGTTGCTGATACCTAACACGATGGAACATTTGTTTGTTTGTTTTGTAAATGTCAAAGACACATTTTCTTTCAAAGTGCAGTTTGTAATAGACAATATAGCGTCAATGAACGCCATGTGTTTGTGTAAACAAACATCAAAGGCTACTTAATGTAACTTTCAGGTTTTTATAAACCAAAAACATTAGAGCTCAGGTAACCTAATGTTTTTATAAACACCAAAAACATTAAAGTCATGTGCGAATCTTTAACCAATCATAAATATTGTAAACCAGCAACCTTGTGGTGAGTCCTTAGTAAAGCTGCAACTAACAACTATTTTAATAATTATTTAATCCGTCGATTATTTTTAAATTTGATTTAAAAAAAACTATTAACTCATTCACTGCCATTGATGGCTATATACGTCAAAAATTAATTTTAACAATTTTTTTTTAGTTTAAAAAAAAATTCCGCTTTTGTAAACAAAAATCTGCAATAAAAAAAAATCTAGGTTTTCATACTCTTGTTAACAGAAGTGGGAAAAAAATGTTAAACTAATAGAAATAGTTCAAATTAATTTTGGGCGTCAATGGCAGTGAAATGAGTTAAATTTCCATCTCTTTAGTCAAAAACAAGTCATTAAAAACAAACAAACAAACAAAAAGATTCAGCCCCTGGCTTGTGTCGTAACGTCAGAAAACAGACAAAAATGGTGATTATTGTTTGCTAAATGTTTTGATTCAACCTAAGTCTGCTTTCATGGAGGATGACAGAAATCAGACAATATTTCCTGTTGCGAGATGATATATGTAGTTATCTAAACAATTCACCTATTATTATCAAAAATAATCACAGATAAATAATCAATGAGTTATCTGACCTGCTTGAGCACATCCGTCAATGGCCTGGCTGTACTTGTCCAGGGCGTCCCCAAACTGTCCGTGCTTGAAAAGGTAGTTGCCTTCGTTCTTGATGCGAGCTAGGTTGGGGGGGAGACCCCCAGCGGGGGCATCCAGATAACTTTCATCTGGTCCCCCGGCAGGGATCCCCTCGGCGTTTCCATTGGCCACCCCTTTGGATCTGCTCCCGTTCTCTGTGGTTCCCCCTGCTGTTGCGGTGGTCCGGTCTGGTCCGGATCCCCCTCCCCCATTGCAGGGGGACTTTTCCTGTGCGTTCCCCATGGCTGCACCGCCTCTGCAGTGCGTCCTTCCTCTTCCTTTTCCTGAGCTCTCAGCAGCTTCATCTGGTTGGGAGGTTTTCGTTATGATACACCCCCTGCATGACGTCACGTGTGGGGGAGGGGCGATGGCGGTGCAGTGCTGCGTGCAAAGTGGTAGACACCTCCGTGGGTTCCTCGGTAAAACAAAAATGTTTTAAAATTGGTGCAAACAGGTTATTTTAGATGAGTTCACGCTTTTTTTGTAGAGTACTGTATTTTAAATGCTAAGGTAAATATTTTGTGTAAAATTAACATTTACTGACAAACACTATTACTAACACTTAATACTATTTACTATTACAACAAATAGACTTTTCAGAAAATTATTCAGGTCATTGCGATATTTTTTTAATGAATAAAAAATGCAATTAAGTCAGTTCTTCTCTTTTGTGGAGTTGCTTTTTTAAAATGCTAAAATGTAATATTGTATATACAAATCTATTAATTAATGTAAAATGCATTACGATACAAAATTGAGTCACTGTATATTAGAAAATAAAGAAAATG
This sequence comes from Vanacampus margaritifer, assembly GCF_051991255.1. Classification (NCBI taxonomy): domain Eukaryota; kingdom Metazoa; phylum Chordata; class Actinopteri; order Syngnathiformes; family Syngnathidae; genus Vanacampus; species Vanacampus margaritifer. The sequence continues at coordinate 11,266,929 of NC_135448.1, read as the reverse complement.
TATTGAAGCAAAGGCTTCTTTATGTGGAATTAAAAAAATACCAAAAGGTAAATACTTCATGTAAAATGTTTATTAATATAATAATAACATTATTTCTCTGCTCGAAAACAAAGATGACAAATTCAAAAAATGGTTAACAATATACTGCACATTACTATACCAAATCAACAAGAGTATTTACAGTGAAGATGTACTTAATTCTGTGTTCAGGTTGCCTTATTCGGCTAAATGTTTAAATTTTACTTTTATAACATACAAATAGGTAAATACTTTTATATGTATAAATAGCATTTAACATTTCCAACTGAATTGGTCAAATAAATTTGCTTTTGTTCTTGTGTTAAGAGAAGAGATACTATGTCATCATTGTTCATAACTGTAGTATTACAATTAGTAATATAGTATTGCATATTCCAGAAAAGAAAACACAGGAAAAATGCAGTTTAACGTTGGTCACTCATTGAGCTGCCACATTTATTCACAGACACAAGAAAACGATCCGCTTCATCGGGCATCAAAAACAACCACTTGTGAATCACCGGTCAAGGAAAGACACTTCTATTATTTATACGTACATAGCTGCGCTCATTCTTTTTATACAGACACTGAAAGGATACATCGATTGGTCCTCTTTTTGTACATGATCCTGTAGCCGCAGTCTCTGCACCGGATTGGATCACGGGCTTTGATTTCATTTTCAGTGTGGCACTCTGCAAACACACACATATACACAAAATTAATATTTACAAGCTGCATGTAAATGTTTTAGAGCTAACACTGGACTGAAATGTTTGAAATTTATTGAATTGTTGAAATTGAGAATGTGAGACTGGAAGTTACAATTTTTATTATAAAAAAAAACACCTCTTAATTTGGGAAGTACAACTTGTAGAATTGGGAATTTGTAAAGTAGTACAACATCCTGCTTTTCACCATTAGTTATTTACTCAAAATTGGAATCCATACCTAATTTTACAATCAGTCAATACAGTGATGTAGCAAAAAAATAGTTACCTCCACAGATATAAAACATAGGCTGCTGCCTTGGTGGTTGGACATCTTGTTGGGGCTCCATTTTGTCTCTAAAATATGAAATACGTATGTTAGCATAGTTAGCCCAACAACATGCTACCACACGATAACAACAACCGCATTGCTTATTGACATGATTTAGCTCTTGGGACCATTGAATACAGCGAAACAGGTATTTAACGTTTGAAGTACATATAAAAGTACAGTACAAGTCTAATAGTTAATCAAAGAATGAAATAATTACGGTGTACCAAGTTTAATGTTTAGCACGCTCTTCGAAAACACGGCATATAACGCACATGCGCAGTGCTACGCTCGTCAGTCGTCACAAACTATAAACTGGTTTACGATTGGTCCGAAGGAAGGCATCGGCGAAAATGGCGGAAGTTAGCGTCAAATCTTTTCTTAAAAAAATAAAATAAAATAAACAAGTCAGGTGACATGAGCAATGACGATTTTAATTATTAGAACATTGGGTTGAAAGAGCAGCCACACATCCATTGAAATAATTATGTTTAAAAAATAATAATAATAATAATCCGGTACACATTACCAGTGCTGAGCTCTTCTCGAGTAACGTCCCTTGTGATTGGTCAGAAGCAAAGCGACGTTTAAGCAACGACGTTGTACAAAATCTCTGTATAAAATGGATAAACAGCGACATCAAGTGGTGATGTAACCATAAAGGCAAGTCCACAAGAGGGCGTTCTTTCTGAAGAATTGGGGCAAACACTTTTTTTTTTAAATCCAAGAATTGTTTATTCCAACGATAACATACAATTCTTCGTCCCATGGTGTGAGAGATTAGGGATCTACTTTATTACCAGAGAATGTTTTGAAGACAAATGATTGACTTAATGAAAATGCCGTTTGATCAGAATTTTTTTTTTTCTCTAATCGAGCAGATGAGAACACTACGCATTAATTTGTGTACTCATTATTGTCCAGTGAGAACGGTAAATGCTTCCAAAAATTTGTGGTAAGCCAATCATCAAGAAGTAAGGCAAAATTAAAAAATATATATATTTCAAGTTATAATCATACACTTTATCACATTCTAACCAAAAATAATGATGAATGTAGTTATCATGTATTTTATTTTTGTGCTACCGTGTGTACACATAGTGTCATTGATTGTTCTTGAAAGGCCACACAATGTAAAAGCAAATATGTCAGTTTGTGTTTCCATCTTATGTTCATTTAGTTTTACCCTTACGTGACACCTTGATTCATCTTCCTCTGCACAGTCACGGAGATGTCATGAACACACACATCTGTAGTTGTTGTGAGAAATGTTTGTCAGCTGGCATAACACTGAGCACATACCCGGTACTAGGGAAAAACCTCAAAAACGATTGGAATTTAATTTCCCCGAAGGAGATTCAATCAGCCAAATGTTAAATTGAAGTGACACCTTAAAACGCTAATCCTCCTGTGAACATTTTCTTCTTCTTCTGGCTTCAACATGCATATTGAGATCAGTCCAGGAAATTGACAGTAAATTATTCATGAACTCACTCCTGCACACGGATTAAACTTCATAAAAGTTTTTATTTCATATGTATACAGTAGTACAATATCATTTAAAAACTATAATTTATCAGACAAGAAATTTAAGTGCCTTCATAAAACCTTCATATATGAAGTCATATAGATATAAAACATAAATAATTATGGTACCTTGTTGCATATTATAGAATTAGATACATTCATCATTTCTGGAATTTTTTTTAAACATTTAATAGCTATAGTCAAAAGCAGCCTCAATAAAAAAAAAAGAACACTACCATGGCAAGAAACTGCTTAACAGTTAACATACATCAATAAATATCTACTAGTGCATTTTAGCATACATTAAATTTTCAGCTTTAAAACAGACATGATAAAGAAATGACAAGATAACATTTCTCCACCAAATATTATTAATTTAGTGGTCTTATTTTTCACTCTTTGTACGAGCCCATACGGTTGTTTTAGTAAATAAAAGGTCAAGTGAACTCCATTTTTAAACACAATAGTAAATAATGAAATATTAGAAAAATATAGAATTTCTCCCTTCAAAAAAATAATAATATATTTATGTTATAGTCCAGTGATTCCCAGCCACAGTGCCGTGGCACATAAGTGTGTTATGAGAGATCATCAGGTGTAATTGTTCGGAAAAGTATTATTTACTACAAAAATGTATCTTTGTTCATTTATCATATAGTGACAGGCAGATATATTAAATGCTCTTCCATTAGATGGCAGAACGCTCCAGTAACTTGTGTATTCACCGACTGCATTTCATGCAGCATAATAATATAACAACATCGATAAATATTTATTCTAAACTGCTCCAGATAACTAGATTATGTATATTATTTCTAGTGCTGTCAAGCAATTACAATTTCTTTTCACTTATTAGTTGCACAATTTTACATACTGTTTTTTTACTTTCTTTTTGTCTTTTTCCCAAAAAGAACAATTTTCCATACTCAATTGAAACTAACCGCAATTAGTCACATTTTTCTACTTCTGCTTCTACTTTTTTTCTACAAAGCTTGCGACAGATATTTCTTGAGTAAAATCTTGGAATTAATGTGAACTCATCCAAGAATCCAAGACATTTCTAATAGCTTCAGAAGGGTAGATTTGTGAGGCCCGGTGGTGGGAACTTGAGAAGTTATTTTGCGCTGAGACGATACATCAAAGATGTACAACTAAAACATATTGATCTAATATGTTATTCAAATTTGGCTGTGAAAAGTGCGCAAATGACTTGAGAGTGTCAAGCGAGTTAAACTAGAAGTAAAACTACCTATAGTGCATGATTGTCCATCTGCTCAATATAGGCCGTAACAGGAATTCAATAAAGCTTCTTTTTTTTTCTTAACACTTGAACTCATTTTTTGAACTATTTCTATTAGTTTAACTTTTTTTTTTCCACTTTTGTTAACAAGAGTATGAAAACCTAGAATATTTATTTTATTGTACATTTACAACAGATATCAAATGTGTGATTAATCGTGAGTTAACTATTGAAGTCATGCAGTTAATTACCATCAAAAATTGTAATCGCCTGCCACAATTAAAAAGAAAAGAAAAAAGAAAAAAAAGATTAAAAAGAAAAGAAAAAAGAAAAAATATATAAAAAATTAGGGACGTCAGGTGATTAAAATTTGTAATCGTAATTAATCGCATGACTTCACTAGTTAACTCACTATTAATCACAAATTTTATATCTGTTCTAAATGTACAATAAAAAAAATCTAGGTTTTCCTGCTCTTGTTAACAAAAGTGGAAAAAATGTGAAACTAATAGAAACAGTTCAAATTAATTTTTGACGTCTATAGCCGTCGATGGCAGTGAATGAGTTAATACTGACAGCTCCAACGAATGAAAAATATGCACCTTGGATTAATACCGGTTGGGAGACACTGTAATAGTGTGTAAATACAAGACAACAAATACTTCACGCTACATTTTACAATAGAGAGAACCTAAACCATAGAGGAAAAGAAATCCTACTTCTGTCCACCGCACAGCAGAGACAGTCCATATGTGCTGAGGCTGAGGACCAACAGGTGCACTTGAATTTTTTCTCCCATCTCCAACCACAGCTGGTTGTTGTCAACATTCATGGTCAAGCCAATGGAGCTGAGGAGCGTCTTTGCTTGCTGGAAATCTTGTTTTTCGCACAGCAGAGTAGGAAGAAACTGGAGGGAGAGAGGATGGCCGCGCTCCATCAGGTTCAACTAGAAAGAAGGGAGATGGATGATGGGGAATTTAGTTTGCAGCGCCAACTTGGGTATATAGTTTGATATGGATGATTTTTGATTCACAAGAGCAAAGCTGATTGGCTGGGACAAATCACGGTATCGCTGCTGTATAGGCGCCAAGGAATATTGATTTTGTTACTTGTCAATTTACTAATGATGTAATGTTGTCCACATTAATTATTTGAATTACGCTGATCGATTCCGGTCAGAGAATCAGGATTCCAAAATGTCTTGAATGCTTTAATGGCAGCAGAAACAATATGCAGAAATTAGATACATAAAACCCAAAGGAAACGCAAAAAGACACATTACAAAATAGAATGTAGTATTTTTAAAGGCTACAATTAGCGTCCGTGAAGGCCACAAGCCGCACCGTTCTATTTTTTAGCACCAAAGCTTAACGAGGCAATTGGGCACCGCGGCAACGTCAACGAGCCAATTAAACACGGCGAAGTTATGTGAATTACAAACATATATAACACACATTGCACAGCAGACAAAGGTGATATTTATCTCAACTATAGTACTTACTTATTTATTTTCAGTAACTCACACTGAAATTGCGCTGCCGGAAGTAATACAATGAACAAGTGCTGCATCATTATGAGACACACATGAAACAAAACGGAACAAAACTTTTGTTCCCCCCATTCTTTCTGACAAATTATGTATTTCTCATCTGCGTTTGCGAAGAACTATTAAACTTTGTCAACATTTAATGGTGAGTTTATGACTCATTCCATTTGAATAAAGCGCTAGTGCGCATTTTGATGAGGAGTAATTTTTCGAAACCACTAACCAGGGTGCTGAAGGCCTCTAAGAACTCACGCCGACTGTCAAACAAGAGGCTCAAAGTTTCCTCAGGCAACTCTAAAAAAAGAAAAAGTAAGAGACCACAAGATAGGACTGCTCAAAGATTTGAAGAAAGTATAATCTCCTCTCACCTTCTAATGCACTGACTAACAGATGAGCAGCATTCAGGGAAGCGGCAGCACTAGTGTCAACACAATCTGAGATCTTCTCCTGCTGTATCATGTCAGGTGTTTTGCCAAAGCACAATTCGTCAAGCTGAAAGAGACAAACAAAATGTGACCGCAAATCTTTCTTGGTGGTCGGTAGGTTCACTCACCGTGGACTGCAGATGTGAGAGAGCCACCCGGTCGGTCAAAATATTTTTCAGCATGCACAACAAGTCCCGCCGAGTTGATGGGGAAAGCTCAGCTAGTGGAGAGAGGTCTTCCACGTGAGAGCCTAAAAATAGATGACAACAACATCATACACAAATTATGATAACCTACATCAGGATTTTTTTCTCAAGTGTTTTTATCACTTTTTAGGCATGATTTTTTTTTTAACATACATTTTTTAAGAAGTTCCTGACATGTCCACTAGGGTGGATAACGTGCATTTGAGCAACAATTTTAATACATTTCAAAACTACTAAATGTATTGCAAAAACATTTACCCAAAGAAAATTGAACTTTTTATGAAGTACAGATAGTAATTTCCTTTTTTTGGGCAACCCTTCATCATCACTGCTGCTGTCATCATCCCCACTTGAGTCAGATAGTATATGGTCGACTATCTTGTGGGTTTTGCTAGCAGGTTCTGCACCTGACCGCTACATAACGTAGCGGTTACTCTCATATGAGGACTAAAATACATACATTATTGCTATAATAAAAACGAAACGTTGATTTAAAGCAAAAATAAATAAATACTGCAGATGAAGCATTTTCAACAGCAACACTTAGTTGTAGTCACAATACAGCTAATGATGTCCAAAGTCCAATTTAGTGGACTCATGATCAATCGCAATTTCTTCCAATTACAAAATCAATACTTTAACAGTTACTGTATATTACTCCTTAGTTGCTTGATGTCCCAATATTTTTTTTTACTTGCAAGGGCCTCCTGGAATAGAAGGAACGGACACTTGTTCCTTCCTTGCACGTCACATTTGAACTGCTGTCGGCCATCTTGTTGTCTGCCTTTTTTTTGCACTTACAAACGTTGACCACTGGATGTCAAGACTACACTAGTGTCCACTGGAGTGGCTAATGGCCAACTGTGGCCAAAATATTCTTTCTTTTTCTTCTTCTTTTTTTAATTTTTTTTTAAATAGCTTTCTGTGAAAGGTTTACAATAGTAGAGTTAAAGGTAATAAACTTACAGGACTAATCAATTTGGACCGCAAAACTGTTTTAAACTTCTTTGTATGTTACTTCCACTTTCATATTTTCTTTTAATCTGTGATGATACCAGTTCCTCGGGGGTGGGAACAACCCGTCATTCATAATTTGTCACTATAGAAAAATGGGGAAACTGCGACATTTTATCTATGTACTTCTGAGTTTCACTTCCCTTCGAAAAATCAGACACAAACCATTTTGTTGTGGTTGTTCTTGTGGAATATCTTCATCAAAGCACCTCCCGTCCACCACATTCAAGTCATCTTGAGAGGACCACGATTCCACCGTATCGGCCTCAAAGCCCCCCCCGATCTTTCCAGGTTGGAGGCATATCTCTGTTAATGAGATGAATTACGGGACAGGCGCACAGATTTGTCACAAAACCAACCAGTCAGCAATCATGCAGAAGAAAATGACCTCAGTTTTCAAAGAATGAAGTAGTTTTCACATAAGTCCCACACTCACTGAAGTGGCCGTCTTTGTTTATTTTTAGTTCCAGGACGCTGTATGCAATGACTACCGTTACATGAGGTGGGGTTTCCAAACAAAGATCCATGTCCGTCTCAATGTCGGTGTTCTCCTCGATACAGAACTGAAACGATATGTAATTTCTGAAGTTTAGCATCCTGCATTTTTATTAGCATGTGAATACAGATATATGCAGTTGATGAGCTGAAATATAAAGGGAAATAATTTAAATTTACATTTGTCAATTGTGTCGGTGCACCACCAGTGGTTAATGTTATTTGTGTGTGTAGAAATAGTAGAAGAAGAAGAAGTCGGAAACCGGAAGTAAATGATCTTAATGGCACCAGTGGACAACTCCACTCCTGTGTTTCCTTGCAGTTCTCTCTTGTTCAAGCATCGTCTGTAAGCGATTTATGGAACAACTAATACTACATACTGAGCATGCAGCGCTTAGATGTGTGCCGAATTGTAGACGTTTGTCAACTTAAAATGCTAATGCTAATCGCTAATTGTTAGCATATGCTAATTACGTTTTTTTTTAAATACAATTTTTATTGAACAAACAATAATACAAAACAGTATAACAGACAGGGGGAGATAAATACACAGGAACATAAACTTCTACAAAAATATGTTATAACGCTCACATAAATATGAGGTTTTGCTTGCTTTCTTGTTTGTGGAATGTCCAATATATTAATTATTTGAGTTAATTTTCAAACATGAAAAATTAGGTCTCTGGTTGATGTATCGGCATTTGTGTAAATGCCATTTAGCCAATATAAGAACAAGATTGACGATATGAAATGCCTTTTTACTTCCAGATGGATAATTATTGAAACCAAACAGACAGAAAGCTGTGGTTCTATAATAATGAAAACAGAATTATGAATATCTTTTCAGAAAACGGGCAATCCCAAAACAAATGAAATCACTAATTACGTTTGTTGTCTTATGATCATTCATGTATGTAGCGCAAAAATGAAAATCGCATGAGAATTTGGGAGAGTTGAGCAATCTGCAGCCATTGACTGGATGTTTTGAGTAATCGAGCAGCCCTGTCCCAAGATGGCCGCCCTTGTGACGAAGTTGCTTCGCATTGGTTCATGAGTTTGACTTTGTACTGTTCTTCAATGCACAAGACACTCACGTTAATGGTGGCCCCCAGCTTGCCCAACATGTCCGCCACGGCACTTAAAGCATACCGCTCCTTTTTGGTCTGGGTGACAGTGAAGGCGCCGGTGCTGAGGATGCTCTCTTTGACAACGGCCAGAACGTCGTATCGCTTCTCCAGCTCCTGCACCAAAACATGCTCCATGTTCACCAACCTGGTGCAAAAAGAGAGATGAATGTGTACCAACAGTAACAAGACACTCCTGAATGAAAGGTGTTGGTATCTATTGTATTATGGGGTGAATTATTTAGCACCTTTTGTCGGAGTCATGTAACAACTTCTTCACATCTACCGCCTCTTTCTTCAGTTTGCCGAAATCCGATTGGAGCTTAGATGAGCCCTGAGCCTCCAGCTTCACGCCAACAGAAGTAACCTTGGCGTCCAACTTGCCAGTGATTTTGTCTCCGTATTTGGCCATGTAGGTCAGGAAGTCTGTCTTGAACACAGCTGAAACAGATATCAATGTTAAAAAACTAAAAAAAACAATAACTTAAAAATCAATATGATATAGCAGGAGCATGAATGATGAAACGTCAAATAACCCGGGTTCGTTGTACTTTAATTGTGAAAGAAAGAAAGACAACATACAAACAGTCAGCAACACCTACATACCAGGTGTAATCTCCTCACCGCCCAGTAACAAATCATTGAGCGTAAAATCCGTCGTTTGGTATTTGGGCCTCTGCCAGAACCAGTGACGCTTGCGTTTGACCACCAGAGCCATCGGAAGCAGCTTGGAAGAGTCATTCATCCCGCGAGCAGGGAGTAGGCTTCCTTCCGGGTCGACCTGGCGCACAAAGTTGGCAGTTGCCTTGGAAAACATTGCTTGGACTGCGGAAAGAAAGACAACACAGAAAGGGTGGAAGGAAATTCTTATAGATTTTCACAGGAGTGTATAATAAGGACATTTGACACCAAAAACTGACACACCTCTGTGTCATCCAACCAGCAGTGTGTTATTAATACTGATATGCACACACACACACACTTCTGCAGTCTCATATTTCAAAGGCCAAATAATTGCAAACAGTCATCTTAAGTAAGTTTGAGCTCCATGTCTGCAAGAGTGAAATCAACAGCAGAAAATATTTCATCGTTGAGGGATAACAAATGCATGGCCAACATTTAATTTGGAACACATTTGTACTTCGGATGTTTGCAACAAACGAGGTGATCTAGTGGTTACTATATTAGTGACATATAGTGATGCTTTTGGAATGAGGAGGGAAGTAGTAACTTACTACTTTAAACCAGTCCAAAGTCCGTTGGGGTAGCCTCCAACCTCTGGCTTTGATGACAAGCAACCTAAATACTAATATTTGGTCAAGTCTGCCCAAAACCTGAAGAACTAGTAGAGCGGACCAATGAAATGTAAACTATAATTACACCAAATCACCGATTAGATTTGAGATTTGCCTCACATGAGCAGAAGCTAGCCCCGCATTAACATCAGCATTTTATTTTTTCCAGCCTCTGATTGGTTGGCCAGCGTAAGCCAAGTAAAACACAATACAATTAATAATCAGCATCTCTGAGGAGTATGATGCGTGCTGTTTTATTGTGTTAGATAAAATTGATGGGCTTTTTTCATGGAAGCTGGTAATTTTAGGAGCTGCATGAATTCGGGGAAGTCCCCCACTCAGGGTTCCCAGGTACCATGACGCAAGAGCCGCCGCTGCATGATCTGTACAGTTTTTCAAATGCGGACTATGCGTGGAATTATTAAGATTATAAACACAAGTAGTTGAAAGTGCCATTAAAAAAAGAAAAAGGGCTTGGCTCCCGTCCTCATGTCACACGCGCGTTCCCGGCAGCCCCTCTCGGGACCACTGGCTAAACTCATGACTCGGATTTTCAAATTAAATCATGTAACAGCACTTAAAAAAAAAAAAAAAACGAACCAAAGGGCACGATTGCACTATTTACTTCACCAAAAGGAACGTTAAAGTAGTGAGACAGTAGTAGTTATCGATTACTTACTTTGGAAGTTACAAGAAGGTTGTGACGTCGCTGATAAAACGCCGCGGACCAAGTTCAATGTCACGGAGGCGAACGAGTTATCCACTGGGCTTATTATATCGAGTTTGCTCACGCTCGGAGTTATTAGAAAATGGTGGTTGCAGCAGGATGGTGGTGAAGAGAGTGCTAGCAAACGAAAACTTCCCACCCAATGCGCCTACTTCTGCCTCCTCCCACTGGTGTGGACTCAGTTACCCAAGCAGGCAGGGAGCTTCGTGTAAGGCATGAGCTGATTGGCTTCATTCAATTTTTCACTTTGAGGAAATATAGTGATGTAATGCAGACATGCTGTTTGACTTAATGGTGGGGAATTTTTGTGGTTCAGATGGCACCACAATTTGAGTCAAGAAAATGGGGCACAGACAAGTGTAACTTTTAAGGTCTTAAACCAACTAACCAACCTGAGAACTACACACGATACTCAAAATGATCTCATCCTGTTGCTGCAGCGATGTGATTTGTGCTTGAAGGAAACAATTTGATTTTCAATTCATTTGTAGCAATCTTGATCCAAATAGCAAGTTTGAGAAGTATGTTGATCTACAAAACAAAGCAATATTGCTGGAAAAATCCACTCACAAGTCCATAACATTAGGTACACTCGTTACAATAATAATTTGATTAAAAAGTTATTTTACTCGTATTAGAACTATATACTGTATTGATTTGTCACATTGTTAACAACTTTTGCTCAGTCAGAATTTTTCTAACTTCAGCAAGATATGCCAGTTCACCCAATTTACAAATACATGTTTATTAAGCTAGCAATATAATTGCAAATGCATTTCAGTCACGGAGCACCTTTAAAAATGGAGGAGCGATGTTGACTTTCATGATGTTATATGGCTGCAGTGATCATAAAGCAAATTTATTTCATTCATACCACATATCAAGTTTGATCACAAAACCAGAGCACTAAAAAGTTGTGGATCTTTCGTGTTTATTTGCATTTTTGAAGCACCATCGCATCCATCCACAGGCAGAACACTACAAAGCTAAAATCACTAAAAAAAATATGAACTTCTGATCAGCTCATACTTCTTGAGTGCTCCAGGCTAAAAATATAAACTTTTTTTTTTTTTTAATTAGTTCTGTTCTCATTCCTTCTCCCATGGCCATATATATATAAATATATATATTTTTTTTCTAAATAACTGCTACAGCAGCTGAATGGGTGCAGCACTGCAATAAAAGGCACTTGGTGATCCATAAAATTATGTTATACAATATTAGCTTGAGTCCTCACTAACAAAGTGTAAATAAAGAAAGATTATGCTAAAACAGGAAAACAGTGAGCTGGTTCTTAAAAGAGGGCACAGGAAGTCCGTGTTGGTTTGGGTTACCATGACACACATCAGGTTCACAGGTCCGTCTCACTTCAGTTTTCTACTTCCCTCTTTTTGTTAATTTGCATAGAATGAAAGTGGAATGTGAGTCGAATCCACAGGTCACCACAGCACAGGAAAGTCCACTTTAGTGAAGCCGGGGTCTCTGCGTAACTCCCAGTATGAGTTGTTGCTCACCCATGTGTCATCCTCCGACTTCCTGTGTACCACAATAAAAGTAGTTTTTGTTATTTTCTTGATACATTATGTGACCCCTCCTAAAGGTTTCTACTGTACTGCTATTGCGCATTTATGCAATAAGGTGGCGGCAAATGACTGCTTTTGTCTAAAAGAAGCTTCTCAACCAAATTGTCGAACAAACGGGACTCGGGGAGTAAGCAGACTATCACTTGTGACACAGTAGCATGTGTAAATGTTATCTCACGGTCATGTGAAAAAGGACACACGTGCACACATCTGATTGTGCATTCAAACAAGTACAGAAGCATACTTGAAGAAGCGCGGTTGGTGGGTCATGTTGTTGTCCTCCAGCACTTTCCTCCTCTCTCTCTGGAGCTGCTCTATCCTCTGCTTCTGCTCTTCAGCTCCTTCCACATTTCCCTCCTCCAAAAGCCTGAACAAAGAAGCCAAAGAAAGTTAATTCAATCTGGTGGAAGAGTTTTTAGTGTTTATTACTTTGTGTCAAAAAAAGAAAAAAAAAGAAAGCTGTATGAGAAAAAGGCAAATTAACTGATGTCAACCTCTGGTCCAGCCTGAAGCGTGTGTCTGTAGGGGGCAGTAGAGGTCTTATGGTGGGATCCAACTCGTTTAACTCTACTGCAAACCTAGTGAAGCCATAGTACTGGTCCTGGTCCGCTGGCATGGGATCTACACAGACAAATTGGCATAGTGAGTTCAAAGCAAGGCTTCATTTTTGTAAAATGGCCCTCCGCCTCCACTCACTTGCTCTCCAGATGCATGTGGCAGAGGGTGGGTCTCCCTGAAAAATGGACTCGTGCCATTTTCCAAAAATAGAATGCACAACTTTTCCACTGGAATCGGTCACCACGCCCTGTATCTCATTGACAGAGGAGCTCCAGGATTTAGCCTGAAAAAGAGAAGGTAAAAGGATAATCAAATATAAAAGCAATAAACATCGAGCACCGTTCTGTCTAAAACGCCCTTTATTATTATTATTTTTTTTATAAATACCCTTTTTGGCCAAAAGATGGCGCTGTTTGCTTGATAGTGTTACTGAATGAAGTGTATTCAGGAACCAGGAAGTCTAAAATAGTATTTTCAATTTGAGGAATTGACTTAAGGTATTGAAGCTTTTTATCTTATATATCTTTTAATAACAAGAATGAACACGCAAAGACACTAACCAGTATAATGGCGGTATGTAAATAAATAAAAGGAATCTGACCTTGACAAATGTGACTTTACACTCGCAAGTGTTGCTGTTGACATTTTTGATGGTCATCTCTCCGTAGTGTTCAATCCAACGTTGCCCACTGAGGATGTTATGGATACAGGACGTCACTTTGTTCCATTCATAATGGTCCCCAAACCTACCAAACACATACAATTACAGTTTCAAACAATTAATAGAATAACTCTATAAACTGGAAAAGGTGGTGGTTTACATTTTTGTGGCAGGAAGAGAGTATTTATCACACAAAAAGTAAAGAAGTAAATGACTTACGAAGGCAGTGTGACATTGGTAGTACCAACTGGAACTATTTCCATGGATTTGCCCCAAAATTTATTTTTCAACCGAACATCTAAAAAAAAGAAGGGAACACAATTTGTTTTAGTTCACAAATGAAATCACATGTGCAGAAAACTAAAGAGTAACTTCTCTAAACACAAATTTGAGCATAACTATAACAAACAGAGGTTCTTTATGCTCACCTTGCCAAAAGGAAAAGTTCTTTGAATCCGAGTGACATACTGACACAGGTGGGTGATGGCTTACCTGGGCAAATAAAATGGGAAAGTAATAATAGGGAATTAAAAAAAAAAATCCTTACTGTAATGAGTCACAAAACCGGAAGAGGGTGCTGTTTCTCCTCATACAGATAACTAGAATGAGTCACTACTTTCATCAAAAATATCACCGCATGTTACCAATCATTAAAAATTGCTATAGCATCACTGAGCTAATGACAAAGCGATACCAGTACAACATTCAACAAGTCATACACAAACATACCTGTTCACCAATAAACCTGAATCCCTTGTCAGGTCTGTCGCACTCATAGGTTTCTCCCAAGACGGGATTGAAAGGTTTGCTTGCAGCCCGATAGTAGGACGACGTGTATGCAGTTATCGCAAACGTAGCAACATACACCTATGAGGAAAAATAAATAAATAAATAAATAGCCGATCAAAGAATGGCGTAACAAATTCCTACTTTTCACATTGTAAGCCTAAATTCCTCCTCTCACCATGCGCTGGTAAGGATTAGGGGTCCTGTTGGCCATGTCCAGCAGCTCGCTGTACTCCAGTTCCTCACACAACCTCTGCAGGGTGCTGAGTGGCTCGTTCAACTGGACTGGCATTGCCACCTTGGACAAGTCCTTACCAATGTTGTTCCTGAGGATGTTCCACAGACTCACACTGCAGGGGGGACTGGGAGAGGGCAGCGTGGTGCGGCGGCGGACCACGGACGCTACACTGCTCACTGCCAAGAGGAGGTGTTGGGAATTAGCGATTGGCTGCTTGGATGATGTTCAAGTTGTCCAAAAAATAAAATAAAAAAATTCAGTAAAAACAAGAAATTCAAACGTAAAATGAGATGCCAGATTGGCTTAGCGCATCTAGAATACACTAATGATAATAATAACTATACATTTTATTTATAATGCCCTTTACGTCGCAAGATCTCAAAGGGCTACAAGTAGAAATGAAAATGGCGTGCATTTTTATTTATTTTTTTAAAAACCTAATTGAATTTACACCAACTTCCATCAACCATAATGCTATTTTATATTATTATATTATATTTGCACTCATTAAATAGGAATTACACTCAAGAGATTAGTCAATCCAATTCAATTCAAAATTTTATTTAATTCTTTAAAAAAATCAAATAAAAAGCCACGCACACAGATGGAAACAGACAAGCTTATCTTCTCTATAAACAAATTGAAAAGGTTCCGTATGCCGTTGATGAAGTGGGCTGATGCATACATAAAGCACTGTGTGTTTTATGTACCCGAATTGTGTCTCTCACTGCCCCCTTCGTTGCTACAGGTATCCACGGAAATGCAGTCGCTAACGTCGCTGATGTACGAGTCGTCGTCGGACAGCTGGTGACAAGCAACAGTGAAAGGTCAGCAGGCAACCAGGATGAACGGGTAAAATATGAAAAGTAAGGTCAGAAACCTTTCTACAAAAATGCTGAATGATTTCAAACAGACTGTTGGACTACTGGTGCTTCAGTTATTAACTCATTTGCTCCCCAAAACATATAAATACATTCTATTTTAAATATTACCATGCTCCCAAAGACGTATTTATGTTTTTTAAAAGTTATTTTTATGCTATACATTTGATGCAGCCTCTGAACTCAAGAGAATGCATGAAGCAATGGTAGTTATTACAAAAACGGCCAGCAGGTGGTAGCAGAGTATAAGAAACCAGCCAGGGCCATGTTGCAACAAGCTGTTTCCCCCTGTGTTTTTGTGAATAAAAGGTGAAACCTAGCTATATTCTAATGCTAATTGCTGCAAAACGGAAACAGATGAAAGAAGAGACGGTAATCTTTCTTTTGGTAGGTTCCATGTTTTTACAGCAATGGAACAGAATATTCTGTGGGCCTTGCAAAAATCAGTCAAAATCCAGTAAAATAGCCGGGAGCAAAGGGGGTTGCTTCAGTGAAAATGGCTGGGAGTGAATGAGTTAAGGTTATATCGCCCAGCCCCTACGTGTGATTGAATAATAAAACTCTGACTTGAGTGAAAAGACCAATACTGAGAGGGCTTATGAATTCGATCAAGCATCACCTCATTCTCAGAGGAAGACGAGGAGAGGAGGTATTCCTGCGCATCGTAGAACTCGGATATCGACTCAGGGATTGATGCTCTGCTTTCATTTGATGCCTGGTGGACCAAAGGATGGCCTTCTTCTGGACATTCCTGGTTGGATGGTAAAAGTCGGCGGAGAGAGTTATTACAGGCAACGTTTATTGTGTAATCACATAGGCGGCATGTGGTCAAGGGTACCGGGTCACTCACTGAGCCATAGGCGGTCTTTAAGGCCGTAACCTGCATTGGCTGGGGAGCTTGCATTTCAATAGTTTGCCGTAATCTGTCCCTTTCTGATGACAGGGAACTATACGCTGATTTCAGTGTGCTGTGGACTGGAGAGAAAGAAACAAACAGCACAATGTTATCACACACACACAAAAAAAAAACACATTTAGAAAGTCTTTAAGTCATAGGGTGGGGGAAATACAATAAAACAGACTGACTGTTGTTAGCTAGCCTGTTGAAGTTCTCTTGCATACGAGAAACATCGACGGGAGAGTCTGGAGATTCCGGACAAGCGTCTTGGCTGCTGGGCTCCATAGTTAGGAGATTGGGATTGGAGGCATTGTTTTGAGGCATCTTAAATGGTGAAATGAGGAGGTAAAAAATATGACAGTATGAACGTCAGTCCTCCTAAATGAATAATAAGCATTAAAGGGGAAGCCTTTTTTCTTTTTTTTTGACAATATCTTCTATGCAGCCCCACTAGTCTAAATATGGTATTCTGCTTATTATTGCGTTAGTGGAATATGAGTTAAGCAGAAAAATCCAGCTGTTTTTTAATCCATCTCAGAAGGCAACCATTTTGCCACTTGCTGTCGAGTGAAAATGACATCACAGTGCAATTTAAGAAAACAGGTAAGCTGTGATTGGCCATTGCCTGAGCCCTGCGCAACATTGATGTCATCTTCGGTCAACAGCAAGTGGCCAAAATGGCCGCCCCCTAGATGGCTAAAAACGGCTGGATTTCGCTTCATAACCCATATTCCACAAATGTAATATTAATCAGAATGTCCTGTTTGGACTAATGAGGCCACATATAACATATTATTGCCCCAAAAAATGCAAAATAAAATATACCTGTGTTGTTACTTTGCTATTTTTGCTATTCTTGGATCGCCATTTCTTTGTCCTCTTCTCTTTCTTTGAGATATCAGTTGTAGATGTCTGCGGTAACACAAGATAATGATATTCGTAGAGTACGCACCTTAATCTACCTGGGATATGGTAATCTCAAATGAATGCTAGTTTCAAAGCAGCTGCACAAAGAGTGTACAGTACTAGGAATGCTTACTTGTAGTGCGCTGATGGATGAGGCAGAGTATGTGCGATGCATGACCTCCATGCTCCTCAGCAGCAGGTTGAGTTCTAGGAGGTAGGATTCACACTCTTCCAAGTCTAAGTAAACAACACGGCCATCATTATTAGCTATCAATCAATTATTCAAGCAAATAAGAAAAAAAGACCTAGGTTCGCAAGTTCGGTTCGAATGTAGCTTTTCGGCTTGCCAAGTGGCGTTTAAATGCCAAAATGGATAAAGCAAGAGTTGAGAAAAACAAACCTTTGGCACATTTGTTCATGTCTTCTGAGGAGTGGAGCCAAGAGCTGACCTTGGCCTGATGGATCGACATTTGCTTGGGAAGAGAAGCCCTCTGTGTGAGAAGGGACATGACACGCAACCTCAAATCACTTCCACCTTTTGCCGATTTTGCCCACAAATCAAGCCGCAGCGACACAACTTACCTTCCTCATGGAGTCAGTGAGGGAGGGCGAGTTAAAGGTGTGAGTGTGGTAATGGTGAGGATATGAGGAAATCTCGTTCTGCCGAAACACACGGTGATGACGCAGCTTTGACACCCACTCCTCAAACAGCTCCGGAGACTTCAACTGGGGTGCCACAAATAAATTGAACAAGTCGTGAATTGAATGACGTCATAAGTGGCTCACTTTTGGATGTTTGTTTAATGTGATCCTCAAATGTTAGTTACCTTTAAGTGATAAATGTTGTCCTCAGTGTCCAGGTCAATGCACATGGTTGACTTCTTGATGGCCATGACAGAAAGGCCGACATCGATGCAACCGTGAATCTTTCCCTTTTTCAACTGTCAATTAAAGTTGTGCGTTAGTATTAAAAAAAAACAACAACAGAATAATGAGGCACCCTTGAGCTACTTACATCTGTGCCATGCTTTGCATACTTAAGGATGCCCTTGTCCAACACAAAAAATCTCTAAATGGTGAAAAACAAAATTCATGTTAATAATTCTTCAATAAAAAAAAATAACATGGCAAACAAAAATCACTAAAAAGTGACTACGTGAGGAATGTGGGGAATATGAGTTTAGCAGGAAAATCCACCCGTTTTTACCCATCTCAGGAGGCGGCCATTTTGTCACTTGCTGTCCCATGACAATGACATCACAGTTGCTCAGGTAATGACCAATCACGACTCTGATTCAGAAACAGGTGCGCTGTGTGATTGGTCGCTACCCGAGCAAATGTGATGTCAAAACACTACTTAACTCATATTCCACAATCACAATATTAATCAGAATGCCAAATTTAGACTAGTAGGGACACAAACAACATATTGTAAAGATTTTTTTGTGGTTGACTTCACCTTTAAGTCTATGAAGGAAATATCCATCATATTATAAGTCAGTGTTAATTAACCATTCAATGGAAGTGCATTTAATTGTTCCGTCACCACCACCTGACAATCTTTCAAGTCACACTTAATGTGCTGTGTCACGGTGGTTGGGAATCATTGTTGTAGGTTAGTAGTTCAATTATTCATGAGCGAGAACAAAAAAGTGGGGTGGAGGTGGAAGAGGATTAGTCAGGGTGACACGATTGAAGGAAATAAATGGGAAAATAACCAGAGACATCATGAAATGGCAGGCGAGTGCATGGGGACTTTCCATCGCTAATTTTGATAACAATGATTTGCCTTTACAACAATCATTCAATGCGACACTCTGTGCTCAGACGCCCACGGGATGAATCATACAGTTATACTTTGACTTACGAATTTCATTTGCTCCGTGACCAAGCTCGTTACTGTATTTCCTCGTATGTAATTTGTCCCCATTGAAATTAACTGGTTTTATAAAGTATTATTAAGATGGTCCTCTATTGTGGGCGTGGCCTATTGTGAGTGAGGTCAGGAGCTCTGACTCCATCTCTGGTTGACTAGTTAACATCTGTTCCATGCTTATTGTGAGTGCTTTCATTTAGCATTTGTGTATTTGGCTGCTTGTTACGTTCAATAAACATCTGATAGTAGGTGAGCAGGCAACCGGAACGAACAAATGAAAATGAACTCCCTTCCGGCGCCAATCCAGTCTTATGACGCACTCACCTTGTGCCATCCTTTCATAGGCCACTTTCTTCTCTTTAACAGGAAACCCTGCTGTAGCTCAGGCGGTCGCATGGTGGCAGGAACCCCCCTGAGCCCCTCAACAATTTCCCAGGTATCCTATAGGGAGACCAGGCAAAACAGTAATTAATAAACATTAGACAAGAACATTTAATCGGCGGCAAAATCAAGTTGTCGGCCAAAAGGAAAACTCACCTGGTTACCATCCTGTTTGGAAGAGCCACTACTGTCACTGTGAGTTGGTGATGGAGACGTCATCTTTTTGTGTGTGAAGTCCGGTGCTGGAGATCGCAGCAGAGCAGCCGAGAGCAACAATCTGACCTTTGAAGGTCACGCAACGGTAGTCAGTGCTGCCGAGAAAGGTTAAGAGAAACCCATGTCAGGATAGAGCAGAAAGGTTATGCTCTTTATAGGACTGTGTTATCGTGTGCACGTACAACCAGGAAGATTGAACCACAAGATGACATCCCTGGCAAAAGTGCACTTTAACGAATTGGGCAGTACAGTGGATGAGTGATTAGCAACATCCACCTCATGAAATTGGAGTGTTCAAATGCAAAAACGCTAATTTCCGGCCGCAAATTGTTGTTCATTTTTCACTGGAAAATACTGGAGTCACATGTGACTCTTTAGTTCATCTCCTGTGACTTCCTGTGGATCTCTCCCCCCAAAAAAAAAAAAGTAGTAGAAATTTATATTTTTTGACATATTGATTTTTTTTTAAGATAAAATATTATTTAAATTTATTAATGTTTTAGATTAAAAATAATAGTAATTAAATATTCAAAAAATGTCAGTCAAAATTTTTATGTAAAAGGTAGATGAAATAAGTTTTAAAAAAGTGACCATAAATGTCTAAAAAGGAAGAGGAAAAGCAGAAAATTACCATAAAAAGTCCATGAATTGAAAATGAGAATTGTATGTTAATGGCAGAAAAGAAAACATGCAAAAAGTAACTATAAAATGTCTAAAAACAAAAGAAGAAATCCTGGAAATTACTATAACACGTACACAAAATTCCCCAAAAGTCAGAAAAAAAATTACTTAAAAGAAAAGGCATAAAAGAAAAAGTTTAAAAAGTAACCATAATGTATCCGAAAACAACAGAAGTAATCCCGAAAGTTACCATAAAATGTCCACAAAAAATGGATTTAGGTTGATTTAGGAAAGAAAATGTTCAAAAAGTAAAAAGAAAATGTCCAAAAACAAAATAACTAATTCCGAAAATGACCATAAAATGCCCACAATAATGCACAAAAAAAAGTCAGAAAATTGAAAGCAAAAAATGTCAAAAAGTAGCCATAAAATGTCCAAAAGAGTAAGAAGGGCAGAAAATTACCACATGTCCCTAAATTGCCAATTCTTTTTAGATATTTGACAGAAAAGCAGAAAAGTATAAAAATGAAATGGAAAAACAAATTCTGAAAAATTTAAAAAACAATCTCAAATTATTGGATGCCTCATATTTTTCTGTTATATGCAGCTTCAATTAGCTCTTGGTCCCTCATTAGACTAACACACCGTTTCATTCTTTGCAATGTTAAAATGTTTTGCAGCTCCAAACGGCTTTTTTTTTTTTAATTGGCCTAAAATAGCTCTTTTGACAGTAAAAATTGCTGACCCCTCCTCTACATGCTTCAATGTGATTTTCTCGCAACCCTGCTTAAATACAAGGGTGGGTGAAAGCGTGGCGTCCTTGTTAAGGAAATTGACTTCTAGATGAGGGCAGAAGATCAGCTCTCACTGTGATTATAACAGACATTCCTCTCCTTGCCACACATGCCCCAACCGGGCTGTGTTTGTTCATGCTTTTGTTGCAGCGCCAAGAGCGTTTCTTAGCCACGCCCCACGTGTGCACGATACTGTGAAGTGAACGTGGAGACCTGCACAACAGATTCCAAAATGGCTGACAGGGAGTATTTCGGGTTTTGTACACATGGTAGAGTTCATTTAAGAAAGTGCAGCTCAATAAATACGCCCTATGCCAACAGTGTAATGGTTTAAATGTGTGTGCTATTTTGCAGTATCTCGGGGCCTCCCTTACGGCCGGTGGCGTGCCCGTGGGGTGAGTCATCGACAGGAAAGAATGTGCTTTGATACACCATAGCAAGCGTGTCGAAAAGCACAGCGAATCCACACCGGGGCTTAGACTCAAAACACAGACATCATAGAAACAATACACTTGAACAGCTTATTTTAGCGCAACCAAGTTCTCACACTCATGTTACAGTAGGGCTGACTGGCATCAGTGGTCAGTAAAAGCAGCCCATTGCATAACATGCTCCACCCTTTTTTTCTCCCCCCTTTCATAACTTAGCCCTCAAAAGGAACCTTGAAAAGCTTTCCCATGCATGTTTGAACTTTATATTTACTCAATCTTGCAAGATGACAAACTTGAACTAACGCGTGTGATTGCCATTATTTATATCTTATATATATATTATATCCGTGACACTCATTTGGCCTTCAGGCTATTCTAATGAGAGTACATTTGAAACAGTAGCACTCGGTAGCAACTACAACTTGAAACGGTGATGCTGTCTGAAATTTCATCACGGTTTATCGGCAACCTGCAACCCGTGTAATCCTCAAACGTGTCAATCATTTATGACACGAAAGCTTGTCAATGATCTCCTAAAAAGGTGCAAAGAGGTTATGTCGTCAGCAAAGTCATAAGACAGACATGAGGGAAGAAAGGTGTCAAGGTGAAGCAAAATGACTTGTGTTTTTCTAAAAATGGGTCAAGCGTGGCTGAATGAGAGTGATCAATGAATGATCAGCACTTTGGAAGTTATTTTGCATCAGATATGCATGGATTAAATGCATCTCTCCATAGAGCAAGTCTCTTGCTTCTTATATTATGATTAGGGATGGGCAAGTACTGATACCAGTACTGATTAGTTTAACATTTTTTTCCACTTTTGTTAAAAGTATGAAAACCTAGATTTTTTTTTATTGTACATTTAGAACAGATATCAAATTTGTGATTAATCGTGAGTTAACTAATGAAATCGCGCAATTATTTACGATTATAATTTTTTTATCGCCTGATGCCCCTAATTTTTAATAATCTTTTCTATTAAAAAAATATATTATTTAAAAAATAATAATCTTTTCTATTTAACAAAATATTTTAATTATTTTTTATTTTATAATAATATTTTCTTTAATATATATATATATATATATATATATATATATATATATATATATATATATATATTATAAATCTTTTCTTTCAAAAAAATAATTGTAATTATTATTTTTTTATTTGTAATCTTTTTTTAAATTATTTAAGAATATATATTAGATTTTTTTTTTTAATCTTTTTTTAAATAATATTTTTTTATTTTTTTTTTATTTTAAATAATATTTTCTATTTTTAAAAATAATAATATTTTCTATTTTTAAAAATAATAATATTTTTTATTTTTAATCTTTTCTTTAAAAAAAGATTATTAAAAATTAGGGGCGTCTGGCGATTAATTTTTTAAATCATAATTAATCGGATGACCTCTAGTTAACTCACGATTAATCACAAACTTTATATCTGTTCTAAATGTACAATACAAAAAAATGTGTCTAGGTTTTCACACTTTTGCTAACAAAAGTGGGGGAAAAAATGTTAAACTTATAGAAATAAAGTGAATTTTTGACATCTATAGCTGCCAATGGCAGTGAATGAGTTAAGGAAACATGCAATATTGAGATATATTGGCGGGGAAATGATCAAAACTACTAGTGGCATCGGTATGTGGCATCAGTGACTACTCAAGAGTAGTCAAAACAAAGTGGTATCGAACATCCCTACAGCAAAGCTTCATTATGTTGTTCACCAGTTTCCAAGACAGGATAAACCAAGTTGCAGCCTGAGGAAACGTCAGACTGGACTTTCCAGTCGTGAGCAATAGCAACATAAACAGACGTTGATTCACAACTACTGCATCAGCATTTGAGCATTTATACTATAAACTTGATCTCCACCCTAAGGTCCAAGTACTTCTATGACTGTTTGTCGTCATAGCAGGAGAACTTCAGTATAGTTGGACAACTACTTGTCACTAGTGAGGAAAAACCGTGCTAGATGTTAAATTGTGCTGCAGCTAGTTCTTCTTCTTCTGATGTACACTGAAATGTCTTAAAAGTGAGGACAAAGAGGACTACAGTAGTACGTGGACCTTAAGCGGGATATTGTATACTAAATGCTCAAAAGGTTTTCCATAACAGCATGAACTGCTATCAACCGGACAAGTTGCAAAGCTGGATCGTCCGCAATGCATTAGTGTAGCAATGGCCTGCAAAGAGAGCCTCGCAAATGAGCCAGCTGTGACATGGCCTCTAGTAAACATCCAGAATCTTGCAGCAAAGCTTCTTACTGGAATTATCCAGTGAAAACTGTGCATGATCCCCTGATTATCAGAAAGTGAGAGGAAGTTGCTGTTATCAGACTCACAATATTATATCAAGCACCCGCATTTTGTGACAAACGATAGCAGCTGGTTCGTGGAAAACATATGGTGGCAGCAGCACTCAACACCCCTTATCTGACCTCTGACATCATGTCCACAGAGTGTAGCGCTGAGCGGGCATATTTTTAACAACATGCTTGATTTCAATGTAAAGCCCGTGATGGTTGAATGCAGGCATCAGCGGCATGCAATCGTGTGCAGACCATGTCGTTTAAGATCGCTTTCATGCTTCACGTTACAACTCGTTGCTATGGGAACAAAACATGAATTACATCCAGTGTGGCTGCTCCTTTCTTTTTAATAACACTATTTGTACACATAAGAGAAGCTTTGGCTTGACTGAAGCAGGGCGCACCATACACAATAACAAATAAGCACAATGAATGATAGGTAAGCAAAGAGGCCAAGGCGGAGTATGCGGTGTGTTTAACAGCTTTTAAGTAGGTGTGGACTGTCGAAAGTGACACAATGATAAATCAGTGCAGAATGTCAGTCAATCTGAATGGTGACGCCCACAAACGTAATTGGGGGAAAATAATTTGGCAGTACTGTGACTAATTGATCTGCTACCTTATCTTTAGGGATGTACCGATACCATTTACCACGAGCATAAGTACACTATTTACATTTAAGTAATCGCCGATACCGAGTACTGATAATGGCATGATGTCTTGCAGTTTTGATGAAAATGTGTTTATTTGAATCAAAATCTGTTCAATTTATTGAGCGTCGCATAAATTCCCCCTTAAAAAAAATATTTTTCAAAATTTATTATTTGCCTCTCTGAGTCTGCGTACGAAACGCTTTGTTTCTTGTCATTTTTTAGATTATTATTTTTATGCACATTTATTGTAGACCAGGGACCCTGGTCCTCGAGAGCTACTGTCCTGCCCGTTTTCCATGTCTCTCTCCTCAAACACAGCTGACTCAACTGATCAGCTAATCAGCAAGCAAGCGATCTTGTTCATCAATCAGGTGTGTTGATGGAGGGAGACATGGAAAACAGGGCGGACCAGGGTTCCCTACCACTGTTGTAGGCACTCCAAGTTTTTGCTTCAATGTAGTGTTTGTCTAGAGCATACATATTTATTTATTTATTTATTTATATTCAAGCTACCCATTTAGCTAACATTACCACAAATTGTGAGTCAGACAATTGTTTTGCTTATTCTTTTGCTTGATGAATTACTTGTCAATTATACCAAACCACTTCTATTGAATTGTATAGAGCCCTAAAGCAATTTTGTACAGCGATGTTACATAGTTCACATTTGTATAGTCAGGCAGTCCAGTAAGACTAGATTTTTTTGTTTGTTTGTTTTGACTGCTATTATTGTTGTCTTTACCCCGGTGAAAAATCAACATTCTTGTACTGTAATTGTAGACAGGCGCCAACGTCGCCTGCCTAAATAGCTAATAAACTATCTTGAATGGAGATAAACTCCACAGGTGTCCATTTTAAAACGATCGCTCTGTTCAGTTCCCACGTCGAGCTGCCAAAGCTGCAATCACTCAGGAAGAGAGAGTCTAATAGTCCAGACATTACCGTCGAACGGGTGCGCACAAAGCATTGGTACAACTTTCATTATTTAATGCGGTGCTGCTTTCGGGCACTGGTTGGCCACCAAATGTCACGACGAAGTCATTCTATCGAAAGCGGTGTATTTACTCCTCTGTCAAAGATGCGACTACAACGCGGCGCTACTCCAAACAAGGGTTTACAATAATATGTACATATTTACCTGTTAGTGAGAAGAAATGCTTCGGCTTCCGTGGTGAAAACAACCACCTCGCATCCTGGCAGCAAAGAGGTGAAGTACCTGTCGGGAAAGTCCTCCCAATTCCTCGCTTCATTGCTCGAAAACTGTGGAAGGGGGCGGAGTATGAGTGGTGTCGGGTTGAACGGCATTTACGTTAGCCAATCAAAAGCAGGGATTAACACACGCGGGCGGTGAATGAGGAAGATATCGTACGTTTTAAAACAACCCATTTGAATGACGTGGACAGAAATGCAATTTGCCGGCGGCATTGATTGATAAGGTGAGAGTTGAGCGTCAAAAACAATGAAGTACTTGTCGAGCTGTTTAAAGGCACAGAAAATAAATAAACATAATGTATAAGCAGAATTGTACTCATACGTTGTACTTCAGTGCTGCTTGTGTGAACGCAAAAACAGCACAGACTCTAAAATGTATTTGAGCGCAAAAATACAAATTCATTTTAGTGTAAAAAACAACAACAACACTCATTTCACACACATTAAATCAATTTGTTGTTAACCAGTGTTGTATAAAGTACCTGAAACTGCAAGTATCTAAACAGAAACTAACTTTGGTGGAAGTCACTTTGTAGAATATTACTTGAGTAAAAAGTCTTAAAGTATCTCATATTTGCTGTACTTACAAAAGTCATCAATCGTTACAGGCAGGCGACATGAATCTGTTTATTTCAAATAGTGTAATTGTGTGGTATGGTTCTGTGAGAAAAATATTTTACTCAACGTGGCTTCATAGCATGACATGCAATTATGTAACTGATTTTTTTAGACTAATCCACTGTAAACGGTGCTTTTATCTTCCACACAAGTGAGAAATGATGACTGTTTGAACTTTGCGGTACTGTATACATGTACAGAATAAGCAAATGGGGGTGAAGTGTTTCTGACCAGTACGCCTCTATTTTCCTTGGAATGCCTGCCGTCGCCTTGCTGCCTCAGGTTTTGTTTATCCAACAAAACAAATTTCCCTCTTTGCATGCGCACAAGGCTGCGCTTTCCTGCTCGTGCTTATTTCTATGGCAACAAGGCAGTTGAAAGGGAGGAGAACATTTGGCAGAGTCGAGTGTTTGAAGAAGCTTGTAGACTGTGCAGGTATTTTATGCCTAATGTTGTCAACGGTGAATGTTCGTGAATTGCAAAGTAGTGAAAGTAAAGAAAGATAATATTGAGAAAACATTTCATTTTAAGAACAATTCATTTCCTTGTCCAGAAACAAAACAACAGGCAACATACCTTGGCATGGTTTTGGCATGGATAGACATTTTGAACCACACCTGTGACACATTCAGATAAAACAAAGCCACAAAGACTTTTAAACATCTTAACATTGTGCAATGTAAAAGCGAAAGAAGAGACAGAGTGGGTCATTAATAAACAAACGCAACGAAAACTGATCCCAGAATAGCTATTTACATCCCCTTATATCATGTTTCTGTCTCACAAACACACCTCCAACATGTGTGATTGTTAAAGACGCTTAAATGCATACCGGCATTGCTTCTTGGAGATGGGAATCTTCTCCAGGTAAGAAAAGGGATCTTTTTAATGCTTGAAATAATATATTTATTTCGTGACAAACACTTTGTTTGCAGACAAGACTCTAGTTTTTCCTTTTCTAGTGAAGTTCTCAAAATACAAAGATAAAGCATTGAAAACACATATCCATTTTTAATATACAAGTTTTTTAATGACATTTCTTAATTTAATGTTTAATTGGGAAGACAATAAAGTAATAGACAATATGAAGGCTGGTTTTGGAACAATTAAAAATGATATCATTGTGAATGTTTTAGTACAGTGAGCTAATCGCTAGTAAGAGTACAAAGTGGCTAATGTGCGAATATATTTTGTGACTGAACAAGATTGTACGACTTTAACTTATTGACTAACCCAAGCAATGACAACTTTAATTGACTTGTTTCAAATTTGATTTGATTCAAATAACAGTAATTTGGCACTTACTTGAGTTTTACGAGTTACAACTCATGTGTGACTTTGTTCCACTTTCTGTAATACAGTAGAGTATAGCCAAAGTTGAACTAAAAATACGTACTTAAAAATTTAAACAAAAGTTTAGGAAGCTGCACGGTGTGCTTGTACAAATTACACTTCTAGTTTTTCAATGTGTCCCTTGCAACTGCAGAGGGCGATGTTTAACAGAATCAGTTCATTCTGGAAGACTTAACAGCTGCAAATCAGATTTCTTTGAATCAAGACTGGAGACCACATTTTTTGTTCTTTAATCTGTTTGTAATTGTGGGAGATTAAGATGCAAAAATGCAGATTATGAATACTATCTGCAGTTCGCCAGAGTCCATATGTTCATGCTCATACGCCTTAGTTCGGTTTTTCATGGGATTTGCGATCCCAGGGTCAGTGTGGCACTGCCTTCTTAAGATCTTAAGGAACATTCTCTGAGTCATTATGTGATTCAGTCTGATTATGTGCAGTTTCTTTCGAACTTAGTCCATCAAAGGCTTGTTAGCACTCATTTTCTTTTATACCACCCCCCCTCATCCTGCCCCCTCTACACTCGCCACCCTTTCAACAGGGCAATGGCCTGCTGTAATTATTTCCAGATGTAGAAGTACGTCTTTTGTTCTCCCCTTCTACATTCTCACAGTGGAGGCCGAAAGCTCTTGTAGTTGTGCTGTCGCCTCAACATTTTTGCCTCAGGAGGTCAAAAAAGGGGGACTGGAGCTCAACAGAATGCAGGGAAGAAATGCATTTCCCATGTTACATTGCATTGGTGTAATCGTGCAAAACAAGGACTTTGTTTTGTTCTTTTGTTATACTCTATTGTATTGTGTGAGATATATTTTTTTTAAGCATTAGGCCTACATCCCCCCCTGTAATGAAAACCAGCTGGAGAGGAATGGGGAGATTGAGGTTTGGTGCTTTCCTGTCCAGGTGTCCCTCCCACACTTCCTCTATCTTTATACATGTTTGATCAGATGACACAACACTATGGACAAAAGTCTGAATAGTTAATTACCCATTGGCTGGATGTATTTGACATTAATACTTACCAATGCATTTTGGTCAATTTCATGTTTCTACCTTTCTGGGAACAAAAAAAAATGTGAGCTATGACACTTCTAGGTTTCCACGTCAGTGACGTCTTAATTGCAAACGGGGCCTGATCTTTTTGATCAAAGTTGGCCAAGACCCAATTCTCTGAAATCTCTGAAAAAATATCCTGACCAATTATTCTAAATCTGTTCAATATTTATGATAGCAATTTTTTTTTGTTAAATGTTTTTGAAAATTGATGATTGTTTAGCGTATTACTGTTTCCAGATCACTACAGATGTGTTTTAGGGAGACCAGGGCTAGTTGTATCACTTTTTATACATTTATATATTTCTTGGAATCAATACATCACACATAAACATAAACACATATACAAGATGTATACCAGATGAAAGACCAAAGTCTTAGATATATTTTTTGTATTCATGTCATTTTCATACCTTGTGTCAGTGCAGAGTTATAAGACATCAAATAGAGGGAGTGAACATGTGACATGTTGCCCCACCAATGGGTAAGTTGTCACACCATATGGGGTAAGATGTCACATTGGATTTTGCAACTAATAAAACAAGGACAAAAATATCCTTATTCTCCTTTTTTTTTAATTGTTTTTTACAGCCAGAGAAATTGTTTATCATTGATCTTAAAAATTTACCATATAGTCATTGAGCAAACTTTAACATAAAATATTATGAAACAGATTAAAGTCCTTAGGAACTGCTGGCATGTAGATCATAGCTCTCAGCCTCAAATGTTTTGCTTGCTTTAAACAGCAATGCAATGTGTGAATACTGTAGTTCCTGCAACTGGAAAATCAATTTTAAACAATGAAACAAAACCTGGCAAACTAATTTCCTCACTCTTTAGACTCATTATCTGAAGAACAATTCTGGCATAAGTAAACAGAGTTGCCACAGGTAGATTTTTCATTGGCCCATTCTTTGCCATGTGACAACAAACCCCCAAATGACTGAGACAAGTTGCCCCAAATTGCCATGTTGGCTAATTTTTGCTCTAGCTTAAAGTTAGCTTAAAACAGAGCATGGACTGAGGCATGACAGGATGCCGAATCTCTCCCCTAACAAGTCCACATGAATTGCTGCTAGAATTTGTCTATGAACGACGACACCTGTTTCAAAATATATGAAGTTAATTTTTTTTACTTTGGGTTGTGCAAAGCAAAATAACTGGCACTCATGTCAGCTCACAATGTGCTATTCTCTTTTCAGACAGTACACAACCCCTGACCATTTATTTATACAAAGAGAACTAGTATTCCACTTTTTCGTTGCGCCCTCTGGTGGAGAAGAAAATTACAATGTGACAACTTACCCGTGATACAACTAGCCCCGATCTCCCTACTGGTCGAAAATTGATCTAACAAGTTTTGCTTTGAACAACCAATCAGATGATGTAAAAATGCTGACTTGCGCTCTGGCATTGAGAGGACAATTATTTAATTTGTATTCTGTAAATAAATAAAAAAAAGACAGGACAAATTTAAAATCTGACTGGCTAAACAAACAGTCCCATTGCTAATAGAATTTGTCTACTGAATTTGAAGGAGCAAAAAAAAATTTTTAACATGTACACCCAAGATAAACACAGCGAACTAAAGAGTGTTGAGGATAAATTAACACAAGTTATTGGCGCAAACATTATAAATTAGATTGTAAATGTAGGTCAATGAGTCTGATAGTTGAGCACGCCTTGCTGTCATATGACCGCCCACAACTGATGGCCACGTGTCCCAATATTTTCCATAGTGCACCGCCCCTGTGTCGTCCACGTCTTTGTACACATCGACATTTCTCAGTGCAGCGACAGATAGGAAAGAATCTCTTTCACCTTCCCCCTCTAAGCGCATAAACATGCTCACTCACCCCCGCACTAACATACATCGGCGCACACTGTTAGTGCGCGTGAGCATGAGTCCCGGTCAAAGCTCTTAATGATCCCACCAGCTGTTGCTCGTGCAAACACACAATCCCACCTCGTCCCTGCCTCTTTGCTTCCTCTCCTTGATTCCCACAAGCAAATAAAGAAAACACAAATGTAAAGATATAGTCCTGTGCTTTGTCACATATGGGGACAATCTATGGCACGATAACAGAGTCTATTTGATTAGATGACATTCATCTCATTTTTGAGTCAGTAAGAAGTAAGATTTGTTTTCATGTTAGTCCCATATGGACGTACTTTTCAGTGAGGGTCAGGAAAAATAACATGAATGCAATCTGCTTTACAGCAGGATGCACATGTTTCTACTAGGACATCTTTGCTTTGACTTTGTTACTTTGGAGAGGCTCATTAGTCCTTCACACTCGCGGTTGTGGGTACCATGTAAACAACGTAGAAACGAGACAAGTACAGGAAAGTAGAACATCAATTGTAGCTTTTGTCAATTTTTTAGGAAATTAAAGATGCAGACAAGTAGGAGATTACGATTCTAAAACTGCTAGCAAGATTTGAATCTTGCCTCAATGCTAGCACAATTCAATTCGTTTGTGAAATGTTTTCAGATGTACTTAATGTTGCGGCGTCCGAGCCTTTCTCCCTCCTCTCCTCGATGTAATTGGAATTAGGCTTCCTTCCCCACACTCCCTGCTGAGAAACTGAAATATGCTGATGCTGCTGCAGGCCGGCCTGGTGCAGGCCCGGTGGCAGACAGCTCTGCTTGAGGTCATAACAGCTAACGAGTGTGCCAGCATCTTTTCTGAATCTGGGTCAGCCCCAGAACAATTTTCCTTCCTTCCTCCCTGCATCCTCTGGCTCGTTTACAATTTATTACCAGGCATCTTTCATTTTATGTTCCCAGTTCCAAAGAGCCCTCCCCCCATGTTTCCTCTAATGAATGAAATCAATGCTAATGTGAAAAGCCATCGTCTTTCGGCCGTGACACAAACCAGGCAACCAGTCATGGGGGGGCTAATGTCATCTCGCTCCATGTGTGTGTTCCACAGTCACAAAATGTGTAGGTTGAGGGGGCTGTGGGAATCCAAGAGAGAAATTGCCAGACAGGAAATGACCCCAAGAAAGAGGGTACTTCCCAAAGGGTTGTGTTTAGCTGTCTCTCATATACAGATCCTGATTCAGAGTGAGCTCACATCTGATGTCTTCCAAGCGATGAGAGCATGAGAACAAGGCCCAACAAGGGGAGCTTGTAGCTTTTGTTCTACAAAAGTCATCCAATCTCTGGAAACCATTTTAGCAAATTGACCCTCAAATCTACCCCCCCCCCCCAAAAAAAAAAAACTGCATGTATTTGTGTGTGTGCAACACTGTGCATGTGTTTGTCCTTGACATTTGTTCTGCGAGTATATTTTGGCAGAAAAAAAGTAGGCTACACTGCTTATGCTTTGTGTGTGCCATTGGCGAAAAGCATTTTACCTCATGTGTCATAAATGTCTTGGCAAAAAATCAATCTCACTGGGCTCAATACCCAAACATAGTGTATTTAAACCCTTTCTCTCTATCTGACAGATCAGATTTGGCACATCACCCTCCGATGTCTGAGACCTGAATTCCTTTGCCTGCAAATGTGAGCCATGTGTGCACCTTCTGGTTCTATCGTCATAAGGTGTAGGCCTACTAATTAGAAGAAGGTATGGTGAGAGAAATTAGTAATTACAGAAATTAGTACCTTGAGGTTGCACGACAACATAGGGATGATTCTCAACTGTAATTGTCAAACTGGTGAGTAGCACATTGCATTATTCATGTTATTATAATAGATTAAAAAAAAAAAACACCTTTACAACAATTTTTTTTTAATGTAAAAATTAGAGATTTTTGATATCATATTTATTAGAACGATACCATACCAAAAGCGATAACAAATAATGATAGCACTATGTTGAAACATAAAATTTCCACACAAAAAATGTCTGTATATAAATATTTATTTATTTTATTACTATTACTAATAATACTATATATGCATTTAATAGCCTGCGTGCACACACTTTGGAGATCGTCATGTCAATTCAACCAGATCAGAGCCGTGGTTGGCTGCACACGGGCACGCGCAGGAAACTCGGTCAAAATCTGTCTCCTCTCACGTGCACGCGCCATCCTGCAAACTTCACGAGCTCACTTGTTGCAGAGGAGGGACCATATTCCACCAGTGCGTGGGTAATTCGCAGCAGATGACCACTTGAGGGGATGGAGGTTTACTGGAGATGTGAGCGATTCCGCAGACTGCTTAAATTAATTAGCGCGACACGCTGCAAAGTGATGGAGCTTTTACCCAGACTGGTGTTGTAGGCTCATTGTCAACGCCAGAGCTGCAAATGTAACATGGCGCATGCAACAAGCGGATGCGATTGCGCCTGATAAAGAGGACGCGAATGCCGCACCAGTACCACAAGCGCCGTGGGGATGGATACCGGCTATTTCCTGGCAGGATTCTGCGTGCTTCTGCTGTCTCTCCGTGGTTTCGCCTCCCCGGGAGTTTGTCCCGACCGCTGTGACTGCCAGCAACCGCAGCGTCTCATGTGCGCCAACCGGGGTTTGCGCTCCGTGCCCACTCGCAGCAGCGACCAGGAGGAGGTGCTGGTCTTCAGCCTTGGGGGCAACTTCATTGGTAACATCTCTGCAGTCGACCTCGGAAGGTTCATCGGATTAGTACGGTTGGATTTACAGTTTAATCAAATCTTAAACATCCACCCTAAAGCGTTTGAGAAACTTTATCATTTGGAAGAGCTCTACTTGGGACATAATCATTTATCTGACATTCAAGATGGAACTTTGCAACCCTTGAAGAAACTGACAGTCCTTTATTTAAATAACAATAGCATCATTGAAATAACACCAGGGCTTTTTTCTAGTTTGGACCATCTTGTTAAGTTGCGCCTGGATGGCAATAAAATCCCAAACTTGCCAGATTCACTTTTTAAAGACTTGGACAATCTGCGCCATCTTCATCTGGAGTCCAATCAGCTGCATCACATTCACAGAAACGCCTTTTCTAAACTCGCCAACCTGCGCTTTCTCAACCTGGCCCACAATAAGCTGCCAGCCCTGCGCGGTGCTCTCACCTTCTCCCATCTCACAGCCTTGACAACCTTACTGCTGTCTGAAAATGAAATCCAGCACGTTGGGAATAAAGTTTTCCATAATCTAAAAAAACTGTCCAAATTATCTCTCAGCAGCAACAGGATTTCTCATCTGCACAGCGGGGCTCTGCTCGGTTTATCAAGCCTCAAAGAGTTCCTGATAGATGCCAATGAGCTGGAGGACATCCCACCTGGGCTTCTGGATCCTCTGGAGCTCGTGGAGCTCTTGGACTTTAGTCACAACCGGATTTCTAATGTTGACTCGTTAGCATTTATTCACCTTAAACATCTCAGGGTTCTGAATCTTACAAATAATCTCCTAACAAGCATATCAGGTGACATTTTCAAGCTAAATAACTTTCTTCACGACCTGGATCTCCGAGGCAACAACTGGACCTGCGATTGTCGCCTGGAAGAGTTGAAAAGATGGATGACTGCAGCACGTTCTCAGGGCAAACTGTTGGATGTGTTTGTACAGTGTCATCACCCGGCAACCCTGAGCGGGACCCCCTTGGACCGTGTAAACGGTTCCCAGTTAGAGTCTGCCGGGAACTGGAGCGATTTGTGCGGGAGCCACGCCAGACCTGAGGAGAGCCAGGGAGGGAAGACGTGGGTTAAGATGAAGGGTGAAGTTTGGCAGGAAGAAAGAGGAAGAGAGGATCCAAAGCAACAAAAGCAGGATGAGACGGCGGGGAAAACACAAGGGAAGGAAGAGGCGGGGATACAAGGAGACCAAGAGGTGCCAGTAATGGTTCATTCATTTAAAAATGGCTCCCACATATCCAAATCACCAACTGACGCACTTGGAAAAAATCCCAAAGTTCCCATGCCAAATCCAGAAGGGAACCAGGAGAGGGCCTCCACTGTTGGCATCCCATCCGGAGAATTGTTTGATCTTCTTAGGATGGACCACACAGAGGCCCCGCCTATCACCGATCCATGTGCCTTTAATCGCCGTTTCATCACCAATGTCTCAGTGGACCAGGTCACAAGCAGTACAGTCACAGTCTACTGGGCGACACCAGGACCCAGTCCAGTCCTGGATGAGGTGCGCTACCGGATTATGTTTGACCGGTTCGGCACATCCGACCGGTTTCCACGTTACGTTTACACCCCTGGCTCTGCCCGGTCGTTGACCCTGCGGGATCTCCGCCCGGATATCACCTACATGGTGTGCGTGGAAGGAGTGGTCGCCGGTTCCGTGTGTCAAGTGGCGCCCCGCGACCACTGCTCAGGTCTGGTCACCCTTTCCGAAGACTCGGTCTTGACCTCCAACCTCCAGCTGGTGACAGTGCTGACGCTGGCCGGGAACGCCGTGCTGCTTCTCGTCCTGGGATTGGTCTGGCTGGGGCGGAGCATCAAGAAGAGGTTGCAGAGGAGGAAGTCGGCGGTTCACGTGCGCCACATGTACTCCACCAGAAGACCTTTCCGGGGCAACACCTCGGTGTCCGCTGACTTTACCAGCTACCAGAGCAGTCGCCCGGCCCGGCTTGTGCCACCAGAACTGGGAGACCTCATCCAGTTCTCTTGTGAGCGTTTTCAGGATACGAGTTCCTCTCGCAGGGACATTGACCTGCCCAGATTCTCCGAATAGGATTGTAAATGGATGGGAAAATTTCTAATGAACTTTAATTCAGTTTTAGTTCAATTTACATTGGGAGTTGTTTGATTTGTTACTTCAGCTCATAAAAACACTGTAAAGTGACATTTAGAAGAAATGTATGATCATTTTAAAAGGAGTTTAAGAAGTATTGCCTTCATCTAGTAATGTCATTTACATAGGCATAGATAGAAAGACAAAGATAGATTATTGGTTGTATATAATTCACAATTTTAAGTGAAATTGGATCATTTCCTGTCAGGACTCTCTGAGAGCCCAGAGGAAGACAACGTCCTCCAACACACACGTCCTCTTCTCGCCTTGTGTCTTTCATATCCTCCCACCTGCAAGGTTTTTTTACATGTGCTTTTGTTTTGAATGCAAGTGTGAGAGTGTGAATGATGGATCACTGATTTCAACTATGGTGCTAGTTTTCACTTGTACAGACATGCTAATGTCTATTTGTACAGTTTTATATATTTTTTAAATAAGGTTTTCTTCTTTTTTTTTAATGGGATATTAATGTTTGCTTTGCCATCTGGGATGTATGGATGCAATTTTGTTTCAGAGCCAAAATTAAAACCTGACTTGATTGTGAAGCAAAATGATCTTTGTTTGTTATTTTGTCAACATGCTGTTGAACAATTTATTGTTTATTTTTATGAAATATATAAATATTAAATTTATTTCTATTCATTTTTGAATTCATTATTTTATTAGTTAGTTAATTGTAATGATATCACTACCCTGAAAATTATAACAATTTCAACAAATTTGATTAAACTTAAAATTACTGGATCATACAGTAATTTCTGTCTGAGAATACTTAATTTAGCATAATTTCTCACAGGCCACCTCACTAACCCTGTTGTTGAAGAGCAATACCAAAGCAATCACTAGAGGGCACTCTTGACTCTTAAATACTGAATCAAACGTAATACAAATGCTCAACAATGACAGAACAAATCAGAATAAGATTTTTATTATTATTAATATTATAGATGTACAGTCACCATCTTTACAGTACAAAAAGAGAAACTCAAGTGCAAATTAAATTATGCGAACAGGAATTCAATCAGGAGGCGCAGCTTTAGAAAAAATGGTATTTAAAAAGTGCCTGGAAAGAAATATTGCATCATTAAATGGCTTTCAACAAAACCTATTGATTTGAAGTTATGATGCAATGACACTTGTCTAAAAAGATGTTCTTATTATTAATTGTAGAAAAATATAGTCTTTTTTTTTGTTGTTGTTGAAGCTGCCCCCGTTTTGAGGAAAAGGCAAAAGGTGCACATTTGCATATGCTCTGTTAAAAATAGGAGCTTATAGTATTTATATTTCAAAATTAGTGCAAGATACAAGAGCAAGGCCAAATGAAATGAGCGTCCCTAAGTTAGCGGCCAACAAACTCAATGCTGCAACCATTTTAAAAGCTTTTATAGAAGGCATTTTATGCACCATTTGAAATGGTAATGATATTAACACTGAAAAAAACTAAACAAAAAAACAGTCCAGTCCGATCTCTAGCGTCCAGGCTTGGGCTCGTGCTGCGTGCTGCCTTTCAGCGAGGACGTGGTGATGCTGTTGTGTTGGATGGCCTGCCGATGACACGCAGAATCTACAGGGGTGGGGCTTCCTCCCGGGCTCACCCCTGCAGCTGGACACAGAGACAGCTGTCAATCAAAGTCACTTGATCCTTGGCTGGCTGTCCTGCGTACTCTTGTCCGTACTCCTGTGTGGTGCATGTCAAACGGTTCAACAAAATGCTTTTCGTTGCAGATGAATGCAAATAGATTACAACATCTGGCATTTCAAAAGGGGTGTGTAGACTTTTTAGATCCGCTGTGTTTGTTTTTACCCACAATTGTATAGACCTTTTCAAAATGTTTATAAAAAATAGCCACTTGGGCAGGAGCGTAGCCAGGAAATTTTCATTGGGGTGGCCAGTGTGATTTTATAATAAATAAGTAAGTAAATAAATAAATAAATAAATAAATACAATAATAATAATATAAAAACAATAATAATAAATTTGATAACATTAATAATAATAATCAATAATAATCATAATCATGAAGAAAAATCACGGATTCTAAGATTGGAGTGGCCATGGCCACCATGTAGCTCCGCCCCTGCTCTAGGGTATTTTCGGGTGGCAGAAGTGACTAAACTAGAAACTAACCTCCATCATCTGGTGGCAAGATTAATAGCGATATAATTACTCACTATTGTATCCCTGTGCTTCTCTCTGTCGGGTTGTGACAGGACAGTCCTTGTGGGTGAGCAGAATCTGCTTCAGCTGACCAACCTCCGACCTCAATGACGTCACCTCATTCTGGGTAAGAGTAAAACAAATCTCTAAACGTGTAAACAAAACGTGTGCGCTCGCTAGAAAGCAGCTAATCCAACCTGCAGCTGAAGGTTGTTGTGAGTCAGCTCCTCAGCCTTCTTCTCAAGTGACGACACCCACAATTTCCTCTTTTGTCTGCAGCGGGTGGCAGCCGCTCGATTGCGTTCCAGGAACTTTTGCCTGCGCTCGTCGGGGTCCTGCTCGGACGTCCTCCTCCGCCGGCTGCAGCTTCCGCCTACCTGCAGTGCATGCTGGGAGTGCGGCGATTGGCAGGGGTGCATTTGCTGCGGAACCGGCGATACCTGCGGACGCATACGTTGACGTTCAAATCCTGAGAGATGACTTCAGGAAGCAGGTTGGTGATGAAGAGGCGTCATACCTGTGCAGGTACAGACAATGGGGGTGCAGGAGGTGAGCCTTGGGGGAGGTTGGCGGGGGGTGATTGGTGAGCTGGTGTGTTCCTTGACGGGTGAGGGTGGCTGTGGGGGCTTCCAAGGTGCTGTGGATGGGTTGGATGGCATCGATGTTGGTAACTGAGGGGGGGAGCAGTAAGCTGAGGATGATGAGGATGGTGATGGGGGTGATGATGGTGTTGTAGTGGAGGAGCCTGGTGGCGCTGTGACATTATCTCCATCATTGCACTCGTAGGATTGGTTACGGGGGCCATTACCGGGTGTTGGTAGTGATGCCCCATCATCTGCTTGGACTTCTAAACGAAAGCATAAGACTTGTAATGTAAATGACCTTAATTATGTAGTGTAATATACTGTACAATATTTACATGATACCGATTAATTGGCTAGCTTATTTAATTAGCTGATATTAACTATGTCAATAGAAATATAATAATACATATAATTATGTGTAAATAAATATATAAATATGTTAGGGGTGTCGAAATGAGTGTGTTTATTTTGAGTTAATTTAAAGTTCCTTTAACACCACTATTTTTTTTTTTAAACGCATGATTAATTACCGCCCCTTACTTGGAAAGTTTATTATAATAAATAAATATAAACTATTTTTAAAAATCGGCCAATTTTTTCCCTATGTTTTTTTTCTCTATACTTTTTTTTTTAACTCATTGTATATTATTATTTATTCAAATTATGCCAAATAACAGAATCAGCATCAGCTTTATAAAAAAAAAAAAATCCATATAGGTCACGCCTTCCTCATTATACTTTCGAAACGTTATGAACAGTCAGGCGTGTATTCAAAAGTTTGAAGAGGTCAAATTGAATTCACCTGTCAAGGTTACGTATACTGTATTACATTTTAGGTCAATGCTGAAATTTTACAATACTGGTAATGTAGCTGGAGTAATGTAGCGTACATATATAACATTACCTTTGTGTACAGTTCTAGTTAGTAAATAATCTGAGACAATTTGAGGATCATTGATTGAAAAGTATTTTACAGTAGATTCAAGGAAGGAATGAGTAATGATTTGCCCTCAGCTACCCTTGTCATCCCATGACATCATTAAAACCAACAAGATTCCTCCTTGAATGAAAATCAAACAATTCTCTATTGTAACAGTTTAAAACAAATGTATGTGAATTCCTGTGGCCTTGGTTGAAGTGTGAATAACTTCATAACGTCATTATTTAAAACCACTTTCCACCCCTGTCATGGTAGCTGGAAGCGTGCGTTCCGCCCCTCTAAGTCGCCCCCAACTGAATTAGAAACAGCAGATAAGCTCTGACCCAACCAAACACCTTCAGACCTCATATTTCTTTTAATAAAAGCTTCATTCACGCTTTCACTCCTGCATATTTGACCGAATGGACTGTTCCGGCTCATTTAAACCTCATTTCACCTTTCTCTTGTACTTGACAAAGAAGAGAATGAGTGCAAGAGAGCTCCAGAGAGAGAGAGAGCGGGAGGGAACGGGGAGGGATCATGTTTGCAGCATGACATCACCCCCCACCCCCACCCCCCTTCCCCTCCATGGCAATATTGCTATCTGCTCCAAGTTACACAATATTTCTTTAAGAGAGGCAAGCTGACTCCCCCCCCCACCCCCTTCCACTTCAACCATCCAGAGACAGGGGGGAAAAAGGGAGCACATTTAATGGCTGCCAAGGATGAGATCACTCAGCTGTCTGTGCCAGCTTTACCAGACACACACACACACACACATACGCGTACGCACGGAGGGAACAGGACGGGGCACGAGTATTTCAGCTCTGTTTACTACATAGAAACACTCTGACAGTGGGCCCCTGTGATTACATCATGGATCTCCTTGGCGTGGATGACATACGCCATGATATTTCTGACTGGGGGTATCAGGGAATGAAGACAAAAGTGTACATGAAGTACTTGAACTTTTACTGTGCGATAGAGACATTTGTAGACACTTTCAGTTGGAAAAAATGTCCTATGTTAAATGACAAGTAGCTGTGTCAGTTTCACCTCAAGGTGCCTTTGAGACTTCCCCATTTCACCTGAAAAATTGTTTCACTGAAATTCATATTAAAACTTAACTGAACTTAGATGTTGTGTTTTTCAAGCTCCCATACTTTGTAAAATAATAATAATAATAATGTACATGCAAACAGGAAAATATCTATGCTCGCTGACAGGTTGGACATTTTTGGCTAATGTTAGCGCTTAATGATCACATGGTGGACCTTCACTTTGCAAGAATCACTTAGCTAGCTCAACCCTGCAACAAGTTTACTGTTTTAGAATTTTTGAAAGGTTATATTATATCAATGACATGATATTGAGCCAAATATGACCCCAGGAATCACTTTAAATCATAAGCATGTGTGTGACGTGTGAGGAAGTCTCACTTTTTTTGTATCACACAAACCTGGCTTTTCATAGGGGGGTGTAGACTTTTTACATCCATTGTAGACTTTTTGTATGCATTCATTTTGGAAATGGAATAAGATGAATCTATCCTTTAAAATGAACAAAAAAAGGAGAAATCTTGAAAAGACGTTGTGGTTTTACTTTTCCCTTGCAGCTGTCATTAGTCAGACAGAGTATGTGGTTCATTTCTGACTTTCGATAAACATAATAAACTAAAATCAGAGCTGGCATGCTGGAAGGAATAACTGCAAAATCAAAATATTTTCTGGCAGGTTTTTATCATTCCTGTAAGTACTTATTATAGTGATTTCTGATTTAATCTTTAACCTTTGTTACCACCTTGACGTATAATTCAAAATCAACATGCTTCTCTTTTTATGTGAGACAGACAGGTTGCAACATACTGCAGCTATAAGGGAACTGAAAAAGAATGTGCAATTCTTTGGATTGCATTCTTTTTTTGCTCCAACAGCGATGGACTTTTATAGGGCCTGATGTTCTTAGCAGAGTAGGAGGGAGTGATCTGCATACACAGGAAGAAAATATTTCCTTTATAGCCGACTGTTCAGTACCTGAGGCGAAGAACAGGACGGGTTGTTTATGGGGCCTGGTATACCCATTATACAAGACATCTGCTTCTCCATCTGAAGAATAAATAAATGACGCAAAAATCAACTTTTTTTTCTCTCTCCTCGAGAATAAAAAGCTCCTCCCCGCAAGGTCACAGCCATCTGTTTGTGTGACACTTCTGATTTATTCATCCTCAAAACAGAAGTGAATTTTTTCTGACCGCTATGAATATTACAACAACAAGGGCATCTCGGCCACTTTGACCAATGTAACTGCGTCTTATGAATCATTCGGATGGGAATAAAGACGCTTGTGTATAGGTCGCAGACGGAGCGCGGAGCCAGTCGCCTGTACTTACGGACATGTGCTGAGCAGATGCCCCTTGCATGGCGGGGTCGGGCAGGGTGCCAGGCAGCGAGGCTGGCAGCGGTTGACGGTGTCTGTTGCGTATGTGGAGGAGGGAGGAGGGGGGTCCAGGAACAGGCCTGTTGTCAACCGGAGAGAGGGCGAATGAGGGGGGACGCTTTATGCCGGGGATAAAGTTTCACTAATGCGGCTTAGAGACAGAGGTGCAAATTGACATTTATATCCAGGTTGTAATGGCAGACGGAGCTGAGATAAAATAAGTACAGATAAATAGATGACATGTGCTGTACTTACAGTCAGAGTTGACA
Source organism: Vanacampus margaritifer (assembly GCF_051991255.1). Taxonomy (NCBI): domain Eukaryota; kingdom Metazoa; phylum Chordata; class Actinopteri; order Syngnathiformes; family Syngnathidae; genus Vanacampus; species Vanacampus margaritifer. The sequence goes on along the minus strand of NC_135448.1, from coordinate 11,225,189 downwards.
AAAGAACTCACACGCTAAATGCAGCTGAGTAAAAAAGGGACCAATCCAACTTTTTGGACATTTAACTAAAAAAAGTTGGGTCAACCTAAAAAATTTGGTTGCTTTTGGGGTTATTAGTTGGGGTTTTTCATTTAATTTGATCCAACTTTTTGGGTTAAAGAACTCAATCCAATCCAATTGGGTTACGAAATTAACCCAAAAAATTGGGCCAAATGAATAACCCACAAAACAGTCCAAAAAATTGGGCCAAATGAATAACCCACCAAACAGTCCAAAAAAATTGGGCCAAATGAATAACCCGCAAAACAGTCCAAAAAATTGGGCCAAATGAATAACCCACCAAACAGTCCAAAAAATTGGGCCAAATGAATAACCCACAAAACAGTCCAAAAAATTGGGCCAAATGAATAACCCACAAAACAGTCCAAAAAGTTGGGCCAAATGAATAACCCACCAAACAGTCCAAAAAATTGTTTTGGTTGTGGGTTATTAATTTAATTGGACCCAAATCCAATTGGGTTATTTAATTAACCCAAAAAGTTGAGTCAAATGAAAAACCCACTAAACAACCCAAGAAATTGGGTTGTTTTGTGGGTTATTAATTTAATTTGACTCAATTTTTTTTGTTAACTCAAAAAGTTGTCAGTTCATTTTTGACCCATTTTTTAAAAAAATTAATTGGACCCAAATCCAATTGGATTATTTAATCAACCCAAAACATTGGGTCAAATGTAAACAACAATGTAATGTAAAATAACCCACAAACAGCCCAAAAATTGGGTTGCATTTTGGGTTGTTCATTTAATTTGACCTAACTTTTGGGGTTTTATAGCTAAAAAAGTTGGGTCAGTCCATTCCTGACCCAATTTTGGTTATTTTTTAGTTGTTTTTAGAACGCACTCTGTAGCAGACCTAACACTTCAAAAAGTGTTTTTCAAAATTTCAGGTGTGTTTAAAGCATGTGAGAAGGCTAAAGCTATATAAAAAAAATGTTCAATGGGCTCTCTGTGTCACAGATTTTAACCTATTGCAGGTTGGTCTGAGGGCTTCACTGAACTTCGGAATTTTAGTTCTTGATAAGTGTACTTGGTAAAAGCTGACAATTGAGAGCAAGCGGACTGTGTACGGGGGGAAAAGACAGCTAAGGAGGAAAAGCTGAGGAATCACAGCAGGGGACGGTTCCATGTGCTGACCGAACCACCCTGGCCGTCAGCCAGCATGACAGCGTGGGCCTCCACGGCCGTGCTGAGGTCATCGCCGATGATGTCATGACTGAATCTGAGGCATGTGGACCGTTTAGCTTTACAGCAAAGTGCAGACGCTCCAAAAGCAGCATTTCTTGATGTAACCACAACAGTTCTACCGGGCCTTCGGGCGGACGGCCAGAGGGCCTGGTTGCTATGGAAACCGAAGGCAAACATCAGGGGAAACATTCAGACACTCGATCCATGGTTGAGTTAACAACACTGGTGGACACGCTGTCTGGATGCTCATCGGTCTACTGTACAGAATATTATATCAAATGGTTGCCTACAGATCTTTTTTTTTTGCCAGAGGAGTCTTTAGTTTTGTTGGATTGGACATAACATCAAACCATAATCATTTTAAATGACTAAATCAATATGATGAGAGAGAAGGAAGAGGCGGAGCTTTATGACACTTCAAGACAGTTCTAGTCAAGAGAGATAATAGATTTGTTCTCTAGCTATTTTTTCTATTGATTATGCGTAAAAATAACAGATGATGTGGGGACAGACCAATAGTATTGATTTGTGGAAAAAAATTGGCCATTTTTGGACTTTGAGGGTTTCTACCCCAATATTTCCCCCCTCTCGTATTGCTAAGGTAACCCAAATATTACAGTGACTCCACCATGCTAGAATCACACGTCTCTGAGAATATCAATCAAACTCAAGGTTATTTTGTATTGAAGGTCTGCGCAGGTGTACCAAATGTTATGGCCTGGGAGTGTTTTTGCTGTAATGGTACAGATTTTCCAGCCCTGGGACTATTACAGGATTAATCTAATCCGTGTGTTGCACTGTGTAATAATAAACTGTAAGATTAATGAAAGCTGCTTACTCACGTCCGGATCTCCACAAGCATTAGGTGCATGGGGGGTAATGTTTTTAGTAATAAGTAGCTCTTCTCCTGACTTCTACTATTTATATTCTCACTTTTGAGCAAAATGATGAGCATGGTTATTAACCGATTGGGTGTGTATACCAATTATACTCACCCTGAGTGCGTGAGTGAGGATGGAGCTTGGCTGTTGGTTGATCCAGACATGGAGGAGGATACGGCTTGCTGGGCAGCCAGGCTGCAACTCGGGCCAATCATTGGGCCGTGGGGGTGCTGCAGGGAATGGGCGTGGGGATGGTGCAGCGGTGGCTGGTGGTGTGGGTGCGGGTGCGGGAGCTGGGCTTTGAGCTGGGGCTGATTCATACAAGAAGGCCCATTATGGGATTCCGTCTGCGGGAAGAGCGACAAAACAGATGGATGCATTTTCTGAAGTGGGTAGACGGTCTTGATAGTCATTTTAACCGTGCTAGTGCCACACACCAGGGGTGGGGAAAGTGTGGCCTGCGGGCCACATATGGCCTGTTGTTCTCTCATCGGGTCGACGGAACGTTGACATTATCAAGAGCCCTGTAATGTTTGTTGCATTACAGTGAAATCGCCGAAACTAATTCCCCATCACTAAATGGTGACAAAGAACTACTTTTGACTGAATCACTAGTGTCAAACTCAAGGCCCAGGGGCAAGATCAGACCCACTACGTCATTTTACGGGGCCCACAAAAGCAAATAAAATCTGCACCAAAATAGCAAATTTTCTTTAGCATTTTTATCACCATATCACTTATAACCCTAGTTGTCACTATTTTCCATGACTTGTAATTTCAAAATCAAATTGTTGTTAAAAATGTATATCAATCAAAGAACATGAATAATGAAAATCCGCAAATTATTGATGATCCCTAATAATTGCTGTCAAAAAAAATTCAAGAATTTTTTTTTTAACTAAGAAAACACTCAAAAATAAGCAATGGATCAATTAAAAAGTGGAGGCTTCAGCAAATACCGGTGGATAAGTTCCAAAAAAATAAAATAATAATTTGCAAATACCAAACCACAAATATGTAAGGGTCAACTGTATGATTTTTAAAAAAAATATATATATATTTTTTTATATGATTAACATCCCTTTTGACGAAAACTAAACTTTGGCTTGTGACAAAAATGAGTTTGACACCCGTGTTTAAAATTAAACCCCTCAACTCAATTAAAATTGTTTCCTTCACATTATTTCCTTGGCATCATGAGGCCACCAAATGGCACTGGGCTCAGCATAAAAACAGCGAATAGTTTTTTTTTTTAGAGGATAGGCAAAAAAAAAAATTGCCTAAAATTGGTTAATTAAAATGTATTTATTCATTATGTTTATATTGCATTCACTTATTTAATTATTGTAAATAATTCCATAAAAAATATTTCTTTTCTGTGTAGCAAAACAGTACCTGTTTGCTCTCCTCTTCTTCCTGCTCCTGCAAAAACTCCTCCTCTATCTCCTTGAACAGACCAACTTCTTCACAGTTCTGCAAAAACCGAGTGGGAGTCGGCGTCTGGTCTGGATGGGTCACATATACAACACCAAGGGATATGTAAAAAAAAAAAGGGTTTGTGCTATTATGTCACTAATTTTTAAAACCGTATCTCTAATCCCTTTCAGGGTGCCTGTCGAAAGCAATTGTCACAGCTAATGTCCTGAAATATTTAATGATTGCAGCATGCCGTTCCACTATGGTGGGTTTTGTCTAATAAGCAAAGGCAGATTGATAAACATCACGTCTGATGCAGCAATTTCGAGGGACCTCTGTGTAACAAACGCTTCTCTTTCTCTCTCACGATAGCATCAGTCTGTCTCCCCGAGTTGTCGAAACATGCAAGGGGTCGAAGGTCAGCTGGCTCTTTGTATTGAGGAAAGATTTCGCGCATTATACTTGAAAGGAACAGGAACACACATATGGCGAGTCTGGAGAGCTTTGAAATAATGTTGATATACAGTATGTGCCCAGATAGACAGATGGTTTCTATGGTTACGGCCATGTCACATTACCATTAGTCTAACCAATGGGATGGCAACGATGACACATTCTGCTTTCTTTTCTGATTTATCATCTCGGTGGAACTGACGCCCGAACCGACCAATGTTTTTAATTTAAAGTGTTCTTTACAGATGGTGACATCATTTGCTATGATCTGATGGAGGATAGCGTGCACGCTGGGAAAAAAAAGAATAGAGACTGTACTGATCTTATCTGATTTTATACTGTATGTGTCTTAAGCAGTACCTGGCTAAAAAGGAGAAAACAAGCAAGATTTGTGAGGCGGGAATATTTTTATATTATTTGTGCGTGTTCTCTCACCGGTAAAAGTCATATCCGTCTTGGTGGAGGAGAACCTGAGGGTCATCTCATGTTTGTGTCTGTGAATGATTAGATGCTCCTCAAACTGGAAGCGCTGCAGGATGAATATAAAATATATTAAGTGGATATTAAAAAAAAAAAAAAAAGTCTACACACCCTTGTTCAAATGGCAGGCTTTATGATACATTAAAAAAAAAACGTTTTGCATCATTATTGAGACCTATAACTTGTCCAACTAATAAAGAACTGAGATAATGTGGTTGCATAAGTTTGCGCACCCCATTATAACTGGGGAAGTAGCAGGTGTAGCACACATCTGCTACCATTTAAAGGGCCTCTGTTAGCTTTTCAACATTAAGCTCACTTGCACAATTTAATGAGATCATATACAAGGCACCTTACCTTAGTTAAAAAAATAATAATGTAATGTAAAACAGTGTTGCATCATACTGTTTATATAATACGTTATATTTATCTACATGAGATATGCGTTCTAATTTGGTGCAAGTGCGTTTAATGAAGTGCATACAGCAAGTGTAAAAAATAAATAAATAAATAAATACGAAACTGACCTGGGAGCAGCCAGGGGCCTCGCACACATAAGGCCTGTCCTGTTTGTCATTCATGTCATATGCAGGCCTACACAAAGAGAGAATGGGGGCAGCAAGTTTAGCAGCAGGCTAATCACACTGTATGCGAGGGGACTATCTTACTCATCTTGCAGTTACTGTGTGGTGATGTCATGCAGAAGGCATCTTCTGGCCTATATTTCCGAGAGACAAATCCCTCAACTTCAGATAGCGTGTTACATTTCCGATTATCGTGTCTTTACGCTGAGAAATGAGGTGTTATGAGATTGATGGCGCGACATTATCTTGAAGAAAAAGATCCCTTTGCAGCAACAAACACTATCTTAAATTGTATTGTACACGTAGTTATCTTTATGATTCAGCTCACAGCATAATCTGTTGATTTTAAAAACATATTTTACAACTCTACTAGCATGCACTTTTATCATGCATTAGGGAATACAATTTTATCACCCAATCATCAGTGCATGTAAAGTAACGGGATGAAAACGACGCATGCTCGGCGTGCCTTGCATCAAAATCAAGTCATCGTAGGATATAAATATCAGCACAAATAAGAGTGCTTGGGACACGCTAACGCAGGTTTGACCCCATCAGCTCTTCCATCGAGCTATTAAGCCAGTGAAGTGATTATGACTTTTGAGGTATCAATGCTGCTGGGCCTGCATTTCCCACAGTAGGCTACACTCAGGGCCACCAATGGTACAGTTTGGGTTAGCTCAGGACTAACACAGCCACGTCACTTTTAGATACACTTGCAGTGCACAAACGATGGAAGAAATACAAAATGCTGTATTTTTTTTTTTAAGTTCTGAAACTCCGGTTTACTGTACTGCATTTGAGACTATTTGATAATCAGGGCAGTAGCACAAACCTCCATGTAGTGTAGAGTGACTGAAAGGTGATTGAATTAGTGGACTGGAAAGGGCAGTGGGGTAAAGAGAGAGGCAGAGAAGAGGAGGAGGCGACAATGAATGGAAGGGGAAGGAATGAGGGCAGGAGGTGGCAGCAAAGGGGAGGGCTGCACCGGCCTACTCCTGACAGGTTTGAACCTGCTTCAGCCCCCATTTTCCAACCCCTGGCAAGTAGAGGTGACTTCATAGGCGCGTACGTGTGTGTGCACATGCACGTGTGAGCAAGCATATGCAAGTGTCAAAATGGAAAAAGACAGGATAGATAGATAGATAGATAGATAGATAGATAGATAGATAGATAGATAGATAGATAGATAGATAGATAGATAGATAGATAGATAGATAGATAGATAGATAGATAGATAGATAGATAGATAGATAGATAGATAGATAGATAGATAGATAGATAGATAGATGGATAGGTTATGACTCTGCCTCTTTGAGCAGTGCTTAAAAAATGAGCCCAGTCAGCACATTTCAAGCAAAACCTTCTGTCAGCAAGGTGACGTCACCTTTTAAATACATAATTCCAACAACATACCAAATAGCATCTTGTCATTTTACACTAGATTATCCCTTGGGATAGTAACTGAAATTTAACTGCTTTCTTTAATTGACTTGAATAATAGTTATGATAACTATAATTGTATGTGTTATATAGTTAGATTTTTAAAGTTATAGTAATATGAATAAGCATTGATAATTAGAATATACCTTATAAATACGCTAATATTTCATATTTGTCACATGCTATAATAATAACTTAAAGAGAATCATATATACATATAAAAGTAATATACTATTACATTTTATGCATTATTTTATTTAAATTAATTTAATTCAATAAAATGTTGCTTTACTATAATATTTCATGTGTTATTAGTAATAATATAACGTAAATATAATATATATATATACCATATATATCATATATCTCATCACAATATATGACGATGATAATAATAATAACAATAATAATAATAATAATAATATACTATGTATTTTATATTATAAAAGTTGTGATAAGCAGAATTGAATTATACATAACTATGATACTGTTATATATATGTATATATATATATATATATATATATATATATATATGCAAATAAAAAAATATTAATGAACCATGACTTTTATGTTATATTATTACTTAGTACCAATAAGAATAATAGGTAATTATTTGTAATATTACGTGTGTACAATATTTAATATAACATGATACATACAGTGTAAATTTTAAGTAATATTTTTATAGAATATATTGTTTGAAGCAAGATGCAAACATAATATAATAAATTAATATAATAAATGTGCAATTTTTCCATTAAACATCCCATGGTGGTAATAATAATAATAATAATAATAATAATAATAATAATAATAATAATAATAATAATAATAATAATAATAAAGATGATGATGATGATGATGATTCATACTAACTTCCTGTTGCTGCCGGATGTCAACATCGCATTTGCAGTTCATTCAAAACAAAAATAAGATTTTCGGTTCTTCTGAGCATCAAGTCCTCTCCGGGTTAGCATCCAGTGTAAAATAATTGTATTTCCCCCCAAAAAGTCCGTAAAACAAAAAAAAACAAGCTGGATACGGTGCTGTGCTGTCACACGCCCCCCAAATAGACCACCGACCGGCGAAAAGGCGCTCCTCCGGGACACTCAAACTTGGCACCGCTGTTTAAAAAAAGAAAAAGAAAAGAAAAGAAAAGAGCATAAAACAAGTTTCCAACTTGCGAGGACAGCTTGTAAGTTTTATGAATGGGAAGCAGACGGCCGCAAGCTTACCTTCAAGTGAAGAGGGACAAGCGGCGCGAGGAACCACGTTGGACTGGCGCGAGATTACAATACATTCTATTTACAGACGCATTACATCATTCCGTGTGACGTCACGTGGGATTCCTGAACTTCTAAATCATTGCGGAGTGCGATGGGCGGGGCTTAGCTCCACACCGGCCGGTCGGTTAGGGAAGTGAAGGGAGACGCTTCAGCTACTGGAGCTCGAACCCGGCTGCTCACTTGCGACGAGATGAACCGCCTGGTGGGTTCTTGTCTGGGGGGGGGGGGAAAGCGCGATGGGACGTCCCGCGGTCGTCGTGTGTCGAAGGAGGCGTCAAAATTCAGATACGCTCCCTAACTACGGTGACACTGATTCATCTGCAAATACATGTGAATGGGTCAATGAAAATGTATGATGTAGTGTAAAATAGTTCATAAAAAAAAGACCTAAATGATGAAAATTCATATTTTTTAAAGAGAAATAACAATAATAAAAGTGTAATTTACTGTTTTATGTAAAAACACAGTAGCTTCAGTACCATCTAAAAAAGTAACTAGCCCTCCAAATATCACCATTAAAAATAAAGGGGTGGAAACTGTACTTAAAACTGTTGCAATTAAAATGCATATTGCACCTTTTTTTTAACCTAAATAAATGTTTTAAAATAGTTATTCAAGATTAAACACAAATATATTAAACTTTAGAGTTAAATACAACTGAACTGTACTTGGGCATCAATTCTTTATCCATACCTCTTGAGGGAGCCCATGCTCCATTTCTTGTACTGTTGTACTGTCAGGTTGCAGGTTCAAATCTCATAATTTCCGACTTGTTTGGAAGGTCTTTAATGCCACATGTTAATAATGATTATCACAACTTTGAAGTGATTTGCTGCAAATTACATTAATATTCTTATGACTCACTAGTTTCCCCAATCCAACGAACTGTTCGTTTACAAACATTTCAAATCCTCAAGAGCACAAATGGAACGCGTCCATTCACGTGTCCATTGAGCTAAGCGTGGCAGTCTTGTCTGCCATCTTTGGTCAGGCTTTCCTGCGCCCCAGCCAGGCCAGGGCAGACTGGAGGAGTAGAATTTTGTTGTGGTACAAGTGCGAAATGGGACCCAGCCCTACTGACTCATCATCCTCCAATGGAGTGGAGTATGCAAATGAGCGCGGCCGCAGCAACAAGCCCAAACAGGAAGTTGTGATGATGTCATGTTGTGTGCGCAGCCACCCCCCCCCTACTTGTGTGGATGTGAATCAGAGTTCTGTTCTGAGCCAAGATAGGGGATGTTTTACAGCATGAGTGCGTGCCAGTGCACAGTAACACTTAACTAGAGGAGGCGGTCACACTTGCAAGCCAATGACGGCAACCAGGAAGTCTCTGGTTGGTTCTGTGGGGCAGACAATACCACTTTATTACATCTACTTTTACCACTCTGTCTGTCCATAACAATCATTAGGCATTTCTTTCCAAAATAACTTTTAAAAGTGTGAGATATAATTTGACTTCATATTGGTAGTACCCGTCAAACAGCTGTGTCTTTTCTAAACGGACACAGTGTTGTTAGCTTAGGATTTATATTATCATCTACTACGCAATATCCATTTTTAATTTATGGACAAGACGTGAGCGAAGAAAAAGAGTAAGTGTGTGCTCCCAGCATGTCACGAGGGAGTTTGCTGAAGTCGGTAGCCAGCGCTTTATGGCAGGCCGTTATAATGGTCAATTAACACGCCAGTCGGCCCTGATCAGCCAACCTCAGTGATTTAAGAACATTCTCCTCTCTCTGGGAGCCACACATACACACACACACGAAACCATAAACACATCCAAAGTTCTCTGAACTGAACAATTATAGGGTCACATTAATCAGTAAACTTTATAGATGGGGTTGTGGTGTTGTCAGTGGCTGATGCAACTTGCATTTTTACATTGATGTTAGCGAACCAACAGAATCCAAATTGGAATCTTTTTTATTGGCCAAGCGGGGTTTAAAAAATGCACATTATGTGTGTATGTTTTTTTTTTAATGTCAATCTACAGCAGTTTTACATTAGACAAATCACACACGTCACACCACCAAACAAATATATCATAAAAAGCAGACAGGCCTGTTTAGTTTAAAACAAAGCTATGATTATGTCTGTATCTTCTGCCATCCAGTGTAAGAGCAATGCCTGTCACTATACGTCCCTGGCATAGATAGATGGGGGGGAAAAAATATACAGTTTATTTTTATACAGCTGTTTATTAATTGTGACAAACAGTCAAACACAAACTGAAAACACCGGCAAGGAGCATGGAGAAGCACCAATAGTAAATAGCCAACTTGGGCTGGGGTCAGAGTGCCTGACGTCAATCAGTAGACCCCTCCCCTTAAAGGCACACATCAACAAACAAATGCTACAGTTTGTGTGTGTGTGTGTGTGTGTGCGCGCGGCAGTCAGCTGAATTACACTTTATAAGACAGTTTATATCTTTACATTATTTTATCTTGTTTTTATATTTATATTTTGCAATGCAGTGGTATTTTTCTTTACAAAAACATTAGCGAAAAAACTTGTGAGAAGCCATAATGTGTTTCCCCACGTGTTTGGGAGAATTTGTTATGGTCCAATAAAAACAAGTTTTTTTGTTTTGTTTTTATTGTTAAAGTAAGGGTGGTGCAACTGCTCACCACCAACAGAATGGTCACCTTAGCATGGTGGTGGCAGCATCAGGTTTTCAAAATGTAATGCTTTACACCTATTTTCACAAATAGTGAATGATTCAATTGGATGTGAAAACGTTTTCAACAAACACAACGCTGAAAATCTTGAAATCCAATTACTGTAGATTACATTCAGTATTGATTACACTGCATACATCACACTTTATTATAACTTTATTATTTTTGTAAAATACACGCAAAGGAGCAGTGTAGCGACGATATGATTATGAATGCGGTTTGTTTTCATCATTTCACACATGCAAACAGGTAAGCAGGTCATGACGTAGCTGACACCAGCCAGGCAGTCAGGCCGGCAGCCCCCACCCCCCACCCACCGCCGAGCTCGCCTCAGCTGCGTCCGCTGCTGTCCTGTCTGGCCGCCCCGGTGTCTGCTCCGCACTCTTCCCCGTTCCCTCCCCGAACCCGAAGCCCCCCCCTACCAACCTACCTCCCAAGCTTCCACCGCCCCGGCTCCCGCAAGAACCCCCCTACCCCATCGCACCCCTCCGCCCGGTGAACGCACCAGCGCGCGTCCCCGGGTGAAAACAACATGACGGGCATCGCCGCCGCTTCCTTCTTCTCCAATTCCTGCAGGTTCGGAGGCTGCGGGCTGCAGTTCGAGTCTCTCGCCGAGCTCATCGTCCACATCGAGGACAATCACATCGGTGAGTCGGCCTCGGTGGGTGGGGAGGAGGGTGGGGGGCAGGGAGCTAACTAGCTAGTCGCTGCTAGCTCACCTCCTAGCTAGGCGAGCTAAAGCCTCGTAGGCTCGGGTTCCGCTATTCACGCTGCGGGCTTTGCGTGGAGCCGCCTCTGATTATTTTTGTGGTTACAATATACTTGTGTTACATTCAAAAAGAAACTAAGCGTTGTTTCCCGTCGGTATTTGCCGTTTTCCACCTTCACTCGGTCGGCATATGAGTTTAATTAGCATCCTGAGCAGACAGCGGTTTCGCCAGCTAACATTTCAATGTTTACCACAGCGGGCCTGATGCGACTCAGTTTGTGTATTGAACGCGTCTGCTTGAAGTGTCTGAGCTCATTAATAAATCACTCCCTTCAAGTGCTTTGACGTGAGCTTGGTGTCACTTTGAAGTGACTTCAACGCATTACGCATATTCTGGTTTTCACCCCCCATTGCACAAGTCTCAACTTGTTGCACTTTTCATTAAGTTTGCCTGCAATCTGCAAGTGATGATTGCCTTCAGGCTTTCAATTACATCTAGCCATCCATCCATTTTCTATAGGCTTATCCTCTTGAGGGTAGTAGGGGAGCGCTGGAGCCCATCCCAGGTGACTGATTTTGGAAAGGGGCGGGGTACAGCATGGACTTGTCGTTAGTAAACAAATAATCATTTATACTTACATTCACACAAGGATTCACTGCATCTTCAATGCATCTTCACGGTTCAGTGTACATGTATACTAAAATTTGCCCGAGCTGAAGTGAGTTGAGGAGCTTCATTTGGCAAAACTAGTCAATTGCCACCATCTTGCCAAACTCCTCACAGGAAGGCTGGAGCTGCGTTTACTCTGTCACCAGTGTGCAACATTGTGAGATGAAGCAAGTATTTTTGAGATAATCCTTTTTTTTTTTTATACCACAGAACTCAATCATGCGAACCAAAGATGATTAGTGCTAATCACTATTCGTGGTGTGTTGGAAGGAAGCAGTGGATGACAGTGAGCGTAGACCGGAGGTTTCATGGAGCCAGTCTCCATGGCAACTGGCAGCCTCTAAAAGGGGTCAGGGAGACGGTGCCTCGGCGTCAACTCGTCACACCTGCTGTCTCGTCCACAAAGAGCGCGGCCGTGTTGTCAGTAGGGGTGAGGACACCCCATGTGATGTCACACCACTTTGGGGTCAGAACAGAGGATGTGTTTATGGGCCGGGAACGAGTGGGGAGGGGGCAGGGCTGTGCCACTTATTTATCTCTTGAGTTAAAAGGAGTGAGTGTGAATAGCTGTGACATTCTCCTGGTAAGCCAGCCTGTGGCAATGTAGAACATAAAAAAAAAAAAGTGACGCTAATGATGACAAGTGGTAAAGAAAATGAATGGATGGGGCTATCAGTTGCCCTTATAGGCCCCATCTGCACCATATTTTGACCTTTGAGCCCACGGCCATCAACCGCGCAGAGAGGTCGTTTACAAGCCCCATTAATGACCAGCCGCTCCACTCACTTTTAACGCCGCAGCTGGTCATCGGCGGCCTCCACGGCTGCAAGTTCAATCAATCGCTCGCCCAGATCAGTTACCACGGCGATGGGAGGGGGTTGAGGTGGGAGTGTGACGGAGGTGGGAGTTCCTATTTTGCATAGGATATAGTGTATCCGGAAATTATTCACAGGGTTTCACTATTTCCACATTTTGTTGTGAGAGGCATATTCCAAAATGGAATAGTTTTAATTTTCCCCTTAAAATTCCATTATAATACTTAATATGCATTTTTTTGTATAGTTCCAAAAAAAACCTTTTTTTTAGAATTATGGATTTTTTAAATTACATTTTGAAATAATGCTGTTATATAACAAAATGTGGAGCAAGGGAAGCGTTGTGTATACCATACTTTACAGATGCTCTATGCATTTTTTTGGTAGTTCTTTCTCCAGTAAAATGGACTTTTTTGGCTCTGTTGAAAAGAAGAAAAAAAAAACATTTTTAAGTCGCAGTATTGTAAAAAAAAAATATTAAAATTAAATTTATTAGAGAACATTTTCGCAGTTCAAAGTAACAGTACAAGAATAAATCTATGTAATGAGGAAAAAACAGGTAATTTTCATTTATTATCTTTCCCATTTTTTATATAAGTGAACAGATCATGTAGTAGCAGATTACTAATATTTTAATATTCTTTAACATCATAGGCCTATGTATAAAGAGACCACTATAGTATGGCAAGATAAAACTAAAATAAAGTAAAACTATTCATCCTTTTGCTGATGTGATCAGTAATCAATCAAAAGAAAAGCTAAGATTGATTGAACTCCCTTTTGCATTAAATATGAATGACAAACACATAAAATAAGCAGAGATGAGAAGTTGAGTCCTAATTACAAGAAAAAAATATAATACAGTATTATGAGACATTTTCTTATATCAAAATAACTTTGTGAGAATAAAGTCATATTATGAGAAATTAGGCTATTTCATACTTTTACAAGAAAAAGCCATAACATTTTCTGAGTAAAGTTTAAAGAAAGTTGTGCGATAAAGTCATTTTATAGCATTAAATTATATTTTTAAAAGAATAAAGTCTCGTTGTCTTTGAAGTGGTCAAGCTCGGTGCTAAAAAGTTCAGACTGGATGTCCTAAAAAAAACAACATCTTTTGACAATACTGACCTCTTGTGGCCATACCTGGCCTGTGCCACATTGCTCACCGTCCCGCCCCCTCCAGTCGCTCGCCCTGCTGCACACATGGAAGTAAACACCAGACGTGTGTTTCCGTGAGAAAAGCGCTTAATATGTCGGCTACCTCATCCTACAAAAAAAGAGATAACATCTCAGCAATGACATAGCCCCTGCTTTTTCGATCGCCGCAGGAAATTGTTTTCAGAGCACCGTGTTTAGTTGTCCCAATAGTTCAGGTCTGAGGAATGTGATGATGTCAGGCTGATCTGCCTGTGCGCACATTTGTGTGTCACCTACACACGCACCAACCTGCCCCGCAACCTCAACAAAGGCAGCACAATGAAGCCGAGCACGGGGGGAGATTAAAACAAGGAAGAAAACACCCGGGGCGAAAGTAGGGAAATCCCAAACTTTTTTTTGTTCTCACTGAATACACTCTGCAACTTGATGAGCATTACGTCAAATATTGTTGGTGATCTTATTTGCTTTTGTGACGATTATCTGCCTGCATCAGCAGTTAGGGAGTCTTTGCAATAGTTACAAACAATATTATGTTTGGTCACGTCGTTACCGGCCAAAAATAGCGGCCTACATCATTTTTTCCCCCAGAAAACACGAAGAATTGAACCAATTACTGATTTTATTATTATTATTATTATTTTATTATAGAATGTAGCTGATTTTTAACCTAACATGGACGAATGGACGCTCCAATCACTCACCGTTTCCTTGTTGAATGTTGAACAGCGAGAGGCGCTTCGTGCATTTTTAGCTGGTAAAGACATTTGTGCTCACGACGACAACGAGGGCGACTTTTTTTTTTAATCCGTGGGCGTGATTGGTTGGTCGAAACAAACGTGTAAAAGATGCCACATCGTCCAATCAGCTCGGAGTATTGTACAGAATGTCCCGCCTTTCCCGAGCAAATCACCATGGACCAGTCCCAGATTGAGTGAATCACAATATCAATCTGAAAGCTGATTTTAGCGAAAAAAAAAAGACTTATTTTAAGAAGGGGATGATATTTGCTTTACCGTGGCATGATGACATGCTCAAAATTGATAAATTATCTCTCAAAGTCAAATAGAATCAGTTCTGGGACAGTGGTTGACTTCCAGTTTTAATTTCCAAAATTATGAGACCTTTTCTGTTAAAAAATAAATAATCATTGACTGCGCATGTAATGTAGTAGCATTTTAGCAATCTTAACAACTGTGTACATGTAAATTTAGCACTGTATAATAATCCCAGATAAAACCAAAACGATCTGCAATTTTAAAAAAGACAACATTTTATTGTTTTCGCTTCATCACTCTTGTGTCTAAATAAATGCAAATGCTCGCTTTAAAATGTTTTAGATTAATGGAAGGGTGAAGGATGAACTGCATTATAGTGGTGGAACACTACTGTAGGGATGTAAGGATCAACACCATAAATATCACAATGTGAACCTCATGATACGATATTGTGGGGAGGTTGGCGATTTAAAAAAAAAAAAAGAAAAGAAAGAAAGAAAAAGAGCTCACAATATTGTATAAAACCTAACTGGGGGGAAAAAGCACAATATTATGGTTTTTGTACATACTGTAATAACAGCATGTAGCAAAAAAATGGGCTTGTTCATGTCATGTCTGTCACATGTTATTGTCATGTGCTCCTATCGGCTCAGTGTTTTTTCCCGAAGAAAAATATGAAAGATATATGCTCGTATGACAGATTTATTGGAGTGATAACCGCTGCAGTGGCCAATACATTCCGAATTCAAATTAAACTGCACCAATAAACTAACCACCAGAGGGTGCTAGAACTGCACAAATTGAATACAAACTTTTTTTTTTTTTGCTGCATTTAATATCGTGACATGACCACGACGATATCGTGGCTATTTTAATATCCCTACTGTACCGCACACACATTTTTAAATGGCATTTTGGATCAGTACAAAGATCCTGGTTCGTTACAACTTCCCTTTATTTGCCTTTTACTCTGTCCGAACTATCCATTGCATCCTTTTTGTGGAGGTGTGACACGGAAAGGGTGTTTGTGTGTGTGCGTCCATGTACCATGCCACTTCCTGAATGACCTGTGAGGGTGTAGCGGAGCAATTAGTTGGACTGGCATCCCGAAAGCGGAACTGTAGACGCTCTTTTCACGGCATGCACGCGAGCTCACACATCATCGCATGGCGGAAGTCGCCGGGCCCCCGAGTGCCACGCCATGCACCGCGGTGCATAATTACAGGGAAGTTTACCTCTCTTTTTTTTTTTTAACCCCTCCCACATTCCCGCTTCTTGGCCTCCATCCGGCTGCCTGCTGCTCGAGAAACACGTTAAAATGCTGTGTGTGGCTTAATTAGCAGCCTGCAAAACAAGCTGTGCATTCTTGGCCTGCTTTCAAAACGTGTATAGACACACACGCACACACACACACGTTTGCGCTGTAATGCGCCAGAAGGGGGCGCTCTTGTGCCGCTGATAAGACCGTTTGTGTGAAGAGCACTGCTGACTACTGATTGGATGCGACTTTGAGAATCTGAGACACACATGCCCAAAGTCAGCAGGAAGCTCCAGCTCACGTGACCCTAACAAGGACAAGCACTATAGAAAATGGATAGCTTTCTTGCAGCAGTGTAGCTAAAATTGTAGTCGCCTCCATTAGTTACTGTAATGAATCAAACATATGCACAGACGCAGCTGCCCTCCTGCCCATCAGCTTCCTGTGCTGCGAGGCCAGCGGACGTCGTAAACATGGCAGCGTCTGCGCACCTGGCTCACCTCACAGGCCTCGTATCCGCATAAAACCCTGTCGCTGGTTGCCATACAGTCAACCCCAGTTTATTACCAAGGATATGTTCCAAACCCTCCCCAAATCTGTGATATTGAGGGACCTTATAGAAAACTATTATCTTTAATTTTACCCACCTTACATCATTTCAATATATTTATGTATTTGAACACAACAATTAAATTTAAGAGGCAGAGCCTTGTGACTTGCCTTTTGATGAACAACAACCATGTAACTTTGCCTTAAAAGTTAAAAGTGATGCTCTACTAGCTTCATGCTAACGCGAGCCGGGCAAAGGAAACTAGCATTGGTGTTGCCGTCATTGGGGAAAAAAGTGGCAAGCAAATATTTTACTCAAACCAATTCAACACTTGTTACTCATAAGATAAAGAAATAGCGCTACGGTATCAACGTTTTTTGTTTGTTTGTTCTTGACCAGTTAGCACAGCAGCTAACACAGCTAGCTTGTATTCTTGAGTAAAAACATTATCGTTAGCATTGATTTGCTGCCCCGTAACTGTAATATTAAAAATAAAATAAAAAAAACCTATTTAATTGTAATTAAAGGATTTATTCAGTAGTATAAAAATACTAGTAGTAACACTGTAACTTTGCCTTAAAAGTGAAGGTGTTCTAACTTAATGCTAATGCAAGTTGGGCGAAGGAAACTAGCATTGGTGTTGTCATGAACAGTAGTTAGGCTACTATTTCCATACAAATATTTAACTCAAATTAATTCAACACTTGTTACTCATAAGATAAAGAAATAGCACTACTGTAAAGTTTTTTTGTTTGTTTGTTCTTGACCAGTTAGCATAGCAGCTAACAGAGCCAGCTTATACTCCTGAGTAAAACAAAACAAAACATTAGCATTGATTTGCAGTCACTTTAATTAGAGGTATATTAAAATATATCCAAATAGACGTTAACTTTGTTTAATTGTAAATAAAGGATTTATTTTGTTGTATTTTTTTAAGTATATGTTGTTTATGTTTCAAAATTCAAACAGCAACGAGATATGACAAACCAAATATCTTTTTAAAGTGTACTATTTATGGTTGAGTTGGAAGAATAAAATTAAATCATGCTTGTCCTCCAATTTGGGAAAAAAACAACAACTATATTAATAATTCTATACTAACTGGGACATTTAATTGTATTATTATTATATTGTTGTGTGTGTGTGTGTGTGCTTTTCTGTTCTAAGCAGTGGGTTGTCTTGTCGAGGCTCTGCTATAAAAGGTGGTCAGTGACCACCTCTGTGGACCACCTTATTGTAGTAGCAGATTCTGTGTGTGTAATAGTGTGTTCCTTGTCTGGGGCTTGTTTTCTTGTTTGCCGGTCTCCTTGGTGTTGTCCTGTTCTGCCGGACGTCTGCTTTCGTTTCAGATTACGAGGTGTGAAAGTCTGAAAACCGAAGATGGCCGGCACACACACACGCACACACATAGACGCACACTTGAGAAAAGCTGGGAAAAGGAGTACTTGGGGTGTGTTTTGTTCACAGTTGCGCTGATATGATCCAACTCCTTCATCACATCCATCTGATAGCCATTACTCGGCATGTACTGTTGCACAGACCAGCACGCTATGGGCCTTCAGCGTTCTCATGCCGAACACTTGATGGCGCTGGCGCTTCACGCTAGTCCCACCCGCGAGCCCCCACCCCACCCCATCCCTCCACTGGTTTCCCTGGGAGGTTGGTAGGCAGACTTAATGGTGCTCCCCTCAGGCAGTGGAAGTCGCCCCAAAGAGGGTCTGTGTGTGTTTTAGCAATACACTGTAAACATTCATCACAGCGCCCTTGTGTCTCCTTTACTCCCATGCGAAATTCTTTTTTTTTTTTTTTTTTGCGACTCTCATGACACAAAGTCTGGGAAGGCCCTGATGACGTGTTCACAGAGGCCGTCATGGACACCCGTGACTTAATGCGATTTGTTGTTCGTGACACACCGTGGTGATTGGTCCGATAATTTATCAGGCAGGAAGAACAGATAAGTCCTCTTGATTAACGTGGAACCTCTCTCTGTCTCAGACACAGATCCGCGGGTCCTGGAGAAGCAAGAGCAACAGCAGCCCACCTACCTGGCCCTCAGCTACATCAACAGGTACCGTCGGCCTGTCTTTAGGCGGCAACGTTAGCATGCGTTCATTTTGCCGGGCGGGGGGTTCCAAATGACGGATGTATTCCCGTCGACAATGTCATGACTCATTGGCAGAGCAGCAGAGAAAACCACAGAAGACATGAGACGCCTGAGTCAGGACGACAGCTCATGCGGCTCTGTGTGTGTTTTTGTTTGTTTGTGTGGCAAACCGATACATCACACAACCTCTTAAATCACTCTCGGCCGCAACATGGAAAAATATGTGACTAAAAGAGAGAGTGAGGTTTTTTTTGTAGGGGGTGGGAGTGTTATTGTTCAAGTGGCGAGCTTGTAAATGTCATCCGCGGAACCCCAGAACATGTTTTGATGGCGGGATGTATTTTCAGGGGCAGTTTGTTCATCTTAATTAGATCTTGTCAAAACTTAACACTCGTAATAGTGGCTGTTAGCGACCGTCATTAAAAGCTCCTCAATACAGTAACCAGTAGCAAAGCAATGGTGACATTATCTTCCTGGACTGTCCTCTCGGGTCCTTTTCGCTTCCCGCAACACAAGGCCTGTAAAGCTATGCTCGAATGTTGAATGAGATCTAGTGTAAGAGCTGAGATCTCAACAAACACCTTTGGGATGAATTACAACTCCAGCAACAAATTGTAGCTGCAAACTGTTTTCCCTCCTTTTTCACTTTTTCTAGTGCATAAAGACTACTCATAATTCAACACATTTAGCACAAAAACAATGAGTAGACAAATGTGTGGGAATTGTTACTCAATGTGGAGTTGTTTTTTTTTCTATTTAATTTAATAAACCTCTAATAGGCTTGTCCACTCCTTCCTTTATCTACCACTGACCTCCATAAATTTATTCTCTTGGATTAGCCATTTTTAGTGGTTTATGTACAGTACACAAATGCAATGTCATTAAAAACTGACAGTAAACTACAACAAAAATGTATCTCTTATCAAATGTATCAATTACCAGTACATGTGCACAGGAAATTCATGGTGGAATCGGCTTCAGGATGCAAAATTAAGAAATGTCAGTCTCCGGCGTTACATTTTTTTTAGAGGTTGTTAACATAAAAGTGGAAAAAAATGTTAAAATAATAAAAATATGGCTGCATCTTTTGGTCATTGATACAGTAATTTCAAAATAAATCATAAAATTGAGTTTAAATTAGAAAGATGTACTGTGTGATATTGATTGGTGTTGAGGTCATTTTTCTGCCACTAGATGGCATAATTGCAATTGTAAGACATTGGTGACAAGTCAGTGCAATTTTCTTTTCATATTAAGAGCTATCTAATCTTTAACATGAAATAATTTGTGAAATTCTGCACATTTTTTAAATGGTAAAATACAACTTGACCCCACTCTCCACAAATGAATGCGTTATTATTAAAAGTATTACTTCTAAATTTATATATATATATATATATTCAAATGAAACGTTTAAGAGCGTTGAATCCACATTTTGTCAATAACCTGTGACTCATTTCCCGTCAGGTTCATGACGGACGCTGCACGGCGGGAGCAGGAGACCATGAAGAAGAAGGTCGCGCCAAAGCTGTCGCTGTCCATCACGGGCTCCGTGTCGAGGAACAGCACTGCCACGCCCCCCCGCCACACCAGCGGCAACCTGACGCCGCCCGTCACGCCCCCCATCACTCCTTCCTCCTCCTTCCGCAGCAGCACGCCGACAGGTACGACGACAGGTGTGCGCGCTCATCACTATGCTACTAGTGCACTGAATTGTAGGCGCTTTGTCCTCACCCGTAAGACAATTCAGCGCATTAGTACAACAACAGTGCTACTAGCACTACTAGTGGCATAATATAATTTTACTAGTTAGCATTTAGTGCTTCACTAGTCGTACTAGTTGTGCGCAGATGTCAACTAGTGCAGTTTTACCTCAGCAGTAGCGTACTAGTTCTAGTTGTGAGCAGATATGTCACACTGTATTGGAAGGTAGTCGTGAAAAAAACGTCACTAGTAAGACATTAGTTTTATTAGAGTGCCCTAGTTGTTCTACTAGTGCGCTGAATTGTATTGACAGATGTTTATTGTCACTCCTAATTGAAGTTTAAACATGACAAACACGTTGATTTAACCACATTTTACACATTTTTTAGTACAGATCAACCATATAACGATAGTTAACGGCATATAGTCTTCATCTTTAAAAAATGACTGCCGTTTACCAAGTCGACTTGTGAAACTCTTCTTCGTCGTTGATAGAGAGAGTTTGATAGAGAGAGTTTGGCGTCCATATGTCATGTGACCAGCAGTTGACCAATCACAGCGTGTGTGAACTCTATCAACGGAGCTGGTCATATGTCTGTTATACTGCCCCCTGGTGGCCAAGGCAAACACACAAGGAGAATGTCAATGTGCTTTGAAGCATCATTTTAAAATATTTTTTTTAATTTACTGTGACGCACAAACTGTTTAATTCTTTGTGCTACTGTGTGAGCATTTTTTGTGGACATTTAAGCTGATCAACCCAATATTATGATGAGCCCCTTTGACCCCCATTAGACAGTATGTGTGTGTGTTACTGTATATGTGTGTTAAACATAGAGGCTCCTGCTGCAAGCAGACCAGTCAACACTCTTCTAATTACATAGCAGCTGTCCCACTGTGTGTTCACATGGGGCCGTGTGTGTGTGTGTGTGTGTGTGCGCGTGCGCGTGTGTATACAACTGTGCACAGTTCAGAAGCAGCCCAAATGGTTTCTAAACGTAGTGTTAGGTCTGCACTTTTACACACACATGCACACATTTCAACATGTGCCAGGGTACCATCCATTTCCTCATGCTGAGGTGCAGAATTTCCTGTGTGATGGTGGGGGGCCGGTGTGTGTCGGCGTGTGCGCGCGCGTGAGTGGAAACTATTCTCCAGAGTACTTTTCCAGCCTGAGCAATGGGGATCACTCCCACTTAATGATCGCCTTCCATGTGCCAATCCCTGCATTTTGACTCACAGGCACAAGAGAATGCAGACATGGACAAGGTGGTTTTTTTTGTGTGAGAATGTGGCCCACTGGCACAAACACACACATACATACACAATCCTCGGAAAATAGCAAAATGAGAAAGTGAGAGAGTGGGCTAACTTCCATTTTTACCATTTTTGTTTTATGGCTTTAATCAAATTAGGGGGTAGGGGGAATTACAACCTTGGTAATTCATCATGACATGCCAACGTATATTGTACCTAGAGATACTGTCAAACTAAAACAAAACAAAGGATATTACACATTCTGTATTTAACGCAACCACAAAACGTTGGCTTCCACTAGCTTCATGCTAACACACAACGACGAGCTAACGAACAGCATCGATTTTTAGCGGTGTTATGTGCATCAACTCTGGTAGACAGACAATAAAGCAAGAATCACAGGGCTATTTCCTTCAACCTCTGCAAAAAAAAAAAAATGTTAATACTGAAGTTTACAGAGCCACTTAACGGTAGTTGTGAAAGTCTTTTTCATTTGTCCATTTGTCCTCATGACTGGATTATGCTGCCCCCCGGTGGCCAATTTGCACACACCAGAAGAAGTCACAATGAATTAATCATGATTCACGTTTTATTATTTAGCATTCTAATTACAGTGTTGTCACATTGTTTTAAATAAGATAAAAAACCTCATGTCTCAAGGCACCACTGTAATAAAAAAAATGTTTTAATTAGTTTAATAATTTAGATTAGTAATTTGACAATCTTCAAACGTATATTTGTGTAATGTTTAATAACACTGGTCAAGTGCAAATTTTAATCGGACAGCTTTATGTGTCCCTAAACATATTTTTGACGTTGATTATGTAAATGTTTTTTTTTTTCAAGCACATCAGCTTTATTTTATTTTTTGGTTTTTAAGTTTGACCTATTGAAACCTTGCAATTTTCCCATACATTGTAATTTATAGCTAACCTAAAAAAAACAAAAAAAAAACACACCTGTTGCTGAACCTGATCCTTAATTTATAAATATTACTAAATAGAATACAAAATTACGTATTATTATTATTATTATTATTATGAAAACTTAATGTGCTACAGAAAAAAAACAAGGGCAGATTCGGAATTAGAGTAAAAAACTCCTCTTGAAACATTAACTTGCATCTCTGATTAAAATATTTGGTAAAAATTTGTTGACCAAGGTAATAAGTTTAATTTAAAAAAAAAAACTTCTGCATGCTTCCTATATTTATTCCAAAACGTTTCACTGATTACAGGCAGCGAGTACGACGAAGAGGAGGTAGACTACGAGGAGTCGGACAGTGATGAGTCGTGGACCACCGAAAGCGCCATCAGCTCCGAGTCCATCCTCAGTTCCATGTGCATGAACGGCGGCGAGGAGAAGCCGTTTGCGTGCCCCGTGCCGGGCTGCAAGAAGAGATACAAGGTGAGGGAGCTGATCTCATGTGGTTTTATGGATGTTAAGCAAATATCACGTTGCCTCACCAACCCCCCTCCAAAACAAAAAAAAGTCATTAATGTCATGATTGAAAGTAGTGATAATATCATTCTGTAATCAGGCAACAGCAAACAAAAACCTCTTTCAATTTTTTTTTAATATTTTGGGGAGTATGGTGACATTACTGTCGCATGACTGCTGCATGTGGGACCTTTTTAAGAGGACAAAAACAGCAATGATGATGTTAAGATTATTCAGGCCAGCTGTAATATTCCCACACTACTTTTACTTTTATATAAACAAAGAATAAGATCAGCACAAAATCTGTACACTCGTGTTAATTTTGT
This sequence comes from Vanacampus margaritifer, assembly GCF_051991255.1. Classification (NCBI taxonomy): domain Eukaryota; kingdom Metazoa; phylum Chordata; class Actinopteri; order Syngnathiformes; family Syngnathidae; genus Vanacampus; species Vanacampus margaritifer. The sequence goes on along the minus strand of NC_135448.1, from coordinate 11,201,733 downwards.
TAACGAAAACGAAATAAAAAATATTTAGATATTTGTGATAAATATTTATTTCAACACACATTTTTCACCGGACAAAAACTAGACTAGATTAAATTAAAACTGCCATTAATAAACAATAATTGGAACTAAATCAGTATGCATTTTTTTATTGACTAATAAAGACAACATTTTGCTCACTTAATAAAGACTGGACTAAAATCTATGGACATTTTAATTTTAGTTCACGAACAAAGACGAGATGAAAATTATAATTGTTGCAAAATCCTGTCTCTGCTAATCTGTCACTAACACACACCCTTTAAATTCTTTCAAACAAAGTTAATCCGACCGCAAACTAATGCTAGCTAACACACTAGTGTTAGCATGGAGTCATAATAGCCACTTGTTGATATACTGTAGCTGTAGATGGAAATGTGAATATTATCAGCTGACAAAAAAAAAATGTAAAAGGGTCAAATGATTGTCCTGACCTGACTAAAACTGAACAAAAATGTTGACAATTTCTGTTGACTAAAAATAGATGAATAAAATTACGTTTTCTTGGACTAAAATAAAGACTAAAATGATTGACTTATAGCCGACTAAAAGGTGACTAAATAAAAATGGGATGAGGTTGACTAACTATGATAAAAACTAACAACTGTGATTGAAATTGTACTAAAACTGAGACTAAATTAAAAAATGGCTCATAAAATTAACACTAATTTACATTATGCCAGATAACTGTTACCATCAATTGACACTGATATTTAGCATTAAAAAAAGATTTAGATAAAAAAAAAAAAGTCATTCATTTTAATGAAAATAATGATGACATTATTTTTTACGACACTCCTATTTATTTTACGCTAGCTAAAACCACATTGCCAAAGGAAAGTTCACTAGCTTAATGCTAACACACAATACAAAACGCAGTAGAGGGCTAACAAAACTAGCATTAATGTTGATTGTTATTCTCACTGCAAAAAAATACTGCTGCAGCTTACAGAGCAGTTGTGACCATCTTCTTTGTTTATAACCATATGTTAGGATAAAGTGGCACCAAAAGGAGCTGCATAATGAATAATAATCACGATGACTGTTAAATTCTTTACATTCTGTTTAATTTTGTTATTATTCATAAGTAGAGGTGCCACTGTAATCTAGAAAGTTACCAAAAAGTTCCCGAGAAGCAGATAGTCAGTCACCCTTGACGAGACCCGATTCCGGTAGCTAAGAATAGTGACGTTTTTACAGCGGCATTAAAATTAATTTCAATGTCACATTGACACATTTGAACATGTCAGAGCACTTTATGAGTTGTAGACATTTTTATGGACAAGTTCCCAATCGCTCCACGCCCGCTCTTTAAGATTTATGCCTATTAAAAAAAAAAAACACCAAAAAACAGGTTCTTCTGTAGCGTTGCATGTTGAAGCAAGCGTGCGTCGTCTTCTTTCCTCTCAGAACGTGAACGGCATCAAGTACCACGCCAAGAACGGCCACCGCACGCAGATCCGCGTGAGGAAGCCGTTCAAATGCCGCTGCGGGAAGAGCTACAAGACGTCGCAGGGCCTGCGGCACCACACCATCAACTTCCACCCGCCCGTCTCCACCGAGATTCTGCGCAAGATTCAAGGCTAGAGCCAGCCAGAAAGGGCTCCTCACACTAAAGTGCATGCTTTAAGTTCTTTTCCCATTATTATTTACATTTTCTTTCCATCTTATATCACTCGTATTTCCAAAAGTATATCTTTGTATTATTTTTGTTGTACATTTGCACATTTCGTATATGCTATCATTTGATTTCGGTTTGACTTGCATAAGGTGCTAAAAGAAGTTGACAGGAAGTGAGAGACAGGAAGTGCAACCAAGCCCCGCCCCCCGCACGACGACAAAGTTACCTTCCGGTCACCGATCCAAGCCAGGAGGTGCGTTCACTCCTTTTTCTTCGTTTACTGACTTTGGATCGGCAGCCTCACGGGAACTTCTGGGGTTCTGCCTAAGTTATATTTCAAATAGATATATTGCTATATAAACAGTAGACACATATGTAGTTGTATATATCAAAACTATAAGCTTATTCACAAGCATTTACATGAATAGTTAGTTTTATTTGCAAGCTTTATTTTTTATATTTTATTGTCAGTATTTTTGGCTTGAATGGTCCGAAGTTTCATCGCAAATATTTTTCTAATACTCAAACTTCGTGCTTCACTAAACCTTTACCAGACATGACATGGGTGGGAGGGTCGTATGGCGTTCTAAATTGTTGCCACAATTTGTAGTGATTTTTAAAATTTTAAAATTATTAGACTTTGTCACACTTCTGTGCCATTATGAGGCTGAGGAACTAAGTAGAAGTGAATTGAGAAGCTACATTTAGACAAAAGAAGTGCTTTGCTACCATCTTGGTGCCAAAGGAACTATGTTGAAGTGAGTTGAGGTGTTGCATTTAGACAAACATAGTGCTTTGCTGCCCTCTTGCAGCGTCTTGGTGCCAAAGGAACTTTGCTGGAAGTGAGTTGAGGAGCTTCATTTAGACAGAAGGTGTGTTTTGCTGCCATCTTGTGGTGTCTTGGCGCCACAGGGCTGTTGGTGAATTTGAGGTGTTTCATTTAGATAAAAGTAGTGCTTTGCCGCCATCTTACGGCATCTGGGAGTCATGGAACTACGTTGAACTGAGAAGCTAAATTTGGATTAAAGTAATGCATTCCTACTGTAGATGTTGGGGGAGTGGGGTGGATTTATTTTCTCTGCGCCCCCTCTGCCCATACATTTGTGGACACAAAATTTTAATTTATGACAAGTTATATATATTGTATGCACCAAATACAAATGTGTGGCCATAAAGTATAATGTGCATGCAAAATCCAGATTTGTTAACATGAACATCATTCCTGGACAGTTGGGTAAGCAAATCAAGCGCACCTTTTGTATTCGGTTTATGGCGAAGGTGCACTCCATTTGTTTACCCATACTCGTTTTTGTTACACAAAGGAATTTGTTTGGCCACAATTAAGCTTATTGTGCCCACAATTCATTTTTTCCCCACCCCATGTCATGTCTGGGTCTTCGTAGCGTTTCTACGCACCAGTGAGACATTTTTTTCCTTCATCTCATACGGAGCTCCATTTATTGGACGTGTCATTCCAGTTGCCAACGTAGCTTTTTGTTCTTTCCATGACGGTTGCCAACAGCTCTCCACTGCCAAACATCCACCATACCGTGTGCCTGATTGGGGAGGGAGGGGAGGGATGAGGCAACAACAGGGCGGCCATGTTGGTGTCGCCCCCCAAAAAAAAAAAAGTGGGTGTACATTGAATGTTTTATTGCATGCACTCTGAAGGGTGATTTGTACAAAAAAAAAGAAGAGATTAGTAGCTACAACCTGTTTTGTGTTGTAGATGACAGCATTCCAGATGTGTGTTGTAGATGACAGCATTCCAGATGTGTGTGTGTTGAGAGTGCGTGTTTGCATAGACATCAGCCTTGAGTGTTATTGTGCCGTTTAGTGTGTGGATGTGTCGTTTCTGTGCCACATCAATCCTGTGGAGCAGGAAGGATAAACGGTGGTGTTGCCCCCTTACAGGGATTCGTATCACTCATTGCCTCTTGGGAGTGGGGGGGGTCATTGTGTTTGTGATGGGTCCAGTGACATTTCCACTCACCCTCCACTCTTCTTTTGTGCATTAAGAAAATTCTTATCCATGATGAGCAGCTCTGTCATTAGTCTCCATGGTAACAAACATGGACCAATGACAGGACAGTATTAACACACGTCGAGTAGTTGGGATGCGGTAGTCCCGTATTTACAATGTACAGTGAATGTATCGTAACATGTCCTTTTGTTAAGTGCTTTTAAATTATATTTTCGTATGTACCGTGGACATAAGTGTTTTGTATTCGGGGAGGGGGGAGGGGGGGTGTTTTGTCTTTCTATATAAAAGTGAAGCTGCTTCAATGTAAACAGGCACCTGCCTGGAAAAAAAATGCAAAAATAAAGACTGACAGTCAAATTGTGTTTTCTTACAAAAAAAAAAAAAGTAGCAAAATCACGTGTGCTTGGCTAAGGTCATTTATTCATGAACATTCACACAAAAACATACACACGCTCACACTGGCCTTGTGATTTGTGTGCAATTTTGTAAAGCCTGAATAAACAACACCGTCAAGGCTCACGTAATGACAGCAGTTGACATGTAGATACACGTGGACATTCATTCATGAGGTCTAATATGTATAGAGCAAATACTGTATTTTTTTTAGGAGAACTTAATGACATAACATGAAATATGACATAACATAACAGTGGAAAACCATTTATTCAATATCTTTGAAATCCAGCTTGAGGTTCATGTACAACTATGCACTTTCTCCTCACTAGTAACACTATGTCATCGTGTTGCCATTTTTGGCCCACTAGTACACAATTCAACCTCACTAGTAAGCTCCTGTACTGCACTAGTAGTAATTCAGTAGATTCAAATGTCTTGGGAGTGTGGGGGGAAAATAGCCATTCATTCATTCTACTACTACTGAATTGTCATACTAGTGAGGTCAAAGTACATACTAGCACACACCTTGGATATCCAGGATATGGAATAGCAAAATGTGCAAATGGTCTTCAGTGTGTCAGCATCTTCGAGAGCTTCCTATCACCTGAACATGAAGTAGAAAGTGCAGTCATCGTCAGGACTAACCCAGTAACAGTACACATCGCACACATTTCCATATGTACATTACATTCAGAATAAAGCCTTTTTGTGTGCAGATACAATGTATTACTTTTTTTTTTTTTTTTAAACATCAGTTTTGTTTTTCAAACCTCTTTCCGGAAGAAGAGCAGCATTCTGGTTTGGAAGTCCATTCTTAGACATCTTTGCATTTACATTTAAAATGAAATATATCTGTTTGTATTTCTTTACAGACAATACAGTGCGTGTTTTTTAATTTTAATTTTGAACATACACCGTTAATATCCACATGCACTACCAAAGGTGCGTCAGAGAAACAAAGATGAGCTTTAAAAAAAATAAGATAAAGTGGAAGCAAAGTTTTATGTGTGTTGGCGTATGGAAAGCTGTTTGAAAATTTATTGAACATCCTTGACCAGCCAGCCTACTAGTTGGGCCTTGTAGTGTAGCACAGAAGTTTACTTGTAAGGTTTAACTGCAAAAGTGACACTAGCGGGGGGGTGGGGGGGTGGGGCATAAACACATAGTAGCAAAGTAGTGCATGGACCTTAAAACTGGATTTAAAGGATATGGAATAACTGCTCAAACAGCTTGACATAACCTGTAACCTGCAAAAAGTGCCAATGATTGTACACTTAACGAAACAGACGACACCCGGAGGGGGTGGGGGGCTTCCCGTCACTCGATCTGATCGAAGTTGAGCACGTGGCCATCGAAGTGCGTGAGGACGTGCCTCTCGAACCGTTGCTGCTGGTAGTCGAGGGGGAACTGCTCGGAGCAGACGGGGCACACCTTCCAGTGGCTCTCCACGTGCTGTTCGAAGCTGCTCTGCTCAAAGTGCGGCGGGAAAATCACCTCGCACAACGGGCAGCGCTTGTGCACGTCGCTGCTGTGGGAGGGATTGAAAGTTAATAAAGATCTTAGTATTTCAGTGCAGGTGAAAGTGCCATTGCTTGTATGTAGACATATTAATACATATTACTATCATGTAACCCTGTGACACAAACTACGAATTAAAAAGATAAATAATAAATGTAATTATTAGTATATTCTGTTCAATCTATAAAGGATTTTATTTTTTATTATTTTAACAAAATCTGCCATTGAGCTCGATTTGAACCGGAAGTCCCTCCTCCTCATGAACTAGATTGACAGGTCAAGACGAGAGCCTGCTGGAGCTGGCGAGACAAACGTGTAAGCCGAAGCTAACGAAAAAAACATCTCAAAACGCGTTTAAAAGTGAAAAAAATACCATCATATTTATATTTAAATCGACAAGGACAATTATTTAAGTCAAGTGAAGCAACCAAGAAACGCTAAACGGTAAGCTAAACTATGCTAAGTTACCTTACTGACGCAGCGAGCTAATAGCTACGCTAAGCTATGCTAAGTTAAAAAGGAAAAAAAAAACGTTTCTTAATGCTAAAGCTGGTTGTCTGACATTTTCAAAAAAGTGATTTAAGGAGGTAATCTTTTATATACAAGAAGAAATATTACTGAAAGTGATGTTTTTAGTATGTTTTGAAGTGTTTTGAAGCCAGTTATGCAATTTGCACCATTATGACAACCACTATTTATTCTTTGTTGGATAAGAAATGAAAAGATGAATCATACTGTATTTAATTATTTGTTAAAGAGAATTACCTCGCGTCAAAGCAGAAGCTGCTTCTTGTTTCACCATGTCTGCTGGACTGATGGTCACAAGATGGCTGAGCTCCGTCACCAGACTACAACACACGTCAACAAGAACAACAGTGGTGGATTTTATATCCCAAAAGGGTAAAATAAGAAGTGTGTCAGAGTTAAGTCTGATTTATTTTACTCCTATACAACCAAATACAGTACAAAATTTAAATGACATTTATAGCTCTGGTTTGCTTCTATGCAACATAATGCATGAGGGGGAAAAAAGTCATGACAACTATATACAGGGTTTCACTTTTATCTTTGTTCAGCTATCTATGCCAGAATTACATTATGACAGCTAAACTAACTACACGTTTAATAAAAAAAAATGTTTTCTTGTGGCAAAAAAATGTGCATCCTCTTACATTCTGAGGCTCCTCGGGTGGGTTCTCCACGGTCTCCGGGGGGCTGGTGCTGCGTGAAGGCTGGATGCAGACCACCTCTCTGTCCCAGCCTGGCGCCACTGGGCCGGGGTTCGGATTTGGGGGGGTGATTGGAGGGGCGCATGGAGTAGCGCAAGGTGGAGCTTCGGGAGGAGGACGGCTCAGTTGCTCGGGAGTGAGGGAGGCATCCGTTTCTTGGTCTAAAAATAAAGGTTTAAAAAAATTACTCAAATAGTGATGATGGGGGAAAAAATGGTGGCGATGATGCGACACCTTGCATGGCCGCAGTGGCATAAGGATTGCCAAACTGCAGCTCTGCGGGCCTCTGTGGTACCAATGGCGGCGGCGAAGGGTCCTGTGAGTAGGGCATCGGGTACCGCATCAGCATGGGCTGCCTGACCTCAGCCCCTTCATCGCGGCCGTCTTGCTCCCTTAGCCGGCTCAGGAAGCGATGCAACAACTCCTGTGCAGGGAGAAATTTAGTTAGCAAAGAATGTCAAATTGTCCCAACTTTAATTTCCTTCAACACTGTTGCTGCCCTTTGTGATAATATGTGACGCACTAGCATTAGTAGCCTACTCATTACTGTAATGGGTGTCAGACTTGGGCTCTCCCCCCTCACCGACCTCCCTGGATGACTTCATTAGTGCTCTGTTAGCAGGTTTAACATTTAAACCAGGGTTGGCGAGGTGAAACAGACACGCCTGGCATTTGCATGGAAGAATGGCACCGGGAGAAGAGGCAGCTATGGATGTATTAATTAGTGGGGGAGGACATGAAAGAGGACGACGTGACTAAAGAGCACATGCATGTTAGGAATCATCTCTGACAACTGGGCTGGGCTGTATGGCTTGAAAATTCTTTTAATGTCCCGATTTTAATAGATTTTCCCCCCTTTGCTTATTGAAAACTCAAATTATAGTTACTTTAATTAACTCAAGTTTTTTAACTCAAAAAAAAAATCATACCAAAACAATTATCGTTAATTAAAAAAAATATTTAAAAAAATATTGGAAAATGAGCCTTCAAACTCTATGGCTCAGTCAATTGTTGCTCTTTTAAATATGGACACTAGATATAGCAACAAAGTTGCTAATTTGGCAACCCTAATTCTATACTGTCTTCACTTTGTTTTCATGTTGTTCGTGGAAGGTTGTAAAAGTTAACGAAAACAAATATTATTAAACCTAACATTGAAAAATGAAATATAATTAAAAAAAATGCAAGAGCTTTAGATAACTAAAACTACATTTTGCATGTTTAGAAAACAAACCAAAACTATAATTATTGTAAAAATGTCCTTAGTTTTCGTCTTTGTGAAGCTTTCAGGGTTTATTTTAAATGTATCAATTACTGTACAACCATCTAGACAAAAGAAGGTTGAACATTTGTGACGATACTTTGACCTTTGCTTTTCTTGCACTCCACAAATACGCCATATGTAAGAAAAACTAATACTAAATTTAACTAAATGCAATTTTGAAAAACTAAAAAGCACACTTAATTAAAAAAAAAAAAAAAAACTGAAAAATAACCCTAAATTAATCAATAAATTCAATTAACGGCCCGGCCCTACCTCCTCTAGTTGCTCCTTGTCTTTCAAAGCTTGTGCAAGGTCACGTTTCAACTCCATCACCTCGTTGGTCCGCGCTGCCATCTGTACCTAAACACACGGAGCAGGAAGTTAATAACCAGCAAAAGTGCATTTCACTCCAGAGGTTTTAGTTCAGCTTGGGAGAGCCTGCAGGGAACCTGAAAGCAAACAATCCCTGATAACAGGAGTTTCATTGTTGATCTGTTATTGATCTTGGACCGCCAAGAAACAGGATGGCAGTAAATCTGGGAGACACTGTGGGATAGTGGGTGTCTCGTCGTCTCTCATTTCATCCTATTACCAAGATTCCAAATCCCCTCGGCTTCTCTCTCTGCTTCATGTCTGTCTGTCCGGCCCACTTTCCCAACTCTTGAATTGTGTTTGCTTTTTTTTTTTTTTTTTTTGCTCCCCCTCCCCAATTCTCTTTCATCTCCTCTGGTGCTCTCCCCACCTCTGAGGGATTTATGGTGCGGCATTAGAGGGTGAAGTTCAGGTGGGGAGTCAGCAGTACCGACTGTCTGTCTGACTCTGGCTTCATCCCCCTCTGTGCCTGATGTAAACAGTCGTAAAACATGGCGGTCGGCCGACATCCCCCCCGCACCCCCCAGTCGGCCATTAAGGACACACGAGGCCCTCAACTCAGACAGGAGGTCCGATCAAAGACGGGAGAGCCTTTTGCTTAGAGCGCCGATAAACACGCTCGCTCTCCAAATGTCGTTAGGTTCATGTTAACTCGGGCTGTTAAGGTGGAAGGTGTGCAAGCACTGAAAAGCAGGCTCAGTTTAACCTTTGACACCTCAAACCTGCTAACTGAAATAATGGAGTATATATTTAAGTAGTGTTGGATTATACGGAAGAAGATTAGGGGCCAGTCAGAATTCTGACTTTAAAGTGAGAATTCTGACTTACATCTCAGCATTCTAAATTTAAAGTGAGAATGCTGACTTTAAAGTCAGAGTTCTGACTTTATTAGTGCTACTATTCTCACTTTAAATTAAGAATTCTAAAAAATAAAGTCAGAATTATAATTCTCACTAAAATCTGAGAATGAAGTCAGAAGTCTGACTTCTCAGAATTTAAAGTCAGCATTCTAATTCTAACTTTAAAATGGGAATTCTGAAAATAAAGTCAGAATTCTCACTTTAAAGGGAGAATTCGGACTTTAAAATTCTCACTTTAAAGTCAGTACTGTCACAGTACTGACTTTAAAGTCAGAATTCTAAGAATAAAGTGCGAATTCTCACTTTAAAATCAGATTAGAATTCTGAAAATAAAGTCAGAATTTTCACTTTGAAGTCAGAATTCTTAGAATAAAGTGAGAATTCTCACTGTAAAGTCAGATTAGAATTCTGAGATTAGAGAATCCTGCCAAACATTTTTTTTCTCTTCACTGGCCATAATCCTCTTCCGTACAATTAGTTACAACAACATCTGACAAAGAGCAAAATGCTCGATTTTGATTGACATATTGTAGTTGCAGTTGGCAGTCGTGCTTATGGGATGCCATTAGATCAGGCATTCTCTACTTAACCAGGCACAAGAGCATAAAATAGTACAATAGACAGCTCACTCTAAATCGCTCTTCCTCATTGGCCAGACGCTGTTTGAGATTCTCATTGATGGCGCACTGCTCCTTCCACTTCTCCTCCATCATTGCCAGCTCCTCCTCCACGGAGTTACTCTGCTCCCTCTTTGCCGTTTCTTCTTCTCCTTTTCTCCTGTCCTCCAGCTCCTCTTCCTCCTCCTCCTTCTCCTCCTCCTCCTCCCCCGTCTGCTCGGCCTCGCTGCCCGCCCACTTTGTCCCGACCTCCACCCAGCTCGTCAGCTGCAGGCTGTCCTCCCGCGCCTTCTCGCTCCTCTCTTCTCGCTCCTCTTCCTGCTTCACATCTCTCTCCGCCTTTGCGCTCTCCGTCGACTTGTCCTCGGTCTGCTTCTCCTCAGTCTGTGTGCTGCAGTGTGTACAGTCCGTGTTTTCAAGTTCAGTGCTGATTGTCAAGGTAGAGGCCTCTTGGAGGGCTCCTGCGGCAATATTTCCTGCAAAAAACACACAAATTCCTACATCAGGGATGGGCTGCTTAAATGCTGGAGGGCGCCACAATTTCTCATCAGTGCCACTCGGGGGGCCACATAGAACCATGCACTTCCTAACCAGATGTATGCCAAAAAAAAGGCTAGTTTAGGTATGTGCAAAATATATTTCAATTTTCATAATACATTTCTCAATGCATGTATTGAGAATCCCAACAATTAAAGATTTGAACCAAACAACAAAATAACCATATACTGTGAATTTTTGCATTAAAATTGCCATTCAAGGACAGCACAAAAATGCTAACCAACATTAAGTGCAATAACTCATTTTGTGCATTTTCTCTCTCACAAAAATCAACTCACTCCAAATTTTAATATTATTGAGGTACTATTTCTATCCTGCATGTCATTCCAAATCCAGACTAAAAAAATATTACGCCTACTCATGTTGCAGTATAAGACCCATTGTAAGTGGAACTTAGCCATGTCTGCCATCTAGGGGCTATAGGTGATATTACAACTTAAAACTACAGTTGATGCAAGTTTGCATATTTATTTATTTAATTTAAAAATGAATCTTTTTATATATTTTTTCTAGAATTTCTTGCATTTACTCATGTTCGGTGTTTAGCAGCGATTTTTGAAGAATTTCAGAGTTTGCAAAAAAAAGTTTTTTTTTAATTAATTTTTTCTCATTTATTTTTTTTTAATAATGAAGGTGCCACTCAAGTGTTGTCAGGGGCCAGCCGCCACCTACCCATCTCTCATCAAGTCATTTGTAGGATGATTATGTCTTTTTTTTGTGGGGGGGGGGCTTTGTTATGTCTGCAAACAAAGAGGAGTTCACTAACAAAAAACAATCAGGATTGCCAACATACTGACTTTCCTATTTTTCAAAAAAAGTAACTAGTGATTTTAATTCCTGCTAAGAAACTGACAACATGAGCAGAAGCATTTTCACACAATGTTTTGGGTAAGACAAAACAAGCCAGTTGGAAGGCCGTCAGAGTAAATTGCGGTGCAAGCGGTGATTTATCGGCATGTTGGAAGCTTTTGACACAAGGTATGCGCTTTCAAGTTGGTAATATTTTTCCGAGGTTACCTTAGCTCACCTGTACAAATCTTCAACAACAAAAAAAACCCAAAAGGAACACTTCCTTATAAAATGTTATTATAGGTTGGAAATTCATACCTGCTGTGGGCGAATCAGGACTTGGCGTCATAGGCTCCAAGACTGTCTCAGTAGATGCATTCTTCTTGTGCTCCTGTGCACAGGAAAGCATATGCAAATATGTGGCTGCGTAATGTTTGCTGCGTCTTTCCGGTTTCACCGCAGAGTCACTCACCGCGTGCGACTCGCTCGTGTTCAATTTGGCCACCTGCCTGCGGAGCCGCTGGCACTCTCGGTATTTTTCCTTATAGTGCTCGGCCGCCATGTGGAGGCGCAGCTTCAGCTCCTCCACCTCCCTTTGGAGCTCAGCTTCCACCTCTGAGACAATCGCCACACTAGGTGCCAGCTCTTCATTGGTCCCAACGCCCTGAAACAAGACGTTTAAAACTGGAAATGAAAAATATTTCAAAACTTTTGGGAAATAGAGTTATTGTGTTGATTTACTGACCACTTCGCTGTGTGCAGAGCTCCTCATGCGGTCCAGCTGGCTCTCCATGTGTCGGCACTCGGCCTGCGCTTCAGTCAGGCTGGCGCGGAGCTTGTCCGCCTCCAGGCGAGCGCGGTACAGCTCGGTCATGGAGTGGTCCCGGGCGCTGGCTGAGTCTCGGAGCTCGGAGGCCAGCAAGGCCGCTTGCTGGCGGGACGCGGCCAGCTGCTCCTCTGCCTGACGGAGCTGCTCACGCACACGCGCCATCTCGGCCTGGAACGAGAGGCACGGTTAGATTAGTTTGGGATTTTTCACGATAGTTTTTATTTCGTTTTGACTTTTGTTTTTTTTAATTGTTTTTTACTCTAAGTTTACTTACATTTTTTAGAGCAGGGTTGTTAAATTATATTTATCGAAAAAATGCTTTTAGTTTAGTTTTTATTAGTTTTAGTTTTATATATCGAGTTAGCATTATAAACATGACATGTTTTTTTTTAAATAGTTTGAGATTTTTCATGATAGTTTTCATTTTGTTTTGACTTTTTATTTTAAAGTTAAATTTTTTTTTAAAAACATTTTTTTAGAGCAGGGTTGTTAAATTATATTTATCGAAAAAATGCTTTTAGTTTAGTTTTTATTAGTTTTATATATCGAGCATTATAAACATGACATGTTTTTTTTTTATATATATAGTTTGGGACTTTTCATGATAGTTTTAATTTCGTTTTGACTTTTTTAGAGCAGCGTTGTAGGGTGAGAAGCTCGGTCATCCAGGAGGGACTCCCGGTCGAACCGCTACTCCTCCACGTTGAAAGGAGCCAGCTCGGCCATCTGGTTCGAATGCCTCCTGGACGCCTCCCTGGACAGGTGTTCCGGGCATGTCCCACCGGCGGGAGGCCCCGGGGACGACCCAGGACACGCTGGAGAGACTATGTCTCTTGGCTGGCCTTGGGAGCGCCTTGGGAATCCCGCTGGAGGAATTGGTTGAAGTGGCTGGGGAGAGAGAGGTCTGGGTTCCCTCCTAAAGCTGCTTCACCCGTGACCCAACCCCGGATAAGCGGTAGTGGATGGATAGCGGCGTTGTTAATGTATATTTATTGTAAAATGCTTTTTTTGAGTTTAGTTTTTATTAGTTTTAGTTTTATATATCGAGTTAGCTTTATATATATTTTATATATATATCTATATTTGGGGGTTCATGATAGTTTTTATTTTTGGTTTGACTTTTTAAAAATGATTTTAGAGCGGGATGTTCGTTTATATTTATCTAGTTTTTATTAGCCCCCCCCCCCCCAAATTTTAGTTATTTCATAAGCTTTCATGAGCTGTAATAACCTTGGAAAGAAGCACAACAAATCAAATACACTCCCCTGAATAGTTTTAATCATCTAGTTAATTTGCATATGCTGACAAGTACCTTGTCAGCTTTCAGTGTGAGCATCTCTTTATCCAAACTGTCCCGCTGGGCCACGCAGCTCCTGAGCCTCTCCAGCTCCTCCTGGAACTGCGCGATTGTCACCTCCCGGTTGAGCTCCACCGCCTTCAGCATCTGCAGCTCGGCGCTCAGCTTGGTGTTTTCCAGCTCGGTGCTGCGCAGATGGGCCTGCGCAGGTGTTTACATAAACCGCTCAGATGGATAACACTCGGTTGGTCATCCAGTGTTTATTTCTCACCTTGTAGAGTTCCTTCTCGTCCTTGAGCTGGCCGTCGAGGTTGTCTCGTTCGGCTGTCACCTTCTTCAGACCGTCACGTACCCTGAAGAGTTACAAAGAGTGGAGGGCACAACTGAACACTCGACATTGAAAACCATCTGATGTTGAAAACGGGTATTCATTGACAAGACTTCCATTTCAACAGTTCCTCACTAAGCTCATTAATGACTGATGGACGCTTGCACGCGTCCCGTCACTCACCAACCCATCTCCGTCTCTTTCATCAGGTTTCTCTTCGTCATTCCCAGCAGATCCTCCTCAAGCTGGCGCACTCGATCCGTCAGCCTCCACCTCACCTCCTCCCGCTCCTCCGACAGATTCTGCGAGGAGCGCAGAAGCTCCTGAGGAAAGGGGGGGGGGGGTACCGAATATCGTGACATGATTCAGCAGGCTGTAAGTGAATCATGCAATAGTAATGACTGAATGACAGTTGGTTCATATATCAAGCTGTATTCCATTCATATGTTATGTTTTGCGAATGTAGTTCAACAGAGCATTAAACTCAATTTTTAGTTTTTCACACAATTACAAGACAGATGCAACATAATGCTCCGATAGCACCAGAGTCACCTGTGGATGTTAAACTCACTTTCTGGAAATGTTTCAGGCTCACCATGATAAGTAACAGTCATGGTATGTTGCACAGGCATTTGTGAACAAACGTCAAGTGGCTTATGCCGTGCGATACATGTCAGTTTTCTTCACGTGGTGCGTCTCCTGAGGAAACAACTTGTTTGAACGTGTGTGTCAATCAGTAGCAAAGAGCAATAAATCAAGCGTTACTAAAATCAGTTGTCACCAAATGAGAGCTCTTCCACACCCTCAAATGTCATTTTTTACAGTGCATGCACATGCACACACATAGATGTGCTAGTTAAGGACAAAGGAACGACTGTAAACTCCGGAGTGGACATGCACACAGTTAAAGCCCAGAGGCCATGTCTCGAACATCTCTATGATTTTTTTTTTTTTTATGGCTGCTGTTTGGAAAGCACTTTAGCAGTTCATAAAGACCTTATAAAAAGTGGAGTCATAAAATTAGCAGCCACAAAAAATGTACTTAGCATCTCATGTAAAACTCAATAGGATATTTTCATCAGGCGTGACATGCCCACTGTAAAAGAAACGTGGACGCCCGCACACACAGGTTATACATTTACGCATGGAAAATGGGAGTTGAATTAAAAGCTGAGTGGTAATAACAGAGTGTGCGCGTAATACCCCGTAATTTATGGCGATTTTGCCCTTCGTAAAAAGAGCAACTAAATAGTCTAACTCAAAGCAGCCTCTTACTTTTTGGGCCTGCACCGGACAGCGCCACTAGAGGGCGATACTACACAAGAATCAAAAGTTGATAAATATGATCCCAACTTCCAGCCAAACCAGTTTGTCAAATTAGCAATCAATAGTAATAGTAACCATGGAACAGTAGCCAACATTTTATGAGCTTTACCAGTGTACATTTTACAAATATTTTTCTGACAAACATGTTTTAATTAACAGTCAAGCCAATTTGACAAATGTTAGTATGCATTTCAGTAGTTGACTTTGTATTTTAAATGAAAGTGAAACAGACATGCCATTGCGTGACTGAGGGGTGTTTGTCCCTCAGCTTGGCCATGGCGGTTTTGTGGACTAAACCCCCCTCATTCCACACATGGCCGAAAAGGGTTTGCGAGCATAATGAGCGTTTGTGTACATGTGTTTGTGTGCGTGTTGGGGAGCCCAAGTGGACCTGGAGCGCACGTTTGACGTCATGTTTGTTAACTCTGTGGCTGCGATGGCATCGTCCCCGACGCCAGATGCCCGGGAAATCGGAGTGGCAATTTCGTTCTACCCCACTGAGCCGGGTCGTTAAAGTCGCAGACAAAGACCGCCGTGCACGTACACACAAGAGTTAAACAGACACACTCATGCTGTAACTAATTGCGTGTCTCTTGAGCATGGATGCAGATTATTCATAAATCCTTTGAAGAGTTCAGACCTGTGATCACTGGTGGGGAACCGGCTCCAGCTAGATAACGTTGCGTGTCTGTGTACATACACGCAACTTCATCACCTTCATTTTTGCATAAGGCTTCTGTTTGTGAAAGATTTACAGCAGCATTTTTTGTTGTTTTTACTACCGTATCACATGATCAAAACGAGCAGTTTGAGATTGTAAAGTGGCACAAAATGTTCTTATTTCAGACCTGATGATCAATAATAATTAATAAAAAACAAAATAAAAAATAAATAAAAAAATCAGTCTTTGTTCAGCTGCTGACTGCTGATTTTAAAGTCCATATCAAGTTTACACTGACTAATAATTGCAGATTTGCAGTTTTAATATCTGACCTGGTTGTGTGTGCGCATCAAGCACCACGTCTCCCTCTCACGCTCCCGCTCCCACGAAAATCGCTTCTGCTCCTCCTGCAGCTGCTGCTTTTCCTCCTGGAGGAGCTGCATGGCCTTCAGCTGCTCCTGCTGCACCTCCTCCACATGCTGCCAAACCATAATAATGATTAAGAGATGAAATATGTAGAGTTTTATTATACAACACGGTGTGGTGTGTGTCCAAGGTTTGAATAGATGACATTCCTACCTCCAGCAGGCCAGTCTTAGTGGTGACCACCACAATATCGGAATTGCTCTCATCTTCACTGACACTCAGCAGCTCCTCGGTGGGTGTGGCTGCCCTGAACTGGAAAGGTGTGCTGGCCCCTCTCACGTCGCCGCCATGTGTCACGTAACAAAACTGATAGAATTCCCCATCAGACTTGGGAACATAATAACCTAGAAAATAGAATAGTGCGTTACTAAACCACAAATTGCTGTCATATTTGAAACCTTTGGTTTTCTTTGATATATGCAGAATTAAATTTTACATTGATTTGATCTGTGACTTGAAGGTCTTTCACTCGCCTGGTTCGCCAATAGGAGACGTTAAGTGCAGGAAATCCATCTGCAAACCGCTTTTACTGACTAGTGACACGCCACAGCATGCGCTCATATTTTCATTGTGCAATATCTGACCATTCCAGGCACAGTAAAACTCGTTTGCAGGCCCTCACTGTGTGTGTGTCTGTGTGCACATGTGTCGGAGTGAGTGTGGTTTCAGAGGTGCTTAGGTCCCAGGCCGACATGTGCGGTTATGTTTCCTTATTAAATAAAAGTGCTGCTTTTTTATATGCATCATAAAATTCTGAAGTTACTTCGGAAAAGCCTGGGTCTGCATGCTGGCTTAAATGTGCGTGTGTGTGTGTTCAGCTTCTGTACCTTGAAACATCAGAGTCCTGTCCACAGTACTTCCTGGTTGATATTTTTCAGGCATGGGGGACCACAGGAAGGTGTAGTAATCCCGAGCTGTGCTCCAGCCCACCTGAGGACACACCACATGCAAGGAAATGTGCACGAGTAAGTAGATGTTATATATTCGGCAGTCACGAGAGCGCCACAGAGATAGCAGAGCAGCAGTGTTTTGCAATCTTTATTGCGCCAAGGCAGCCATTTAATAGATTGGGGTGAATCTCTGCGTGTCATATCGATAATCGGGAAGATAAATGTGAACATGTTGGAAGTCAGACGAGTTCAGGGACCTCACACAAAATGTGTCACGCTCGTGATTAAAAAAATGTGTTTAAAAAATGAAGCAGTTCATGGAGTGAATGGCGAACGGCATGTAAAAAAAGCCACTAACAGTCATAGTTTAAAAAATATTTTCCACTTTTCAATCTTGTTTTTGATGTTTTATTGTTTGAGGCATTACAAAAGCGAAAAATATTGGCCGCAAAATTTGACATTTTTCTTTTCACAAAATCCACAATTTGGTAAGAAGCCAGCGTTTTTAACAAAACCAACCCATGTTTTACTGCTGATTACAAAAGAACAGAAACCAATAGAGACAAATTATTTTTGGGGGGTTAAAGAAGAGTTAAGTTTTTTTTGTGTGTTTGTAGATTTAGTGTTAATATTGTCATAGGATATTATACTGTATTATTCAGTGGGTCTTGAAAGCTCAGTCAAAATTGCTCTAATACTGGAAAAGAAGGAAGTAATAAACTTCCTTTATCAATATATGGATTAGCATTCAAATGTGTGGGTTCTTTTTCGTGTGTGTGTTTTTAGTTGGCCCACATTTTAAACTCAAATTGTGGAAATCAGGTAGGCCAAATAAAACAACGGCCATGAAAAGAAATAGTCATCTTTGGAGAAGTAAATACAAAAACGACATTAAAAAATGAGTGCAAAATGGAAACTAGAGATGGGCGAGTACCCAGCCTTATTTTAAGGTATCGGTACTTGGAACTAGAAATTAGAAGAATAGAAAATTCCCATTAATTTCATGCAATTTTAAGGAGAATGCTATGTTGAGATATATAGCTTTTTTGAAATTTATTATTCTTATGTTTTTTTTCCGTTTATTTTTTGTTTTAATGTTATGAAAAAAAGGACTAGTGGTATCAGTGTCTGTGACTACTCAAGAGTTGAGTGCTCATACTGGTAAAGATCTGAAAAAAAAAGTGATATCGAACATCCCTAATGGAAAACACACACCAGCTTCTCCACTGTCCCTGCCCCTGTTTGGCTCTCTAAAAAGGAGGGGCAGCTGGGGTGGGAGGGGTCTGGCGTGGGTGTTGCTGGAGGGGAAAAAATGAGGCAAAGAAAAGGTGACCATTTTACACAAAATAGCAAGTGAGATGCAACCTAATGGACTGCATGTGTTGCTAGGTGGCAGATGATGAAATTTGGAACCTCAACTTATAAATAAACCTGGTCATAAACCTGTTGCTCCAAACGCACGCACGCACGCATGCTTGTGCTAAATTGCGCGGGGGCGATAACCACTTTGTTAGATGTGAGAAAAAAAAAGTAGCAACACAAGAGTTTCTCACTTGGAGGGAAGCTGCGTAGTAGTTAGTGACATGTCACGAAATATGTGACATGAGATAACACTATTGTGGAAGCGTATTCACCTTCTTTTTAGTTGAATATATAAATATATCTTTAAAGTTGTGCAATAATTCACAGACTTAAGAGTCCATCTAAGTGAGAATTTAAAACTAAATTTACTAATACCACGTGTATGTTTCGCTTTTACGATTTTGTGATGTTACCTCAAGAATATTGTGATGAATTTATCGCCGAAGCAGAACCCGTGCCACTGTTCTGCCCGCAATGGCCTCCCGCCAGTTCGGCTTGTCCGCTCACGCGTGTTTGCAGAACAGCAAAGAGACATAAATAATTTTGCTAATTGCAGAGTGAAGTTGACTGACGTTCGCTTCGGTATGGTGTGGCATTCCAGCGCTGCAGTGATGTTATAAAGTAATCACAGGCACGGTGACTATCAATCATTGAGCCAAGGTGCGAGGGAACAGCGCGATGACACCTAAATTACACACCTGCGCCATGGGTTTCTCCCAACAAACATGCCACGACCAAAATCCACCACGGGGCTTTTTAGACAGCTGTTGGCTTCATCACATTTAAACTAAATCAACATTTGAACAGAGAAATATATTAAAGGGTTGATAGAAAAATTACTTGAAGACAAAAGTTGACAAGGGTGTACAATACTGTGTGTTTAGAGGCCATACACTCAGATACACGGCAGGTTGTGAATACGTTCAGCCACTAGGAGGCGTCGGTGCACAACTAAATTCAAGCAAGTCAAGACTGAGTCATCCCTGTATCCTGCCAACTTCCACTCTCGCTCACAGAAACAGACGTGAATTGTACTGAATGTTGTTGGGAATGTTGTTTAATACACAAGACAACACCCAGATCTTCTAGAATCATGTGAGGGCACAGATACAGACATCAGGCCCTAACCATCAAACGGGTTTAATTAGCACGGATTACGACAAAACCATTTTCCAATCGACTTTTTTCCAAATAAACTTCCAACAACTTTATTCCTTTTTAATTGAGCGGGCCGATTTGAAGTCGACGTCTTAAAACAATAAACTGTTTGCCTTTTGACTTTATTGGGACATTTAATTTCTTACTTTGCATTTCCTGTTAATTAAGTCTAAGATTGTATAGGTTTGATACAAGAGTAAATGGGAGGGTGGTGAGGAGGAAGTAGAGATAAGATTGATGAGAGGGGCACAAATGGGTAATGGAAAGAGGTCCTAATAAGAATCAAAACCAAAGCTTGTGGTGACGTTTCAGCAGCGTAGTGACGAGCGGAGCCATTGGTAAAAAGGCAGATGTTAATGTGCAAATTGCTAGTGTAAATGAATACCAAAGATCCATTAAGTATTATGTACAATTTATTTTGTATATGTACAATTGCATTTTTCTGGGAATATTCCACAATTGTCATGCATAACATCAAAGGAGATTCATCACACTGAGAATCTAAAGAACATACCATGTGATACTGGAAGAGAACAAATAATTTTCCATTTATTTCTATGGGAAAAATAGATGAAGAAAAAGAAAATGAAAATTTCCCCAGTGATCTACTTTGTTCCACTGTTAACAAGGTAGACTAAAGACCTTCCCAATATGTAATTGTTCCACTAAATTACTGAACATAAGATTTACCTTCAAGATGCCCACCCAGTCCTTAGGGTGAGGTGTGATGTGCGGGGTGAGAGTGTAGCGACACTCTAGGGGTGCCTGAGGAAGGAAACTTTTGCCAACATTCTGGAAGATAACATGGGCAAAGTTGGACGTTTCCATGATGCTGACGCTGCTGCCAGGTGAGGAATCGACTATCTGGAACGAGGACATTGTATCTACCGCTCACTTCATTTGCCTGTGGAGGAAAAGGACAGCGAGGATCAGATCATTTTACTTTTTGACTTACAATGGCTTCAAGTGTCTAACTTGAAGCTAACAGGTCAGATGTGGCACATTTTTCTTAACTTCTGTTCAAAACTTGTCATCCATCATGAAAATAGATAACTAAATGCTCGGGCAATTATTGAATATGATGGGTTGATCATTTGTCCCAAGACACAGCTGCTGTCATGAAAGTCAACATGTATGCGTGCTTTAAGATGTCATGCACAATATTGTACAAAGCAAAAGATAAAAGGACATTTCCTTTGCAGCGCTCTCACGATATTTGCATTATTTTCCTTGGTTGTTTTGCATTGCTATTACTGCAATAAATAATATTACCACTGCAGTACTATATTTCCATATTATTGTGTATTTGTTGCTGTGATCTTCAGAATCATTAGAACAGAAGCAGTACTTTGTATCCATAGTAAACGTATCAATAAAAAGCTGAGGTAAACAAATGAGAAGTTAAAATAAACATTTGCTGGACAGCCTAGTACACAATCCTGAACCATTGTTATTTGTGGCTATGGCAACTACCATACGCGTACTTAACTCTTGAGGACATCGGCTCTTGACTAGGTACGCAATCGTCTCAATTATTGTAGCTAAGCAGCTAACATTAGCCTGAGAACAGGCCATGTCGTGTCAAGTCATTAGCTAGCTAAACATTGCACTAGTGACGAGGCTAGCACAGAGAATGCCTCAACCGACAACATCAAGGGTGCCAAATTGGCTTAATAATCAAACAGTACCCATTTTAAAGAATTCCAAGTGAGAAAAAAGGGATTATCTCGCGGACAGAGAGTTGTTTTGGTCCCTGTCCTGTCTGCGATGTTGTGAAAGCGCAGACGATGATGATGATGATGCGCCGCTTCCTGAAAGACAACGATGGACAACTTCCGGGATGAGGAGGCGACTACCGATGCAGAGGCTGCAGAGAGATTGATAAAACGAAGGTAAAAATCAATGAAATATTTATTTTGTTGTTGTTAATATTCATGTTAATCCAACCTAAAGCAAATAATATAAAGTAAATTACGAATATTTGGGAGTATTCGCGACCTAAGTGCATTTACATGTGAAAACAAAGGACATCCCGCCTTTGGCTCATTCCTATTGGCTAAAGTGATTATCCTCTAACTACAATTGGCTGAAGTAACTGTCAATCATTACTGCTGTACCGGCGTGTCAACAGTCACGGTTTTTGCCGACTGCCGAGGTCAAGGGGAGAGGAGTATGGCAGCGTTGTTTAGAGGGTGTGGAAATATTTTGCTAAAGTGGAATAAACATGTCAGCCCTACCTTTGGTAACGTATCCGCCCATATCGTTTTTTTCCTCTCTTAACATTTCTGTGTGTTCGGACAGCGAGAATGCTAAGCTGTCCTGTCTTTTCCAGTATGTTAGCCAATGCTAGTTGTGCTAGCACGTTGAGTCACATTCCCAATTGTTGACCACCTGCTCTGAGCATGCATCTTGCAATAAATGCAACATTAAATGAGCCATTAAATGATGTATGTTCTATTGCATTTATTAATGCTACTTTTATTTTCGTGTGCTCTCTGTTGGGTTTCATTTAAAATGTTTTGTCAGGTTTAAGGTAGTAGACTTCACTTTTCTACTTAATTGTAAAGCCTTTTTGTTGTCTGGTTGGTGCACTGCCAGTGTTTAGTATTGTTAACCTGCCAGGACTTTGGCTAAGCCTGAACTGTTTAATAGCCTGGCCACAGTTCCAAAATGCTGGCTGAGAGTGACCTGTACGGAGTGATGACATGCTGCAGCATTTTATCCTGTAATATATTTTCATATAAATATGTTTTTGATGACGTTAAATCTGATCCTCATTGCATTACCCATGCAGTGTTTTTTAATTTAGTATCACTTATCTTGCAATAGGCTGAATGTCACTTATCACTTTATCGCTTAACTTGGAAGTTTATTGCAGCCTGCAACTGTACAGGACAGAACTCCTCCCTGGACTTTCAACTCAGCAAAATTCCATCTAATTTTCCTCTTTTTTTCCCCCCCTTATTTAGTGTACATGCGGTCAATGGCCTCAAAAACACCAGTTGGGTTTATTGGTTTGGGAAACATGGGAAGTCCCATGGCCAAGAACCTGCTGAAGAATGGGTACCCCATTATCGCTACTGATGTCTTTCCTGAGTCCTGCAAGGAGCTGCGGGATCTCGGGGCACAGGTAACACGCAACCTGTAAATGTATCTTTTAAGCAGATTTTGACGAAAGCATGTCACGGACATGTGTTAACATATTGATTTCAATGTTGAAAAATGAACAGCCCAACTTTATTCATAATCTGTTTATTTTTATAGGTTGTGGACTCCCCTGCAGAAGTTGCTGAGAAAGCAGACCGCATTTTCACAATGCTTCCCTCCAGTCCAAATGTCATTGAAGTTTACACAGGACCCAATGGCATCCTTAAGTAAGTTTTAGACACTGCCCAAAAATGCCCTGATTAAAGTGTCATGCAAGGAAAAAGAACATTTAGAGTGTTTCCTAAATGTGCAAATAAAAATCTATTCTGTTTATTGTTAGGAAGGTAAAGAAGGGGACGCTTTTGATTGACTCATCCACCATCGACCCTGCCGTGTCAAAAGAGATGGCGTTAGCCGCGGAGAAGATGGGCGCTGTGTTCATGGATGCACCTGTGTCAGGAGGTAAAACATTTTTGTTTTTTTGCCTTTTTCATAAGATTGATTTTGACATATAGACCAGTAAAATTATGTAAAGACATTTATTTCTATAAAAAAATGAAATGCATATAGAATAGAATATAATGCCTTTATTGTCATTGTACAACAGATATACAAAGACATTTTTCAGTGCTGGTCAGTTTGTTGCCACTTATTTCTTGAAAAAAGTTAGCATTTATTTGAGGTGTGGCGTGTATTCATTTAGGATTACGACAAACTGTGATTAATTAATGGAACGACATCTCATAGAGCAGAGGCAACTATTTAACTAATTTACTGCCATTGATGGCTATAGACGTAAAAAATTCATTTGAACTATTTCTTTTAGTTTCACATTTTTTTTCCACTTTTGTTAACGAGTATGAAAACCTAGAAAACATTTTTTATTGTACATTTAGAACAGATATAAAACGTGTGATTAATCTTGAGTTAACTAGTAAAGTCATGTGATTAATTACAATTAAAAAAATAATAATCGCCTGATGACCCTAATAAAAAGAAAAGAAAAGGAAAGATTATTAAAAATTAGGGGCGTCAAACGATTACATTTTTTAATTGTAATTAATCGCAGAACTTCCAATAGTTAACTCACGATTAATCACAAATCTTATATCTATTATAAATGTACAATAAAAAAATTCTAGGTTGTCACACTCTAAAAAAAAAAAAGTGAAACAAATAGAAATAGTTCAAATGAATTTGTGACGTCTATAGCCGTCAATGGCAGTGAATGAGTTAAGGACAGAAAATGTAGGTCATTGCTACGTTCATAGTTTTATTTCTCACTTAACAAGCTCCTCTGGTGTTAAACATAAAGGAATGAAAGTAAAGAAGAATCCAATTGCGCCAACCACAGTGGTAATTCTGTGACCCCATTGCCAAGTTCCTGACCTGTCTTAGACTCTTTGTAAATTCAAACCATAGGACCCTTTGGGTTAATACCGCAACATGGGTTGTAATTACCAAGCCAGTCAGTTGCCATCTCAAGGTTTTATTGCCGCATTTGACCGAGAGTCCTTTCAGGCAAGGTTGAGGTTTTAAGTCCTCATTATGTCGGCGCTGTCTGCTCGTGACGACTCCTTGACAGAGCACAGGATCGCCAGTCACTCTTAATGGGCCGAGCAGCGCTGGAGAAGTCCCGCGTCAGAGCTTTTTCATGTTGATGGAGCAGTAATGGCGGCTATCCCATGTTAGTGCCTTTCATGTCAGATAAAGAGTCATAAAGAGGAGAAAAGCTTCCTTCACATGGAGAGGAGAGGAAGGAGATAAGACGAGAAGGAGATGCTTTCACAGTTAAGCTGTCCATCACGTCGCCTCATCGGGGCTCTTTTTGACTCGCACAGGTTGCTATTGCTAATTGCTATTTGCGACAGTAGCGGACTTTGGATTGCACAATGCCGAATTAATCACGACACACTCTGCTGCCCGTGCGCTCCCCTTACAAACATAGACTGGGCCTATGGCATGTTTACCAGCTGGCGTCTGCAGCAGCGAGCGACTGGAGATCAGAGCCTTAAAGCCAGATACTCTCCCTTAACACACACACTGTTTACATACTACAGACAGTGAACAGTTAGTGTGTGCACTCCTCCATGAAGGTTGTCTCCCAAATAAGACTCTTTTACTAGCCTGAGATGACCAATGATTGACCTTGTTTATGTGCCTCTAGCTTAGCATCAATTAGCCAGCAACGTTCAAAAATTAGGTATTACACAAAGAAAAATGTGTAATTATTGAGTTATTTTCTACGGAAGCGTATTGCATTCACTTGGACAAAAAAATCCTGTTTTTCTGGCAATTATTTTTTTTTGGGGGTGGGGTTCGTTTTTTTAATTTTCAGTTTTTCTATATATTTTTTTGTGTTACTGCGTTTTCTTTCTGTCATTAAAAAATATTCTGGAAAGGGGGGGGGGGATTATTCAGAAAAACGGGGGGAAATTACTCAGAAAAACAAAACAAATCAGAAAAACCAGGAGGGGAAAAACTACTCAGAAAAACAAAAATAATATTCAGAAAAAAACAGGAGGGGAAAATTATTCAAAAAACAGAAGAAGAAAAATATTCAGAAAAAAACAGCAGGGGGAAATTATTCAAAAAACAGAAGAAAAAAATATTAAGAAAAAACAGGAGGGGAAAATTATTCAAAAAACAGAAGAAAAAAAATATTCAGAAAAAACAGGAAGGGGAAATTATTCAAAAAACAGAAGAAAAAAATATTTTAAAAAAACAGGAGGGGAAAATTATTCAAAAAACAGAAGAAAAAAAATATTCAGAAAAAACAGGAGGGGAAAATTATTCAAAAAAACAGAAGAAACAAATATTCAGAAAAAACAGGAGGGGAAAATTATTCAAAAAAACTGAAGAAAAAAATATTCAGAAATAACAGGAGGGGAAAATTATTCAAAAAACAGAAGAAAAAAATATTCAGAAAAAACAGGAGGGGAAAATTATTCAAAAAACAGAAGAAAAAAAATATTCAGAAAAAACAGGAAGGGGAAATTATTCAAAAAACAGAAGAAAACAAATATTTAAAAAAAAACAGGAGGGGAAAATTATTCAAAAAACAGAAGAAAAAAAATATTCGGAAAAAACAGGAGGGGAAAATTATTCAAAAAATAGAAGAAAAAAAATATTCAGAAAAAACAGGAGGGGAAAATTATTAAAAAAAACAGAAGAAACAAATATTCAGAAAAAACAGGAGGGGAAAATTATTCAAAAAACAGAAGAAAAAAATATTCAGAAATAACAGGAGGGGAAAATTATTCAAAAAACAGAAGAAAAAAATATTCAGAAGAAACAGGAGGGGGAAATTATTCAAAAAACAGAAGAAAAATAATATTCAGAAAAACAGGAGGGGAAAATTATTCAAAAAAACAGAAGAAACAAATATTCAGAAAAAACAGGAGGGGAAAATTATTCAAAAAACAGAAGAAAAAAATATTCAGAAATAACAGGAGGGGAAAATTATTCAAAAAACAGAAGAAAAAAATATTCAGAAAAAACAGGAGGGGGAAATTATTCAAAAAACAGAAGAAAAAAATACTCAGAAAATCAAAAGCTGGTGCTCTGTTTTTCAGAGTTGTTTTTTTTTTTTTTTTTTTTTTACCTCTGAACTCTAAGTGACTTGTTGCAGACTGGCAAATGGCGGACACTTTCCCGCATGCAATACGCTTCCGTAGAAACTTAACTGTTAGCTTACTAAAATCATTCCAATCGATTGACATGTTTGTAAACTAACCTTAACTGAGCCAATAAATCATATATTTGAAGGTACGTTGGCGGTATGTGGGAAAGTGTCCACCATTCGAGAGTCTGCAACAAGTCACTTGGAGTTCAGAAGTAAAGAAAAAAACAAAAACAATTTTTCCTCCTGTTTTTCGGAGTATCCCCCCCGCCCCCTTTTTAGATTTTTTTTTTTTTGACAGAAAAAAAAATCTGAAAAACAAGCTGGTGCTCTGTTTTTCTAAGTATTTTTTCCCTGGTTTTGTAAATATTTTTTTTCCAGAATAATTTTTAAAAATGTTTTTCTGAGTACGTTTTCCCCCTGTTTTTCGGAATATTTCCCCTCCCCCCTGTTTTTCATATATATATATTTTTTTTTTGACAGAAAAAAAAATTCTGAAAAACAAGCTGGTGCTCTGTTTTTCGGAGTAATTTTTTTCCTGGTTTTGTGAATAATTTTTTTCTGAATATTTAAAAAAAAAAAAGTTTTTCTGAGTAAATTTTCCTCCTGTTTTTCGGAATATTTCCCCCCCATTTTTCAGAAATTTTTTTGGGACACCAAAAAAATTCAGAAAAACTGAAAATAAAATTAAAAATACACAAAAAAACAAAGCACCCCCCAAAATATTAGTCAGAAAAACAGGAGAGTGTTTATTCAAGTGAATGCAATACGCGTCCGTAAATTTCAATAGCACACCAAAGTGATATTAATCTACGCATAAATTTTTAGAAAAATAAAAATGGTATATAATAATAATCATTGTGACCTACGCCTATGTATAGGGAATTAATTAATATGCTCTGCCTCTTACCAGGAGATGGCACCCTACCCAAATAGGGTGCACACAGAGGTTTGTGAGCAATACGATCCAGGCTGTGTGACAAATTGGACTTTTCCACATGTCACAATATGCAGAGCGCCGCTGTGAATAATAATACACTTGTGATTATTGTTTAATCCTTTGCATGTTCTTTAAAGGAGTTTTACCCGTTCATTTATTATGATAATCATTCAAATGTTTTCTATCAAAAAAGTCCTATTATTGTTTTTACATTTTCTTGTATCTATCATTCTAATCAGACATGTAATTTAACAATACATTTTTCCGAACCCAAAATGGTGATAACCATGAACCTGAGTCACTTTTTTAAATAACCGTATATTCACGCTGAGATTGGGTCTCAAGTCACACAACTGTCAGTAAACTACAGAGTTTATCCACAACAAAGCAAAACCCTGATGTCACAAGCCAAGGGTGTTGGCATACAACTTGCAAAAATAGAAATTCTGGCTAACAAGTGGCAGGGTCGTTAGCAGTAATTACCCATAATGCCTGTGTTGGTGCCTTAATGCCCACGATGGTGTGCCGCATTGCTAACGCATGACAGCTTTTAAAAAGGCCCCGGAAAAAACTTTCATTGTGTTTTTTCCCAGCACTGGGAAAGCAAGCTGTTGTCCGATTGGCAATCGGGCCGATGCTGCTCACTTGTGAGGTCTTAAAGTCCTCGACTAACTGCCCATTTTCAAAGGCGCTCTAATCATATCCACGCATGCCAGTCGACTGTCCTTTGAGTGATTTGGGGGTACATTTACAAACGGCAACATTTCTTCTTCAGAGGTACAGAACAACTTTATCAAATGATCCCCAACCAAACTGTTTTTTTTGTGCTTAGTAGGCATTTCGAGTTCCAACCATAAACCGTATATGGCTTGTGTCCTATATAATTCACCCCTGCTGGTTGCAGTAGCAATGCTATAAATGCACTAACTATGGGCATTTGGCTACAGTAAAATTCCTTTTATTTTAATTTATTTATTTTAATGGGATGGGAAAATCTCACTGGATGTTTGGAACTCCAGTTCAGCAGGATAATGTCTCCCAGAGGACTTTGTGGTCTTTCCGTAGCTGATGCCATGTTGTCCTTCTTATTAAGACTGTGGGCAGATTGAGACGTGACATCACTTCTACATAATTGAACAGAAATCGTAATCAATGAATTGAATGGTACGTCATGTATTCCTAAAATGTATGCTTTGTTTGTACCTACAAACTATTCTTAAATTCTATAATTGGGTGTTTCTTAACTGTTTTTAAGACATGGCACTACACTATAAAAAAGAAAAAGAAAAAAAAGATATATTTACTTGGGGGGGAAAAACTAGTGAAGATTTTTCACTCAGAAATTCTCAGTAAATTTTACAAGCAGAGTTTTAGAGTACATTTTACCAGTTTATATATATATATATAATAAATAAAAAAATTACTCAAGGATAGAGGATTGGACTCATGACATTCCGCTTGGTAAACCGCTACTCTACCACCCGAGTCATGCCACTCTCGCTGTTTGCCAGTTGCCACTACTATTCTGCATTGCTGGTGTGCCCAACATGAGACCAAAAACGGGTCTCTTAGAGGTACAAGGATTCTGCCTGACACCATCATTATACTAACATACAGCAGGAGCGGCATTTGGCTCAGGTGGTAAAGTGGAGGGTTGTGGGTGGGTTTGTTCCTCAACCCATGAGTCGCTTTTCTTTTTTTTTTTTAAATAAACTGGTAAAATGTATGTAATCAAAACTTCCCTTGTAAAATTTACTTAGAATTTCTGAGTGAAAAAAAGTTTTCCTTTTATTTTATTTTTCAAGTAAATATTAGTCTCTCTCTCACTGTACATCTATGGCAGAGGTGTCAAACTAATTTTTGTCGCGAGCCACATAGTAGTTACGACAATTTGAAGTTTTAATTATTTTTTTTTTAGCAAGCATCTTGGAAGTTGACATGCTTGTGTTGCTTTTGCGGGCCACATAAAATGATTTAGCCGACCCAATCTGGCCCCCGGGCCTTGTGTTTGACACCTGTGGCCTATGGCATGAATAGATGAACAGAGATACAATACATGTAATTAAGAATTCATATTTTTGGGACTAAATATGTGAAATTCAATGCTGAGTTTGAGATTGAGTTTTTCATGCTGTTGGTTGGGGATAGACCGATTATGAATTAGGCCGATTATCGGCGCCGATATTCAGAATTTAGACAAATATTGGCATCGGCCATTTTGAAGAATCATACGGCCGACAATAGATCCAAAAATAAAAAATAAAGAGTGCAAGGGGGGGGTGGGGACTTCAGGGAGCAAATTATTAAATTTCATAGATGCTGCTGACCCTGGAAAGTCTGCATCTTCTGTTTTTGTTTGAAGTTAAAACTAAGATAAGTACAATTTTAATATTTCAGATATTCTGAAATTTTAGAAAAACTGTCAAACACAATAGAGAGCTATTTACTTAAGTTTTTATTTAACTTTTGAAGACATGCTACTGCCCCTGGGAGATCCCTGAACTTGTCAGATTTTTAAAACAAAGATGTCTATTGACTAAGATTTTATTTTTTTTAAACTCCAATATTTTATGAACCCTAAAAATTGTTCAATAAACGTATGCTTAAATATTCAAAAAGCACAAGTGCTGGAGTTTGTATTTTTTTCCATATTTTGATGCCAATATTTTTCCTTTTAGCGAAAATGAATATCGGCTCGAAATATCGGTTATGACCGTTTTTTTTACTACTAACAATCGTATCGGTCCTGAAAAAAAACGTATCAGTCCATATCTACTGCTGGTGTTTTTTTTTTTTTTTTACAAAAATAATTAAAACCATTCACTTTGAAACATTTTGAGGCTTTTTTTTTTACTTATAAATGAATGGCCACCAAAGTTTGACCATTCTTAGTTGACCGTTGTTTTCGTGCTAGCAACCCGTTTGACTCAGGACATGAATCTTCATGACATTTTCCAGAAGAGTTGATTTTCTTTATGCCTTTAATGCTTATTACTTCAATGCAGTCATGCTAAAAAATATAAAAAATCCCAATATTGCAATATTACTACTACTGTGAACAATATTGTATATCAGACACACAATCAAACCAACCAATGTTAATACTGACCCAATTGGAACTGTCACTTTTTTTTAAAAACAAGTCACCACCCCAGCCTGTCTGGTCAGCCATCATAGAAAGTAACAGGAGATCACTCAAGACAGGTTAATCCAGTCTGAGAATGGGATTAATGAGAAGATGAGTGTCCGAGTCCGAAGGCCGGTTACTGGAGGTTCGTGGGAAGGAGGGGGTGGGGGGGGGTGCAATTGCAGTCTGTCATTTTGATGGCTAACCAGTACTAGCGAGACAGCGGCCCAAAGACTAGATTAGCATAACAAGCCTCCCATTGACGTGTTCCAGTGACACAGGGGGGAGTTTGCAAGTGGGAGGGAATGGATGAGCAGTAAAGAGAGTCAGGGTAGCGCCGATGGTGCGGGGTGGTGGGTGGGGGGGGATGCTGATGATGCCCGTGCTCCAGATGGAGGTAGACCCGCGGCAGCTGTGGACTGGCTCTCACTTCCCCTATGTCATCTGTTGTGTTACGTTTGCGCGCGCCCATGTGTGTGTGTGCGCGCACGCAGACAAAGAGTCAGCTGGCGAATGAGTCGTACGGAAACCAACCCTGTCCGTCAAATGTAACTCCGATGTCACTCACTTAAGCAGGAATTAGCATGACGTTCGTTTGAAGGGCAGTTGTGATGGCAGGCGTTAAAAAGTGCCCGCGGACTCATTTTTGCAGCATTATTAGCTGGCACTTTTTTTTTCTAAATGAGTCTCGTCGGGCCAGAGGAAGGAATTGATTGCGGATCTCACCTTCCCACTCCATTCTCTTGTCACCTACCATTGAGCAGCCGACGCCGCCCCCCCCCACCCCGGCGGAATTGAACGGTTAGCGATGGCGATGATGGTAATGATGGCTGATTATTAAAGTTGGTCTTGTGGTCAATAGAAGAGCATCGCAGGCTTGCACCTTAAGTATCCCTAAATACAAGTTGACGCTAAGACTGCATTTGCTTGTCTCATTTGCACTCAAGTCTTTATCCCGAGATTCCCTTCTTTTTTTTTTCTTTTTTTCCTCCCTGGAGTGCTCAGTATTGTTCATTCGGTAATTTTACCGATTTGACATGTCATCATCATTGCTCTCTTTTTATTTTATTTTTTTATTTTTTATTTTTTTGTATGTGTCTGTGAGTGTGTGTGTATTCATTAGTACACCTAAAACCTATTTAAAAAATCCCATACCGTTCACCTAAACCGAACACTCCCAGCCAGAGTCGTGAGGCCGTCAGGAGACCCGAGGAAGGACCAAAGGAAAGTGAAATCCAGCACCGATCCCGAGATTCTTAAGAAACATTTATATGTAGGATTCGGTTCTCATAGTTTTGCACTCGTTAACTGCAGCTGATAAAGAATGCGGTATTAGTCAAGTTGGCAGATAAACTGTCGAATGTTCTTTTTTTTATAAACGTTTTTATGTGTCTGTGCTATTTTGGCCGGCCGCACCCCCTCGTACCGTTTCACTGAATTGCTCGATCTCCGTTATGGTTTTTATGGCGCCTTCTTGGGTTTTTAATTTGTTTGAGAACGAGATCTTCCCGTGGGTGTAATTATAATGGCGGACCACATGAGGCTATGCTGTCGGCCTCTAAACAGATTCGCAACCCCTGCTGGCTTAAACTGCAGGCGGGCAACTCTCATTGATAGGCTGCTGTGTAAAAAAAAAAAAAAAAAAAGAGCCAAAGTTAGCTGGGAAAACTTAGTGGCACCCAAGGTTGCATTTGTTTACGGCAACTTGCACTTAAAGTTGTGGCACGAATTGTGTTGTATTGGGAGAAACAAGCCATCGCTCAGATGATTCATATATTTATTTAAACAAAAGTCCGCTAGCATAAATCTCATTCACTGCCATTGACGCGTATAGACGTCAAAAATTCAATTTATTTAATTATTTCTATTAGTTTCACATTTTTTCCCCACTTTTGTTAACAAGAGTATAAAAACCTAGAATTTTTTTTATTGTACATTTAGAACAGATATAAAATTTGTGATTAATCGTGAGTTAACTATTGAAGTCATGCAATTAATTACAATTAAAAATTGTAATCGTCTGACGCCCCTAATTTTTAAAAATCTTTTATTTTATTTTTTCATTACGGGCATCAGGCGTTTACAATTTTTAATTGTAATGAATCACATGACTTCACTAGTTAACTCATACGTTTATCACAAATTTAATATCTGTTCTAAATGAACAATAAAAAGCAATTCTAGGTTTTCATACTCTTGTTAACAAAAGTGGAAAAAAAGTGAAACTAATAGAAATAGTTCAAATGAATTTTTGACGTCTATAGCCGTCAATGGCAGTGAATGAGTTGATGCTAACACACAATGCAAAATGCTATAATTCAGCTAACAAAACTAGCCTAGATGTTGCGGCGTTACAACCTTTGAAGCAACAGATATTTGACAGACACAAACGGTGCAGCAACACTTGTAGACAGACAATATAACAATCCTCATAGGCATATATTACCTAATATTACGACGTCTTGCTGATCAGTTTTGACAGAATACATATTATACTCGCCCGCCACAGGTGGCCACGGTTTGCACAATTATGTTATTACAGTATGTCTTTATAAAATACAATACTGTAGGGAACTTATTGAAAAACACATTACAATTTTGTTTTTTGGCGTTTTATTGGGAGCTGGAATGGATTACAATTATTCCGCCCTCCATTGAAGGCAGTATTTAAATTGCAAAAAAATATTTAGAGATGGGTGAGTACCGATACCTAGTGTTAATTCAAGGTATCGGCCACCCTCTTTTAAATTACAGAAGAACATTTCCATACATTTTTAAGGGTGGGTTTATAGTTCTTTCTTTAAAATATTTTTGTTTTTTTTAGGAAATGTTATGCATGTAAAGTACTAGTGGTATCGGTACTTGGTATCGCTGACTACTGAAGAGCGGAGTACTCATACTGGTATCGGTCTGAAAAAAAAAATGGTATTGAACATTCCCAGACCGACTGACTGTTTAAAATTCCCCATTCCCTCGCTCTGAAAATGAAATAGTCCGCATTAAAGCACTTCTTTATGCTGGATGGTCTCCTTTTGTTTTTATGTTTTTAAGCACTGCTGTACATTCTGTTCTTTTTCTATTATTATTGTGAACTGATTCACCCGCAATTAACGGGCATATTACTTTACAAAAACAAAAGCCCAGAGTCTCAGAGGCACCAACTGAAGTCTCACTGGCGCCGCCGTCTCTGATTCGCACCTGTCCCCAGTAAACACACACGCGGATCTTCTACGTACAAGAACACGGACGTTCCTCACCGCTTCAAAAGGAGTTTTTAGCGTAAAAGCTTCCAAGGGCTTGCGGATTGTATGTTTTTGTTTAGTGTCATGAAAGTAGCGCTACTGAAGACGGTGGTGCGAACTACAAAACCGGCTTAACCAAATGAGTTTCTCTGATGTCGCTTTGCCTGCGCAAGTTTCACCCTTCTGACGTTCATGTTTAATGATGTGCTGCGAAGCATCTGCCCTAATAATGTTTGATCGTCGGCTTGTTAACTTTTTTTTTTTTTTTTTTCCGCAGGAGAGGCGTGCGTATGCGTCGCGGGCTACGATGTGCAGATTTTCATTTGGCTCCAAACGGGTCGTTATCGGGTTCCCTCGTTTGAGTGGTCGTGTTCAGTTGACACGGCTAGAAGGCACGCATGCTAACGTTAGCTGCGCATTAGCCTTGGATGATAGATTTCATCACATGACATCATTTGCGATTACGGCAACTTGAAGCTTGAATGTAAACAAATGTGTTCGAAGAATATTTGAATATGGTCATTTTTGATGTCCCTCTAAACCATTAATTGAACTGTTTTCTAGTACTCACCTTAAATTTATTCTTCTTACGTTCACACTTAAAACTAGGGATGTTTTTTTTATACCAATGCTCAAATCTACAGTACTCACTGATGCCAGTACCATTAGTACTTATGATACATAAAATTTCACGACGACAGATCATTTTAATAAATGACGTATATATATCCCAACTGCAGCAAATTTCCTTAAAATTGGATGAAATTAATGGCAATTATATATTTTTTAATTTGCTTATAAGTCATTTTGCATAGTGCACAAAATAAAATAATATATATATATTTTTTTCAAATCGATAAAATGAATAATCCATTGGCCAATCAAAATATGTGGTTGCACAATTTATTTTTAAGGAATACAATTCAAGTAATTCAGTAATCCATCTGTTTAGCGTGTGATGTTTAATTATATATATATATATATTTATATATATATATATATAATTGAAATCCAGGCTTTTAATTTGAAAGGCTGTTCAGTATTTCCATTTCCTGTTTCACATTCTCCGTTCATTACAAATATAATGTAGTATGTATAAGAGCTATAATTAGCGTCTGCGAGGTTCGCAAATGGCGCCCTTCTTTTTTCAGCACCGCGAGGCAATCAAGCGCACGGCAAACGTAAACGAGGAAATTAAACACAGAAGTTACATGAGCTACAAACATATACAACACAGATATCGGTGATATCACTATTAAGTGTTAACTCATTAGGAGACACACAAGTCTTTCTGACAGTTGACCAAAAAATGGCCACAAGAGCGGGGGGGCCGATACCAGTATCGTTATCCGTCGCGAGTACCGATACCATGAAATGTGGCCTGGTACTTAAAACCCTTTCTCGCATCATAACAACTTCCTGTCTTGTAGTTGCCTTCCTCGCCCTCCTACCCCCATACGCACTCACGCGCATCCTGTCCCTCCCCCCCCCTAGGGGGCGTCGTGTAGTTGCGCAGTGCTAACGATCCACCACTGTCACTCCCGCTGGGATGGATGAGCCGGTGCACCCCAGCGCTCAGGAAGCCTCATTAGGATTCCTCTTTAATCCGTCTCTGACAGAACCGGCCCGGCAACGGGACGTATCCCTGCGCACACGCACGCTGATGCATACGTGCATTAATATACACTGTGAAAGTGTGTGAAGAAAATGACCGTTACACACACACACACACAAATGCGCACGCGTGTGGCTGAACTTTAGTGTATGCATATTGAACTGAGTCATTGATAGTCCAACACACACAAACAGGCACATTATGATGATTGCGGGTTTTTTTTTTTTTTCAATTTTATAGATCTTCCATCATTCCTGCATGACCACAGCTTATAGAAATCCTCTACATATCATAAGCGCTTATTAGGGTGATTAGTTAATTCGGAGGGAGGAGTGTTGGGAGGTAAGACGAGGACGATCGTTAATTCTCCTCTGGTGTCTCGCCATCTCTCTTCTCTTCATCTTCCTCTCGCTTTCTCTTCAGTGAGTTCTATTGATCAGCACATCGAGTGTGTTATCAATAATTGCCTCTTAGTTGTCCACAAACGGTGATCTTTGCTAATTAAGCAGCAGTTGTCGCACTGCCCTTTCTAAGTGTGTGTGCGTTTAAGACGGGGCCTTTTTTTCCCGTCTTTTTTTTTCTTTATTCTCAGCTTCTGTGACATCTTTGGTATTCAATGTTACGGGTATGAAATGTTTGTAGTGGTCTCATTATGTGCGCTGGTGACAGCTTATCACTGACACACGTTGTCATGTGACGTCATCAGACATATAGGGCAGTTTACAATTACGCAAAAAAATTACTATTTTTAGAACAGCGCATGGGCGTGGCCAGTTGATTTTCGGAAAAGAAACACAGGCAGGCGACTGAGTGAGTGTATTCGTAAAACTTATTTCACTATAAATATACTTAACAGATGTATTATGGTTACAACAAATCTCTGCTGCTTTGGCGTCTACTCGGGGTGTTCGAAAAAATCGATTCGGCAATATATCGCGATATTACAGCGCGCAATTCTCGATTCGATATGCGACCGAATCGATATTTAAACATAAATTTTTTATGGGAATATTCAACAAAACGTTGTACTTAGGGTTAAGATTCACACATTAAGCATGGAAGAATGTTACATTAATGCAACATTAAGCCTTAATATTTTTATTTCAGTGCTGTTCAAAGATGAAACAGACTGCAACTTGAATTTTCATATAAATAAATACATTTTCATACAAATCTTACAGTGTACAAGTTTACTGATTGGTATTTTCTAAATTTGAGTAAAAAAAAATCGCAATAATCAATTTATAGATTGGTATCGGGATTAATCGGAATCGAATCGCGACCTATGAATCGGGATACGAATCGAATCGCCAGGTACTAGGCAATTCACACCCCTAGCGTCTACCGATACGCGACCGGTTGGATATGACCGGGATCGAATGAAGGGAGTTTCCAAAGGAATGTCTCCGCTGGGTTCAAGCATGTACAATTAAACGGCAGTGATTTACGTGAAAAAGACGTCAAAAATTAATTTGAACTATTTCTATTAGTTTAACATTTGTTTCCACTTTTGTTAACAAGAGTATGAAAACCTAGAAAAAAAAATATTGTAAATTTAGAACAGATATAAAATTTGGGATTAATCGTTAGTTAACAAGTGAAATTATGTGATTAATTACAATAAAAAAAATAATCTCCTGACTGGCCTAATTTTATTAAAAATAAGGGGTGTTTAATCGTAATTAATCGCATGATAAATTAATTTTTTTAGTTATAAATGTACAATAAAAAAATCTAAGTTTTCATTAAAAAAAATAAATGAAAAAAAAAGTTAAACTAATAGAAATAGTTCACATGGATTTTTTCACGTCTATAGTCGTCAATGGCAGTGAATGAGTTAATGAGGAAAACGTGACTTCATTTGAGATCAACCCTAATAAAGAAGGCGTAGAAATGAAAGGTAGGGATGTTGGATGCCACTTTTTTTTTTCTTTCTTTTCTTCTTCAGACCGATGCCAGTATGAGTCAAGTCACCGCTAATGTGAGTTCAGCTCTTCTGCTAATGCTAATTCCTGTTTAATTATTAACACTGACATTATTAGGCGTTCCGTATTAAGAGGCCTTTCATTACAGTTTCACGACACCCTGAAGAGATTGTGAAAGTCTTGCTCGCCCTCCCCTCCTCCTTTTTGGAAAGCTAAAAGTGCAAACGTGCGCCATTTAGCAAGCTGCTAATTTTTTTTTGCTTCTTTTTGTGTGTGTTTAACAGTGCTTTTGTCTGCCGATACAAAAGCATTTAAGGGTGATCGGGTGCGGCCCGCTTTGGAAAGAAGTTATTTTTCACATGAAGGACTCTGTAGAGGCGGGAGGGGCCTCGGAGGGGGTGTTTTGCCTCCCACAACATGGCACGCTCCTTAAGCCATCAGGCATGGGGAGGGATGCCTAATTGAACATGATAAAGTGTAAAGTTAATTACCCCTCACGCATGTCACTGATAGCCCCGAGAGGAGG
This sequence comes from Vanacampus margaritifer, assembly GCF_051991255.1. Classification (NCBI taxonomy): domain Eukaryota; kingdom Metazoa; phylum Chordata; class Actinopteri; order Syngnathiformes; family Syngnathidae; genus Vanacampus; species Vanacampus margaritifer. The sequence continues at coordinate 11,164,068 of NC_135448.1, read as the reverse complement.
GGCAGCCTCAGGCACAGCTGGTGTGTGTGTGTGCGCACGTTGGCTATACATCTGTGTGTGTTTGCGAGAGAGAGAGGAAAAGAGAAGGGGTGACAGGACAAAAGGCAAGAGCTCCCCCGAGAGTTGCGCAGTGGATGATTGCAACAATCGGCTTTTAAGGATGCGTCTGTCCCTCTGGTGCGCCGCTACTTAACACGCCGGTCCCGCCGTGGCTCCCAACACGCGCGCTAAAGTGCAACGACCACCTTTGGAAAATTTGAAACGCAGTCAAGTGGCTGAGCTGACGATTGCCACGTGTGTTTAAGATGAAAACGAAGGCTGCTGGTACCAATATTTGACAGATAGAAATACTGATTACTCATGAATTAGATGATTAAAAATGTGTGTATATATGTGTAATGCATTTTTTTCCCTCCAATGCGTGTGTGAACTATACACGGATTTTCACTATTCGCGGACCAGTCTGATCCCGATTCCTCGCGATTGGTGGGCAAATAAATTGTTTAACCCTGGAGAACCCAGGAACCCTTTTCTTCTTTGGAAAATTATGAATTATACATTAAATGACTGCTATAAATTCACTGAACATCAAAATATATGTTTTTTCAATTTTAACCCTTTATTCCCTAATTTAGGATTAGGGCGAAATTTGACCCTTTTGGGATTTAGGGGTATCATTTCGAAAAATCTGAATAACAAAAACTGTCAGTAAACTATTTAGAATTTAAGAAAATAATCAATCAAATACACAGCTACATTGAACAATATAATTTTTTGTTTTATTTGTTGCATTTTAGAACTGGATTTTGAATGCACAAACACACTTTGGCCAATGGAAACAAGAACACAGGGACAAAATCACTGCTGGGAAAAAAAAGGTCTTTATTTGAGTAGCAGAATTTATAGGGGCCAAATTTGACCCCGTGGGTTCTCCAGGGTTAAAGGGGTACTTGACTCATTGAGCCATTTTCAGCAGTAAAAAGTTAGTATTTTGTCCAGAATGAATTTGATAACGACGATTTTTTTTTGTATACAATTAATACCTTTTAAAGCGAATTTTTCCACTTGCTGTCGACTGAAGATGACATCAACTGTGCTGAGGAAGTAGGTAACGACTAGTCATGGCTCACCCGTTTTTTCGCGTTTGGTCAACAAACTGAGCCATGATTGGTCGTTACCTACTTCCTCAGCACAGGTGATGTCATCTTCAGTTGACAGCAAGAAGAAAAAATCGTTTTTGTTGTTTTTTTTCATTTATTTGAGTAACATCAGGTTCTACATGTTATCAAATTCATTATGAACAAAATATTAACTTTTTACTGCTAAAAATGGCTCAATGAGTCAAGTAACCCTTTAAAAAAAAATAACTTTCCTTTTCGGTCACCAGTTTTTTTTCCAGTGCAAAAAAATTGCAAATTGGTGAATGGTAAAAAAAAAAAAAAAAAAAACATTCAAGGACAGCGCATAACTGTTGAACAAGAAACCAAAATTAAGAACACATTTTTAAAAAAAATTCACAAAAATCAACTCACTCAAAATGCATATCATTCCAAATCTGAAAAAAATACAATAAAATTATGCCGATAGTACACACGTACCACCTTAAGCGCAACTAAGACATGATCGCCATCTAGTGGTGAATGGTGATATTACAAATAAAAACTACAGTTGCAGATTTGCATATTGATTTGCATATTTGTGGGTTTTCCGTTCTTCTAAGGGATTTTTATCCCTACTCCCCCCTGCATTTCTTAAAAATAAAAATAGTGAATGTTTTTGGGAGAATATTTTGGGTTTGTAAAAAATTTATAAATGGGGTGGGGTGGGGTGCTATGTTTGAAGAGCCATATGATGAAACTCCGATTTTGATTGGAGGGAGCGTAAGTAAATGAAAAGGGCAACTAGTTGCTGGAGTGAGAGGGATTACAGCCTAATGATCATAATAAACTCAATTAATAAAATTCAATTAATCGTATCAAATGTCAAGTCATCTAATGTCTGTTTGGTCGATATATGACTCACATTTTCGCTTTGCTTTCGTTGACTATGTACAGTGATTTCTTAATAAACGTTCTGAATTTTACCATTAGTGCGATTGCTTGACTCTTTCTGCATTTAAAAAATAAATAAATAAATAATAATAATAATAAAAGATGAATCGAACAAATGCATCCATGTCTTAGCTGATGATTAGCATCCTTCTCAGTTAGTCGATCCAATTTGACTTTGTTAGCAATCAATTTTGGTCCAATTTGTGACGATGAAATTGGCTGTTCTTCCTCCAAAGGGGAACTGACGTGTCAGTTGACATCAACTCTCATGTGGTGCGTTTTTCAGGCGTCGGGGCTGCCAGCCTGGCCAAGCTGACCTTCATGGTGGGTGGAGCGGAGGAAGAGTACAACGCTGCGCAGGAGCTGCTCACCTGCATGGGAGCCAACGTTGTCTACTGCGGACAAGTTGGCACCGGACAGGTGACAACAAAAATTCTGATTCGCTGGAGGGGGAAAAAATAAAAAATCAGTGGCGTTCATAGCAGGGGGGCTGAGGGGGCAGTGGCCCCAGGCATCCTCCCACATGTAATTAAGACAAATCCAATCATATGCAGAACAGGTGACATTTCTTCTGTCATAATTCTCTTCAGGCTGCAAAGATCTGCAACAACATGCTGCTGGCCATCGGGATGATTGGAACTGCAGAGACCATGAACCTCGGCATCAGGTAAGCTCGTTCGAATATGGCGTGTAACAGTGGTAGTATTTACCACTTTAAATCACATGAGGTTTTAGGGCGTTAATAATAGGATATTTTCAGATTGAGGGAGAAAAAAAACAGTTTAGATCCTGCAGTAAATTATCAAGCTTCCAAATAACACACATCTCCCTTGTCAGGCGACTTCCTGCGTTGAGAGTGTTAATATTAGGCGTTTTTTATGACTCTTGACGACTTAAATGCCACAGAGCACCTGGTTTCAACGCGCGCGCGAGCGCAGCTGTGCCGGTGTGCGACTGATTTATCATCGCTGAGACAGAAGAGGAAAATTGGCATGAGCCGTCGCACATAAATCGCTTCGCTCGGCCACTGAAATATGGCGGCATTAACGGCGCGACGGGGATTTACACAAACACACGCGTGCACGCCCTCCCGTTTATATGCTGACACAATCAAGACCGACTTCTACCGAATGACGACGCACATTAGAACCGTGTCGAAAAAAAGGCAAACCTTCACAAGAAATTCTCGCCAAATATTGTCGGCATGTTTTTTAGGTTTAATTTTAAAACGTGAGCACATCCACAGTCCACTTCTTATCGAGAGGTTTTATGAAAATGTGTTTCTTACAGCGTGTCCTAAAATGCACGTGCGCGCACACACTGACATTCGAAAATGTTAGCAGGCTAATAAAGCCGGCGGCATTTCTGAAAACAAGTGCGTCTTCTTACCTGCCCGCACGGGCACAAGCGCACAATTTTCTCTCACAACGAGACACACACGCCGTTCTTTTCATGAAGCTAATTTGTTGATCTCAGATGGAGGCTCGGCCCATCTCCGCCAGAGCGTGACGTTCTCAGAGTGCAAGGAATCGCCGCGCATGACAATTATAAGCACACACACACACGCAAGCTGTCTTTCTTCCTCCTTTTCGTTCTTTGTCCCTATTTGTTTTACCTCCTCATTTTATTCTGTCCTTTTAATCCCTTCTACTCTCCTTAGCCTCATTTGTGCCTGCGGTAATTTCTGCATGCAGTCAAGCAGTCAGTGAAGGGGATGGTGAGGGGACTGCAGACAAATAGTAGGAAAGTGGCATAAGTGTGATATATATTTTTTTTTTTTATGATTTACGTCAGGGATGGCCTCAAACTGCATTCTCAGTTGCCCCATGACTGATTTTCACACAAAAAATTTTATTGTTATTTTTATTTATTTTTTGACAAACCGAAATAAATCTTCCAAGTATCTTTATCATGAAAACCTGGAAGTAAATGTAGAGAAAAATCTATATAATTGTTTTTTGGGGGTGGGGGGCGGTGGGTACTGCCCCATGACAAATTTTCAATATTACATTTTTTTTTTATTATTATTATTTTAATTATTGTTTTAATTATTGTGATTGTACTTATTATTTATTAATTAATTAATTAATTAATTAATTATTATTTAAATATTTTTATCATGAAAACCTGGAAGTAAATGTAGAAAAAAATCTATATAATTGTTTTTTAGGGGGTGGGGGGTGGTGGGTACTGCCCCATGACAAATTTTCAATATTACATTTTTTTATTATTGTTTTAATTATCGTGATTGTACTTATTATTAATTAATTAATTATTATTTAAATATTTTTATCATGAAAACCTGGAAGTAAATGTAGAAAAAAATCTATATAATTGTTTTTTGGGGGTGGGGGGCGGTGGGTACTGCCCCATGACAAATTTTCAATATTACATTTTTTTTTTTTATTATTATTTTAATTATTGTTTTAATTATTGTGATTGTACTTATTATTTATTAATTAATTAATTAATTAATTATTATTTAAATATTTTTATCATGAAAACCTGGAAGTAAATGTAGAAAAAAATCTATATAATTGTTTTTTGGGGGGTGGGGGGCGGTGGGTACTGCCCCATGACAAATTTTCAATATTACATTTTTTTATTATTGTTTTAATTATCGTGATTGTACTTATTATTAATTAATTAATTATTATTTAAATATTTTTATCATGAAAACCTGGAAGTAAATGTAGAAAAAAATCTATATAATTGTTTTTTGGGGGTGGGGGGCGGTGGGTACTGCCCCATGACAAATTTTCAATATTACATTTTTTTTTTTTATTATTATTTTAATTATTGTTTTAATTATTGTGATTGTACTTATTATTTATTAATTAATTAATTAATTAATTATTATTTAAATATTTTTATCATGAAAACCTGGAAGTAAATGTAGAAAAAAATCTATATAATTGTTTTTTGGGGGGTGGGGGGCGGTGGGTACTGCCCCATGACAAATTTTCAATATTACATTTTTTTATTATTATTTTAATTATTGTTTTAATTATTGTGATTGTACTTATTATTAATTAATTAATTATTATTTAAATATTTTTATCATGAAAACCTGGAAGTAAATGTAGAAAAAAATCTATATAATTGTTTTTTGGGGGGTGGGGGCGGTGGGTACTGCCCCATGACAAATTTTCAACATTACATTTTTTTATTATTATTTTAATTATTGTTTTAATTATTGTGATTGTACTTATTATTAATTAATTAATTATTATTTTAATGTTTTTATCATGAAAACCTGGAAGTAAATGTAGAATTTTTTTTATATAATTGTTTTTTGGGGGGTGGGGGGCGGTGGGTACTGCCCCATGACAAATTTTCAATATTACATTTTTTTTATTATTATTTTATTATTTTAATTATTGTTTTAATTATTGTGATTGTACTTATTATTAATTAATTAATTAATTATTATTTAAATGTTTTTATCATGAAAACCTGGAAGTAAATGTAGAAGAAATCCTGGAACCAAATCAAAATGTTGAAAAATATTGGGGGGAGAAGAAAAAAAGTTTTAAGGTGTAATATCTACATTCACCTTTAGATGGCAGGCATGGTGTAGTTCCACTTACTTAACCTTTACTACAAAATTATTTCATTAGGCCTAATAAAAAAAATATGCAGTACAAACATTGTACCTGAATAATCTGAATTTTTTTTTTTATATATATATATATAATTTTTGGGGTGGGAAAAAAAAAGCACAAAATGAGTTGGTTTGCTGTTAAACATATTTGTGCCGTCCTTGTATGATACAAATTTTGCACATATGCATTATGCACATATTTGTCCATATTTTAAATGTTTTTTGTCTTAGGTTAGGAAGTGTGTGGTCCAATGTAGCACTGATGAAATATTGTAGCCCCTTATACCATTTAAAGGGATACTCATTACTCATTTAGCCATTTTCAGCAGTAAGAAGTTCATATTTCATCTAGAATGAATTTAATAACTTTATTATTTTTCATGTGTGCTCAGGAATCAGTTAAGGGCCAATCACGGCTCCGTTTGCAAACGTCACATGACCAAACCCAGAAAACAGGTGAGCCGCGATTGGTCATTACCTGAGCTATAAGCACCTGTGATGTCATTTTCAGTAGACAGCAAGTGACAAAATATGTTTTTAAAGTTACTTAACTCATTCACTGCCATTGACGGCTATAGACGTCAAAAATTCATTTGAACAATTTCTATTCGTTTAACATTTTTTTTCCACTTTTGTTAACAAGAGTATGAAAACCTAGATTTTTGGGGGGGGAAATACAGATATAAAATGTGTGATTAATTACAAATTTTAATCGCCTGACGCGACTTAAAGATTATGAATAATTCGGGGCATCAGGCGATTAAGAATTTTAATCGGAACTAATCGAATGACTTCACTAGTTAACTCACAATTAATCACAAATTTTATATCTGTTCTAAATGTACAACAAAAAATAAATAGTTTTTCATACTTTTGTTAACAAAATTAGAACAAATTTTAAACTAATAGAACTAGTTCAAATGAATTTTTGACGTCTATGGCAGTGAATGAGTTAATTGTACATGGAAAAATAATTACGTTGTCAAATTAATTCTAGGCAAAATATGAACTTGTTATTGCTGAAAATTGATAAACGAGTCAAATATCCTTTTAAGTTGCTCATCCCTGTCGTACAGTACGTGAACATGAAGACGATTTATCTCTTAGCACGCGCACACACACACACCCGCGCGGGTGATTTAAAAAGGTCACGACAGCAGACTGCCATTTTTAGCAAAGAGGAATTAAATCTTCCTCTCATTGCTGCCCCAGCGAATTGATTAGCGCTTATAAATGTGCTTGTTGCCTCCTATAAATGAAACCATTAAAGCCTGCGTGCGCGCTCATTACCTCTTTAGCGTAATAACAAACAGGAGTCGCTCTCTCTTGCGGCGTCGCATGAGGATGAGGAGCTAATTGCAGCGGAGGAGACATTAGCGCCGCTGCGAATGCAAAACTCCACCTGCCGGCGCATAAAACGCGCTCGTCTTACTTCCATCGCACGGCAACACGTTTGCGTCGCCGCCCTTGACTAAGCGCGTCCATGACAATCTTGTTAAAGCGTGACGTGTCGCATATTAGAACGAAGAACACCTCCGCGGCGTTTGAGCGGTAATCTGCGTGTGCGACGTGGGGGGGGGGGGGGATTCATTGATTTATCGTGCACAGAAGACAACAGCTCGCCGTCAGCGTCTCGGCTCGCTCGGGCGCGCTTTATTGTGCGCCCGGCCCGTAACCTTTTCAGCTGCTGATCCGGAACGCAGAGAGGGAGGGAGGGGGGGGCGGGTGATGTCAAACATATGTCCCCTTGAGTCCTCAGACAGGGGGGACGACGTGTCAGCACAGGAGATGAGGAGGAGGAAGAAAAAAAAAAGCGTGGCTGAAAAAGCCATCAGTGACGAGAGATCCACCGATGCCGCATTTCCAAAACCGACGCGGGACACAAAAGCGCATGTAAAAATTTTCCTGGAGAGCTCAGTATTGTTCATTCGGTAATTTTACCGATTTGACATGTCCATCTCCAGGAAAAAAGAAAAAAAAGAAAGAAAAAAAAAGAGCATGTAAACGCCAGCCATCCTTAATTAGCTCGCCGACGGCTAATAAAAAAAGCTCTACTGTTATTGTAATGGCGGAATGAGAGCCAATCAGAGGGAGGGAGGGCGGGGCTTGTAAGCTAGCTATGATTGTTTAACAGTCATATTGAGAGCAGAGCCGACTTGTAAGTAACACTCAGCTTGATGTGGCCAGCATTCATTTGCCTACAAAAAGAGATTCGACGCCAGAGTTACACCCTCCTCTCGCCTGCAAAACGGGTCCACTCGCATGCATAATCGTAACCTGCCACTGCAGCCGCAGATAAAAAAAAAAGAAAAGAAAAAAAAAAGAAAGAAGAGCTCCGTGACAGTGAGCTTTATGGCTCCCCCGTGCTGCTTAAACCACTTCACCTCCTCCTCTTCCACTTTTTTTTTCCATGAAAGAGGGACGATGAAGGATAGACGTACCGCTAAACATCAATACTGCATTAGGCTGCATTACAAAGCCTTCAGCCATTAACGCTGAGGTATGGTCGCACTCGGGCGCAAAGGTTCAACGGGGGTCAGGCGCTGCCCCGCACCCATTTTATCTCCAGGTTTTGCTTGCACCTCAAGGAGTTCACAAAATGTCATCAAATTCGCTTTTTATACTCGCATCTCGACAAAGGTGACAAATAAAGATTTCAAACACAGACATAAGCATTTTTGCTCATTTTAGTTAGTTAAGAAAATCATCATCATCACTTTTTTCATTTACTAATTCAAGGCAACTAATAATTTTCATCTAAAACTCTCCCAAAAAAATTAGCTCGAGCTGCAACAATCAATCTGATACCTTAATCATTTCCTGATTAATAATATGTTATACGTGACATCACTAGTCTAAACATGACATTCTGATTAATATTACATTTGTAGAATATGAATTATGAAGCAAAATCCAGCCATTTTTATTTATATCAGAAGGCGGCCATTTTGCCACTTGCTGTCGACTGAAGATGACATCAATGCTCGGGCGACGGCCAATCACAGCTCACCTGTTTTCTGAAGCTGAGCTGTGATTGGTGATTACATGATACCCGAGCAACTGTGATGTCATCTTCAGTCAACAACAAATGGCAAAATGGCCGCCTTCTGATATAGTTTTAAAAAAATGCTGGATTTTGCTGCTTAACTCATATTCCACTAACGCAATACTAACCAAAATACCGTATTTAGGCTAGTGGGGTCGCATAGAACATATTATAGTCAAAAAAAAATTTGTTGGGTTGATTTCACATCTAAAAAAAGCTCATTTGAAAAAAAAAATTGTTTTTTACTTTGATAGAAAGCAAAACCAGACAACTCCACAAAATTAACTGGAGGTGTAAAAGCAATCTGAATAATCGACAACTAATCAATTAATCGTTTAGAGACCTTGTTAGATTTAAAATGGTCCAAATAATCCCCCCAAAAAATTCTGTAGTCCTCCATGAAAGGAGGCACCTTTTTGTGTTTTTTCAAAACAAGACATTTACAAACGTCTGCTTTTACTTTGGAAAACAGCAGTCAACATTTTTGCTAATTTTTTGACCATCAAACCAGTACCTGAATCATAATTACTTTACATTTGTGTATTTTAGGACTGTCAATTTGAAATAATTTCCCCATTTTTTTCAATAAAAATTTGTATCTGATTATTTCATATAATAATCAATAGATGAATTGATTATTACTGCCTATGCACAATCGAAACTATATTATCTTGAATTCCAACGATCCACCTGTGAATTACAGTGTCAGTTATTTCAAAGTTGACTCTTTTGTCTCTTCCGTCTAGACTGGGTTTGGACCCCAAACTTCTGGCCAAGGTCCTCAACATGTCCTCGGGTCGCTGCTGGTCCAGCGACGCGTACAATCCCGTCCCCGGCGTCATGGAGGGAGTCCCTTCTGCTAACAACTATCAGGGAGGTTTCGGAACCACACTAATGGCCAAGGTAAAAAAAGCCCTGCATGTGGGAAAGGAGAGTTTTTTTATTTACCTCCAGGAAACAAGTATTGTTTTGAATCTTCATTTGAGGTTCCACCGCATTCACTTAATCGTCCGTTTTGGTAGCGAATCAAATGCTTGTTACACCCTCGGACCTACTTCCCCCCCCGTTCTGCTTCATGTGCAATTTATTATGTTACATTTCACTTTACTGCCATTTTACTCTTTCTATATAGTGGGTAGGACACCATTATTGCGTGTCCACATGTATGAGCCGGGGGCTTCCTCAATCACGGTCACCAGCTGACACATTTAGGGCTTTAACATGTCTGCTGGCTTCCTCTATTTGATGGTCCATATGCTCCTCGCAACGGGCTTTTGTGGTCCAATTGTCAATCTGCCATATCCGCAACGTGTAGGATCAAATCTAACTGTATGTGATGTGCTTCACCATTCAATGCAAAAAAAAAAAAAAAAAAAAATGCTCACCTCTCCTTCATGTGTCTCTTATCCAGGATCTCGGCTTGGCCCAAAACACCGCTACTAACACCAAGACGCCGATCCCTCTCGGTTCTCTCGCTCACCAGATCTACAGAGTCATGGCCTCCCGCGGCTATGCCAACAAAGACTTCTCGTCCGTCTTCCAGTTCCTGCGTGAGGAGGAAGGACAGTGAGTGGAAAACACACACACACGAGCACAACCTCGCACCCGCTGCCCGTCGTCCCACAATACTCAGGAGATGCTACAGTCCAATTAGCACACAACATATACCCTCATCGTCGTCGTCCGATTTTCACTTGGTGGTATCGAGTGCCAGAAAAAAAGGCCTCAAATCGGTTTTGGAATACCAAAGGTTCTGACGGACACAGTTCAAGTTTACGTGTTTTCCCTCAAGAGGATCATAACAATCGTTGCTATCGGCTACTTTCTGATCCTCGTTGTGAAATATTGTGAGGTTTAGATGTTTAGTTTTGCACTTTGGACACCTTGTACGATGCTCAGGACTGTTTTGATGTTACACAAGCTACTTGAACTTACCTCTATCCCTTGTCAAACACTGTTTAGGTTGTGCACTGTTCACTGTACACACTAAAGAAAAACAGCTGGGTCATAAATAACCCAAATTGGGTCAAAAGGGACCAACCCCAATGCTTGGGTTAATCATTTAATCCAAAAAGTTGGGTCAAATGAATAACACTAAAAACAACACCCAAAATTGGGTTTTGGTTTATTCTTTTGACCCAATTTTGGGTTATATGAAGGTCTAAAAAAAAGAGGGGTTGTTTAGTGGGTTATTCATTAGACCAACTTTTGGGTTTACCAAGTAAATAAATAACGCAAAACATTGGGTCAATCCCCCCAAAAATTGGTTGTTTTGTGGGTTATTTATTTGAGGCAACTTTACAGCTTAAATAAATAAATCAAAAAGTTTGGATCAGTCCCTTTTTTTTTACCCCAATTTTTGTTTTACATGCACAACCCAAAAAGTTGGGTGAGTCCCCCAAAAATTCAGGTGTTTTGTTAAAAAAAAAAGGAGTTGTTTAGTGGGTTTATCATTTGAACCAACTTTTTTTGGTTCAAATAAATAAACCAAAACATTGGGTCATTTCCTTGTTGACCCAATTTGGGTTATTTTTGACCCAACTGTTTTTAGAGTGCAAAATAGTCGCCCTCCACTTTTTTCCACTTGTTTCCCTTTTCTCATTTTTAATTTTAAAGTCACAAGCAAGGAACGGTTAGTTTGTGGCTGCTTTAAGCAAATGTACATAATGTATATTTCATTTTTGTTGTGGCGTTTAGAAACATATTGGAGACATCTGTGACATTTTGTCAACCCTGTGTGGAACCTCATACTTGGACTTCAAATGTTCATTAAAATGTGTTCTGTGTACTTTGTGTGTTATTGGCTATTAGTGCCGATAGAAATGCCTGTTCTTCAGTAACAATGTAGTAAACCTGGGCATCTTTTTGTGTTATTTAATGTAAATATTTCCACAATCTGTTCATGTAAAAAAGTGGATGTTATACATTTTCCAATCTCCTTAGATGTGCTATTCCCAAAAATTAGTACCCAAAAATGGTGAAATGAGACTTCCCACCAATCCCCTTGTTTCTATCATTACAATTAAATGAGGGGGTGGGCAATTTTATTTTACTGAACTTTCGTTTTTCGGGTTGTGTAACTGCTTTTTTGTGATTTTAGAAGTAGACTGTGGCTATAGTTGCTGGTTGCGTCATCGTTTTGTGACTCACTGGATTGCTGTTCACGATCAAAAATCCCCCTCGCTTCGGAGGAGAAATAACTCTTGAATTAGACTTTGTTAATGCTTGAAATAGTCTACTCCGCAAATAAGACAACGGCTTCTGGTTTAGAGATTCGCCTCTTGTCTAGCCTGCCGAATTAGGCCGCTGATTCCTATTCGGCCCGCTTAAATTTGCCTGTTTTTATAGCGGGCTGCTGAGCCGGCGGTTTCCTCATTAAAGGACACATGAAAGCGGGCCGTAAAGGAGTCGCGGCGAGACTGACTCGAGCGCTGACGTCGGAAGGGGACGCGACCGAGCCCCGAGCCAGAGGGCCTCACCCGACAGACGCACCGCACTGTATTGTGTCCACAATCGGGCAAGAATCCAGTCTGATGTGTCAGCGAGTGTTGGGGAAAATAACCTTTACTATGTGGCATTGAGACAAGTTTGTCTCTAATTATTTGCTGCATGTTCGCACCAAAAAATGGTCATTCCTCTAAAGTACATTTTTACAGGAATCGGTTAATTCGCTTTAACTAAAGATTTTTATGTCATGTGACCTCACACCAGGTCAATCGTGAATCCATAATCACAAAGAAAGTAAAGACGTCTGCTGTTTGAGAATTTTTTTTAATATGGTTGGAAAATCTATTTTCTGTGGGCAAGTACCTGGTATCGGCCTGATAATCGGCCTTATTTCAAGGTATCGAGTATTTGTGGAAGCTGCCGATACCAGCCAACGATCTTATTAAGTCCTCCTTAGCAGTAGTTGGCGCCGTCCTGTGAGAGTTTGGCACATTGGCAGATCATCTGTGTCAGGAAAAGGTCTGTTCATTGTGATAAATGAAATTTTATGTATCAAAAGTATCTGTACTCGGTATCGGTGAGTACTCCGATTCAGATTACTTTATTGATGCCTAAAAGGGAAATTTCGCCCAGCCATAAGCCGTCTAAGACACCTTTCATTTCCTCGAGTTTCCAAGTGTGAATATTCAAACTGGTATCGGTCTGAAAAAAAGTGGTATCGAATCCATCCATTTTCCAAACGGCTTAAGCAGCCAAAGTGACACGCTGCTAAATTAGCTGCTGCAAACTCGCAGCTTTAATAGCTTGCCCAGCAGCGCATAACAAGCCCCTCACAGTAAAGTATTGTGGACTTGATATCTTTGCCACAATGCCGCCAATAGTAATTTAGCCCAAACAAGTCTTGTTTGGTCGACCCCCCCGCCCCCTCCCCCTTTCCTGAGTCATTGACTCCGCTTAGGTTCATTAGTGAAGATAATTTCACCGCGGGCAGGCAGCAGGCCAGCACATAACATGTCACCATGACAGCTAATTATAACATTACGTCTGTATTTGAATATATTTGCGCCGTAGTTGTGAAACTTCGGACCACTGCACAAACGAACCTGATGTTTATTCATATTGTTGAACCTTGTGCCCGTTCAACAATATGAATAAACATCAGGTTCGTTTGTCTGCTTTTGTTTTGTGCTCACTGCGTATCTGGAGTTGTAATAAGTTGTGTTCTACGCATGGTAGTGTGTTTTCTGCCCTTTTCTTCCTCACGCTACACTCGCAAAACATTAACACATACGGCGTCACCTGTGAGTAACGACAGCACGTGCGCTCTATTCATCACACGCCGGTGAACGTGCTCAGTAGCTCTTCATTATATTAATTACACTCATTGGAAGAGTGATCATCTTCACCGTCAGACGACGTCGCCGCCTGCTACCCGCAGAGATCCGAGTCCTACGTGAGTAATTGCGCTGTTAGCTAACAGGACCCCGGGCCCCACAGAGCTCACCTAACCCACCGAGGTGGGCCCTAAATACCCAGTGGGTGGTGCAGCATCGCGGTAAACCACATTCATCTCTGCCTGCCTCCGGGTGCAAAGGCTGCTACAGGTGCTGTTTTTGAACCTGTTATTGTTAAAGTTGTGTGGGTTTGTGAGAGCACACTTTCAGTAGACAATAATACCCAAAAAATGTGTTGGGTCAAAAATAGCCCAATTTGGGTCAAAAACTGGACTGACCCAACTTACAATTTTTGGGGTATGAAACAACCCAAAGCTTGGTCAAGTTGACCCAATTTAGTGGGTCCGTCCGGTTTATGACCTAAATTGGGCTATTTTTGACCCAACACTTTTTTACGGTGTACTTTATATAGCTGCTACTCTAAAAATAGGTGATTTCAAAAATATCCCAATTTGGGTCAAAAAGCGATCGATCCACTACTAACTAACTAACTTTTAAGTTTTTGTACAAAACAACCCAAAGCTCGGCCAAATTGACCCAGTTTAGTAGGTTGGTCCAAATTTTAGCTTGGCCAAATAGACACAATTTAGTAGGTTGGTCCAAATTCTGACCCAACAGTTTTAACGGGTGGTTAAAAAATAACCCAATTTGGGTCCAAAAGTGATCAATCCACTATTTGGGTCAATTTGACAACTTTATGGGTTATTGTGAACAAAACAACAACAAAATTGTCATTTTGTACAAAACTACACAAAAATTTGGATTTTTCTTTATTTTTTTTTCAAAATAACCCAAAGCTCTGTCAAATTGACCCAATTTAGTGGGTCTGTCCAACTTTTGACCAAACAGTTTTAAGGTGTGCTTTATATAGCTGCTCCTCTACAAACAAATGGTTTTAAAAAAAATATCCGAATTTTGGTCAAAAAGGGATCGATCCCCTATTTGGGTCAATTTGGCCCAACTTTTAAGTTTTTGTACGAAACAGCCCAAAGCTCGGCCAAATTGACCCAGTTTAGTAGGTTGGTCCAAATTTTAGCTTGGTCAAATAGACATAATTTAGTAGGTTGGTCCAAATTTTGACCCAACAGTTTTAACGGGTGGTTCAAAAATAACCCATTTTGGGTCCAAAAGTGATCAATCTACTATTTGGGTCAATTTGACACAACCTTATTGATTATTGTGCACAAAACAACCAAAAATGGGTAATTTTGTACAAAACTACACAAAAATTCAGATTTTTTTTTTTTTTAAATTGCAAAAAAAAACAAAGCTCGGTCAAATTGACCCACTTTAGACCAAACAGTTTTAAGGTGTGCTTTATATAGCTGCTCCTCTATAAACAATTGGTTCACAAATATCCACATTTTGGTCAAAAAGGGATCGATCCACTATTTGGGTCAATTTGGCCCAACTTTGAGTTATTTTGCTCAAAACAACCTCAAAATTTTATCATTTTGTACAAAACTACGCAAAAACTTGGATTGTTTTTTAAATAACCCAGAAAGTAGGGTCAAATTGACCCAAGTAGCAGGTCGTTCCTTTTTTGACCCAAATTGGGTTACTTTTGACCCAACTATTTTTAGATTGAATATATGTAAATGAAGAGGCACTGCACTCACTTCTGCACGCCAAAGTCAACTTGAGACGTTATGTTTGTACACTTTTTAACTGCTGGACAAAAAGTAACCCAAATTGTTGCGAAATAGCTCACCCAGCGCTGGATCCAAAAGAGAATGAGCCAATGCTGGGCAAGGTTCTGAATATGGACTCACAGTATGTAGCGACAAGAACCTTAATGGCATACTGTCCATTGCGGCATCATCCAATCAAACGCACATCAGCACATTATACCAAGCTTGAGGATTTATGTTTTTTGTTTTTTTTATTGTCCTGAATGGAGCGTTGCAATAGCCTCATCCCGCTCTGTTTAAAGTTCTCTTCATGGCCAATTAGCCTGATACGCTATGCTTGTCTGGCGCTAATTGAACAGAGATGGAACAAGGGGGAGAGCAAGACGCTTAAAAAAGAGAGAGAGGGAGAGCAATGGGAGGGTGGGCCGGTGTCGCATTCAAGGCCTCATTGATTAGGTGGTGAGCGGCGCAATCTTTCTCTCCTGACGCTTACGAGCATTAAAGCTACATAAACACCTATAATTGGTTCGTTTAGAGCAGCGTGGAGGGGACACACACACACGCTATCATGTTGCATGAGGAATATATGGCGAGGGGGCAAAATTAAATGCTCATTAAAGTCATTCCATTGGCTGGCAGAGTGGCGAGTGTGGGCGGATAGATGTCTTCTATAACCCGATGCCGTACCAAGATGGAATGCTAAAACCGTCCTCTGAGACTCGAGAAAACGGGAGGGACAAGCGCTGACGGTGACAAATTAGCTCTCGCATCCGTTGCAGCCAAGCGGTGGTCGGCATCGGGAGGGCGAGATCCGGCTGGCTGGCTCCGGTGATGGAGCCTTATTATGCCGTTCTAATAAAAGACCACGCGACTTGGGGACGAGAGACGGCGCGGGTGTGCGTCTTTGCATATCGGCAGTGCGTATGTAAACGGAAGAGTGGAACCGCCAGTGTGGTGTAAACATTTTGGACGTTTTTAAATACGTTTGGATGTTCTGTAATGCACTTAGATGCTAGCCAAATGCGCTATGCTAGCAGAGAAATAGCTAGCCTTAGCCACCGTTTGATAGCCGGCTGGTTTAACAGCTAACCGCAGAGTGATGGAGGATTCCGGTAGGGATCCAACGCACGAGATAAAATATGATTCTGATTGTCGGTTGGTGGTTCAAATGGTAGTAGCACCGCAACATAGATGCTATTTAGTATTAGCGCTATGCTAATGGACTAAGGCTAAGCTAAAAATCGTATTTTACTTCAAAGCCCGCTCAGGTTTTGCCCTGCACACACAAAAAATAGAGCTTCAGAGGGATTCTTATGGATCTCTTTATCATCTTTTTTGAAAAAATATCTCTAATGAGTTTCAATAATAATGTTTAATAGATAACAGTGAATCAAAAATTTGCTGTGTCAGCAAGTTGCTATTAGAGGTCAAAACAGTCAACCAAATGTTTTGTTCCCTTTAGGATGTATTATATTGTATGCAGATTTTCCTTCTCACTGCCTCATTAATTTCCAGCAACCCCAAAATGTCACTTTTCGATTGCAGTGCGTTACATCTGATGCTAATGCTAACTTCTACTTGGTTCTCGTGTGAGCAATGCTCCAGTCACACAAATGCCAATATTGCAATTCGGCGTTGTGATGGCAGCTGATTTCAGTGTTCAGCTCCACCTCCCACCGCATACGCCCGTGACTCCACCCCGTCAATCACGCCGCTCAGATAGCCCCGTGATTGCGATCGACACTCCGATGATGGAAGTGAATAAAACTCCCGGTGACGAAGCCCGCGCGTGAGTCACGGCTCCGCATTAAAAGTTGCATCTGACACGCGGGACGTTCTTTCCTCAGCCGTGCTTTATGACGGGAGATTTTCCTTTTATGCTGACTTTTGAAGCGGCGGGGGTTCGAGAAAAAGCAATGCGATGACTTCTCTAATAAAACAAAAGAGCCGCTTCTTTAATTTGAGCGTCCATCACCACGCTGCAAAAAGTGAAAGCAATTGACACGCTGCAAAAAGTGAAAGCAATTACGTCCCTTTAGGATAACTTTTCTGTACTTTTTTGCGCATGTGACTCCACTAACCGCTGCCTAAACAAGTCTTTACTGAATATAAACTCATCCGGGCCAAGTGAGTCACCCGCCATTTTAGACTCCGTCCTGTCCTCATAAAGGCGGAGAAGCGGTGTTTACAGATACGCCACAGCGGCTCACCTCTGATGTGCCGTCCGATAGAAAGAGAAGAGGAGGAGGAGACGGAGACGCCAGGGGTTACATGATTGCAGGACAAACTCATAAAAGTTCCATTAACCCAGCAGAAGTTAAAGAGGCCCTGTTTTCATCCAGCAGACAGCCGTCGCAAACAAAGCATCACCGTAAAAAAACGATCCTCCTTCCTTTGCTCTTCATCTCTGGAACGTGAGTCTTGTTTTCCATCATTATTTCCATCAGTGCATTATTCCCAAATTGACACATTGACCGTTCACCGAGTGCTGGGGATTCCCTGGTTTAAGCTCCACCCCTTCCTCTCCAAGTCGCCACAGGTCTTCATACATCAGCGTCAGCTTGTCTGTCTTATTAAACTTTGCATCCGGTCACGACTGCCGGCGTGTTTGAATGCAGCATAAATGAAATGTCAAATTATTACGATCAATTTTGATGGCCTTAAAGTGGTGATCATCTACTTCCTGTTTGCAAAATGACATGAAGCGTTCGTTAATCTGCGATTAAATCATGTGCTACCTTTCTCAGAACTTAGATTCCTAGAAGCCAAAGTGCGGCAAATATTATAAATGGAGTTGCAAACTGTGGCTGGGGAGGCATTTGTGGCCCGCCATCCATTTTTTAGCGGCCCAAGACGTATACTAAAAACATCTGCTACTAATAAATATACGTCCTAAATATGCAAATTAGGGTAGGATTTAAAAAATATATATCTAATAATTCACATGAATTTCAAAGTATTTTCTCAAATTTATCAAAGACCTGACATTGCACTTTAAGACAATCCTGAATATTTTAAGTGAATATTTACAATTATTCAATCAAGAATTATGAAAATATTTTCACCACATCCTTGCTGATGTCAATGTTTGTGTAACAGTTAACTGATTATAAACGTGTGCTACTTTCATTAGTAACCTAAATCGGTTACTGCCTCCGCAAATTTACTTTGGAACTTAATATTTGCGGAGTTTTTATCATGTCCTTGACATTTAAGAATTGATGTTCCATAATGAATCGACATCGGGTTGAACCGAAGTGAATCAAATCGGGTAAAATCGAACTGAATTATTGCGAATCGAAATCGAATTGATTGAGAAAATTAGAATCGATACCCAGCCCTAATGCAAATGAACAATTTACAATTAAAACAAGTAACATTTCTCTTCATAACACTGTGGTGAATAAAGATAATTCATTATTACAAGCAAAAATGGAAAGCTGTTCATACAATTTTAAGGTAAAATTCTATATTGGGATATTAGTGGTATCAGTGACTACTCAAGTGCTGAAACTTCAAAAGTGGTATCGAACGTCCCTTGTCAAGAATGTAACAAAAATGTTAACGATACATACAAACGATTCCCTTTTGGTCTTTTATGATTGTTTGTCCCCAAAAAGGAAGGCAAGTCTCAACCACACAGCATGACTGTGTAAACAGAATCATGTCCCGACATTGGAGGACACACGCACACACACGCACACACACACTTGACCCCACCTCTACCTTGTCAATCAGCCGACTTTTACGGTTTTAGGGAGGTCTGCTGCTAGCCAAAGAGTGTGAGTGTGCTTTCAAATCGTCCATTAGGCCACTAAGCACAGGCTCTTAGCTCGTCTTCAGATGCCCTCGCTATCTGGTACCGCTATCTCCCCTGCTCCCTTTCCCATGGTGTAACCTTACCTCCCTACTTTAGCACGCTACGCTCCGATACACGCAGGATTTTTTCCCCAAAATACGTACAGTAGTACCCAACATAAATTTCAATATTTGTTTCTTTTGGCTACTTCGCCGATCAAGTTTTGTGTCTCTTATGTGCTGCCGGATTCAATCTAATCTGGCCAAGGTCTTCAGAATCGGTACTGATAGTCCATGTAAGTAGCAAGCTAAGCTACATTAGCAATGAGACTGTTTCAAGTCAACATTTTTTTTTTACAACATGTTCTAAATATTCTGATTGTTTACGGAATATGAATTAAGCAGCAAAATTAAGCCATTTTTATGCATCTCAAGGGGGCGGCCATTTTGACACTTGACTGAAAATGACATCACAGTGCCTAAGGCTCAGCTTGAGGAAGTCACATGACCAAACCCAGAAAAAACGTGAGCCGTGATTGGCGGTTCCACTGTGTCTGAATTTCAATCTCCAACGTATCTACCGGATCAGTCGAGGTCAAAGGTGTTCAAACTACGGCCCGGGAGCCATTTGCAGCCATGTATGAAATATAACATTGGACATGGCCTGCACAATTGAAAAATAAATATTTTCAAGAGGTTGAGTCAAAATTAACTGCACAAAGGTGTGGTTGCATAAGTTTGGACACCCTCATAACTTGGATGTGGCTGTGTTCAGAATTAACCAATCCCATTCAAACTCAATGTCAAATGGGAGTCAGCACAAACCTGCTACCATTTAGTGCCTCTGAATTACCCGAAAAAAGTTTCAGATGTTCTAGTAGGCTTTTCATGCTTTTTTTTTTTTTTTTTTTTTTGCTTTCCTACTTCCAGTCAAAAACTTGGTTGCTTGCATTGGACCGTAAGACATTTTCCCATGTGATTTCAAGGTTTTATTTTGAATTTTTTGGGGGGCAGACTGTTTTTTTTTTTTTGCTGGATTTGGTTGTGTTTTTGACTTGCCAGCTGACCCCCTCTCGGAGGCCTCTCGGACCCGTTTTTTTTTTCTTATCTTTGCATCCATTTTGAAGGGGCATCCAGTTCTTGCTAATGTCACTGCTGTGCCATATTTTCACCAATTGATGACGACCGTCTTCACGATTTAAGGCTTGGAAATCATTTTGGATCCTTCTCTTGACTCATACCTTTGAAGTTCAAAGGTGAAATATGAGAGATCTGCTGTAAGATGTGACGACAACGCTGCCTGGAGAAGCCTACTAGAACATCTGAAATTTATTTGGGCTTCAATGTAACAGGGGTGTTAAGACTTTTTTTTTTTTGGGGGGGGGGGGGGGTAAATATCCACTACAGTATAAACAATGGATTTTCCTATAGAAAATGTTTGGACACCACTTGTGGCAGGCTCTTCATTCTCCGATCATATCAACCACAAATATTGGTCAGCAACATTCAGAGGTCAGGCGGACAACTTGGCGCTTCACCGTGCAGAGGAGGGGGGAGGAGTGTTCGAAGATTCCATGGAGGCTGGGGGAGGCTCAGACACTCTGGTTGGCCAAGGATGGGACCAGGAGGCTTGCTGTGACAGTCGCAGGACGGGGACTTAATGAGGATGCATCACTGCGGCACTGAGAGGGAACGTAGCGTGGATGCTAGTGTATGTATGCGTCTATAAGTGGAGTGACCCATGTCACATGACCATATTGAGCTCCCAGCTCACAAAAGCTAGCCCCTTCCTGCCATTAACACCTACACTAAAGAACGTCCAATGAGACTGCGGGCAAAGTGGAAAAAGTGGGGCAACTTTCCTGTGGTCTTGAGCCGCCATGGTTGCCGAGCAGTAAACGCAGCCGGCGTGCTGTAAAAATAAAAACGGAGTGCGCAGAGAATTGGACGCATCCGCAGAGCCGCTGGCTGCCGAGTGGGTTGTAAAATAATAACACGGCGTCATAAAACAAAGTGCTTATTAAATCGTTTTTAAACAATATTGCTCGATGCAATGCATCCTGAGAGAGGCCACATGAAACGAAAAATGATCTGATGAGGATAGCAGCTGGACAATCAAAATAAAGTTTATAAATTAACTCATTCATTGGAATTCTTCATTTTTTATTCATAAATATGGGAAGATCACTTAACCAAGTGATTTCATATTGTTTATAAACTGTTTGTTTTTTTATGACATCACAGCTTTCTGTTGAAGGTGATAATCAAATTTTGGGGTGGTCCACAGCCCTGTGACCCTCTAGAAAAGATCCGCCCCTGCATTATGCTGATCTTCACAATGAGAACCAAAACAAGAGAAACCTGTCGTAAGTTAGTTGGCACTTTTTTAAAGATCATTAATTAGACCTTGGCAAGGAGCTGAAAGTGGAGGAAAATTTTTTGGCTTAGTAACTTTATTCACCTTAATAACGAGAAATGTAATTGCTACTTTTGTTGATGTTTTTTTTTGCATCTTTGCATATTGTTAGCATAGTAGCATAGTTCTTAACTTACTGTCAAAATTCCAATAAAAAATATCATTGCTAAAGATGTTTTCTTTATATCCGCGTGTTTTCGCAATCATCTAGGTCAGGGGTGCTCAAGTTGGGTCCTCGAGAGCCCCTATCCAGCCTGTTTTCTATGTTTCTCTCCACTAACACACCTGATTCATAATGAGGATCATTATTTCTGCAAAGCTTGCTGGTTAGCTGATCATTAGATTCAGCTGTGCTGCAGGAGGGAAACATGGAAAACAGGCTGGATAGGGGCTCTCGAGGACCCAACTTGAGCACCCCTGATCTAGGTCATGAATGTCAAATCGATGTGACTGGACTCTAGTTTTTTGTTGTTGTTTTTCGAAAATGTTAAAAAAAAAAAAATGACTTGGGCAATTATGCTTTTAGGTAGGTGATATTTCGAACAGATCCATATTAAACCAAGTGTTTCGTAATAGTTATAGTAAAAAAACAATAGTCGCTTTGAATTTGGGATTTGGGCGGATTTGGGTATTGCACCTCTCCAACCTTTGACAAATTTAACACCCCTTTTAAAATACCAAAAAACTAAATACTGAAGGGGCGCGTGACAAATTTTATTTTTCGCTTATGTTGCAGGCCTCTTAAAAAATGGAAGGTGGGCCACAAATGGCCCCTGTGCCACAGTTTGATCACCCCTGATCTCCTGGCTCATGCGGGCTCATTCAAATTGCATTAATGGTGATTTCTTCACAAATATGAAATTTGGGAAAACAATCAAAAAAGGATGTTACTCTACGGGACAGGTTTAATGAATTTCAGTTTTAGGAGACCACTGTTGACAATTCCGAACATCCGGGTATTTCTGATACTTCCCCAATGCAACGCAATGCAAATGCTACGGTAAAAACAAACGGCGTATTGTATTAATTTTGCCTGTGACTATCATACAAAGCACACAGATTGATATAGTAGTCAAATGACATCTCATCGCATTTTAAAATTAAAATAATTCTCACAAATCAAATGACAACGAATTGACCGCCAATTTGACTTGTGACGTCATCTCGGAATTGTCAATACGTCGCAAAAGCCGCGCAAGTGTCTCCACACCTGTTTCAAATGTGGGAGGAAACCAATGTTAACAAGCAGGGGTAAATGTAGGCCCAATTAAATGAATGTACCGTTTGATCACTTGTCATTCTGTCTCTAATCGGACTATAGTTCGAATAAAAGCGTGATGTTGACTACTACAAGTGTTGTGTGTTAGTTATTGTGTTAAAGGGATAACTGTGAATGGGTGAGCACCCCTTCCCTTACCCAAGTGGTATATTCCAGGTAAAGTTAGCTCGTTAGCTTCAAATGTAACAATTTTTCTAACTAAAATACGTATAGGCCTGTTGAGTTTTTTGCCAACTGGGGAATATACTTTTTTTTCTTCCTTTCCTGTCCCCGGACGTCGAATTAATGTAAGTGTATGATTTGTGACCTTAAGAAAACGAAATGAAAGAAAATCGCTCGTGTTGTTTATGGTTTTGAAAGCCATTGACTGAGCATGTCTGCTATAGAAACCATTTTAAGTCTTTTCGTTCGCCATGTAATTTGTATTTACAAAATCTCTTTCGCAGCCGGTCCATTTTCTTCCCCCGGCTGCGCCGTAAATAATGTTGATAAAGACGCCGTTTCGAATGACTTTCACCCCCCTCCCTCGATTGATTTAACGTGACCCCCGCTTCCAAAATGATATTGGAAGCCTATTTAAACAGATGAAGGTCTAAATTGTCTTGCTTGTATGCGCATTAATCTCCCATTCATCATCATTACGTTGCGATTGGGTCGCGCACGCCTCCGCCAGCCCTTTTGCTTTCGACGACAAGGGCCTGTAAATTAGGACCTAAGCCAATTTATACCACCATTTGTGTGTGTTTTGTGTGTGTTAGTTTGGGACATCTGCACTGCACCGCCCCTATCCAAATGCTTTGTGGGATGTAACAGGGGTGCCATACATGAGTCAATTCTCCCTTCTAAGGATGATACGATCGTATGTTTGTGTGCTGAAATTGTTGCTTTAGGCCTTTAAAATTGTATTTTTTTTCCAACATATTGTTTGTTTCGTCTGCAGCAAACAAAAAAAATACCCTGATGCACCTGTCTAAAATGTGTTATGTTTTGTATTTAATGATTATGTATACATTTCAATAAGGAAGAAAACAGCCTTGATAATTTACATAAATCTACCCGCGCGGCTTAAACGGCGTCCTGTTCCAAACATATGCATTTTAATCAACGTGGTCACACTTACAAGAACTGCAGTTAATAAGGCCATCAATCAACATGGAGGTGGGAGGGGTGGTTGGGGGGGGGGCGGTTTGCGTCACGCATGGATGCACCGCTGTCTGATTAGGACGCACCAGAAGGACGAGGATATCCGAAGACGTTTTGTGTTTTTTGTGTAGCGAGGATGGATTAATTTATTATTTTATTTTAGCTATATGCTCATGGTCACAATTTTGCTGTTATATAAATGGAAACGTTGTTTTTTTTTCTCCATCCTCAGCGTTCATTATTTCGCATGCTTGTTTGCGGAATCTGTGTTATGCTGTAAATTATCATTTTGAAAATTACTGCATGTGAAATTCCGCTATTTAAAAAATTAAATAACAAATCAAATGAAAAAATATACGTTATGCGTATTTTTATTCGTGTACTAAATCCAAAAAGTATTTAAGTGTTTCATGAGCCCTATTGTATAGATAATAATGAAAAATGAAAACTCAATATTATCCATATTGTGACAGGTCTATTATATTTGCACGTGTCTAATAAAGTGGCCATGCTTTAAGACTTTAAATTATAGCGTCAAATGTGATTTCTAGAATCATTTTTATCAATCCAATCAGTTAAAGATAACTCGTGCAATTAAGCAGCAGCTGATTGGTGCGTCATCGATCTCTTCGCACCTCCAATAATTCTCTATATTTTCTCTATTAAGTGTCTTGCAAGAGGAAAATATGAAGGAGCCCTGGGACCACTTAAGTGTCATGGTCAATCTAGCGGACGCATCGCGTGATATGAGGCCCCATCGACCACTTGAAGAAAATTAATGTTATTATTGGAAGGGGAGCGAGGGAGCTCTTAAATGAGACCACAAAAAAAATAACAATACAACATTGTAAAATAAAACGACTTAAAAGAAAACTCGTCTGCTCCACGTTTATGACAATTTATTGCAAATTTGAGATAACCCCATCCTTATAACAGAAAATCAATGAAAAGGAAAAATACACGAAACTAGTGCAGCAATTAGGCTATAATCAAAAGAGAATCATATTGATATGAGAGAAAAGACTTTTCTTTTCAAGATATTTGATTGTCCACTCTCCATCTTGCTTCTTCCTCCTCCTTTGTAATCATCTCCCCTGGCGCCTTGTTACCTTTCGGCAGCGAGCATATCCCCTTCCTGGTCTAATCATTAATTCCGCACTCAAAATTCAGCGGCTCTATACATATACATCACTTGCTGTAATTTCATGTGCACATGGCTGAGATCCGCCTCTAATGAGACGGCTAACAAATCCCCCTTGTTAGAATGAGACTCTGCGAGCATTTTTCTCTTACATGGATGTGGAAAGACGGCATAAAATAAAAAACATAATTAGGGATTGAAATGTTTCTCTCTTTTTTTTTGGGTCCTAATTGCAATATTTGATTTTAAACGTGCTATCAGAATTGGTGAGCCAAAGATTTCATAAAGACTGGTGGAATGAGGTTAAATAAGAGTATAAAAGAGGAGATTTGGGGGTTTTATCTGGTGAGCGGCACCTCCTCCCGCTGGTCCACTGTCACGTTTGAACCTTTGCTCAACACGGAAGGTGTAAACGTGACAAAAGCATCAGTCCTGCTCGTTGGCGAGCAGCTGAAGTCCGAGGTCGGGGCCCTGGACGAGAGGCCGCCGGATGGAGCGGAGTGACAGGCCAGGCAAGTGCACGGGCTTCCCCCGGGACCGAGCCCGTGAGCCGGACTCTGGTACAAAGACGGGTGCCTAAAGGCGCACAGGAGTTCCGGCCTCTGGTAAGGGTGGGACAGCATCCGGAAGCCGTCCAGCGAGCGCAGGGGATTGGGGAAAGGAGTGGCGGGGCTCGGAGTGGAGCCGGCTCCCATCCCCAGGTGCGAGTAGTAGGGCAGCGGCAGGTGGGATGGGAAGGGGTAGGGCAGGTTGCCCGTGGCCGCCGCGTGGCTCATCATGTAGGTGTAGAAGGCTGGGTCGGCTGGGTGAGGCCACGTCATGGCCAGACGTTGACGCTTGTCTTTCATCCGGCGGTTCTGGAACCACACCTGAGGCCGGAGACACGCCGGGTCAAATATTAACCACAAACTTAACTCTATTACTCACCATAATAACTCCCTTAACTGGCTTTGCCTTGGGTGTACATTTCTTACTTTGCTACTCCATGTAGTCTATCTACTATAGCTTAGCTCAAAAGTGTTGGGTCAAAAATAACCCAATTATGGGTCAAGTTGCCCCCCCCCCCCAAAAAAAAAAACAAAAATGACAATTGAAGTGATGAAGGTCAAATTGACATTAGTCCCCTTTTGCCCCACGATTGGGTTATTTTTTACCCAACTTTTTAATTACAAAGAAAAAAAAAAAAAAACATTAACATATTTTGTTGTAATGTTTTGTAAACAAAAAGGTCATATTGACCAATCCCCCCCCCCTCTCTTTTTTTGAGGGGGCAAAACGCAATTGGGTTGTTTTGCACACCAAGAGGGGTCAAAATGATCCACCTTAGTAATCCACAATTGGGTTATTTTTATTGCCCAACTTTTTTTTGCTAAACCCCAAAAAATTATAATTGAATTGCTTTGCATAGATAATAAAAAGGGTCAAAATTACCCACGTAATTATGTTGGCCACTTTTTAATCCATGATAGGGTTGTTTTTTTACCCAATTTTTTTTTGTACAAAAAAATACATTTTGTACACAAAAAAAGGTCAAATTGACCCAAGAAGCCCCTTTTGACCCAACATTGGGTTATTTTTGACCCAACTGTTGTTTTTTTTAATAGTAAACTATAGGCCAGCCATCCTTTTATTTATTTCCCTTTCCCAATTAAATCATTTCATATTTCTATCAGATTTTTACTGAACTCTATTCGTCTTTTAATTGGACGGCTTCTTTTCTCCATCTTACCTTAATGGTCG
The DNA here is from genome assembly GCF_051991255.1 of Vanacampus margaritifer. Classification (NCBI taxonomy): domain Eukaryota; kingdom Metazoa; phylum Chordata; class Actinopteri; order Syngnathiformes; family Syngnathidae; genus Vanacampus; species Vanacampus margaritifer. The sequence goes on along the minus strand of NC_135448.1, from coordinate 11,137,318 downwards.
TTTCCGGTAGATTTAAGGCGGCCGCCAGCTCGCACCTCCTCGGCCTGGACACGTAGTTCTCCCGGTAAAATTCCTTCTCCAGCCGTGCGATCTGCTCCCGCGTGAAGGCTGTGCGGTACCGGCGAATCTGATCCGCCGAGTAGGACAGAGAGTTCTGACCTGAGCCGGGCTTACCCGGGTCCGAACCAGAATCGCTTGGCAGACCAGGCGATTCCCCATTTCGACCTGGAGGGATGATAATGGAATATAATATATTGTGAGCGGGGGAGATGGGCACAAGTTATTTACTTAATATTTCGTCGTCATTTTCAACGTGACATTGCATGCATTTACATTTTATAGGCCTATTATTATATTTTCTTAATTGTTAATGCTAAGACCTTTTCACCTAACGCTAATATTTTAATCACAAATGACACTATGCATCATACAGGTGCATTGACGGAACACTGTATAGCTCTATAGATTTCATTTTTTTAAATAAGATTACTAAAGTTGTATTTTTGATATCTTTGCCAATTCTTGCGATCCAAACATCACTTGCACCCCCCACCTTTAGCCGAGGGGTAGTCCATACTTTCAGGCGTGCAGCTGACGTCGATCTCCTCGTAGAAGTCCGACTCTGTGTCCGAACTGCTGCCGTCTCTGTTGGGGCCATCGCCCCGGTGCCTGCCAGCCATCTCCGCGCACAAATTCCTGCGGGCGATCTCCTCCATCACCGCCTCCGTCAAGCAGCCCCTGCGCTGCTGCGGCTTCCCGGGGCTCCCGTCCGCCCGTGTCGGGGTTCCCTTGCGGGTCGGAGCCTCCTGGGCCAGCATGTCCTCTCGGCTCTCCATCGGGGAAGAAAAAAACGTGGCGAGCAAAGAGGTAGTGATGTTTTTGAGGGTGCGTGGGGCGAGAGTGTGCACGGCCGATGCGGTGGCGTGTTGTGGCTGAGGAGGAGGAGGAAGAGGAGGAGGAGGAGGAGGAGAGGCTTGGGATGCAATCCGCTCTGACCCTGAGAGAAGAGTGTGCAGAAGGAACTCTGGGAGGGATCACCATTACCTCGCCCCCTCCCCACCTCTCTCTCTAGAGCTGTCAATCTTAATTGGCCAGTGTAGGATGCCCAGATGACGTCACGTATTGATTGTACATTTTAAACGCAAGGCGGCAATGGCGGTGCGAGTTTCTGGGAATCTGTTCAAAACATCTCCAATTTATATTCAATTTGAAAATCAGACTGAGTGTCATTTGCATTGACTATTGGAGGAAATCAGAACAATTGCAATTGCCTAGTCCCATGTGAACAAACTTAACATATTTGACTTTGTAAATAATATGGACTAATACACGTGAAATGGTGAGATTTTTTTTAACTTTTTTTTTTTTTACTTTTTTTTTTTAAGTATTGTTAACTTTTCCAGTGGTCTAGAGATTGTGTATATAGTTTTTTGTCTGTTTTTTATTTTATTTTATTTTTTAGTTTTGTTAACTTGTTTCAGTGGTTTAAAAACTAAAGTTTGTAAGTCTGCTTTAACTGAGAATACCGGTAATTGAATTAATGTGACATAAATCTCAGAAGTACTTTGGTTGATGTCATCCATTAAATTCTGTGAAACTTTTGACTTAAAAATAACTGGATTCAAAATAAGTATTTATTTAGTTATTTATTTATTTGTGTGTTCTGGTAACTTATTCAGGTTTTCAGTACAAATGCTTTGTTCCTTTTACTTAAATATTTTTCTCAGTTTCTGTGGAATACTTGTGGTTTTCTGACTATACTTTTTTTTTTCCTGCTCATTACTTGATTGAAATCTGTTTATTTTTCTTAAGCTATGGTGATGATACCAAAAGGAGGTTTGAGATTTGGATTGATTTTATCTCCAGGAACAAAACAGGGCCAGCAGTGACAACATATTCCCCATCCAGGGCCGTAGTTCCGAAAATTGTTTATTGTCCAGTGCTCACTCCATAATGGTAAATGCATTTAAACATAATCTGTAAAACAAACAGTTGAGGTCATTTCAATGTAGTTAACTTCAGTCAGTTCGCAAGATAGCGGGAACAAGTTTTGCTAGCAAAACCAGTTCTAGCACCACTCAAGTAAATAAGATGGAAAACATTTTGTACATGAGATAATTTACTTTTCACTTTTGTAAAAGTACAATACAGATTGTGTATCTCCACATCAAAGTGTCAGCACTTTTCAATTTCATGTATAAATCATGCTAAGTGTCGCACCTCTTTCCACTCCCCACACGCAGCACAGCCCTCTCATGTGCTTTGCTGACCCCCCCCCCCCCCCCACCCCTCACTACCTTAAGTGGAGTCAAGTAAAGTCCTTAAAGGTCAAGTCTCGGGGTCAGTTTAGATAAGAGACCCTTTGACATTGAAGTCTTTAAACGTTAAGAGGCAGGTCAGGAAAAAATATCCTGCTGTGGCGCCATTACACTATTTTCATCTGCACACTTTTTCAAGATTGATTCCTGACCTATTGTAATAAAAAAAAAAAAACAATCAGTAAAAAATACTTTATAACTTTATGACAGTAAAGTTTTGTTTGAGATTATTTGAGGTTGTGTATTTACAAACCATAGTCATGAAAACGGCTATTTTGAGGCTATAATCGAGATTAAATGCAGCTTCCCTACTTGCTTGGGCAGCTGCAAGGCATGCTGGGATTTGCATGTGGGCGGGGCGGAGAATCTCTATCCACTTGGAGAGGGAAGCTTCAAATTGCAGCAGCCTCTGCTGTCCTTGTGCGCCCTCGCCTGTCTGACGGAGGGAAAGGCCCCAGTGGGCATGCCAGCCCCTCCCCCACCCACAAAGCTTGCTTGCCTCATGCCTGCCTGCTGAGAAGTCAAGGGAAATTCCTTTGCTTTTCTCCCCCAACTCTTTCATCCGGCCTGTAAAGGATGAAGACAGGAGGGGGAAAAAAAAAAAAAGGCTATCTCGCTTTCACCGTTGGATTGTCGTCATATTTGAGTGACAATATTTGAAAAGGAAATACTTGATGCACAATTTGAATCTTTACATTGTGCTTACATGGGGAGTAAAAAACAAACATGCACTTATATGTATTTGAATCAATATTGTATTAAGTGACAAACCAAAAGATTGCATTCAAATGTATTGTGCTTTGAAGTTAAATACAAGTGAACAGTACTTAAAAAAAAATCCATTTCATTTTTTCAAAATAATGCAGTTTGAACATTAACACTGCACCTAAATAAAGGAAAATTAAAAAAAACTGCATGACACAATAATAATAATAAAAAGAAAGCAATCCATCGTGCAGTTCAAGTTCAAATCTACTCGAAAAATTTGTCTAAATTTATTATTGTTTTTTTAAATGTCAAAAATCGACCATTTTGACCCAATTTGACCCAGTTTTGTACAAAATTATTATCTTTTTTACATTTGTTTGTTCAAAATTGGGTCAATTTGACCCATTTTGGGGGTTTGTATGTTTTGTACTAAACTGAGTCAATTTGACCCAATTTTGGGGGGCGTTATTATATACAAAGCTGGGTAATTTTTGGGGCTTGGTTTGTTCGAAATTGGGTCAACTTGACCCATTTTGTAATATTTCGTACAAAACCGGGTCAATTTGACCCATTTTTTCAGGTTAATTTGTGCAAAACCGGGTCGATTTGACCCATTATTTTGAAGGGTTGTTTTGTAAAAAATCCCCAATTTTGGGGGCGTGGTGTTCATAACAACTCCAAAAAAGGGGTTATTCTTGACCCAAAATATAACTTAATGAACAGTACTTTAACAAATACTGCTTGCATTTTTGGGGTGCTAAAACAGTCATTTATGTTGGAACAACTTTTAACATTTATGGCATAACAAAGCAACAAGTTGTTTGCTCTAAAACTGTTTTCTGAGTTGTTTTAGCTTTAAGTTGGGGACAAGGGACAATTTATTTAAAATTGTATTCAAGTTTATTTCCTTGGCATTTTTAGTTCACCCAACTTTTTTATTTTTTTATTTATTTTTTGCTGGAATCTTGTATTGGCGTATTTATTTATTTATTGATTGATTGTAGTGATGTTTTGAATATTTTTCCTCGTGTGCAGGCTCAATAACCAAAATATTAACTAATAAATGTGTAGCAGTCGTTTTCGTTCAACACTAGTAACTTGTTTAAAAAAAAAAAATCAAAGTATATATTTTTTTAAATACAGTTCTCAATTTAGCTCACATCCCGTCATAGATGCTTTGTTGATACTGCTAATAGGTATTCATAACAGCAAAACGTCGCCATACAAGTGTGAGAAAGTTGCTTACGTGTGCATTTTTAAATAGTAGTAATTAATCCGCCGTCACGATTAGCATCTTACTTTTGTGTTTGTGTGTCTTGACTGATCTATCGCAAGGGTTGTTTTGTGCTACTTGCTGTTATGCAACGGGTCTTGGCCATAAGGGCAGATGAGATCTTGTGATCCTTGAGAGATAACGCACCGGGAAGCTTTTTGCGCAACCATCGTGACCTTGGAGGCTTTACAGTAGCGTCACTTTATATTGTGTTTTAGATAGTGGAGGACAGCGGAAGGGGTTTGGTGACTTTGCTGACTGCGGGGTCCTTTAAAAGATTAAACATACACACGTGGAGCGCGTGTTTTAGTCCAAAAAGTAATGGTGGAAACTAAGTAACAAAGTATGGAAATACTTAGTTACTGTGTACATGTTTCATGTCCTGCTTGAGTATTTGTCCCTATGAAAATTAATAGCTTTACTGTCTAATTTTAAATTTGGCAAAATGTTTGATGACGACACGACAAAAAAAAAAAAGACGTAAATAGAGGCTGTTGATTTTCGTTTTTGGGGCGAGGATCCTAAATGAGGGGAAAATTAATAGTGACGTCACGGAACGTGAAGTTGGGAGCATTATGAAGCAAGATATTACCCACCCATGAACTAGTTTGCAGCTATAGGGATGGTATTTGATTTGGAGGGGGGGGGGCAGTCAAAAATCTGTGTAGCCAGCATTTCAATTAATATTCTAAAATATTAATGACAAAAAAAAGGCCGGAGCCATCCATAATAGTTTGTGGGCTACAAGAAGTCGTGTCGCCAACCTACAGCTTCTGATTTTCAAAAATGATCTCTCTTACCTAAAAAATAAAATAAAAAAACACACAAGATAATTGTGCATTTTTAAATATATCATTATAGCTTAATTTAGCATTTTTTGTTAGTGCATACTATGGAAATGAGTCATTTTGCTAGCAAGAAGCTAGCTGCTAAATGTCATGTCAATGTGATTTTCTTCCTCATTAGCACTATGTATGTCGAAAGTATGATTATATAATTGACAGTTTAAGAAAATATTCGTTATTTTTGTACTTTATTACATACCAGTTTTTGTTTTTTTTTACTTTACTACACATCCAGTGTATATGTGAGTGCACCACTAGCATAAAGTGGGTCATTCTTTGTGACAAGGAGCAGAACTCTTCACTCTATCGTGACTTCTTCTTTGCTGGGGGGGGCTCAAGGAAGGAAGGGGGGTGCTAATGCACCCCTCACTTTTATGAGGCAGCAGGCAGCCCAACTTGAACTTGACCATGGAGTCTGTGCAGTAGCCTTCGTGTGGAATCCAGTCCACTGATACGCCAGATTGGCTTTTTGGAACACAAAAAAAGACGCACATGTTTTGAAAGCATTGCTAGCAGAGGATGGAAATAAAACGATTATGGCCCCTCCCGTTTCTTTTTCTCTCCCTCGCTTGAGTTTGGCCTTGAAGCAAGATGACGCATGCAGACTTTTAACTCGATGACCTTGGAGACAAACTCGTCCCGGTGACTGCAACTTTGTCTCATCCTTGCATGCGGCGGCTCCTTATTGTAAACCCGAGAGGAGACTGTTTAAGGTGGTGGGGGGGGGGGCAAGCATGGCATTAAGTGGGCCAACATCAGTAGCAAACTCACACACCAGGTGCAAAGCCCCCCTCAAGAGTCCAGCTTCTTCAGACTGGCATCGTTTTGAGAAAGCTGATATTTACAAGTCTCTCTGCTTGCAAGCGCGGTTCTCATTTTAGAGCCTCGCCGCCATTACGCAGCTCAGGCCTACTGTATTCACAAAACGCCAGTGGATCTATTTCAGATTTGATCAATCTGGATGAATGTTTGCAAGTTTTTAAATCCTTGTAGAAGACGGGACAATAAATGTGACTGCGCGCGATAGGAACGGCTGTTCAAAAGTAGTGACATCATATCCGTAAACTGCTTGACTCAAACAGAAATAACAAGCATTCCTTTAATTATTTTTTTTTAATTAAATTTTGTTATATAAACTAAGGTAAGATGAGCGACATGAAACTGAAATATCACAATGTTTATATCGCTTAAATGCTCATTATATCCTGGCCACTACTTAATATTTTCCATTATTTCCTTTTCGTTTCACAAAAAAAAAAAAAAAAACGCGCGCCATGCTTTATTTCCATCAGTCCTCCATCTTTAACAGAACTGGCTGAATGCTAGAGCCAAATTTATCCCCTTTTATTTTTAGCCTATTTGTCTTTCGTGGGCCTGCTGTAGCATTTCATGATAACATTTGATGCTGCAAAAGAGAGCTGTTATAAGTGGGCGTATAGAATTTGGGGGTTGTGATATAGGCCGATTTAAAATACCACTTAAAAACTGTAACTTTCCTCCACAAAGACAATATAGATGATTTCATGAGTTACAAGTTTTTTTTTTTAAATATAGGCTGTATGTGGTGAAAGATCTGGAGGAAAATTTTGAAAATGTGAGCATTAATCTGAGTGTTTTGTATTATAAATAGACCCCGAGGAAGTAGCATAAGTCCAAAATGCTCGCATGTTGTAACTTGGATCACCACACACACAAAAAAAAACACATTTTGTTATTTTAACATCTCCTGTCGACTCCGCAGACGTCATAAACATTTATTTTTTTTATTTTTGCCTTGCATATATCATAGAGTTATGCGACTCATATTTTCCATGCATTGAGGCCCAATAAATGACTTTCTACTTGTGCACTTAATTTAGATGTCAATCCCAATATAGGCCTTTATGTTCCAATGTGTTACATGCATAGCTGCTTTCCCGTATTGAAATCCTGGCAACTGAAAATGTCACGTAACGTTTTTTGTAGCCACATTTCTAGCTAATCCGTTTGAATCGAGGAAGTCGAACTTGAACTTGGGTGCTATTTGGCGGGAGCTTGTGTGTGTTTTTGTGTGTGCGCGTCTGCCGTAAACGCGTGCTCATTGTGAGGATGTCTTGTGCAACAAGTCGGGCTAAAAAGTCGATTTTGTACAAATTCACTTTTTGATTTAATTTCCATGAGTAACGTACAGGCTCTGCTCAAATCATAGACTAACTCACTTAAGATATTAGATATTCACAAACGTTTATTTGAGGATATTTTGCAATCAAACTACCAGTCGTTTGGCACAAATACATTTGGTCATATATTTGATAAATGTCTATTTTAGTTGCACAAATGAGCTAATACACTTTCTACCGCTGTGCACTTATTTTTTTGTACTATCACATTTGACCTAACTTGTTTTCCTGTAGAATTTTTTACATTATAAATTTGATTAGTTGGCGTACGTATTATGAAATAATTCTCCAGACGATAACACAGTTCACCTGATCAGCGTTTGTAAAACGCTTACCGAGACAATAAATGTTATACTCTAATGGTGAATCCAATCTCATCAATATCTAATAGTTAATAGTAAAATAAACTCAAAAATATAACTTGAATAGTTTTTCAAAGGGGAACGGGAATGACAGATTTTTTTCCATACATTTTAAAATGTAAAGAAATTGTTTTGAGCAGCTATTGCATCATATTTTTATTTTCTTTTATATATGTATATTGGAATATAGCAGTCACTGATTTTTGGGGGGGTATATTTTACTCGTGATTATTTGTGCATTGGTTTCATGATAGTGTTGTGAATTATTTTCTTGCTAGTGAAAAAAGAAGATCCAGTATTTTTTCCTAATATTCTATACGTGAACGTCCGTACTTGCTCCAGTCAAGTGCAATGTTTTACATGAAAAGTTATAACAACACTCCCCAAAAAAATGCTCAGGTTAGAGTTAAAAAAGTCAAACAAAATGAGTTGAAAGCGTCAGAAAAGAGCCATCGGTCATAAACAAACCAGACGCACACAGAAACGACGCGTCATCCCTTCTTCCCAGAATTTCCACCATTGTCACACGTATTTGCCAAAAACACCCCCCAAAAGATCTCTAAATAATAAAAACAAATTTCTCGGAATCCCATGCAGCGTATATAGAAAAGTTGCACTTGGCTCAAACGCCGCTCAGACGTCAGACAAGCAGTTGAGAAGGAGCGCTGGTGCAGAAAACAAAATGATAGTAAAAGTTTAATGTCCTCCAATCGCTTTCATTGGGACAGGAATTCTCACCCTTCTTCCGTTCTTTTCAAGCAGCTCAGACGCTCCCTTCAAAGCCTCAATGGCCCTCAGCCCGGACGGCGAGACAGCAACTTTCAACTTGACCTTGGCCTCCAGCGGCGCCCCCCACCCCCTCCCCCGCCCCTCCCGTAATTAGCCCGAGTCACAATAGCCCCCCTAAGATAATAATCGTGCGCAATTGACACCCTGTTGGCGTCTGCAGGCCCATTCTCAATATTTCGCGGTCGGCCATTTTGAGGAAAATACGCAGCAAAGTGAAGCGTGCGTGAAAATGAGGCAATTTTTTAAAAATGTACTTTTTAATACACGTGATTCAAGATGTTGTTTGCTATTAAAATAGTGATTTTGACTATTTTGGCTATTCCGGGTGCTCATACCAATGCATGGCAGTTGTAATGTAGCCTAAATGTGTGCGTAATGGCGCGTTGTTTTGAATTCACTCCACAAATCAAGCAAATGTTGTTTTGTAGCACATTTTAAGTCATTTGCTTTGCTCATTCACACTGAAGAACAATTCGTGCATGCGTAGCCTATTTCTCATTTTGAATGTCCTTTCTCCACAAATCAAACAGATGGCTCCGATTAAAAATGAAAGTGATTATGCGTCTTATGTAGAGTTATTACAAATGTTAGCATGAACAAAATAAGACTCGCTCATCGGTCAACTTGCGTCTCCCGCATATTCCTCCATTTAATTATCTCAAGTGGGGATGTTTACCGTCCCTCCTTTTGCACAGTTACTCACGTGTCACCGCGTCGACCAATCACAGCGCGACGTCGGCGCTCCGGTGCGCGTCACCGCTTTACGCTCTGGGAAACCAGGATGGATCTTTTTTCACTCCGTGGGCTTTTTCGAAAAGAGCCACAAGCTTCAATGTTGGACGCCGTGCTATGACAACGCCACTGCTGCTCCGTCCTCCTCGCTGCTGGCTCGACCCGTCGGTGATGTTCCTCTACGACAACGGCGGCGCTTCCGATGAAGCGAGCAAGAACATGGAGGGCTTCGCGGGCGGGAACTTCGCGGCGAACCAGTGCAGGAATCTGATGGCGCACCCGGCCTCGCTGGCGCCCAGCACGGCGTACACATCCGGCGACGTGCCCGCCACCGGCGTGGGCGAGCCGGCCAAGCAGTGCAGCCCCTGCTCGGCCTCCCAGAATTCCTCCAGCGCCTCCCTGCCTTACGGCTACTTCGGCGGCGGCTACTACCCGTGCAGAATGTCGCACCACGGCGGAATCAAATCGTGCGGGGCTCAGCCCCCCTCCGTCTACGGGGAGAAATACATGGACACGTCGGCCCCCGGGGAAGACTTCACCACCCGGGCTAAGGAATTCGCCTTCTACCCCACCTACCCGTCAGGTCCTTACCAACCTGTGCCCAGTTACCTGGACGTCCCCATGGTGCCCGCTATCGGTGCGCCTTCGGAGGCCAGACACGAGCCGCTGTTGCCCGTGGAGAGCTACCAGCCGTGGAGCTTGGCCGCCAACGGGTGGAACGGTCAAGTTTACTGCGGCAAGGAGCAGCCTCAGTCGGCGGGACACATGTGGAAGTCCCCCCTTTCAGGTGAGCAGCATTGCGTCAGCATTTATTTCGAACCTTTTTGATACTTTATCGGCAATTAAGCTAGCTTTTGCCGCAATCATATTGTTTCAATTTTCCATGGCGGGATTTGATGTAAACGCGTGTTTATGACAACAAATATTGCAATCAAGTCACTTTTTCATAATTGCCTTTTTAATTCAAATGGCATTCAACTCCATTTTTTTCACGCACTTGTTGACGTTCTGCGGTCCACGCAGACGTAGTGTCCCACGCAGGCGGCGACTGCAGCTCGTACAGGCGTGGGAGGAAGAAGCGCGTGCCGTACACGAAGGTGCAACTGAAGGAACTGGAGCGGGAATACGCCGCCAATAAATTTATCACCAAGGACAAACGCAGGAGGATATCTGCCCAGTCCAACCTGTCCGAACGGCAGGTTACGATTTGGTTCCAGAACAGACGCGTCAAGGAGAAGAAGGTTGTCAACAAATTGAAACCGGTCAGCTAGTTCCCCTTTTCCCCCTTCTTCATATTCTCACACACACACACACACACACACACACACGCACACACACACACACACACACACACACATATATATATACACCCACACACACATGGCTGGATTGGAACAGCAATAATTTGTTGGTTGATGACTTCCTGGAGCCACCTGCCACTTTGTTGTCCAAGGGGGAGAAAACTCAAACATTGAATTATGACTTTTTTTGCTCACTCTCGCAGAATGGTGTACAACGAGTTTCCACCTTTTTATCTGCAACTTTTTACGAGAGTGATAAATGCGAAAATCCACGGGAAACGACGCGATTTCGGATTTGGACCTTGGGAATGTTAAATATTAATCTCCCTGATGTCTTTTTCTGTTTGTTTTTTTTGTTTTGTTTTCATCTTACTCAACATGTTTAGCTTGTAGTGCTTGTTGGAACGTGTGTGATCGTTCATGTCCATCTTCATCATGGTGCAATTGTCGAATGCTCAGATAATCTTGTGTTGATGTTGTGCATATTATAGCTTTTGATAATGTGTGACTTTTCATGTGGTTGTATATAAAGTAAATTCTAGCATGACGTCAAGGCTATGTGTGTGTCCGTGCCAATAAAGTATGTATTTGGTTGATATGCATCCAATATTGTTGAAATCAGACTCTTTAATATCTTTAAATTGTTAACATGTTTCGAACTTTCCCACGAATGTCCCCCGCCCCACCCCACCCACGGAATTACTGCTTTTTTCTCTTCTTTATCTATAATGTCCCAGCAACTTCGCCTTGAACGTGAACGTGTGATGAATATATTTGTTTGGAATTGCTTGCACCCTATGGAAAATTCTAAATATTTTAAACCTATGGAAATGTGTGAAGTAAACGTAAATTTCGAAGAAAGATTAAAAAAGTAAACCACGTATTTGTGCTGAAATGTAGATCAACACTGCCATCTAGCGATCATTTTGTGACTAACACATTGCTTGAAATCATTGTAAACGGCCATAACATTAGAAAATGACATCTAATATCTCATTGTTTTGTCATAATGCACTATTTTTGTGTTATGATTATAATATATAACTATAGTGAGTATGTAGATATAAATAGTAAAACGATGAATTAATGAAAAACTAACCCGAATGCTTTACCTGATTATTTACGGTATAAAAAAATGCATTGGAAGTCCTGCAAGGTTTTTATTTCTCTTTATTGTTCTCAATTAAAGTCAAATTTATTCATTTTCATGAGAATTGCTATTGGTCACGTTTGTGTATTTTTCAATATTTTTAGCACACGGGCGCAATTGAAATTTCTGTATGTTTTCAGGGAATGATACAATTGTGCTTTTGGTGTCCACCATGTTTATTTTTGTGTAATTTAAAACACACTGGCAGTATATTTCTTTGGTTCTCATGATATGTTTAACTTCCACTGTACTGTTGTATCCACTCGTTCTCAAATGCGTCTAAAAATAATTTATACCGTTCACGGTGCATCTTAATTCTGCAAAGATTGTGTGATGTTTTCAAAAAGTAAAATATACGTTGCATGTCAAATCAAACTTGGTCTTTTTAAATGGACGTGTCTTTTATTTTGATCAAGTTCAGCATATTTACACAAAAATAAACGCCACTTTTCGAGCGCTAAATGCGTTGCTCGGCTTCGAGTGAGTGACTAAGTGCAGTTGCAAGTGAACAATCAGCATTAGCTAACTCATCACGCACGTTTGCTTTGGCTGAATTCATCCGTGAGTCAGTGTGACTGGCAGCCAAATGACAGCGTGACTAGCTCCCTTGACAGGCTCACTCACATTGGTGATGCAACAGCAACTAATTTTTCCTGTTTTCAGAAGAGCCTCTCCTTAACAATTAAAAAGTACTCGCCATTATCATGCAATGTAAATTTACAGATCGCTGATGACATTTATTTTTTATTGATGATAGCTATTATTTGGCGACAAGCAATTAAGATTGTTTTGGAACTACTATTGTAATTTTTACTTGTTTACTTAAAACTAAAAGTTAGAATGTTATAGTCGTGCCTTTCCTAATTTATGAATTGTCATCTTTATTTACAGAATAGAAGTCCAAACAAATAATACACCAAAATGATCTATAATAGAAAATATTTGGACGTTTACTTAAAAGCGTTATAGAGATTTGAAATTATTTCTTAGTATGTCCGACAAAGTATTGACAGTTGCACTTGTAATAACAATATCAGAGCATCAAAGTAGACTAACTTTAATTTTATGTAGGGATAAAAACTAACCATATTATGTGGCTTATCTTCTTATGGACTGGAGTGCCGTAAACGTGCGCCTGTATGCATTAAAATTGCGTCCAAACATGTTTGCTAGCATGCTATATAATTTGTTCAATTTAAAACATTGCTATTTGTTTACATTGGGTGCCATTCAGTGACAAGTCAAGACATTAAGCTCAATTTCATTTATATATGTTTAATAAAACAACTGCAGCACAAACAAATGTACAGCAATGCAATCAAACATAAAATATAACACAAACATTTAAGTAAACTTATAAAATCCAGAATTGAGTTCTTTAAAATCATTAATCTAGTGTATGACATCGAAACACCACTGCAGAATGACCACGCTGCGTCCGCGTGGCCGCGGCTTCTCACGCTGTGACGTCACAGCAGTGCCGCGCGCACGCGAGGTGGTGGCGCCCTCTTGGACATGCGCAGTACGCCGTCACTGCGGAAGCTGTCAGTGAGGGGAGTGTTGTCACTCATTGGTCACGACCAGCCACGGCGAGCTATGATTGGCCGGCCTGAGGATAACACAACCCCCAAATCCCGCCCATTTCAGCTGTGCTGTAATTTGAGCATTGGTAGCGCATAGCACACTTCCCCCATGGTCACGTGAGACTTTTATGAATGGAACGCCCATTGGAGTTTAAACTGAGCGGAGTGCAAAAATTGGACTTATGCTGCCACCTTAAGGCCAAACGGAGAGTTGCAGCGTTTGGGTTGACCTTGCCTTTTAGTTTCCCATACGTTATTTAACTTCATCGCAAATAAACACTACACATTAGTTAATCATTTTTAAAGGAATATGTGAAGGAAAATGACCGCGTTTCAAAGCTACCGCCCTGATCTTTTGATTTATTTACTCGATTTAATAACTTTGATATGTAATTTGAATCTACTTAAGTCGTTTGAAAGGAATTGCGATGCTTAATAAGCACAGTGACCTCATAAGCAGGCCGGCGAATGAGTCAGCTGCTTTTCAGACGTGCTTGGAGCTAGACGAGGCCAACAGCAGCACGCATTGTGCTCTTTATATTGACCTTCGCTGTCTGCAAGTAATGGAAGCGACACACACACACACACACAGGCTAGGCCACCAATATCTGGCTCAAGGTTGGACCATAATCTCACAACTCCCCCACCAACAAAATTTAGTCCGAGACCGTGACAGCTCGCAAATACAACGCGTGACCGACATCACGTCAAATCCTCTATGTCCGAAGTCGGCGCCTCGGCAGCTCGGAAATCCCCCCCCCACCCCCGAAGCTAAAACTCGTTTGCTGCATAAGAATGAAATGTCACACATCATTGCATAATAATCAATTGTAGATTACATAGTTGGAAATGTAGAGGTGACCTTTTAATTTATAGCATTGAATGAGAGTCACGTTTAGATCCCAGTTTCTGCTTTGGCATTAACGAGAGTCGATTTGACGAAAGCTCTTTTTGTAAATTTAATGTCTTAAAAATGAACGGAAAAAAATCATTAAACTATATTTGTTGCTGTTTATTTGACATTTATATATTTTTTAAAAACGATTCCACAAGTGTTCCACATATTCTGTATTATGGAGGTTAGCATAACCTATATGTCATGGAGGGGGGAAAAATCTTTGTCTTATAGTTTCAATTAAAAATAAAGTGAACCATATGACAACAACGCTGTGTTATGCGTTTTAAATGCATGGAAATACAATTCAGCGAGTCTTTTGAAACGAATTAAACTTCAATTTCGAGCTAATAATGCATTAAAAAAATCTGCTTTGGATGCGTAGTGCGCGCACGTCACATTATAAATGTATTTTAGTTTCTTTATTTTTACGTTAAACGTTTTCCAATTCAGCAGTTTTTAAATTCAGCTAAACGGGATACAATAACACAAATCCTAAAATTAGACTTTTCTAAGTTTCATGTTTCGTGTGTCTTTATTATATATTGATTGAACTTCTATTGTGCATTCTGTGTTGAAATGCGTTTTACTGCACTCATGTAAAGCAGTGTGCGAATAAAGTCACTTTCCTCATGCTTGGCATTTCATTTATTGTGGCACTAAAATCCGCTTTCCTCCCTCCTGTCTAGGTCCATTGTGTCCCGAAATGCGATCCACAGGCAAAGCCGCCATTGTGGAACCGCACTGGCGTGTCCAGAGGTGCTCCCGTTGACCGTGGAGTTGCTCACTTTTCCCAGCAAGGCTCCTGTGTGGTCCCGGTAACGTTTCCGTCACCTGTTTTGGGGGAGAAAGAAGTCATCAGATGCGCTTCGAATCAGGTTTTTTTTTTTTTCCTTTTCCCTCACTCACCTTTTATGTCCTCGTCGTCTTTTCCGCTCCTAAACTCTAAGCTGTAAATGTTTTTGACCCTGTTCCACCCAAATGGTTTTACACTCCCCGTGCTGCAGACAGCAAGCGCGTATCATTCAAGTTCAAAAACAAGATTTTACTCTAAAAAACGCACGCGGGAGCATCACAAATGATATGCAAAATGTTTATAATGGAGATGTTTGAGGTATTTATAAGTATAAAAGCAGATTTTTTTTGGGCGTGCGTTTAAGTCCTTTTTATTCCTTCAACTTTAATTCCAAAAGAACGCACACTCTTTTGTAACGTTACAGCGAATTTTCCCTTTGGAGTTGCAGGTGTGATAGCTTTTTTTTTTTTTTTTTCACCATAAAATGAAAACAAAACCAGGCAGCACTAAAGCTGTGGGCCCTTTTTTCCTCCACTGAAGGACTCGAACTACAGGAGGCTTCATTCTGCAAGGAGCTGAATGCGCCAATTGAGGCTGCTTTACAGCCCACGGGTCTACCTGATGTGGCGTTAAACTGTACCCTCACATCTTCCTCACGATCAATTGTTGACTCGGAGTCTAACGAGGCTTTATGGCACACGGCCGGGTTTGGCACAGCTATGTGTCCACTTGTTCGGCTGGGTGGGGGGGATTGAAAAAAACAAAAAACACTGGGCTTTTGCCTTAGGATTTAATTTGCAAGAATGAAAGAATGTTAAAATAGTGCTTGTTAAACATGCTGGAAGGTTAAATAAGTGTGGATGTGTGCACGTGTCAACATATTTCCTCGAGGCAAATTGGGGTCACTTACTCTTCTTTCACAACATGGTTAAGTAGGCTAAATAATAAGTGTGGCTTTCTTTCAAATGAATCCTTTTCGTCCAAAATGGAAAAAGTTAGTTTTCCTTAATTGGGTTTAATCACTAAAACAGGACTAGAATGGAAGTACTGTATAAGAATGTTCATAAAATTGCTTCATGTAAAGTAAGATCTGTAGACTTAAAATATTAAGTCAGTTTTTGTTGGACAGTTTTTCATTCAAAATGTCAAAGTTGAGATATTTTCACTTGACCTCGCTAGTTTCTTCACTAAAAAAAAAAGACTAGAAAGTAGTATGACCGTTTAGTTAAGTTAATAGCCTACATGAGAAAGTTTCAAACTACACCTTTCTCTTAACTTGAAATATTAAGTTATCATATTTTCATTCAAAATGGAGAATGTGTCATTTTGGTTTCTTCATAAAAAAATATAAGATTATAAGAAAGTTTCCAAATGCACCTTTCTCTCAACTTCATTACGTTAGTTTTTCATTCCAAATGACAGCGTGTCATTTTAAGGTGAGATATTTTCTTTTATTAACTAAGTTTCTTCAAAAAAAAAAAAAAACTTTCAACTTCAAATATTAAGTTTGTTTTCCCCCCATTCGAAAAACAATTTAGCCAAGTCTATGCAAGAACGTCGTAACGTTTGTTTACCATTCAAAATGTAAATATATCGTTTTAAGATCACATAGTTTCCCTTAAATGGTCTCACTCACAAGTTTCTTTCACAAAATATAAAAACGATTAGACAGTAAATACTTTAAAGGAAAGTTTATTTCACCTCAGATTCTTGTTTGTTTTCCCTCAATCAAAACAGTCAATTCTATCACAATAAAGCAACTTATTCGAAATATTAATGACGATAGTCGCCCCAGGCCTGAAGTTTCTGTCTGACATTAAAGTCCACTCTTGTGACCCAAAGCATGCGTAAATGCAAAAGCAATTAAAGCGGCTCCATCCGGGGCACAGTAGGCCCTTTTGCTCTTTGTGCCTCTTTTCCCTCCCCCGAACTTGAAGTCGACCGTTCAGACAAAGCTTTGGCTTTGAGAGCTCTTCCCGTGCCAGACTGCACTTTGCTTGCCAAAAAAAACCCATAAGAATGATGCTCCGGCAGACTTCCCTTCAAGGTTAAAACCATTTAACAAGCCTCATTGTCTATTTTTAGATTCCCCCAAAAAGCGCCAATCAGTCAGTGTTAAGTGAAGTGCATCTTACCGCGGTCGTGTTGTTGGGTCGCTTTGGATGCGCGTTGGTGGCGACTTGCTGTCACGCTTGGCCACTTTAGTGGTGTCTGCCTGCCTGGCTGTGAAGGGGGGGGGGGGGGGGGCTCAGCAGAATAGCATAGCAGCTATAAAAACGCAGGTCTGTGCAGAGCTCGTCTTTGCTTTTTTCCTGTACCTCAATTAGAGCTTAAAAGCCTCCGCACACCTCGTAGAATTATCCGAACTGACTGAGAGGCGGAGCGTGTTAGTCTTCAACTTGCAAACAAGATTTGTTTTGTTTGTTTCACCCCCTGCAATTTCTACCAAATAAAATAAAAGCCGCAGGGCCACACGGCGCGTTGCTTCTTGATGTTCAAACCCCAGGCAAGGAGCATGTGATATTTTCATCTTGGGTTTCACATGTGCTATCAAGAGCCCCCCCTCCCTAGGCCTGCCACGGCGGTCTTAATCCAAGCTCAAGTCTCATATTAGAGTCAGGTTGCAGCTCCAAAAACGAGCTGCGTGGTGGCCGAATTTGTTCGGTGACAAATAACAGAAAAGGTATCGCTGTGGAATTTGCAAAACATCTTTCTATCGTGAACCTGCGGGGGAATAGATCAAAACATCTGGAAGATTTTTTTTTTTTTTTTTCCTGTTGGAAGAGGTCTATTTTAATAAATATGTCCGGGAAAACATGAAGAAAGAGTAGTGCGTAAAACTGAAGTGGAAACAGCGTGCTGCGAGAAATGGAGCGGTTTATTCCTCCGTGTTGGAATCAAGTAAAATACACTTGTAAGTCACGTGCCAGTTGTTTAAATACATTTAAAGCATGTTGCATAAAAAAAATATATTTTAAATATAATTTCACCCACTGTTTTTTCTTGGAACAATATGGCCTCCCTTATTTGTTTCCACCTTGTAGACAGTTGCAACATTAGCCGCTACTTTGAACATGACCCTGATAACCAAATGCGCGCTGAGCCAAATGCTTGCTGTTGTAAAAACACCAAATGCTGATGACTAAGACGATTCTAAAAGCAGACTTTGGAGATAAGCTTGACCGTCTCCTTCCTGCACAGTCCTCAAGACTCCGATTTACAAACACGCGTGCACAAAGTCGAATATCTAAAATGTTATATATTCCCACCTGGGAAGTGCATATTGCGATATTTCGCCATTTTATAGCAAATTATTGAACAGAAATGGCTGCAATCGCAAACAAAGTCATGAAGGAATGATGGCGGCTTTTCTGCTGCTCTGATTTGTTGCAATTTCAAAGAATTCATTCCGAGTCCAACATGGCGATAAACTATCAATGTCAAGCTTAACGCACACACGCGCGCGCGCGCGCGCTCGCTCGGCGGCGTGCGCGCACCCACACACTGCCAATCTGTCAATTTCTTGCAGCGCGGTCACGTGACGCCCGCCTCCGTCGGAGTGGATGGCGATGGCTCTCCACGTCAGCTTTACGTCTCCAAATTTCTGTCTCGCGGACCTGCTTGAAAGAGGCGAGAAAAGCGGCGCGCTTCAGAGCCATGCTCAGGGCGGGTGTGGAGGAATCCAAGGCGTAGAACCCGGGATCCGACGATACCATGATGGATTTTGACGAGCGGGTCCCTGTCGGCTCCAACATGTATCTGCCCAGCTGCACCTACTACGTGTCGGCGGGGACGGAGTTCTCCGCGCTGCCCTCCTTTTTATCCCAGAGTCCGAGCACCCGGCCCATGACCTACTCTTATTCCTCGAACCTCCCGCAAGTCCAGCCCGTCCGCGAGGTGACGTTCAGGGAGTACGCCGCCATCGACGCGTCTAGCAAATGGCCGCACCGGGGCAATTTGACGCAGTGCTACCCGGGCACCGAGGACATGGTGCACCGGGACTGTCTGTCGGGTCCGACGGATCTTTTCGGCAAAAACAGCCCCGCGAGCGCCTACCATCACCACCACCACCACCACCACGCCGCACCCGGCTCGTCCAACTTTTACGGCAACGTGGGGAGAAACGGCGTCCTCCCGCAAGCCTTCGACCAGTTTTATGAGACTGCTTACGGCACGGTGTCGGACCAGAGCCCCTCGACTGGATACCCGGCGGACAAAACGCACGGCAAGCAGCCCGCCTCGGCT
This sequence comes from Vanacampus margaritifer, assembly GCF_051991255.1. Lineage (NCBI taxonomy): Eukaryota > Metazoa > Chordata > Actinopteri > Syngnathiformes > Syngnathidae > Vanacampus > Vanacampus margaritifer. The sequence continues at coordinate 11,118,162 of NC_135448.1, read as the reverse complement.
CCGGACGACTCGGGTTCGGGCTCCTCCGAAGCCAAGGAGCCCCGCGAGGACACCAGCAGCCCGGAGCTGTCTTCCGGCAACAATGAGGAGAAATCCTGCAGCAGTGGCAGCAGCAGTGAGTATTGCGTGTTTTCCAGTCGGCACTTTGCTTATGAGAGAAACTTTGTAATCTTCGGCGCCGCTGTTAAAAAATTTATAAGCTGTTTTATAAGCATATAATGTTTATAGAGGGCCTGCGTACCCCCTCCCCTTCTCTCCCCGCGACAAAACTTTGTTACAAACCACCACGACGTTCTTGCTGTTGAAATTGACCATGAGAGCGATTTATTTTTTTCTTGTTTTTGCAAATTATTAGAAAGCAGAAACCCGGTATTGAAAACTAAGCCCCATTCAAGCTTTTAAAATTTTCGAGGGCGGTGCCTCGCTCTGCACTTTCAAGTCATACGAGTTTTTACGTTAAAGCACGTCACCTCATCTTACCTTAGGGTTGATGAATTGTCTTTAAAAAAAACAAAAAAACAAGCTGCACCCACTCTTCAGTATAGAGAGCGGAGTATATTTAGCCTGCCCTGCTGGAAAAGGTCAAAGCCAACCAGCAGCGACTGTTTTGACTCAACTGGGGAATGTTATTGTTGTTATTTTAATATTTTGACGCTTTTTTTGGTCTGCTTTGCAACTCACGATTGGTGTATATTCTAACCCAGGCTCTCCCCTTTTCCGTCCGCCCTAGATGGCCAGAGAACCCGCAAGAAGAGATGCCCTTACTCCAAATATCAGATCCGAGAACTTGAGCGGGAATTCTTTTTCAGCGTGTACATTAACAAGGAGAAGCGTCTGCAGTTGTCTCGGATGCTCAACCTCACCGACCGCCAAGTCAAGATCTGGTTTCAAAACCGTCGCATGAAGGAGAAGAAGCTGAACAGAGACAGATTGCAATATTATACGTCCAACCCTCTGCTCTAGTGGGCGACTTATTTGGACCTCGCCACCAACGACTCTCTCAGGCTGCGGTTGTTGTTGTTGTTGTTGTTGCGCCGCCGCCACGATGGCCGCCAAAACAACAACAGTGCGTTTCAAGTTCGCGGACAAGCACCCGAATGGGCGAAAAAAGCGAGCTTGAATGAAGATGATTTTTTCTTTTTCTTTTTGCTTCATGGACGTTTATTCTGCTATTGAAGCTCTTATTTTGGAATTGCGCCTCTATTGCGCGCGCAGTAGTGTGATTCACGCATTCTTTTTTGAGTTTCAGTTTGTACTCTGACTGAACAAGTGTATTTTGCTATCAAAATGTAATTTGATTTTTTTTTTCCTCACAAAACGGAAGTCATGTTTAATTAATAAGTGAATCAATGCAAACATTGGTGTGACCAAATGGCGTCCTAACGAATGAGAATGTAACGTAATGTTTTTTTTCTGTGTGTATTTATTTTGTAGCCACTCGTTTACTATATTTTAATTTCACGTAAGTTTATTATAACAAGCAGGTTAAATGTATTTATATCTACTTCTCTTTTTAATACCCCATAAACCCACAATGCCATTTTGATTTTTTTAACAGACTTTTTAGTCAAATGCTGCAGGCCTATCACCACCAGAGACATAAGCTCGTCCACTGGATCCACACGGGGGTTGCACTGAGGTCCACACCCAAAAACACAGGTAGAAAAATGCAGAGGGTCTCCTGCATCCTCTAATTGGACCCAACTCAATTTGTTCCGGTTTCTTTGACTCTGAAGCATTTGCGGTCTTAACGGTGATCTGAGTATTATGGAAATGAAAATTTCATGTCAGGGTCAACGCATTGAATCTCCTGCTTGTTATGCCCTAAAACACGATTGTGTATTATACTATATTTCCAAATAAAAACAAATGAAAATAGATTTGATATAAGTGTTGTTTGTATGCGTGTGGTTTGACAAAGCGTGTGTGTAATTATGCGCATGAAATGTTTTACACGGCGTGCAAAAATGTATTTACTTTTAATAAGTAGGCTACCGATGTGGGCCAAAAACACAATTTCGGTTAAAATAAATAGGTAAAGAAATGGATTGACCCGCTAAATTGGGTCAGTACGACGCAATTTTCTGAGTTGTTTTGTATTAAAACAATTCAGAACGTTGTTTTAATACAAAACAACCCAACATTGGGTTAAATTGGTCCATTTTTATTAAAAACTAATTTGGGTTATTTTTGCTCTAGCGCTTTTAAGGTTGTAGTTTATGTATCTTAAAATAAAATAACAGTATAAAATATTCAATAATTAAAATGAACCAGGTTGAAAAAAAATCGACTATAGCACAATTTGAACATACACTCTCAAAACTCTTTGGTCAAAAACAACCCAATTTGGGTCAAAAATTGGACCGAACTATCTCGGGTCATGTTTGGTCCTAACTTTATGGGTTAAAACAACCCATTTTATTGCACAGAAGGACCCAAAAAAAAATTGTTTCAAAGTCATTTTGTGGGTCTTTTTTTTTGTGTCACATAACGATTGTTCTAAAATGCTTAAGTAAAATAATAGTTTTGTCTTATCAATCATGTATTTCAATGAAATGGTCCATATTTGCACACATGTCTGGAAAAGGCAAAAACTAAATAAAATAAAAATAAATACAAGGATGCTAGTCACAATCAAACGTTTACCCGAAAAAAATACATTAGCATTTACATTTTTTTTGCATCGCAATGATTTGCCTTGGTCTCAATTTTTTACATACAAATCATTTAAATGAACTCAAACATTATTCACGTGTTTCGTTAATTGTCGCCGTAACATTTTACGTTCAGAAAACATGCACTATTATTCTGTCTCATCTTTTTTTTCTTTCTTTTTTTATTCTTTTCCCCCCCAAGTTTCTGTGTCTTCTTCCGTCAAGCTGTCAGGCCACATATTGGCTTTGGAAATCCTTGTTCCAACAGCTCTTAGCTTTGGGCAGGCTCGCCATATTTGCTGTTGTTATCGCAGTGTTTATGGCAGCTAGCCGCAGCGCATTGGCGTTCATATATGACAGTCAAAAGGGTCATAAACGCCGGCGAGGGAGAGGCTGAAGTTTATGGTTGCCCCTCTCTGCTGTAGTCCGGCCTTGCCTTGCCTTCGCCTCGCTCGCATCCCTTACTGCGCGCTGGAATTCGGTCCCTAATTACGGGACATCCTCCCCGTTGCCGAGGCAACGCAGTCGTAAAAGCTGTCTGAGGGTCTGGAGCGTTTGTACAATTGGAGTGCAGTGCAATAAAGCGTCTGAGACCCAAGGTTATTAACTGTGTTACCAAGGAGGCGAGAGCCACGACAGGAAGAGGAAGGATAGAGGAAAAGCATGCACTTCTTGTCGCCTGCACTGGACTTCAGTTTTGGACAGGGTTCCCTCATGTGAGTCGTCCACTTCAATCATCCCGGACTGGACTCTACTTCGCCACCGGGAGGCGCTATTGGAACCAATGTCACGGCCGTGGAGGTTTCGCAGGTAAAATCAACAATATCTGCCTCCCCTATAGGCGATGAGGAAAATAAAACCCTCATCGCTTGTTTTTTTTTCCTTTTCCTTTTTCGCCGCGCGGAAGCCGCCCTTAAAAAAAGCAACACACGAGCGCCCTGCACTGCGCACATGCATGTGCTCCTCATTTCGCCGAGCTGCAACTTTTCAAAGGTCCAAGTCATAACACGCAGCCCTCTAAGTAAAAGCTCCTCTTGGTTAGTTTGTACATGTAATTGTGTTTGGTGGCTAAGCCCAAAACACGCATTCAAACAGTCACCTTCTTAAATCACAGCAGCGGCATTTATCTTCCTCGTTTCCTCTCGAGAGACAGCAACGCTTGACGTCCTTCCAAAACACTTAGCGAACGTGCCAAGTGTATAAAAAGTCTTATTAGTCAAAGTCGATTGTTGCTTGCGATAGGACGCTGATTGCGGCTCCGGTTCCTTCCGGTCTTCGGACCCAACATCTTGCCCTTGAGGCTATTCGGTGTCTGAGGACGTCAGTTCGTGTGGACCCGCTCGCCATGCCTCTTTTTTTTTTTTTTTTTTTTTGCTCTCTGGTGAAAAATAAATGCTTCCGCTGGATGTAATAAAACGCCGCATTATTGTTCATCGCTGCACTCTGGACGAACATGATCCGACCCTGAGTGCCTCTTCGGCCGCCATTATGTGGGCCTGATCAAAGCCAGTGGTCAGAGGAAACTGTTGAGAGGCTAAAATGGCCGGGCAGCTGTGAAAATGAAGATTTAATAGCTACAATTAATAACGGCGGTGGAAAGTTATCGATAGCCCCCTATCTCATGCTCCACTATACGGCCCAAATTGTAAAATACTGGACGCACGTAATTAATTGATGTATTTAGTTCCCCCATTGGCTCATATGTCCGCGAGGTTGGCAGGACACAGGAGGACAATGTATGCTTTGGACAGATATTGTTGGAATTATTCCTTAAGATTTAGAATCGCCCTGCATGCTTACTTGCATTTATTTATTTCTCTTTTGGGCTATAGATGAATGTTTGTGTGTGTGTGTGTGAGAATATAACAATACCCGTATATTTGTATGCATATAGGTCGCAAATACGTGTGAATCTATGTAGGCTAATATACGTACACGCTTAAAACTACTCGGTCAAAAATGAACCCAATTTTGGTAAAAAATGGGCCGGCTTGGGTCAATTTGGCCCATTGTTTTGATACAAGACAACCCAATTTTTACAGTTACAATATTATACAAAAAATGTGTATTATGTACAAAACAACCCAGAAATGTGGGTCAAATTAATCCAATTAGTGGGTTGGCCCAAATTTGGACCAGAATTGGGTTATTTTTTTACCCACGGTTATTTTTTTTACATACGAATTATATACACTTTTAGGGCTATACAATATATCGAAAAAATCTCGTCATTGCGGTATTGCAAAGATGTGCATTAAGGTATTGACCAATCAGAAGCAATCTTAAATTGGAGGATATATTAAATGCGCATTGCAGTCCAGGGCATTCATAACTTTTAAATAAATTAATAAAAAAAACAAAAACATAATAATGCATTGAGTCTGTTTATTTTGCTGCATGAAATAATAATGTCATGCCAATATTCAACACTTGTGTGTGTATATAAAGATATACATTTGGGATGCGTATAATATATATTTGTGCATGTACGAGATGCAAAGTCAAATAGCACATGCACTTTACAGTAACCCCAAACATGGTCCATATATTCCCTGTTAAATTAAATGAAGTAAATATTAATCATAATATATTTTATTCTTGATTCTCCGCCCGTGTTTTCATGTCGTCCGCTTTGCTAACAAGCCCGTGTGGGGCTTGCAGCCCACCTGGGCCGGCCCCGGTCACGGCAAAGCTAGCCGAGATTAACTTGAGCAATAACAGTGCACATGGCCAAGGACCCTGCAAGGAGGTTGCAAGGAAAGTTTTATTGTGGCCCTTATGGCCCCGAATTGGAGCAACAAGATGAAGTGTACGTGCAAGCAGCGCGCTGTGTGGCGCGCACGCACTTTGATCCACGATTTGAACGCCGTGTGTGTTTGCGTGGAAGTACACGTATTAACACACGTTTATTAGGTTGTTAATGACGAATAACCACTCCCAAAATATCATCGCTGTGAACCCCCCCCCCCCCCCCAAAAAAAAAAACATTTTATTCTCTAAAAATCATAAAACATTTGGATTCCTACAGTTAAAAAAAATATCACATAAATGAAGCCACAATTCATTAAACTATTTGAACAATTATAAAAACCAGTTTCTCCACTGTCATCATATTCCCTAATAACTATTTTATTGTTTCATCTGCGCCCTGTTATATAGCTTTCCCAATATGAGTTGATTTTTACACAATTTCAAATAAATCTGAGCTGCATGTAAAAGAAGCAGGCGGTAGTATAAAGTCGAGCCTTGGAATAAAGAAGACACAAAAATGTCCGTCTTGTTAGATAGCTCCCCAGTTCTCCTCAGGCCATATTAGTGCATACAAATTGGCGATTCTCCTTTTTTTTCTGAGCGGAAGAGTTCCTGCTGGCTGGTAGAAGCCCCATCGGCAAATTTTAAACATTTTATTACCATCCATGTCCCCTGGCTTTGTTTTTTTTTTTTTTACGTCTGTGTTTGGTGCGTTTACAGGTTTCGACTTGATTTGACACATTCTACAAAGGCTCCACTATTATTATTATAATTATTATTATTTAATATGACTGCATATGGATTTGTGTGATGCTTATTTCTATTTTAGTGTTTGCTAAAAGTTTCCTCGTGATGTGCGAGGGTCGATAATGGTGCATTAAGGCAAGATGAGGGCATACAGTGATGGCTGCGCTCTCTTCGTCCTCATGCGTGATCGATGTGCTATACGTAGGCTCCCGGTGGGCGGGACTTAGCCGCATTCTGAGCTTCCCATTGGCCGCCCGGCGCACACGCTAGAATGAGGGGCGCTCCTAATCAGATCCAGCATGTTTTGCACAAGAAATGTCAGACAGAGGGGGCTACCTTCTCCCTTCGCCAAAATACTCCACAATAATGTCATGTTCGGACAGTCCATCAGGAAATGCCTTCTTGGTGGATTCTCTGATCAGCGGGAGGGCTGAGAACTGCGGAGGTCATTACACGGGAAGCGCCGCCGCCGAAGTGCCTTACGGACTACACAACTACGGATACTTCGCAGGTGTACCCAAGCGGGCTGACGTGGGGGGCCAAAATGTGCAGGTCAGCGCTCCGGGCGCATACCTGTCCGGTATGGAGATGTGGATGGACGCGCAGAGGTCATGCCGCGTGGACCAAGAGCGCTCCGCGGGTCCTCAGGTCACGCCCTGCTCCTTCCCGCAGAACATTAAGGAAGAGAGCGCCTACTGTCTCTACGAGCAGTCCAAGTGCCCTAAAGCTTCCGGTGCCGAAGACCTGGCGTATTCGCGGTTAGCCCCGGTTGGTTTGGTGAACGACGGCGGCGGTGGCGGCGGAGGTGGAGGAGGCACAGTCCCCATGCCGTGCTATTTCCGCTTGTCTCAACCTCACGCACACCCTCATAAACTTTACAACGCCGACGGCCCACAGCCTCCCTACTCTCATTTGGGCCCGCAGCCCACCACCCCTGCTCGCTTCCACTCGCCACCGACCTCCGCGCAAGCTCTGAACGCCACGCAAGAAGGCGGCGGGGACAATGAGGAGCCCGTGTCCGCGGGGAACTCGGACCGGCAGCCCCACGCCGCGGCCGGGAGCGAAGATCCGCGCGAGTCCACGGATGCAGAAGCTTCGTCTGCTGAGGAAACCGACGAGCTGGACAAGGAGAGGCCGGAGAAGGGAAGCAAAGGTACAGTCGACGTTTGTTTGTGCACTGCTAGCACCTGTTAAAGCTTGATAGCCCCAAGACACGTCTTTAGAGTGTGTTAGCACAGTATAGCTATGGCAAGTAGCTATCCATGCAGTTATAATTGTGTATAGAGAGGTTGACAGTAGAAAATAACATTGCTAAAGTCCTTTAAGAACAATATGGTTTTATGTGGTTATAGTCTTCAGATTAATTTCTGTGACGATTGCGTTCAAGTGAATTTTGTATTTTGCTGTACGCATGGTTTCAATTATTTCCTATCGTAAACAAGTCACTATCGTAAACTATTGGAGTCTTTTCAATGTTCCCATGTTGTAGTCCTTGTCGCGCACGCGCGTGGAATCGCACACGCGCTCACTCACGCCCTGATACGCATTAGCACACGCTAGCACACACAAACACACGAATAGCACTAAGAGGAACACACTAAATGCATAACCCAAAAATAAAACACACACTGACAGAAATAACTACTGGCAAACAAACACACACTGGCTAACAACAAAAATAAAACATATACACACTGACACAAATAACCACTGTCAAACACACACTGGCTAGCAATTTGTTTTTATTATAGCTATGCTCGATACAAATCCACACACTTCTTGACAAATTTGTTAATTTAAAAAATAAATGCACTGACTATACAACAAAGAAATCAACAGCTATAGTCCACACTATCACTAAACAATATAAGATTGAACTGCCCACACAAAATCGCTGAAACAAAATAAAACACTGGCAAAATTGCAAATATATGCACAACAGACCAAAATTGAAAAATATAATATAATATAATATAATATAATATAATATAATATAATATAATGCTATCTACACACACGTAGCCATATATAGTGAGGGGGGGGGGGGGGGATACAAGCACACACACACACACACACACTATGAAGCATATATCCAAATACACACACAAGAAAAAAATTACATACACACTTACTAAAATGCATTAATTCAAACACACACACATACACACGCACGGGAAAAAAAATGCAAAAATAAATAAATAAATACAAAGTCACACTAATCAACAAATTTCAAAGCTCACACTGCAGTGTATGTTAAAACATAAGTGTGTGTGTGTGTGTGTGTGTGTGTGTGCGCGTGTGTGTGTGCATGTCGTCCCCTTTGCAGGCGACAGCAAAAGCGACCCCGCGGCCAACTGGCTGACGGCGAAGAGCGGCCGGAAGAAGCGTTGCCCGTACACCAAGCACCAAACTCTGGAGCTGGAAAAGGAGTTCCTGTTCAACATGTACCTGACTCGAGAGCGCCGCCTAGAGATCAGTAAAAGCGTGCACCTGACTGACAGACAGGTCAAAATTTGGTTCCAGAACCGTAGGATGAAATTGAAGAAAATGACGCGGGAAAACAGGATCCGGGAGCTCACGTCCAACTACGGATTTTCGTGATGAACGAGGTGAAAAAAAAACAACACATTAAAAAGGAAATAATATTCGTCAAATGACTGACCCCCCCCCCCCCCCCCTTCCATTGTCACCACGCCCCAACACACCCACCCATTTCACGTGGGCCGCAAAGCTTGATTTTGTGACTCAAAATGCAACATTGTGTTTACGTCTCTTCTGTCGTATTATTAGCTAGCAGCAAGCTAGCTAGCTAGCTAGTCAGTGCTAGTAAATTCCACTAGCAAAAAAAGAAAAGAGAAACTCCACATTTTATTGTTTTTAGTCAAATATTCGACCTCAATTTGCATGGAATCATTTTTGAATCACCACGTAAATATTACAAATAATAATGCTAATAATAATACACCTGTGACCAAGTTGTGAGCTAAATGTGTAAATCGAGCAACAATCTTTAGTGGCGTTTCCACCAGAGAAAAATATACGTGTTTTTGACTTGTATATTTTTGTGTACATACCGACATTGTGTTTTTGTGTCATGCTGAATAAATTATCGCTCTAGCTGCTTGTATTTTTGCTCCCTGTGTGTGTGTGTGTTATCTTTATATGACCCAATTCCCAAAAATCTTTCATTTGTATTCCGTTTTAAGACGAGAGGGGCAATTAGCATCGGAAATAATTAAGAAACGAGGCTCTAAGGCGACGACGACGCTGCATGCAGGCGGCTATTGTCGAGTTTTATGACTGGCTGCTATATGAGCTTTCTCACTCTCCTCTAAGAGCTGCTTCAGTCGTGGGAGAGTCTTTCAAACGGACAGGCGGCCCTGCTCTCTGCTTCTAATCTTACACACTGGATCCAATTTTGCTCTTCTTTTTTTTTTTTCAATTTGGGATTAACAGGATTCGGATCAGAGATGATGCACGGGTAAGTGCATTGAATTGTGTGTCGTTTTGTGTGCATGGATTGCGTCGGTGTGATGATGATGATGATGATGATGATGATGATGATGCTTTCATTGGTTCCGGTTGGTTTGGTCGGGTTGACTATTTGGTGACTTGAGGCCCCGGATGGACTGTCGAGTGGTTTAGGTAGTTTCATGTTGTTGGGGTGCATTTGGAACTCTGCAACATGAAACTGTCTTAATTGCCCCAGTTATGGACGTCGAACGGAGAGCAAATGCAGCGATTAAGAAAAGAAAAAAAAAAGACTGAGAAATGTTGGTAACGTGATCCGAACCTCCTGCCGAGGCTGATTGAAAAAATGGATTGGGTTGCTGTTGCTTGTTTTGTTCACGTTGGACTATCATCACATCAATCGTAGCAACATCCACGATAAAAATACCATATGATACGATATGTATGTTGTTGGAAAAATATCATTTTTTTGCCCACGAGATGCGTGACGCAGACGCGCCAGACACAAGGCCTCGGTTACGACCACTGCAGTGGAGGGGAAGGGGAAGGTGAATGGGCCAACAGCGACCTCCGTGGCCAATGAGACCGGATGCTTCCGCTGCGCAATAGCGGCTCAGACAAAAGAAGGGGAAAGGGGGCTTTATGGCGACGTTTAGATCCGCCAGACAGGCTGTTATCTACCCCGAGCAAACGAGCTGAATAGCCCCCGTGGTAAAGTTGGTGAAAAAAACACACACCCTGATTTAGGTTTACAACCAGACAGTCGTCGCAATAGTGGCGTGTTTTCCTCATCTGAGGCGTTGCTGGATGGTCTATTCTGAGACCCCCTTCCTGACACCCCCTCCCCTTCCTCGTTTGATGTCTGTTTGCCAAACAATGCACCTATAAGATGGCAGTCTGCAAATATAGGATGTACACCTTGTCCAGTTGCTTTCATGACAAACTCATTTTGTGGAATTGCCTGTGGCGTTGTGAGTAAATGCAAAAATACACACAATCGTGTGTGTGTGTGTGTGTGTGACATTTAACTTTGCAGGGCTTCCTAACTCAAATTATTAACACAGAAATGCAATTTGTATATTTTATTTTTTTTTGGAATCATTCCCTAGCATGCTTGAAATCTTTAACGTCAACTTTCCTTGATTTCCGAGCGTCATTTAATTCTAAAAGAAGAAAACCGCGGCCACCACTTGCATATTTTAGCTGAACATAAGTATAAGGTTACACAAGAGCCACTAACACTATTTGTTAATGTTGAAGTATGGACGCGATAACAGCATTGCAAACTATAAACAAGTCTAACGGGGGTTAAAGAGCACCGTCCGCCATTTTGTTTGCTAAATATTTCATTCGTGTTTACTTTGTTAATTGAGTGAGCAACACGTGAAATATTTTATTTACGTCTTTATTTTATTTTATTTTATTTGATACACACATTACTTTAGGAGTAACTCACGTGTGAAAGTGATTATTATACAATAAATGCCAATTTGTTATTAAACAATAATTGAAACAATGTGAAGCCGGCAGCGTCAAAATAAAAAAAAACGGGAAAACGGGTAATTAAAAATGATCATTTAAATACAACAAAATATGTTTATGAACGTGTTTGACTAAAAACTGATATTTGTGATCTTTAAATGTTAATTTATTTCGTCCTATTTCACTGCTCAAAACAAATAGTAGCGTTTACGTCATCGTGTGTTTTTGCCGCATGCGCAGCTCGTGCGGTGAATTGTAAGTTAGCAAAACGTTGTTAAAAGCAACCCCCAATTAACGTTAAAGTTAATGAGCATGTTTTATTTCAGTGCCACAACACGGGCCCGTGCACAGACATTTTCCAAATTGTAGGGTGCAAAAAAAAAAAAACATGCACTTTTCATTTAGCGCGGCAATTCATCAAGTTGCTGTTTTAAACGTTTAATCGGAATTTTGAAGATTATTACAATTAGAAGACGTGTGTAAGTATAAACAAAATTTGAAAGTCGCTTAGCAATGCTTTTTTTTTTTAAACCTTAATTGCTGCATGCCTTGAAGTGTTTTAAACATTGTTTTGGTTTGCAGCAATGGAAGCGTGCTTACGTGGCCTATAAAATAGCTCATAAAATGAGCTTAGAAAATTCTGTGTCGTTTCAGCAAGTCTTCAACATGAAGCAGAGGCAGCGACCAACTATTTTTCCCACATGACGTCATTGTCGTTTCATTCATTCATTTTCTCCAATCTATCAGATTTTATTCATTTTCATCTCTTATTTTCCCAACTCTGCTTGTTATTGGGGACTGTGCGCGTATTTAATGACCAGAGGGGATTGATTTATACTTTATTGTTCAGCCTGTATGATCACGTGCGTCCGCTGTCCAATGGCCTGGCGGCGTGGCTCCCACATTACAACCCACTGTAGTTCTGTGAGGGGCCAAGTTGCTACTTGATTTCTCCACATTGTTATTTTGTGAGGCTCTCTTTACTGCTTGTGTATGTGTGTGCGCGTGCTTCTTTTGTTGTTGTTGTTGTTGCTGTATGGCTAACTGCGTGCGTGCGAACGTGTAGTTTGCCGCCATGTCGACATCCGGAGCGGTGACTAGTTACTACGTCGATTCTCTCATTCTCCCCGAGAGCGAGGAGCTCTCCATGCCGAGATACCCCCCCGGGCCCGGGTACCAGCACGGCAGGCAGCACCCCCCTTCCATCAGTGAGCACGGCGAGCTCGGACCTTGCACCTTCACGTCCAAACCTGCCGTGTTCGGCCCGTCGTGGAGCCACGTTCCGGCTCAGTTCCCCGGCGGCGTTTCTTCTGTTTACCACCACCCTTATGGGCACCCCCAAGGCCCCGGGGCTGAATCAGACGCCCGCTACCAGTCGTGGCTCCTGGAGCCCATGAGCGGATTACAGGCGTCGCACCATTACGGAATCAAACCCGAGGCTGCCGGTTCGCACACGGCGCTGCTGCTGTCTGACTACAGCAACGGCTCGGTGCCGTCAGCCGCGGAAAAGGATGCGCTAGCCGGTAGAGGAGTCGACGCGAGCGTGGAGGTTGAAGAGAAGCCGAACCTTGATCCAAGTAAGTCCCATCGGATGCCATTTTTGACATGCCATTTCCTTATGCCCCCTCCTCCGTCCCCTCGCCCTGTTCTCTATTCATTGGCAACATTTACATCACCATTTATGATACATTTCTATGCATTTAGCCGCTCATCCCATACGAAAAGAGACCTGAGTCACCCCCTCCCTCCTCCCTTTTTTTTTCTCTCCAGATAACCCCGTGTCCAACTGGCTCCACGCGAGTGCCACGAGAAAAAAGCGCTGTCCCTACACAAAGCACCAGATCCTGGAGCTGGAGAAAGAATTCCTCTTTAACTCCTACCTGACCAGGGACCGCAGGTACGAGGTGGCCAGGCTGTTGAACCTGACGGAGAGACAAGTTAAAATCTGGTTCCAGAACCGCCGTATGAAGATGAAGAAGTTTAACAAAGATGGCGTGCCTAAAGATGAGTGACTGATGAGTGAGGAGAAGCACACGTCGAGGCCGATGGCGAGATTTTCTCACTCGCTCTGCTGTGGAGCAATTCTTGAAAAACTCGTTTTAGTGTTCCGTATAGCAGAACCTCTCGGGCTTGATTGTCTTGTATAATAAGCATGTTAGGCTCTCGTTTGAAGCGACTACCTTTTTTATATTGCACAATTTTAACAGTGCCCCCTTTTTTTTTTGTTAGTTGTCCTTTTCATATGGTGTTTATTATTATTATTATTATGTTTTATTAGTATCTCGTTAAAGTGAATTTGTTGGCCTGGTCTCCGTGCTTGTTTGGATGTTTCCAGCTATGTGTTCTCTGTCTAGTTTGTAAAATGTGTTGGATTTTGTTATTATTGCTAGAATTATGACTGAGTTTAGTCTGACAGTATTTTTTTTTTATTATAAGTGCTACATCTCAAAGTATTAGAATATCCGAGACGCTCTACGTTACATTACATGACTGACTACCTATATGTGTTGATCAACTACCTACAATAACATTTTTTTTTCTCTCATGGCAAATTATTGTGTTGATTGGGTTAGGCAAGCCTGAGTTTAAAGATTAGAATTGTTTAGTGATGAGAAATTAAATAACACACTGTAGGTTATAATTGATTACCTCTCGGGTCCGCCGACCGTCTGAATTTTAGTTCTCAAATGTAATTTGTACTTTATTTATTAAAATAAAACAAATTATATCTGCACAAATGTTGCCTGGTTGACGCTTTTTGGTGTAAAAAAAAATAAGCGAAAATTCAGTAAATATGAGCATAATCGTGTTGGAGAATACAGTACTGGGCGTGATGGCAGAGGATGGTGATGGCTCTGTAGAGCCGTAAAAGACAATTACCGCTATAACATTTTATGGGGTGCAAAAACGCTGCGAGGCAAGCGGACGCAAAACAAGAAAAAGACATGGAAGAAGCTTGGACACATGAAGATTCGATTTTTTGGGGGGTAGAATGCATTTTGTTGGACAGTCAGGAATAAATAAACATTTCGTCAATGAGAGGCTTTTACAAACACGACCTCATCCAAGGCATGGTTCAAGTCTGTAGAGATTTTTTTTTTTTTTTTTTTTTGGGGGGGGGGCACAGTGAGAATCATATGATCGCTGCCGGCAACTCTCACGCTTGATCATCTCGCCCTCAAATCGGTTTCAAAGCAGAAAATGTTGGACGAATTTGAAGCTGAAGACTCGAGTGTGTTGTGACGCGCTTAGGGGGGACGCAGATGGACCCAAACTTCAAAGACTCGCCGAGAGACAGCGCAATAAACCGCCTGGTCTCCTATACTGTCTGGCATTCCACTTTTAATGGCTTTATGGCCGTCCAGACACAATTAGGCTGTTTCCAGAATGGCAGCCATTTGTTTTTTCTTCTCTTTGGTTCTGGACAAAAGGCCGAGCGGAAATGATCAGCTTTATTGGACTCTTCCCAACGGGGACGCGCATGCACGACTCACGGTCATTTGGACGCAGCCTTTGTTTCTACCTGGGAACCTTCCGCCCTCTGCACCCCGTTGCACTGCCGCGAGACGTCCATAAACACGCAGTTTAGCAGCCCTGCATGTGCAGGCAGCAATTTAAAAAAAAATAATAATAATAAAACGGCAAGTTTTTATTCAATATTCCGATTGCGATTTAAAATGCAATCATTTTTTCCCACTAAACGTGTATTTTTGTAATGATAAATATGAAGCACAAGACGAATGATGACTTGAAAATCAAGCATGAGCTTTGGAGCAAAATTATTATTATTATTTTATTTTTGCATCTTTTGTTGGCATTGACATTTTTCCCATGGGCTGTACATGCTTGTGCATTTACATACGCTGGCAGGATTTGTGACATATTGGCATTTATTTAGAAAAATGTGATTGCCTGATGACTAAGCATGTCATTGTTTTGTTTCGTGATTGTACCATCATTTTTTAACCTATTAAAACTAATTCGTATTTTGTCTGCTCACTCATGTTTGTTCATCCAAATTCTCCCATTGTATAAATTAAAACCCATATTCAACACCAATATAATAATCTAACGTGGGTATATATTGTTGCAGAAAACACAAAGGAGGTTGTGCATGATGTGGCAATCTCTTCCTCCTCCAGAGGGTGGCGACACTGTTCCACAACAGTCTTTTGTAACACGTCTGCATTAATGAACCTGCTCTGTGGTGGCGGCGGTGGGCGAAATATTCTAGTAACATTTTTAAGAGTCCAGCCAAACAATTTCACACCTTTTTAACAGTCCCTGCACATGCTCGAAGGAATCAGCACGCGCAGGGTCAGAGGCTTATGGGCACATGCAGTTGTTCATGTAGGATTTGCCATACGTCTGCGGCGTGCAAGACACTATAAAAACGACCCCCCCCCCCCAAACAAACCGAATTGATCATTTAAAATATGGATACATTCTAATTAGTCTCTAAACATATTCATTCCAGTAGGCCCTAATTCTGTTTACTCTCTGCACTTGTTTTGTAATTAGAAACATAACCAAAAGTTGTCTGTCTTTCTATTACGAAATGTAGCCTATAATCAATTATCTTCATTGTAGTTGCTATCGTATAACTCACTGTGAGATTAATCGTTTTTTTTTTAGGATGTATCAATCGTGAAACAATCATGATTTAAATATTTACTGTATTTCCCAAGGTTTTCGAATGAGACAAAAATACTTACACTAAAAAAATTAATTCTTTAATAGCTCAATACTAGTTCATTTTATTTTATGTTATTGTTAATGTGATAGTTCAATTGTACTTAAATGTACAGGGTCAGAAATAACCCCAACCCATTATTCTGGTTTATTTAATACAAACCAAGTAAAAAAAAATGGGTTCAATCAGGTCAGTCTTTTATTATTATTATTATTATTATTTTAACCAAAATAGTCCCCCCCCCCCAACCCCTACCATTATGACGGTACATTTTTATTGTTTTACAGGATACATTTAATATGTCATTTTGATTTGGTGCTAATGGTTGGTTCTAGAACAGTTAAAAATGCTTGGATAGTCCCAAAAAGCAGTTACTCTGTGCATACACTCTTAAAAAACTGGGCCAAAAATAACCAAATTTAACTTTAAATGTCTGGGTTGTTTTATAGAAAACAACACAATTTTTTTTGTACGAAACTTTGCCCCAAATTTGGGCCGCGTGTGTATGTGTATATATATATATATATATATATATATATATATATATATATATATATATATATATATATATATATACAGTATATATTGACCAAGCACTGTTAAAGGTGTATAAAAGCCACATTTTGGGTACTATGCATTCTTAAAACTGAGTAAAAAAATAAAATAAAATAAAAAGGTCAAAAATTGGACCGACTCTAATCTTTGGTTAATTTGACAAATTACATTTTTTTGGTACAAAACAATCTTTAAAGTTAGTGTTTGGGTCCAATTTTTGACCCAGCGGTTTTAAGAGTAAGAGTGTATTTGTCACATTATTTAAATAAAATAAAGGTTGTTATTTAATCTTACCATGTGTATGATGCAAACATTTGATAATATTGAATAAAAAAACTTGAATTATAGACAAAACATTGACAAGAGTTTGATAATTTACGATAGTGAATATTTCACCCATGAATAATTTCCATTATTTTATTTCTAAATCAATGTTAAAAGTTGTATTCAATGTTTCATGTTGTTCTTGATGAATATAGCTCACTTTTGCGATGTGCTTGATGTTTATGAGCGAGAAGCGTTAATCTCACTCTGCAGCCATCGCCATGATGGATTTCATCTCGGCCTCCCGATTGGCTGACAGCAGGCAGGCCGGTGTCACGTGATTGAGTTCCTCGGTACACGGTCAAAATGGTGTTTGGTGTAAATCTAGGCCGTATTGCTGCCATATATCACACAACCTCGTAAAAATGACACTGAGGATTCTGGACCAACAAATCAGACAGGAAGAAAATATGATTTGGTCTTCTTAGTAAATATACGGCGGTGCGTAGCTTGACTGTTTTCAAACACGGCCGAGGAATTCGCATTATCCACATCCAGTCCAGTCCGGTGGAAGCGGCTCTGCTAGAGATCTTGCGTTTGACCGGGCCCGTCTGGAGGCCCAGCCCAAGTCCAGCTCCTGCAGGCTACACAGCCAGAGGCAGGACTCCGAGTCCGAACCAGTCCGTTTGCTCCCCGACAGCTGCTCCCACCCGGCAGCCTGCACCAGCCGCCCGGGTAAACAACACCGGATGCAGCCTGGCTGGATGATGCAAACAGCAGGTATGTGCTACTGACTTCAAGTGTGACTTTTTTTTTTTCTTCTTCCCTCAACACAAGGATACTTAGCCTAACCATTGGTGTTTCAATTAATTTCGTGAAGCCACTGGTGTTGCAAGGGAGGACTCGTAAAACTTTTATTGCGCAACTAATGAGTTTTGCAGCCATAAATTCATTTGGTCAGCGCCTCTGTGTTCACTACCAATAGACCTTGCCGTTGGGGGGTTTTCTGTGCACTCCTATTACTCTCATAGCCTCGTATCCCCTTTGTGGCTGTAAAAAGAAGGGAAAAAAAGTGACCTTTTGTGTAAATCGCTCTCCTGGACTCTGAAGCTATACTTTATAATTGGGACTTCACTCTGCGACGAAAGGCTGCTGGGATTTTCCATGTCGAATCATTAAGCAACGACAGCTGCATATCAGTCAGGTGGTGATTTGAAAAAAAAAATTTTTTTTGACATGGATTGAATGTAATGGCATGCAAAAAATTACTGCAAAATCAGACAAACAAGTTTGATGTTGAATGCTTGATTTATTTATTTTAATTGTATTTTTTTAACAAGGTACAAGTACAACTCGTGCATTTTTTCCCCCCCTTCACCAGATCACAGACTGTAAATTCAGTTCTATATGAAGCAGAGAAGCAGGCTGGAGAGATTTTGTCAGAGACGAATGAAAATCTGATTCCAGCATGCAAGAGTGTCACAGAAGGACGGATCAGAGTCATGACGTCTGTCGACGGATGCGCAGAAGGAGGCAAGACTCACTGCAACACAAGCACAAAAGTATTGGGGGAAAAAAATCGGCTTCAATATAGGCCCTTATATCGCTCACGTGCCATGCCTATTTATGCAAATGTTTAAAAATAAAACAAGGGAATTCTGTTGTGAGAGTAAAAAAAAATATTTTCTTAAACCAGAAATGTGGCCGCAAATTAAACATTAAACAGACCCCCGTACACAAATTCAATATATCAATATAGCCCCAATTAGAAACGCACTAAACATGCACACATAAAATACTGATTAGACTCACTAATCAATATACCCCTAACACACACACACACACACACACACACACACACACGCACGCACAAAAGCAAATTCCTTTGTGATTTCGTCGCTAAACGAGAAAAATATTTTTGCTCAAAAATATTGCCACACACGCTAAATTCTAACATTTAATTGAGCATGATTAAAACCATTGATTTGTTTTTTTTTAGACTCCATTATTGTATAACCTACTGCAAATTGTTTCATGAACGGGAAGTTGTCATTATATCAGTGTGCTATGTTATTATTATATTAGTGTGGCAGTGCATATTTAAAATGTGCAGTCATTTATAATCAGATTGTGTTTAAAAAAAAAAAGTTTAATAGCGGTCACATCTGTGGTGGTGACTTTGTAATTTGCTTTCGTTTTTTCTTTGGTACAAATGCGCGTACGCAAAACGCTGGGGGGGAAAAAATGTGGTTGAGGCCAACATTTCACTTGGGGGAATTCGAACTATGAAGATGCGAGACGAGGCAAGCTGCACGAGAAGGAGAATTTACTGTTGAACTCTCCCTCGTCCCTCACTAAGATGGCGCCTGCTGTTGACCTGCTCGCTCCCTCCTCCTTTGTACTCCCCCCCACCTCCCTCTCTCTCTCTCTCCCTCCTTTTCTCCCTCTCTTCTCCCTCTCTTCTTCCTCCAGCACTGGGCCATAAATCCGTTGTTGTTTATGAAAATTTACAACATGGCAATCCGGCTTTACGAGCCACCTCGGCTTCCCATTGGCCGCGCCTCGTCACGTGGTCGGGAGCAGTGAACATGAACTTTTTATATATAATTTCCAATCGAGGAATAGAGCAGCCTTTCATTAAACAGGCTCCGGCTCCCACACGGATGGTTTCACCGGCGCCCTTTTTTAAGCTTCAGCCTCTCACATGTCTTTTTTTTTTCTCCATTTTGTCGGATTTTATCCCACAGAAGCATCCTTTTAGACGTGACTGGATGCTTTTGGCAAGATGTGTGGAAGGAGTCCCTGCGCGTCACTTGAACCCCCATGTCAAGTCTTGTGTCCTGGGACCTAACAAAATAGGTAAGACAGATCATATATTTACTCTATGCAAGCTTTTAATAGCATGTCAATAGCCATATTGTCACGAGTGATGCTGTATTTGCTACTACAGTCTCTAATTATTATATTATCGATTCTGCCTGATCATTTAAAGATCAATTTGCACCATATGATTGTTCGTTTGTGTTTTGCATCGCTTTCCGTGTGTTTGTTGTTGACTTTAAACTGGGATGGGCTTCCGCGGCAACTGTAGGTGGCTGACAGTGGCGATGAGGGTGTTTTTGTCTCCCCCTTGTGGTCGCGCGCCATATAGACGCGGCGCTTGTCTCACTCAAAATGTCCGACGAGGAAAGAGTGACACGTTGACCTCTATTGCAGGGGAAAATATGTGTTTGATGTTTGGAGCTCTGCGGGAGTGCACGTGCGCGTGGATCTTACAAGGTCTTTTTTTTCTTCTTTTTTTTGGGCGTACGGCCCAGATGGTGTCGAAACCATGTCATGCCAGACTGTCGACTCATATCAGATTCATCTTTGTTAAGATACGTAAGGAATTTCTCTGGAGTAAAGACACTCAATTTATGACATACATTACACACAAGTAACAGTTATTAAATTGTGCAATAGTAGCCTAATGATGAATAAATTGTGTTGTACAAAATATTGCAGATTGACAACGTCCACTAGTTTTCTTTTTTTATTGCTTCCATCAAAAGTAGATTTAATTTACATAATAGTCAAATGTAAACTGCAAAGCATAATGAGGTGCTGAAATTGAAGTTAATGTCAAACGATGATTTCATTCATTTTTGCAAAGCGTGTTAGTGTGTGAGGAGCCTGCAGAGTGCACTGCCGTCTTATTATTGCTTCACCCCTTCACGACCACCACTCTTTTTTTTTTCCTTTTTTTTTTGTGGCCCCTTTTTAGCTTCTGGGTGTGTCCATGTCTCGACTTGGGGGGAAATGGTTTCGTGGGAACTTTGTTGCCATTGGCCCGTCATAAATCAGTTGTAGTATAGGAAACACATGCACACACTTTAGTGTCCTTCGCGCACGGACGAATCAACGTCTCCTATAGATTTTTTTTTAGAGCATCTGCTGTACAGTATTTAAGAGCAGGGTCGATAATGTGTGCGTTTCATTTTTTTTTATTTTGTCGCTATATTTCGGGCCTGTGCACATGCAAGGCAAAAAACCGCAGAGGGGTGAGGAAGCGTGAACCCAAAAGCCACTTCACAAGCTCACAAAAGAGGCGAAGGGTGCCATAAAAATTCCACAAGTCTGCATGGGACCAAACGGAGTTGCTGCCATGCTTTTTATTGAGCTGCTTATAGACGCTTGTTGTCGGAGTTATATTGCTCTGGTGTAGTTCAGACGTTTTGTTTGAATTAATAGATGGATAGATCGATACAGTTGATAGATGCAGCTAGAAAATATGTTTTATAAAGACAAAGACAAATAAATTTTACGTCGGGTAGTAGGCCTGTTACTAAATTTGAACATTAAGTGGCAAAGAGAGCTACAGTAAAAACTCCAGCAGTCTGTTTGTGTCCTTGTTTTAATCCGTCAACTGTCTGTGTCTCTATGGTGCACTTTTGTCGACTGCTTTAAATTGCATTCACTGTTTCTGAATCGGTCTTTTATACTATATGTCTGCAAGACGAGCTTCCCTTTGGGCCAATAAATTATGCTGAACTGAACACGCCAAGGTAGCGATATGGCAATATTTTTTCCTCAAAGATGTCTATTTAAAACTTGTATTGTTTAACCGAATTTACGGTAATTTGAACCATTGTTATTTTCTTTTCTTTTTTTCCCTCTTTTTCCTCATTATTTTTTTTTTACAAGATGTCCTCGCGTGTGTGTATAAATAAATAAATAAATTTATGATAGGCTGTATTCCCATATATAAATATATTTTATTTCATTCCCATATATTTGCATATTTGCCCATGGTTGACACACTGCCATGCATTTATGTAGCCTATTTGTATAATATTATCATTTTGATATCAAATTATATTTGTGTGAATGGTTTTACCAATTTTACATAATTGTTCATATTAGAGTTTTTTTTCTTCAATTTTTGGCTAAGGTTCCAAATGACTACTTTATTTACTACTATTTCTTTCTATTTATATACTTTACTATTATTTGTATAATATTATCATTTTGATATCAAATTATATTTGTGTGAATGTTTTTTTTTTACCAATTTTACATAATTGTTCATATTAGTTTTTTTCTTCAATTTTTGGCTAAGGTTCCAAATGACTACTTTATTTACTACTATTTATTTCTATTTATATACTTTACTATTATTTGTATAATATTATCATTTTGATATCAAATTATATTTGTGTGAATGTTTTTTTTTTTACCAATTTTACATAATTGTTCATATTAGTTTTTTTTCTTCAATTTTTGGCAAAGGTTCCAAATGACTACTTTATTTATTTATATACTTTACTATTATTATTACTCGCACACTAACAAATATGTTTTCATAAATAACAATGAAGTGAGGAGGTTTAAAAAGGCTTAAATTGTGATTTTACGTGGCATTATATATATGTGTGTTATAGAACTCCCAAATTGCATATTATTGGCATTCATTCATTAGTACCCCCCATAGACGTCTCGCGAAATGTTTTACGATCATAATGAGTGCAAAACATACATAGAATGGCTTTTATACTATTAAATGTCCAATTTGCACTCGTCGCAGGTTATAGTAGGCAACTTTCAAGCCTTGGGCTGCAGATATCGCACCCGCAGCACGCCTCCTCGCCTTGCTTGTATTGTTTCCAAGAAAGCGCGTCGGCGTTTTTTGCCGCAATGCTCGTTAACCTCCGGATGACCCCGCCGGCAGAAGTCAGTGCAACAGTTGCGCCAGAGGATGGCGCACGTCGACAAGGCAAAGTTCGCCCTGAGCAAGCGCGTCCTCCTCATCCCCACCCCGCGCGAGTTTACCTCCGGAGGTCACCGAGCAGGATTTACGACTGGTCAACAAAAGCACGTGATACTCCGCCGTACCCCATATTTGGGTGCCTACGTAAGAGAGAATCAAGTCCATGGCCCACTCATTTCCATAATTCATCATAAATTGTGCAAGGGCTGCTATAGGACGCGCTAAAGCATAAGAGCCACAAATCAAGCAGGCTTGCTTTTTATGCTTTTCTCCTCTTGCAATCGTAACAATAATACACCACGAGTGGAGGAATTGTCAACAAATGAGCTCCTATTTTGTGAACTCATTCTGCGGTCGCTATCCCAATGGCGCGGACTTCCAGTTACATAATTATGGAGAGCATAGTTCGACCGACGAGCAATACAGAGACTCCACCGCCATGCACTCCAGCAGGTACGGCTATGGCTACAACGGAATGGACCTGACCGTCGACCGAACCACCCCCGGACACTTTGCGGCCAGCGAGCGGACCGCCGCCTTCTCCCCGAGCCACTCGGCGGCCGCCACCCCCTCGGCGGAGCCGCTCAGGTACACGCAGCCGGTCGCCAGCAGCTCCAACTCGGCTCTGTCCCCCGCGGCTGACCCCAACCCGTGCCCGTCCGCGGTGGCCGGTTCCACGCAGATCAGCGAGTCTCGGACCCAGCACCGAGCGGGGAAAAACTCGCAGCCCAGCCCGTGCTCCGGATCCGGCGGGGGCACTCTGCTGCACGGCCGGGACTGTGCGGCGTCCAAAGGGTCCCCAATCGACGAGGAAAAGCCTACGGGGAGCACACCCGGCACGCCACAGAACGCCAGCGACCCGGCCCAGCCTCAGATATATCCGTGGATGAGAAAACTGCACATAAGTCACGGTAAACTTCATTTCCCTTTACCATGTCGTCATATGAGTCCAGTACTTTATTCTGAAAGTCTACACAAAAGTCACACTTCAAAATGTAGGTGGTTAAAGTTTAATTTTGCCATTATGTATATTTGTATGTTTACAAAATGGGACGTCTTATTTATGGTGACGTATTTCACTTGCAAAAATTACGCGATATAAACCTAAAAGGAAAAAAAGCCCAATTTTGGTCCACAGTTGGACCACTCGCTTTTTGGGTCATTTGAACCAACTTTTAGCTCGTTTTATATAAAGCAATCCAATTTTGTTGTACAAAACAACCCCCAAATTTGGTTGTTTAGAAGGGGGGAAAAAAACACTCAAAATGGCGTTAAATTGATTCAACGGTCCAATTTTTGACCTTTTTTTTTTAAATTATTATTTATTTTATTATTATTTTTTTAAATCCTTTACGAATATTTTTTTTAAATATCGTGAGCAACCATGATTTCAAAAAAAAATGTTGCTGCACTCTAGATTTATCCGGACCAGAGGGCAAGCGTGCCCGGACCGCCTACACCCGGTACCAGACCCTGGAGCTGGAGAAGGAGTTCCACTTCAACCGCTACCTGACCCGCAGGCGGAGGATCGAGATCGCGCACGCCTTGTGCCTCTCGGAGAGACAGATCAAAATCTGGTTCCAGAACCGCAGGATGAAGTGGAAGAAGGACAACAAGCTGAAGAGCATGAGCATGGCTGCAGGCGCGGGGGGCTACAGGCCTTGATTACCCCCCCCCGACCCCCCCACGTACCCAAACCCACCCATCATCACCCCCTGATAAGGAGTGAGACAAAAATAAAAGTTATGTCATATCAACTGGGGGTGCAGAGACCACCAGGACCACCAGGACCGTCAAGACATTCAAATGTTCATTTCCGCCATCTTAAATGTACAGTTCTGTCTAGATTTAGAGGAAACGACTCAATAAATGTTGGTTTAAATTATTTCTTGTTCCGAAAAAAGAAGGGAGAAAAAATGCTACCTATATTAACCAGCGAATGCACTCAATGTACACATATTGTTTAGCTCAGTATATTGTGTATTGTATTTATTTGTGTGCTGTATAATTGCGATAAAAGCCAAAAGTCTGCTAAGTGATTGTACTTGTGTGTACACTATAACTGCGCATTGTATTTGGAATTGAAATATTTTTTCCTTTTTTTTTTTGGGGCCTTTGTTTCAAATCATTATGTGTAATATAACCCGCGTTGTCTTTTTTTTTTGTAAATGTTTTTAAAAAGACTGGAAGTCAAATGTACTGTTGTTGTTCATCATAATTATAATAAACTTTCTACTGGAACTACATTATTTGTGTGTTGTGTTCCTTACATAAAGGAACTTTATTATTATTATTAAAGCTTATTTTAGTTTGAATACAAATCCACAAGTTTGTTTTTGTTTGTTTTTTCCGTTGTTTTTACTCACCTTGCACGGCGTTTGCGTTCCTCGTCAAGCTCGCTCAGCACACACCAAACTGTCGACTTTTCAAGCTGTAAACTTTATTAGGCCCCTTTCTGGCTCTTCGACATTTGGGTGTTAAATGAACGGGGGGGTTTTGTCTATGAATTAGATCGTAAAAATCATCCGGAGCGCGTCCAGATAGGCTCACTGGCCATAAACGGTCACGTGGTGGCCATTAAAGTAAGTTTTATGGTTTTGGGGAGTTGACAGTATATTGCACATAACATATAATCGCACTGACGACCAGGCTTGGTCTGACTCTGCCTTTTGCAGCGCATTGAGAAGCCTCTTGACCAGAACGCAGCGACACTTGAGCTCAGTGGACCGGACCGGACGGAACCGGAGAGGACCGGACGTCGCCTGCGAGCACGGCCGGAATGAAGCACGCTTGTCCGGGTGAGTTTGTGCACGTTGGACGGTAGCCTGAGAACAAGCGAGCCTTGTGTTAAATCGTCTTATTGCCTCGATTTTTCCCAATTAGTCCATTAGGCTAATTTGTCAGTGGTGCTGGGCTGGATTCTGGTCTGGGCAGATGTTGCAGGCAGGCAGGGTTGGGTCCGGCTCATGGCCATTTAATTGCTTCCTTCCCCGTGTAACTTGTTTCCCTCCATCTGGGGTGCGACTCATAATCCATTTTTGCATGTTGGATAATTATCCCCGCGTCCATTTCCACCCACTAACTTGTCGTCTTGGAGGATGTGCGCTTTTTTCTCTCCTCTCAATTTGATCACATTGGAGGATTCGCAGGACCCAGAAATGACTTTTAGGGGAAGTTTGGCTGCACACATTTTGGGCCCGGCTGTAAACAGTGTCAAGTAAACACAAGTCGGGGACAAACAGCATGCAGCAGGGAGACTTTGGAAAAGGAATTCCGTTTTGTGTCAGGCAAGTCATTTTGGGTTCGGGGTTGAAAAGTTCAAATGAGCCCCCCCCCCCCCCCCCCCCCCCACCCCAAAGCTCAGTCCCTTTTGGAAAAGTCACTCTCGCTTTGTGGTGACAGGGAAATGCAGACGCCATTGTAGCTTGATTTTTAAGGCAAACAATGGAAGAATATGCCTGTTTGTTCTTGCTTTACTTATTCCGGACATGTGCTAACATATCGTTAGCATAATTGTAACTTGTGCTTGTGCTAGCAAAAAAAAAAAAAAAAGAAGGCTAATGTTAGGGTTTTTCAGTCATTCTAGTCACGACTAGGTTGAATCGATGTAAATAGATTTTTTTATTGCCCCCCCAAAAATGTTAAAATATGAATTATTTAAAAAAACAACGGCCTCATATATCGTGCAGTTAACACGATTTTTTTTTTTTTTACTGTAGAATAATGTTGCTCTGACCAATATAAGAAAAACAGAGCCAAGCATGCAGGCTTGTTTTATAGTATGGAATGTGTGTAAAACCCTTTGGATTGCTTTGACATTTTATATAAAACTGCTTGTTAAAAACAACCCAATTTGGGTCAAAAACCTTAATTAAACTTGGGCTCATTTGACCAAACTTTGGGTTTATATTATACAAAACAACCCAAATTTTATGTACAAAATAACCACCCCTAAATTGGCTTAATGTACAAAGCAACCAAAAGTTGGGTCAGATTGACCCAAATTCGGTCCAATTTTGGACCCTATAAATAAATGTGACTTACTTAAAATTGTTGACAAAAGTTATAATGGTAGAGAAACGAGCTGAATTGAACCGAGTTATTATTACTATTATTTTAAATCATCTCACTCGTTTGGTGATATTTAAATGAGCACTTATAGTGTCAAAAATAACTCAATTTGGGCCCAAAAAAAGGACTAATTCACTACATTGGTCAACTTGACCCAAATTTCTGTGTTGAAAACAATCCCATTTTTGGTGTTACTTTGAAGAAAATGACAAATTTTTGGGTTAATTTATACAAATCAATCCAGCAAGTTGGGTCAGATTGACCCAAGTTCAGTCAATTTTTTTACCCAGTTTTGTAAATAAATTTGACTTTACGTAAAATTGTTGACAAAAGTTACAATGGTAGAGAAACCAGCGGAATTGAACGGATTTATTATTATTTTTTTGTAATCATCTTACTCGTTTGGTGCTATTGCTATATGAAAACTCATAGAGTAAAAAATAACCCAATTTGGGCAAAAAATGAACCAAAATTCTGGGTTAAAAACGATTACATTTTTTGAGTGTTACTTTGAAGAAAATAACCAATTTTTGGGTTCATTTGTGCAAATCAATCCAGGAAGTTGGGTTAAATTGACCTAAGTAGTGAATGGGTGCATATTTGACCCATATTTTAACCAAATTGGAGTTTTTGTATTCAGTCCATTTTCAAGTTGGTGCCAAATTAAAATAACCTCATTTTACACCACTTCCGATAATGCATTCACTCGGATTAACTTTCAACTGATCAGATTTGTCCAATTTTTCTCTATTTATCCACGTTGGACAAAACAATCCAATCAACTGCCCATACATCCAATGCCTTTTCCTCATTTCTCACCCACACTGAGCGTATCCAACTTTGTCCTGCTAGCACAATGACAATAAAACAAGGCGCACATATCGGAGAGTTGTGCTTTTTTCGAAATGAAAATCCGAGCCAATACGTCAAATGATTGTGCGGCACGCTGCCAGGCTGGGAGGGTTCACGCGCAGGTCAGCCTCCCAGCTCCAAGATGAATCTGCATCCTCTCCGAGCCACCAGCAGAGCTCGCTTTAGGCCAAGTTCACTGTCAGCCTGCAAATGTGCGCAGAGCAGAGGAGACTTAATAGCACGCTTCCTTGGCCTTGTCCAGATAAGAGTGATGTGCGTAAATAAACACAAGATGGTTGAGAAAAAAAAAAAGCGTTTGGATGCTGTTGAAAGACAACATTCGACTTGTATTTGCATATTGTGCTGCCTGCCTTTGTCTTTGAAATTCATCTAATCACTAGTGCAGGTTTTTCCTCTCCATTAAATTGATGGAAATGATGCTATGGCTTCACGTTGAGATTGTCGAATTTTTTTTTTGAAGGTGGGGGGGCTCAATGGGTCGCCTCTGACGAGGGCGAGATAGAGAGGAGAGGAAAAAATTGGGGTCAAAAGTTGAGCAGCAAGTCTCCGTCATCAGCTTGATGCCTGCAGCCTCATAATAGCGATCTTGACTCGTCTACACAAAAGGCAGAATAGCTTTGAATTACATATGTTGCGGGGTGCACTCCAGGTGAACCCTGCATGCACGGTGACCCCGCGTTCGAGAGGGAGGGTGGGGTGGGCAAAACCCCCCAGCCGTCCCCGGCAACAAGATTGAGTAGCTGGCGTTTTATTATCGCGCTTGATTGGTGAATTTCCTTTGAATAAATTGCATTTGATATGTTTGGGGACGGGGGGCGGCATTTGCATTTTCAGGATTGATACTCTCGACCCGGTCACCGCGTAATGGGAAGGCCCTGCACACAGCCCACACCCCCCGAATTGAGCCCCCGGACCCCTTAAAAATCATTTAGCCTCTCGCGTCCTGATCGTGGTGAATGGAAAGCTTTTAAGGGGAGCAGAAATGGCACAGATGTTTTTTTTTTTTTGTGGCACACAAAGACACCGAATTTGATTCCATAATTGTAAGTTTTTTAGTTGTTTTTTTTTTTTAAAGTACGGGAAGCAGGACAGACAATTTGGTGCGAATATTAGAACAAAAAACAGTGTGTTGAAATTATTATTATTATTATTTTAATTTACAATTCGATTTAAAATAAAAATTTAAAAGGTGAATTTAATGTAATATACAATACCTAAATATATGACGATATACATTGAATCAAAACGTTATAGGGGAATAAATAAAAAGCAGATATGAAAACAAACCTTTATTAGCAGACATCAGAATAGCAGCATAAAAAAAACACATTTGATTAAAAAAAAAAACTTTATTGAAAATGATAATATTCCAGTCAAAATATCATACAATTCATTTAAACTTGGTGTACTGTAAATTTAAATTTTAAGCACAGGTACATTTTGAAAATGCAATTTATACACATGTGAACTTTTTTTTTTTACCACATCCAAATATTTTCTGTGAACTTTTGATGGATATTTTCCGCTCCATCGACACTTGATGCAGAAGGATATCCATTCTTATTACGTATAGACAAGAGACCTTGCGTGAGCCACCTGTAATCTGTCACTATCGCCTCAGCACTTGACTCATAATCTAAATTTACAGTAAAGTGTCAGGGTGATGTATCTTACCTCAGCAGACCTTCACTTGCGGTTTATGCTCGCCGGCGAGCATGCATGCGACATCACGGTCGAGCTCGCTTGTAAACTGTGGGCATTTTTTTATTTTCTTTTGGGTTGAATTTCACTCGAGATGCTTTGCAGAAATATTATTTTCAGTGCTCACCACGCAGGCCTCTAAAATAAACCAATACCTTTTTTTTACGAAAAGCAACAAGTTCAGCGGCGCATATTTCACTCAACTCGCAGTAACGGCCCATATTTAAACAGAATCCCTTCGAACCAGCGGCCGGCTGTAAGTTTCACCTGCAATCTTTCTCTGCAATGACATTTTATGGATATTTGCAATATTCCAAGCTTAGTCAAATTCATCCTTTGCGGTCCCTTTTAAAGAAAAACGAATCCAGAAGCTCAGAATATTGAAAAGCGGTCTCAGAAAATCCACAGTTGGCCAGAAGTCCAAGTCCGGGGTGAAGAGCGGGTCAGCGCGTCTAACTGATATGAAAATGTCGCCCCTTTGGAAGAAGGGGGCACGCCTTGTTGTTTAACAAAGACTGTCAATGGGCAAGATTAATCAGAAACAAAATGGAAACTGTGTCACTTTGGGGTCAGCCACAAGTTATCTCTGTTTGGGGGAGTGAAGACAGAGAAGCGGGGGACTCGGGAGGGGGTGAAAAAAAAAGGTTGATGGGGAGAAAAGGAAACGCGTTTTAATATTTCTTAAGTTTGGACTCCTTGTTTGTGCATGCAGAGGCCTTGTTGACGCCGGTAGGGTGTCCTGGTGTGGAGTTGGAGCATCTTGAAGGACATTTTCTCACCTCCACGATGGAGCGGCAGCGGGGACTGCACGTGATGGCTGATGGACAGCAGCAAGGTCAGAAACTTTTATTTAGAAAGACTTTTTTTGGGGGGTGGGGGTTGTCATTGCTATACAATTGGCGATGTTTTTTGTTTTTTTTAACAGGACTGGCAAAATATATAAAATGCATTTAAACAAGAAGCAGGCTATAAAAATGGATGCTTAATATGGAAAGAGTGCAAAAAACTTTTAGTCAACTTCAGATCTGAATAATAATTATTATTTTGTCATTTTTATTATTACAATTATTTCATTGTTGGTGGTGTTTCTATATGTGGTCATAAGTGCCCTCTCCTTTTTTGATGGATTTTTAAACTGAACTGAATTGAAGTGTACCTATTTTTGCACCCAATTCGAATATTATAGATTTGTGCTAAAATGTTTTTTTATACGAATTTATTTAGAAATCTTATACTATATTAAAGACAACCTATTCTGCTTTTGCACATTTTGTGTCCTTAACATCGCGTCTCGTGTCCTTCGTGCAAAAACATCCCCATGCAGCGCTTTGTTTTGCAGCCGCTTGTGTTGCCAGATATGTGCTGCATGTCTGCAATTGTTTCTTGGTGAGCCTTTCACAATACTTTTAGCCAATGAGTGTGACAATATGTTTTGAAGATCTTTGTCATCCACGCTCAAAATTGTGTTTAATGATGAGTTGACAGATATGCAAGGACTTCGGAATAATAGGATTCATATCGGCGTTGGTTGCCAGATTTGTACGGTTTTGACACAGGCAAAATGACGTGTTTTTTTGTTTTGTTTTTTTTGTTTTGTTTTGCACACGTGCAATCGTGCGAGGTGTTTTGTGTATTTTTTTTAACCGCTGGTGCAAGTCATTGTCCATGAAGGTTTTGATGATGATAGTGTCAAAATATTTATTTTACACTCAATTGTGCACAAAGACGCGAGCAACATGTATGTTAATAATCCCAAATACGCGTTAAAATGAAAGCATATTATCCTCATATTTGGTAGTTTCTCGTCTTTTCCCACATGAAGCCTCGCCCACATAAGTTTGACTGCGTGCAGTAAACAAGTCTCTTGATTGGTTTTGCTTTTCTATAATGTGATTTAACAAGGAAAACAGCTACGTAAGCCAGTCCGGAGAGGTTCTGGCGATGCCAGTGCCATGCTTTCCATTGGTTCCTGTTTACATGATGCCCGCAGGACGCGCGCTGATTGGCGGCCGCGCTCACGTGACCACACAACTTTGTACATTTGACAGCGAGTAGGAGGGTTTTGTGGAGATCAGAAAAACGACAGCGCGATAAAAATTAGTATTGTTGCACTTCACAAATTAATGACCATGAGTTCCTACTTGATAAACTCCAACTATATCGAGCCGTCCTTTCCTCCATGCGACGAATACCAGCAGGGCGGATACATCCCCAACCCGGGGGACTACTACGAGCGGCCAAAAGACGCGGGCTTCCCCCATCACGAAGAGCCATCCTACCCCAGGTCCAACTACACGGAACCGGGCTACGATTACGGCAGCGTCCCCGCCGCCGGACTGGACGATTTCACCGACGGCCACCATTCCACGGCGCAGCCGCAAACGCTTCCTCAGCAGCAGAACCACGGACCGCGCCTCGGCTCGGCCCCGGACGGCGGAGCGGGGGCCGTTAAGGACTCATGCAGCCTCGCCGGTGAGGTCTACCCCGGCGCGGTGAAGGGCAAAGAGCCGGTGGTGTATCCCTGGATGAAAAAGGTCCACGTAAACACCGGTGAGTTGTGAGAAAAGCACGCACGCGTGGCGTGGAGGACAGCGCTGGTAGCTGGCAGCCACTTTGCAGCTGCAATTTACGACTATGGAGCAGCGGGGTCGGTAATTAAGGACCCTCGTAAATTTTATTGCCTGTGTTCGTCTGTCGGGGCTCATGCGCCTTTGTTGCTTTTTAACCCAAACTGCCTCCTCCACTGGAATGGAGCCAATGTGTAATATCCGACCCCGCTGTTTAGTTAATCTTTCCTAAGCGTCAGCTGTCCCCGGATGCTTGTACGTGCGTTAAAGCAAATATAGTCGGCGGTTTTTATTGCTTTCTGGAGAGAATCTTGTCTTTAACACCTGCCTGTGTGCCTGTGTGCGACCCCACACTCCACCTCCTTCCCCCCCCCCCCTCATTCAACCTCCACCCCAGTCAATGCCAGTTACACCGGAGGAGTGCCCAAGAGGTCCCGCACTGCCTACACCCGCCAGCAGGCTCTGGAACTGGAGAAGGAGTTCCACTTCAACCGCTACCTGACGCGGCGTAGGCGGGTGGAGATCGCGCACACAATGTGCCTGTCCGAGCGCCAGGTTAAGATCTGGTTTCAAAACCGTCGCATGAAGTGGAAGAAGGAGCACAAGCTGCCCAATACGAAGATCCGCTCCAATTCGGCCTCGTCGTCGTCGTCGTCTTCCGGGGCCCAACAGCAGCAGATGAAAACAAGCCAGCAGCTGGTCCCCACGCCGTGCACCGTGGGTCTATAGTGAAATTAAAAAACAACAAAAAAAAATCCCAAACCAGACTGAGATGGCAAAGAACACAAGTGGAAATCGACGGACCGAGTGAATATTTTGGTGTTATTTGCCCCTTTTGTCTCCTTCCACTCTGCGGTCGTTTTTCCCGTCTTCATAAGCTAGAAATAGTTTTTTTTATTTTTTTTTCAAATCCCACATCGGCGACTGAAGGCTTCGCATATTTGCTTTTTGTATTTTTATTTTTATTTTTTTACGAATGAAGGATAACGCACAGTCACATGGATCAAAACAAGTGTTGCATTTCAGTCAGAAATGGCCAAAATGGGTGAGGCA
Organism: Vanacampus margaritifer; assembly: GCF_051991255.1. Classification (NCBI taxonomy): domain Eukaryota; kingdom Metazoa; phylum Chordata; class Actinopteri; order Syngnathiformes; family Syngnathidae; genus Vanacampus; species Vanacampus margaritifer. The sequence goes on along the minus strand of NC_135448.1, from coordinate 11,085,534 downwards.
AAAGCTTGAATCCTTTCCTTTTTGATTTTTTTTTATTTTCCACGGAGAATTATAATATACTTGAACGTTATGATTTTTTTTTTTAGGAGTTCCATTGTAGCCACAATGTGTGTTTGAGTGCTGAATGTATAGTCCTGCAAGTGACATGCCCATCATATTGTAATGTACATATATAGACAAATCATGAATGAAGGCACAATGAGGAATGCATTTCTACAGGGAGAGACTTTTTTCGGGTTGCTAGTTCCATGTCGTGAGGTCTTCAGTATACTTTTGATTCGTGCTCTTGTGTCTCATGTTGTGTTGTTCGAAACTGTGAATATACATTTGTGTTTGTGCCGTCTCACTAGTGACCCCTGTGATGTGTAGTGTAGACTGAAAATGTCCTTGTGAAATAAATGTGTACTTCACTTGTAAGGCTTTTTGGATTGTTATTAGTAATGGAGCAAATTGAGCCACAAACGCCGTGCGTAAAAATCCACCGCGCAGGATTTTACTTATTTATTTTAGCCTTATTGTGTTTTTGTTTGTATATAAAAAAAAAATGTGCACCCTGAAAATTAAAATTATTTAGGTCAGAAATTAATAGATTTTCATATTTTATGATCAAGATTTTGGAAATGACGTCCTCATATTGCAATTACAGTATATTGTTTTTAGCACCTAAACAAAATAGAATAAAAAGTTTACTGATATTGATGCAAAACTGCTGGGTCAAAAATAACCCAATTTTATCCAATTTTGGGTTGCTGAAAACTCGTTTTTGTGGGTTATATATATATATATATATATATATTTTTTTTGAAAACATTTCTTCCAGTACTTTATAATAAATGCAGTTGCTGAAGTTTACCTATGTATAGTATATAAAAAATATTAAATTTGATTAAAAATGGGATCTGCTACTTGAGTCAATTTGACCCAACTTTGTTTTTATCAAAACAGCCCTTTTTGGGTTGTTTTATACAATAGAATGCATTGTTTATAATACCCAATATACATTTAGATATGTAGTATATACTCTTAAAACTGTTCAAATGACCCCATTTTTGTAAAAAAAATTACCAATGCTACTTGGGTGAAATTGACCCAACTTTGAGTTGTTTTTATCAAAACAACCCAGCTTTTCAAAATTGTTTTATACAAAAGAAATACATTTGTATATAATGTTTACAATACTCCAGTACAGGTGTTCTTGAGTTAATATACGTATTATACATTCTTAAATATGCTGGGTCAAAAATATCCCAATTTTGGTAAAAAAAAAATTGTACCGACCTTCTTGGTCAATTTGACTCAACTTTGGGTTGTTCCATATTAAAAAATAATATGTACTGTTTACAAAACATTATAGTAAGTTGTGTTTAAGTTTACCTATACACTCAACTGCTGGGTCAAAAAATAAGACACGCTGCCCAAAAACGACCTACTTTTTGGTACAAATCAACCAGAATGTTGGAGACAAAACAACCCAAAGTTGGGTCAAAATGACTCAAGTACTGACCAGTCCAATTGCGGACTAAAATTGGGTTATTTTTGACCCAGCCGTTTCAAGTGTGTATTTACAGACACTGTAAATTTCCATAAACACGCTGGACTGTAATTTAAAACCTCAGGAATCAAAATGCGCTTGTCACAAGCTTGACTTTTGACACCCAAGCCCAAAAACCTAAATTGTCAAACGCCATTACAAGGCGACCTCAGCCAGCCTCAGTGCACCAGAGTGTGAGTTGGTCACTACCTGCTACATCCAAACAATGAAGGGTTCAACCAAGGGACACGGCCGACTCTGACCAATCACCGGCCCACAGCCCTTCTTGTGACCCCTGACCTCTCGACACATACAATGTTCAGACCATACATCAGTGCTGAGACCCCCGAGAGCCGTTTCTTTGCGTTGAAGATTGACCCCGAGACGGCACGGTAGAGGAAAAAAAGAAGAAGTGCCTTTTAAGGTGTGAACCTCGGCCATGAATTCATCCAAAGAGACACCCCAGTCAGTTTGGGACAAAGGGGGAGAAACGTGTTGCTTTTGTGCGAGACAACCAATGTTTTTGTAGTGATTAGTGGGCACGAATGGTATTTCTTTTTTGTAATTTTTGCGTGATGGTGCGTTTTTATGATTCATGTTCGCTCCACATGCAAAAAAAAAAAATGGCGTTGAGTGTGACTGACAGCAATTCTGCGCAGACTCCATGAAGAAGTCCAATTACAATCTCCGAGTCATTTGCCAATAGAGGTCACTTCCAATGTGCTGAAATTTTAATTTGGCTCGTTGAATAATGAATGGTCCGGGGTTAGAAATAGATGTGGAAATGCGACTTATTTTCATTTGAAGTGATCTCTTCAGGGCGTGAGTCACATCTCCTCTGCTCCACACTGACCGTCATGGCTTGTGAGTAGTTTGAAGACTTTATCGACCCTTTTGTAGCTAGGTGGAAATTTTAAACATTTATTATTTTAATATAAATTAGAATGGGGCTGTTACTTTGGTTATAAGCGATGTCTTTGAGTGTGACATCCTGTACATTGAATGAATCATGTTTCAGTAGTGAATAATGTTAATACAATATTTAAATTTAAGCTTGTGATTTCAATGAAGAATCGTGTATTTGACATTAGCAGTAGTATAAAAGGAACTGTAGCCAGGACAGCTCAAAATGAAAGGTCCATTGAAAAAGAAAACACAATGGACCAAAGTACCTTGTAAATCATTAACAGAGTCCCTCAGGGCTTAAGCTAGTTTGCTCGCTATTGCTAAAATAATCTGCTTACATTTTAAAATGTAAAATGCAAAATTTTCATTTTTCAAATTAAGAAAGAGACCAGCGTTGACGTTCAATTTTATTTAATAACATGCAAAAATAACCCCCACAATCAACTTCAGAAAGTCACTTTTAAGGCGTTCCATGTTTCATTATCGTTGATGTTTGCTTGCTATCATCCCTTTTAGTTGCCTGTAAAGAGCTGCATGTCAACATTGTGCAAAGATATGCTTCTTGTGCTGGCTATCGTCCAAATGGGTCTTTGAACTCATCCTCGCTGACATGATAAGAAGCTTCGGTTTGTGTAAACGACACCAAAAGCTCACCCTAAAAAGATGTACAGTAATGTTAACTAAGCTAGCTGCTAAAACGTGACAGAAATGCTAAATAGAAGACGTTACGTCCTCAAATAAGTCTGCACTTGAATCTCTTCAGTCCGGGTCACAGAAAAGTTCACGTAGAGTGATGAAAGGTGAGACAAAAAAAAAAAAAAAAACTCAGCCCGTCCACGCCAAGTAATCCTCGTGAAAGGATTCCATCTGTAATCACAGAAGAAAAAGCATTAAGGACACATACCGGTTAACAGCTCTCCCGTGCGTAAAATGTATGTTTGTTCCGTGCGTAAAAGTCAACTTCTCCCGTACTTTTACGCATTGTGAATTCCGCCGCTCGAGTTCCTGCCTTTTAAAAGTTTACCGCTCAAGTTTGGGAACACAAAAGGCAGGGCTCCGGCCGGGTGGTGGGAGTATGCAGGGCGGGGGGGGGGGGGGGGGGGGACGTTGTCCACGAGTGATTAATTGTTGTGGTGGGATTTTTCCACGCCCGCTTCTCGGTGTTGACTGAAAACAAGCGCCAAACGGTGCCGAGGAGAGAGAGAGAGCAAGGGAGAGAGAGAGAGAGGCTCTGCCGGCCATGTTGGCAACGTTTTGGTGCAGGTTCCGGGCGCCAGATAGTTCCCATGGCGCACGAGTGGCACACTCCGTGGGTGCTGGCAACCACCCAAATTCTCCTCCAAAAGTCGTTTTTTACACCCAATATGCAAAGTTTGCCTCTCAAGTGATTAGCATTATTTTGTGACTTGCCTCCAAATTGAACGCTACCGCTAAACGCCACCACAGAAAATGGGGGCGACACTGAGTCGATCTGAATGATCATCGCAATCCGGTTTGAATAATCTACTTTTAGCATTATAGAGAAAATGAATCAATTCATGAGCCCTTTAGAATTTCACCAAAGGAGGCCACGCGTGAAAACCCCAAACATGTGTGACATAATCCTCTTTTTAAAAAAAAAATTTTTTAATCACATCTCACTGTCTCCATTAATGATTCACAGGCTCAAATAAAAAGGATTTAAATTGACGTCGCGTCACGTGACGCCGCTCCATGTTATGGCTGCGCCGAGCAAACCGGAGCCCCGATGCGGCCATATGATGCTCATTATAACCCCACTTTCCACGAGGGGAGTCCTGGCTTGGTAGCTTGTGTTTATCGCGTGGGCAGGAGAACCAGGAAAAAAGGAAAAGAGGCGAAATCAAATAGGAGAAACGCTCTACTTTTATGCGTGTGTGTGCGTGCGTGTGTGAGTGGATGTAACGGCTGTCAAGGACGGATATGTTTTTCCACGCGGAGAGAGTCCGAGCTTTGGGAGGATGGATTTTATTTTGAGGCATTTCCGCCGATTGTTCGTTGCTGTGGTGAGTTATTGCAGCGTGAGGCACAGGTCAGTATTAAAGGGAGTTAGTTGGGCGAATTTGATATATTCGTACGATCATATTTAGACGTATTTGCAAATATAGGTCACGAGAGAAACACGGAGGCTATATCTCGTATTAGTCTATTTATGAGCCCTTGTTGGAGGAGATCGATGCATATCTCCAGTAGAAATTGAAATCATATTTTTAGTAAACAAAAAATAAAAATAAACAAAATTTCACATTTTCATGCGATTATTATTTTAAATGTTACAATAGAAACTCAAGCAAAAATTTCTCCAAAACGCTCGACTTGGTTTCCTAAGCGAATCGAATGTAGAATCCAAAAAGTAGGTGAACGCTGTGGGGTTGTGTGGTTCCAAGGGGGGAAAACGAGCCTATAATGGAAGACGGAGTGCCACGCAGGACGGCTCGGCCGCACTGAGGTCACGGCGCTCCGGCGTGATTTATGGGCGCGGGGACTTGGGGAAGATGGTGCTCGGCAGCTAATGACTATTCGATCCGTTTGTGGGAAAAATGCTTACCGGCCGAGAGGGAAACAACAAACAGCGTATTTGCATAAAGCTATTTTCATTTTCTTACTTGGATTACTAAACAGAGAGACAGCGAGATTTGACTCAATGTGGAAATATTAGTTTGCGATATTTGACATCCAGCATTAAAACTCTTTTGAGCCCATAGAGAACCAGTTTGAACCCATACTGGGAAATAAATTTAAAAAAAACCGCATATGGGTTATTCATTTATTTTAACCAATATTGCATTTTTAACCCAGATTGGGTTAGTTTTAACACATACGCATATTGGGTTATTTTTAACATTTTTTCCCTGTTCATGTTGGTCACTTTTAACCCACTATGGGCTATTTTAACCCATACTGGCCTATTTGGGGGCGAAAAACACTTACTGGGTTAATTTTAACCAATGTTGTTTTTCTAAACCTATTTTATTTACAGGCTATATCTTAAAACTGATTATTGGGTTGTTTTTAACCAATATATATCTTTTTACAATTTCAACCCATATTGGGCAATTTTTTGACACTACTGGATACTGGATTACTTGTTAAAAACGTATTGGCCTTTTTTTAACCACTATTGTAGTTTTGTTTTTAATCCATTGCTTCAGTTTTAATCCATATTGGGCTATTTTAACCTATACTGGGCTATTTCTTAATGTTGGGTACATTTTTGTAAACAATATTGTATTTTTCCAACCTATATTGCATAGGTTATTTTAAACCCAACAGGCTTAAGGAAACAATTTAGTCATCAAAAGGCTTTTATTATGGAATTCATATTCACGTCTTCAACTAAATGTGCCCATTTTTATGCAATACCTAATGAAATAATACCCTGCAGAAATATTGCACAACATAATTCCCCTTCTCCATTGCAGAAATCCAAGCCCATAAAGCCACCTCACACACGCGACTACACCGGTAAGTCTATATTCGTCTTTATTGATTTATCTCCTGATGGCTGCTTATTCAATTTTTTGAAAATAATAACTAGCACGCCCACCAAAGGCCTGACAGAAGCAGTGTGTGACTTTTCTTAGGATGTGCAACATGAGCAGGCCGGGAGCAATAATTCCTTCTCTTCCACTTGTCTGCGAGGTGTAATTTGTCACTATAAACGTGACGAGGAAGGCTCTTGGAGCGCTGCCTCGCTCCTTTCAAAAACCCATTTCTACTCCAGTCGTGTGCACGTGCGATACATATTTATATATTTTCTACATCTGTTTACCGGCCTTTTCCCTATCGGCTCACTCCTCACGCCGTTTTCTCCCCCACCTCGATGACTTTTAACCTCCTTTTACGCGCATTAAAAAGAGAGAGGAGAGGAATCAGCAGTTTGAACACAGCACAAAGAGGTCAATAATTAAGCCGAGGCGTCTTAAAAAAAAACCTCACGCGTGAATTTTTGGGCCCACGCGTAGCGTATTTTGGAGTTTTTTTCCCCTCTCGTAAAGCTGACAAGACGTTTTCCTTTCTCTTAAGAAAAAAAGACAACATTACCACGCAGAGGGATTCCCCCACGCTCTTCTGCTCACTTGATCATACATCCACTTTGGAGTGCTGATTTGAAATATTACATCCCAAGATGAAAAGGTTAATGATTAATGTCTATACAATTGCGCGTCTTGTTTAGCGTCCATTGTAAAGAAAGTAAATATAAAATATAAAAATGGACTTCTCGCTTAGTATTTGTGATTATGTTCTATTTCTCTCCCCCTTCTCTCTCTCTCTCTCTGTCTCTCTCTCTCTCTCTCTCCCTCATTTGCTTGGGTGAGGAGGAGGAGGCGAAGCAGCCACTTGATTTGAACTGCCTTTTCCAAGGCGCTACTTCATTTGCATAATTTTTCTTGTCTATGGTGTGACGCTGCGGTTCGGGCCAGTTCACTGGCGATCACGCAAGAGGTCCGGTCCAGCCTCGTATCCCCCACCGGCTGCGTGCATGGCTCTATTATTGCTCTGGAGAAGCATTGCTTCCAATGGCGTGGCGATAAATTCAGCCCTTGAAGCCAGATAAGATTTATCTCGCTGACCCGCCTGCTTTCGTAATCTCCATGTACACATCCACGTCGAGTGGGGAAGACACGAGAAGGGTGGAAGAAAGAAAGAAAGAAAAAAAGCAAGGGGGCTTCTCTCTCTCTCCTCGATTCTTCTTGTTGTGGTTGCCGCCTGCACGCATGGCGCTCGCTTCTGCAGCCCAGCCCTGCCTCCTCCTCAACTTTCCTCCGGATTACTACTTTGATCGATTTCGTCGCTGAATGAGAAAATATTGCTCGCTGCTCTGCATTGGTCGTCAGAGGTTAAGGTAAGCAGGCCAGGAATAGGCTGCCCCGGTTCTAAATGGCCGAGTTTGTGTGTCGCGAGCGGTGATTTATCACCGTATGACTTGGATCTCGGTTCAGGAAGAGTTCACACACTCGCAGATTTCTCTTAACGTAGAGCACTGCACGGCTGCGCGCTTGCAAGATCAAGCCTGCCTCCTACTCGCTCTTTTGGGATTAATGCACACTTTTGCCACACAATCTGTTTTAGGAGAAATCGGCCGAGTCTTCCGGCGCTGCAGATCCAGTCGAGATGATTACTTTTGCTTTAATTATTCGCTCGCTAGAGCTCATTTTCAGCAGATTTACCTGCTTGTCACGCAATATCGTTTTACTGCATTTTTATATAATAACCTTTTCAGTATTTAAAAAAATATATATTTTATATATAAAAAACATTTTTAATTAATGTGCACTAATGCTTGCTCGGCTTGAAAGCAAACACATGTAAAGTTGCATTTACCACTCATAATTTATTATTACAAAATAAATACATAAAATTCGTTTATTATTATTATTGTTATTATCATTATTATTATTATTATTATTAGCGATAATTTTTATTCGTGTGATATTAGGGCCCACTTAATGTCAAAATCGGATTAAAATCAAGGTAGCTCATACTATTCTCTTTTCTACGCTTTTTTTTATTCATTTTTATGACCATATGTGCTTTAAAATATAATAATACACTAATATTCAGGTTACCTTAATGGCTCGTAGTAGGCCCGGCAGCAATTCTGGCCGGTTTGTTCCGAGCTCGGTCCGGTCAGCCGCCAAGTCAACACCACCAGCCGCCATTATTATGGGTCAGGACAGCAAAAGTTCACATCGTGGTCCTAAAGATGCATCAATGTCCACCCGGTTTTTCTGGTTTTCCGAAGTTTTTATCTTTAAGGAAGGCACAGAAGGGAATGTGCTTGTTTACGCCTTGCAGTAAGTGGTTGAGAGAGGACAAAAAAGGATTCGTTTAATAATTACAACTCACAGTGAAATTCTGATTTTATTGTATTGCGCTTAATAATAAGAGTGTCTTAAAATGACATTCCCTTTCTTGTTAGGTCCCGTAATTGATTCGAACTGTTTCTGAGTGCATGTTGTTTAGCACAGATGGTAATAGAAGGTTGGCCGGTGCAAGCCAGAAGGTAAACGGCAATCGCGCGCACAAGCGCCGGGCCCAATCTCGCCTATAGTGCGCAGTGTCAGGCCTGCATTGAAAAGTAAGATGGATCGCCACCATTTCGTCTCCTCACAGTGCTTGTTGTAACCCCAGGTTCACCCGAGGAGGCCATTGGCGGAGAGGCGTCACGTGACCACGGGGTGCCAATGTTCTTCTACAAGGGTGTCAAGACCCTGTCACTTTGTGAAATAAATATTGGGAAACGGCGAGATGCAAAAGGCAACCTACTACGACAGCTCGGCAATTTACAGTGGCTACCCGTATCAAAGCGCAAATAGCTTCAGTTATGATGCCAATCAGGTCCAATATCCCCGCGCCTCTCATGTGGAAAGTGACTACCATCGACCCGCCTGCTCCCTGCAGTCTCCCGACGGCTCCGTGCAAGCTCCTCTGCACAAGCCGCCGGAGATGCAGGCGGAGAGCTGCGACGGCACGGCCAAGGCGCATCACCATCCCGAGGGCAGCCCTCCTCCTTCCCGCTCCCCTTCCGATACGGGCCACAACGCCAGCAACGGCAGCGGCCAGCCGAGCGCCAAGAGCGGCTCGCCGTCGTCGGGCGCCCGCGGCAAGCAGATCTTCCCCTGGATGAAGGAGTCCCGGCAGAACACCAAGCAGAAACCCGCAAATAGCGCCAGTTCAGGTACAACGCACACGCAAGCCGCACCGTGAAATTCGTGTCGGGAGTGTCGAGGAGGGAGGGGCGGGGGTGTCAAAACACACATCATATAATACTCCCACTGTGAAGGCCACAGCAAGTGGGGGGGATGTTCCCACTTCTTCCAATGTCACATAGAGGGAAATTTTACATGCGACTTCAGGAAGCAGGGAGGGGAATAATCAACACCTCTGAGTAGTTCTGTTAACGGCGTCCAAATTCGGTATGGGAAGGACTTGGGGGGGGGGGGTTAAAGGGCTACACCCCCCCACTTCACCGCACTAAATAAGGCCATGCTTTGGGGCTAAATCCCGCCATTTGCCTGCTTGCCCCGCAGATGACCTCTGCCTACTGTAAACATACACATGCACTGATCACATAGCGTCCCCACAGAGTCAACAAACATGCTAAACATGGGCCACTTGTCTCACTAAAGGAAAACCTTAGCAAATGAAGTGATGCCGAATTTGATAAGTTAGCACGCCATTATAATTTGGTGTCATGTATGACTCTGTCCTCCTATAAATTTACGAGCTATTAGTTCCTCAGTGGAGGTTATGTCATCTTACAGTCCCTCTGCTCCATGTTTGGCTCGACAGGTAGTAAAATTTACTATGTGCTGTTGGCCGCCTGCCACAAAAACTCCAAGTGTGCCTTGCTTTGCTGCAAGAAGGGGCAGGCTTATCTGTGAAGTTGTGCACACAATGAGAAATGTGCCTGAGGCATATGCTACCGTGTGAGAGGCGAGACAACCCTGAGTTGGATTTTCATGCATTGTGGTTCGCTACAGAGACTTTTTAGTGAAGAACTAGTTTTCATCACATTGGTGTAATTCTGTCTTTACAAGGACAATAAGTTGTGATTGACACTGACAGGCAGGTATTCGCTATTGTGGTTGTGGTAAATGTGTAGAACTGCATTACTTATGATATTTCTCCTGTCTCATGTTGCAAGGCAAAAAAACAAAAAAAAAGTCACAAGTGTCAAACCTGAGGCCCGGAGGGTCAGATCAGGCTCACCAAATAATTTTGTGGACCGGGGAAAGTGTCAAAAAGATACTACAGGGATACAATTAAGTGTCTGCTCACAGAAAAGTGATAATACAATATCAGAGAGAGAGAGAGGGGGGGGGGACAAGGTTTACTTTATTATCTTGACACTAGAAAAAATATGATGAATAATATTTTTTTAAGTGCAAAGGAATATTTTTGTTCCTTACTATTTTTTATTTCATTTTAGCAGCAAACAGATACAAGTATTTTTTGTTAACCAAAGCTTTTGTTAACTACTCTAGTACAGTATTGAAAATCAATACAAGTCTAAATGGATAGTATGATGAGGTGATTATAAGATTTTTACAGTCATCACGGCTGTCTGAGAAAAACCGCAACGTGGCCCACTCCGAAAATGAGTTTCACATATGTGATGTTTTGTATTTCTGCACCCATGCAAAGCACCTAATGTTGCCTCGATTCCTATGACAACGATGTATTGAAGCATGCTCCCGCTACAATATGATACAACCATAATAAATGTTATTTAATACCTTCTGACAGTATGACAATCAAATGGAGCATTTTTCTCTTTCAATCTTAAAACTACTTGGACAAAAATAACCCAATTTTGGTCATAAAATGGATTGACCTGCTACTTGAGTCAATTTGAGCCAACTTTGACCCAACTCTGCTTTGTACATGTCAAAAAGAATCCAAACATGGACCGATCCGCTACTTGGGTCAATTCGACCCAACTTTGAGTCAATAAATGGGTCTTTCAGCATAAAGCAACTCATAAATATTGGTTACTTGGGTCAATTTTTTTTTGTTATTTTGCATAAAACAATCCAGAACGTTGAGTCAAATTTGACCTATAAAGTGGATCGGTCCATTTTTGACCCATAAATGGGTTACTTTTGACCCATCTGTTTTTAGAGTGTATATAACAAAACAACATTTTTGGGTTGTTTTGTACAAAGAAATGGGTAAAAATTGACCCAAGTTAACGGTTTGCTCCCATTCTTTACCCAAATTGGGTTGTTTTTGACCCAGCAGTTTGGTTTAGATTGTACCCAAATTGTACACCCTACAAACTGCTGGGTAAAAAATACAAACAAACAAACAAAGCAAAAATAAATAAATAAAAAATTGGGTCAAAATTTTACCGGCCCACTACTTTGGCCAGTTTGGCCAACTTTGGGTTGCTTTGTATAAAACAACCCAAATATGGGTGTTGTTTTATACCCCAAAAAAATTGTGTTTTGTACAAAACAACCCAGAAAGGTAGATTAAATCGACTCAAGTAGCAGGTCAGTCCAGTTTTCGACCAGAATTGGGTTATTTTTGACCCAACTGTTTTAAGTGTGCATAGTAACTAAATGTGTTTGTTTGACTTGAACACCCTTAAAACTGCTGTGTCAAAATAAATAAATAAAGAACAATTCATTGCCACGCTACTTGGGTCAGTTTGACCCAACTTCAAGGTGTTTTTATCAAAACAACCCAATTAGAAAGTTGGGGCAAATTGACCCAAGTAGCACGTCGGGACGATTTTGGCCAAATTGGGTTGACTTTGAGTGCATTTGTTGGTTTGTACACCCTTAAAACAGCTGGGTAAAACATAACAATTGGGTCAAAAATTTCCCCGAGTTACTAATTTTGGAAGTTGTTGTGTACAAAAATTTGGGTTGAAAGTTGGGTCAAGTTGACCCAAGTAGCAGGTCGGCATAATGTTTTGTTTTCGTTTGTTTTTTTAAAAAACAAAATTGGGTTCTTTTTGACCCAGCCGTTCAATTGGAGGATATGTTGGCTGAAAAATGAAAATTTGCTGATGTCATAATGTCCACGCGTAACCAATGTTGTGGCCCGTGAGCGTATTTATCCAGTAAGCAAACACTCCTGTAGTTTTCTTATCTACTGTGTTCTGCTTTCACTCTCACTGTCCTGCCTGTAATGGATTACTGATTGACACCCTCCTCCTCCTCCATCCCCTCACAGTGGAGAGTTGCCCGGGAGACAAGAGTCCTCCTGGGTCGGCCGCTTCCAAAAGGGCCAGGACGGCTTACACCAGCGCCCAGCTTGTGGAGCTGGAGAAGGAGTTCCACTTCAACCGCTACCTTTGCAGGCCTCGGAGGGTGGAGATGGCCAACCTGCTCAACCTGACAGAGAGACAGATCAAAATCTGGTTCCAGAACCGCAGGATGAAATACAAGAAGGATCAGAAGGGTGTGGGGATGATGCCTTCCCCTGGGGGGCAGTCCCCTCGCAGTCCAGTGGGCCCCCCTTCCGGTGGAGGATACCTCAGCTCTATGCATTCTCTCGTGAACAGTGTTTCTTACGAGTCCCACGAGTCGCCTACATCTTACAATAAGAATCATCAAAACACGTACGGCATGGCGACGTCATACCCCGCCGCCGGTCTGAACAACTCCCACAAGAGGTATCCCGACTCGGCCACGCCCGAGTATGACGCGCACCCCCTACAGGGAGGCAACTACGGCACTCACATGCAGGGCAGCCCCGTTTATGTCGGCGGAGGTTACGTGGAACCCATGGCCAACTCCGGGGCTTCCGTTTTCGGCCTCACGCACCTCCCGCACCCCCCGCACCCGCCGTCCTCCAACATGGACTACAACGGAGCAATCACGATGGGCAACAGTCAGCATCACGGCGTGTGTGATCCCACGCCCACGTACACAGACCTTACACCGCAATACTCTCAGGGAAGAATCCAGGAGGCGCCCAAACTGACTCATCTGTAGCGGTGCACGGCGCAGTCCGTATCACTCCGCCCATTGTCTTGTAGCCACCTCCGGACCGCGTCACCGTCTTTTGTTTGTGTGCCTCCACACTGCGTCTACCTTTGTCTCTTTTTTGCCTTCTTTTTTTTTCTTTAGGTTCCCTTTAGTTGACGATGTGTGAAGTAGCGTATAGGATAAATAATCTTTTTTTTTTCCTTCTTAAAAAGACATTTCTGAAGGCTCGAGGAGGACGTCGAGCGAGCCAAGGCCTATTTAATCTATTTTAAGTGTTTTTCAAATTCAAACAGGGTATTACGAAAACATGTTATTCGATTTTTTTATGTGAACTTATTTATCCGCATTTGAAGTTATTTTTTTGAAATGCATTTTGTTGCACTTGTGAAAGGATCCGTGGCATACGTGAAAGAAATGCATTTGTCAAAATAAGGGTCACGAGCTTATAAGGATGCAACCTTTGCTTGGAATTTCTGATGTTATTTATTTTTTGTTTAGTGTTAAAAGTAGTCCTGGTATTATTTGACACCCTTGCGGGAAGCTCGGTGGTTCAAGTCACCCCCAACCCCAAACTCCCATTTTCAACCCACGTCATACTATTTCCACCCTTCTTCTTCGATGAGACATTTTGTTTTTATTTTTATTTTCTCACAGAATGTAAAATCAATCAGTCGACGCAATAAGGGTGGAAAGAAGGATATTTTAGTCATTTCTTTATTGAACAGAATTAAAACACAAGACAAACATTTTCATACATTCCATGCTGCTCCAGTTCGAAGAAGTAAATAAAACAATTGAAATACTTTCCAAGCATATTTGTTTTAATTTAGACAAATTAATATAAGAATGCACATCATTTGTGTTTTTTATTTTTTTAAGCATGTAGTAAACATAATTATCTGCATTCGCCAAGGAAAATAGTGCGTTAAAAAAACAACCCCAAAAATAAATACGCAGTAAATTTGCCATTGATATCGTTCAGCATTACATGCAGCCCCCCCAAAAAAAGCTGCGTAATTTATTTCCTTCTCTTCCTGATGAGACGTGAAGAAAACTCTCGGGTGGCCTTCTTCTTCCCTCCTCTCATCTCATCTGCGGGGCACATCCATAATAATAAAAATGTCAGGCACCGGACCCTTGTGCAGCCCCTGCAAGTAGACAACAATCTAAATGAGAAATCGTTTGAAAACTAATGTCCCTGAATATGTTTTGAGTCGGTCAAATGTGGTCAGAGAGGATACTAGCTCCACGTGAATTTGTATTGGCTTGTTTATCTCATTATTCAGCAAAATGCACGTAAAAGTCCAAATGTCTTTAAATGCATCGTTAGGGTGATGAGGACATTAAATTATCGTGGGAATTTGTTTTCAGCTTTCAAAGGGCAAAAAAACGAATAGGATTCAGACAAAAACAGCAACAAATAAAAATCTTATCAATTTGAGTGTTTATTTAAAAATAAATCTTAGTTCTCGACTAGCAAAATTTAAAGAAGATGAAATGCATTATCACAATTGCTTCAACAAAACAATATTTACTCGTTCTTTTTTTTTTTTTTATCCTCCATAATGTAGTCCCCCCGAAAATCATTTCCAATCTGAATATGATTGATATAACAGGGCATTAGTATCCATGACATATGGTTAGCAGGGAGACCTGGAACAATTGAACCATGGTGTGTCGAAGCTGGACTTCTACATTCGCACAAGCCACTGATCTGACCCATATGTGTCACTTAAGCTGCATTTAAAACAAAAAGTATCAAACTAAGCCATGTATTGCAGTATAGTCACATCCGTGGGAAAGTTGTGTTAAATCACTGTTGCAATGTGTGTAGGCTCAGGGAAAAAAAGCCTCCTCCCACACTTTTCCTTATACACAAAGCCTGTGCCTGATTCCAATTTTCCCTATGGCAACCTTCCGCAAACAAACTGCTTCGATGTGTACAAAAATATCTCCATGTAAGTGCGTAAATTCCCGTTAGCGATAAGAGATCAAATCCAGGTGAATGCATTTTTGATACTCACCCGTGGTGCGTTCACTGCCTCCCCCTGCAAGGAAATACGCACTCGCCTGGTCCGATTCTTATTTATCTTTTAAAACATCCCTCCAGCGACAGCTCGGGCTAGAAGCAGCAGAAAATGGTTCTAATCTGAGTGACCAGTGTTTCTCGCCGCTTCCTGGCTGCATTTGATCCGGGGGAGAGTTAGAAGCCTTAAATGTGTTGTGAGGGCACCGAGCTGTCAGACCTTTTGGCGAGTAAGATTGATCGCGTGCAGGCTTCCAGCACTCTTTGTTTGGTATATAAGCAACAAACTGAGAGAGAACCTATACCACT
Organism: Vanacampus margaritifer; assembly: GCF_051991255.1. Taxonomy (NCBI): domain Eukaryota; kingdom Metazoa; phylum Chordata; class Actinopteri; order Syngnathiformes; family Syngnathidae; genus Vanacampus; species Vanacampus margaritifer. Next base: position 11,070,296 of record NC_135448.1, on the reverse strand, counting down.
TCTTCCTCTCTCTTACTCACCAAGTCGTACTTTTATTTTCTTAAACATATATCACGGTGTGTTTAAGGGGGTGGAAACATTCCCATAAATGTGGCTTTCACAGATGACTTTGGAACGACAATAAAGCAAAGTCGCAGCAGGGGAGAGACGTTCACTAATAACGCAGCAAATTATTCGTTTTTAATGTTTATTACAAACCATTATGGTCATTAGTTAGCTTGAATGCACACTGTAGACGCTTTTTTGCGTTTAAGCCCTGTAAAAGAGCTAATAGTGTAAACAAAAATTAGGCTAGCATCGAAAACTGATGTTAGCCATCGAACTATGCTAACCTCGTGCGTAAACATAGCAAATATCGTGAGGCTAATAACATAACTGCCTAACTCTTCTTCTTCTTTTTTTGTCAAAGTCATATTTTTGCAGGAAATTACTGGATAGATGTTGAAAAAAAAATCCCATCTCAAAAAAATAAAGAAGAATTATTTTATTAGCCAGACGAAATGCAGGTTAATATATTATTTTGTGTTCAAATGTGAGTGCGCACATTTATGAGATTTACGTCAAACTAACAACAAACTAATATTATCTTGCTCAAGGGCCTAAAAGTGGCACTAATTATTTCATCTATAGTGGTCTGTTTTTTTTTATTTTAATTATTATTATTGCTGCTCATCCTCATGTATTTCTCTTTCGTCATGCAGGATTCTCTGAAGAAGTCTTAATAGCACTTTTGGGGTATATGTTGCATGTGTGTGCGTGTGCGCGCGTGTGTTGGGGGGCGTTCTCGCCTGACATCCTCAAACAATACGAGAAAGAGGAGTGCACGAATCCGCGCGGGGTCCTTCCCTGTAATAGTGAGTCGGCCATTCTTAAAAACACTTTTTTTTTCCTCGAGCGGGGGTCTCTTCTCTTAGTGGTACGCAGTCGTGAGGAGAAAGATGTAAATAAAAGTGGCACAGCTGAGCGAGGCGGCAGCAAGCAAGCAAGAAGACTTTTTGGATCAATCAGGCAGTCAGTGGCTTCTTTTGATTAAAGCCCAAATTGTCATTGGGCAGAGGTAATCATGTGACAGGCCACTCGGTCCAATTTCAACCTTGTCTCCATGAATTCAATAGTTTCATAGTAGCTCGGTCCCCACACGGCCGTAATCACAGAAATAGGAAGAGGAAGCCATCACAGGACATTTTTTGAATGATTTTCGTCTTCGCGTGGCCATTGAGGTCGTCGACAATAACGCGTGCAAACTTTCCTGGGCTCGTAGGGAGAGGAGATGAATTACGAATTCGAGCGAGAGAGCGGATTTATCAATAGTCAGCCGTCGCTTGCTGAGTGCCTGACATCTTTCCCCCCTGTCGCTGATTCATTTCAAAGTTCATCAATCAAGAGCTCGACACTGATTCCTCCTCCCTTCGAGCAGACCATCCCCAGCCTCAACCCGGGCAGCCATCCGCGCCACGGCCGCCCGAGACACAGCCCCGACGGATGCAGCCCGCTGCCCACCGCCTCGCTGCCTCCCGAGTACCCGTGGATGCGGGAGAAGAAAGCCTCCAAGCGGAACCACCTGCCCACGACCACCGCTACCACTTTATCCACGAATGGACCCGTCTGCTTCTCCCCAAAAGGTGGGTGATTTAATTATATTATTTTTAATGAGGGGGGAGGGGGATTTATTATATCGTATAATATCGTTAAAAATGCGATATTAGTATTTTAGACAGAGCTTCGGGAGGAAATGAGAAAAAGTTTGCTTAAAGTTTGCTGATTTATTCTCCTAGTCACACTTTTGATGTGTGACAGTAATGAAGAGTGATGGAGTTCTGCAGCATTCATTAGTGTCTCACTTTGTTTGGAGCATTTTTACGTCCAAAACGGACGAGCCATTATCAATTTAAAAAAAAGAAGTAAATATCTTCGGGTGCCATTTTTTTTTTTGTGTGTGTGTGAGTGTGCTCAAGCCTGCCTTATGTAACGGTTCTGTCCCGGTTCTCCAGGCTCGCCTGAGGCCGCAGAAGGCGGAGGGCTAAGCGGAGGCTCCCGCCGACTCAGGACGGCGTACACCAACACGCAACTACTCGAGCTGGAGAAGGAATTCCACTTCAACAAGTATCTGTGCCGACCCAGGAGGGTAGAGATCGCGGCCCTGCTCGACCTGACCGAGCGGCAGGTCAAAGTGTGGTTCCAGAACCGGCGCATGAAGCACAAGCGGCAGACGCAGAGCAAGGAGAACCACAACGGGGACGCGGGCAAGGGTCCCGGCGGCGGGGAGGACGGGATGCACAGCGACGAAGACGACGAAGGGCCCCAGTACGAGCAAAGCGGGGCCCTGCTGGAGAGAGACACTTTCTCCTTTCACAACAACAATCTGGAATCCGCGCAGCAGGTCCACAATAGCAGCTCCGTGAGCTTTGCCGCTGCGCCGCTGAACAGCAATGAGAAAAATCTGAAACATTTTCCCAACCCGTCACCCACTGTTCTGGGCTGCGTGTCAACAATGGGCCCCGGCTCGGCATCTGTGCCGGACAATGGCGACAGTCCCCCAGCTTTGGATGTTTCTATACACGACTTCCAAGCTTTCTCGTCGGATTCCTGCCTGCAACTCTCCGACGCTGCCTCGCCGAGCTTGTCAGAATCCCTGGACAGTCCCGTGGACATTTCTGCGGACACTTTCTATTTTTTCTCGGAATCTCTAACAACAATCGACCTGCAGAATCTCAACTATTAACACAAATCAATCCGACTATAGTCTGTTTATTCGGCACACATTTTGTGGGACGGTAAGGATGAAGAAATCACGGAGGACTGTAACTACCATAACGAATTGATTTTTTTTGGAGTGGAAATTATTTTGGGTGTGTGTGAAAATTCAACAATATCCGGCCTGTATGGAAACTGGGCATTTTTATTTTTGTATAGCTTCCAATGTCTTGACTATTTTTGTTAGAATACAAAATAACTTGCTACAAATATGTTGTTTTGTGTTTTGAGTCTTATTCTATTGACAGAGCGATTATTGACGTTTTATTAATTCTCGTAAAAAAAAATACGCGGGATGTTAAAAATACTATGCAAATTGAACAACAGGTTGGTAATGAATATAAATAACCTAGCAGGCGCTAATGTGTGACGGTTTAAATTTAGAGATTTAAAAAATACAAATAGACAGACAAAATGGGTTCTAACTTTTCTTTCCCCCCGAAGCCTTTATCAAATTGAATGCAGCAGTATTTTGATTTTGCATGGCCAAGCTCTTGACACGGTGCATGCTGCAAGCAAGCAGCCGAGCCATGTTTGCCTCCAGGACCTCATAAATCACCGCGGTGGCATGAATGGGACGAACATTAAGGAGCCCAATTGTGACTTAATGTTCACAAATACAAGCCCACTTACATTTTCGTACGGGTTTCCCCCGATATCTTAGCTTAGAGGGGGCCGAGTCTCTCCACGCGTTGGCAATGATTCATTTTTATGGCCTGTTTAAACAGGCTGGCTTCTCCTGCAGCGGCTCGCATGAGTTGCATGTCTGTGCAGGCTGCGCGGCTCAAATTCAAAACAGACCGCTAGTATAATTTACGTGCTCCCATTTGCATTATTTTATTATAGTAACGATTATTTTCAGTGCAGGATTATTTGGTAAAGCCGTCAGGTGAAATATTGGGATTCGATATGATGATTATGAATAGCTTTGCTCTATTGCTTTGCACTTGAGTTGACTTATGGGAATCGTGTAATAGCCCACTTTGGTTCAATAACTGGATGTAACTTTGTGTGTCAAATCAACAACTACCAGTTGCACCGATCGATTTAATAACACGCGAGCTACAAACAGCTCATCGGTGGCCAGAAAAAAAAAATAACCGAGTGAGTATGTGCTCTCTTTGTGTGTTTAAAACAGATGTAGAGTGGGTAAAAACAACATGGCGGTGGGGGAGCCCTGCAGTATTGGTGTCCATAACCAAATCATTCCGAGACAACGCGTCTTTTCTGTGCACACATGTGCTCACACAAAGAGCACAGAGAGCTGCGTGGCCTGCTGGTGGCTGGCTCCACTGACATGCACCATTCTCCGCGCCCACGCATGCACTCTGCTGCAGATGGGATGTCACAGGGGAGGGGGAAGGGAAGGCGAGAGTATTGACTACCACTTAGGCTTGCTTACAAGTTCGCATCATGCATTTGAGGTCCTCTTGAAAAAAAAAAAAACATATACAGTATGTATAGGCCTGTACAGTATGGGTATATGTATACGTATATTAGGAGCGTTCCAATCAGGATTTTATGCTGTCGATTCATTAGTGAGATCAACCGATACTGGTTCCAAGACTGATCACATGGATTAGCCGCACATTTTCCCAATTTTAGAGCTGCTTACATAATGATTGTTTTAGGAATTGATTATCCATCGATTATTTTTTTCAATTAATTGATTAATCACATTTAAAATCACACACATATTTTATCCAAACGTCCATCCATTGTATTTGAAATGCACAAACATTATCCAGTTTTTTTAAATTTTATATTTGTAACAGTGCAGTGTTGCGTAAAGGGCGAGGGGGCGCTATACTGCAAAATACGAGCTGCCGGTAATCGTTTTTTTGTGATCGGAAATGGAAGATATTGATCAACATATGCCGATCACTTACTTTTCTATGGAAATAAGCCGATCATGATTGATAGTGTATACGTATACTGGTTGTATGCATGTGTGTATATGCATGTGTGTGCATATGCAAATATGTATACATATGTAAACATATAAATAACTCAGCAGCTGTGCTTGTTACAACCAAAATTATGAATCTATTGTCACATGAATACTATATTATGGATAAAAAATGAACCGATCCACTTTATGGGTCAATTCGACCCAACTTTCTGGGTTGTTTTATACAAAATGACCCAATTTTTTGATCCAATAAAGGATGTGATCAAATTTTTATGAGTTGTTTTACACTAAAAGACCCATTTCTTGACTCAAAGTTGGGTCAAATTGACACAAGTAGAGCATCGGCCCATTTTTTTTACCCATAGTGTAATACAAAGAAAGTGCAATATTATATGACTCGTGGTTTATTAGTTTGTGCAGGTGCAATTCGACTACTAAATCAATGAGAAATATAAATACTTTATCAAATTGAGCCAATTTACATTCTACTCCATGTCCTCAGACATTTGTGGCTAAATGGTGATAGAAAATAATAATTTTAGGTGTAATTCCACATTTGACCACTAATGGCGCTCAACCATTCGAATGATTCTCTCATGCGCCCCTCCCTTCCTTCTCCCTCCTCTTTTTCTTCCCCCCCCCTCCTTCCGCTTCAGTAAAGAGCTTGCCCTCCGGTCTGCTCCCACTCCCACTCACTCCCATGCACTCTCTCTTCCCACCGCACAATCTCCCATTAATTTATTTCCCCAGCAGCTTTATTTGATGAACTTTTTAACAGGGTAATCAACCCGCAGGCTACGCGCGAGCTGCACCGCCGCTGGCCACGCATTATCACATCATTTGATCACGGCGTATAATGAATACACACACCGTGTAAGTTAAGTCAGAGTTGACCCTGAGAGGAAACTGAATTAATGGCATATTCTATTAGTACATCTCGTAGTTTCTTTCACCTTACAGCAACGCTGATACGCAGATAAATGTGACCCTAATGAGGAAACAAAGTCATATAGAAACAACATTATCCTCCACTGGCTTCTTTTGGGTGTCAATGGAGTGAAACATTTGCCCTCTGTGCCCCGCTGTGACAATATTTGCTGAGTAAATCCCTCGCAGTGTTAAAGCGTGAAACATTTGGCATCGGAATGGGACACTGATAGCCTCGGGCAGTGACACAAATTGAGACATTCATCCATCCTGAAGAAAATAGTTCCACTATTTAATGACATCATGCACGATCGCTTCCCCTAAAAAAAGACTTGTACCTGAGGTCAGAGTTCACGCATCCGCCTTGGCTTCCACAGAGCATCCCCGTGCATGCGACCCCGTCCGCCGTCCGCCACCGTCTGCCGCCCAGCGTTCATTGTTTGCTCGGCCAACGCACGAGTGCGTGATGCGTCACCTTGATCGACGAGCGGCTGGAATTTAAATAGCCACTCAAACAGCAATCTGTCAGCGGCTGAGAGGATAAGCTCAAGTGTCTCACTGGCTGACCCCGACCCACGTGACCACGCCCGTTCATTGATATCGGTCAGCTGCCCCCTCCTTCACCTTCCTCCTGATATCAGAGTATAGGTAAATGTTGGCACGGTCACTCGGGGGGTAAGAGAGGAGAGATCAGAGGTGCTCCAGGCGCTCCCTGCTTGGGTCCAATATGCCACAATGAGCACTTTCTTAGATTATTCGGTAGTGGGCAGCGAGGGTGGGTCGTGTTCCGTGAGAGCTTTCCACCCGGATCACGGGATTACAACTTTCCAGTCGTGCGCCGTGACGGTGAACAACTGCGGCGCGGATGACCGTTTCATGGCGAACAGGGCTTCCCCGGACGACACCCACCACCACCCCCACCAGCACCAGCAGCCGGGCTCCTACCAGCCCCCCGCGGGGAACCTGGGGCTCGCTTACGGCTCCGGCTACGGCTCGCAAAGTTTCTGCGCGTCCTACAACCATTACGCGCTCAACCAGGAAGTAGACGCCACCGCGGGTTTCCCACAGTGCGGCCCGCTGGTGTACTCGGGTAACCTTTCCACGTCAGTGGTGGCGCAGCATCGCCAGGGTTACAGTGCGGCCCCTTTGGGTCAGTTGCAGTATGCCCACCCGGCCTACGGAGGCGGGCACGAGCAAGTCACCCCATTTCCAGGGTGCTCGAACCCTCTGTCCCCTCTGCATGCGGCACACCTGGACGGATGCTGCTCCCCTCTGTCGGAGGGAGCCTCCAATGCACAGACCTTCGATTGGATGAAAGTCAAGAGGAATCCCCCCAAAACAGGTGGGTCACTTATCTCATTAGATACACTCTAAAAACGGTTGGGTCAAAATTAATCCAAATTGGGTAAAAAATGGACCGATGCAATTTTTTCACCCGCAAAGCAACCTATTTTTTGGGCTTGTTTTGGGGTTCATTTGTTTGACCCAACTTTTGGGGTTAATTATATAACCCAACAGAATTTTAGTCAAATGTGAACCGACCCAACTTTTTGAATTGTTTTAGTCAAAGCGTTGGGTTGAATTAAATAATAACTCACAAAGCAACCCGGTTTTGTTGGATTGTTTTGTGGGTTATTTAATTTACCCCAAAAGATGGGTCAAACAAATAACCAAAACAACAATTGAACTGGGTGAAAAATGAACCGAACGAACTTTTTGAAATATGTAACCCAAAAAGTTCGTAAAAATTAAATTAATAACACACAAAGATGCCCAATTTTTGGGTTATTTTGTGGATTATTTAAAGCCAAAAAGTTGAGTTGGTCCCTTTTTCACCAAATTTGGGTTATTTTTGACCCAACTGTTTTTAGAGTTCATCTCCAAACTACACTTCACATAATTAGTTAAGGATGTCATGTTATGATGCAGGTTAATTGCCGAGGTCTACCTTATGTAACGTCCTATGAGAGCAAATTGTGCCTTCAAAATTCCCATGGTGTTTTTTTTCTTTTTTTGCCTTTAGGGAGGTCAGGTGACTACGGCTACGGAAGTCAGCCCAACACTGTGCGGACCAACTTCACCACCAAGCAGCTAACCGAGCTAGAGAAGGAGTTCCACTTCAATAAGTATCTGACCCGAGCGCGGCGCGTGGAGATCGCAGCCACGCTGCAGCTGAATGAGACTCAGGTGAAAATCTGGTTCCAGAACCGTAGGATGAAGCAGAAGAAGCGCGAAAAAGAAGGGCTGCTCCCGGTCAAGGTCGTGCCCTCTGACCCCGGCGAGCGCCTTCAAGAGAAAATGGACGACGTGGCGTCAGAGAAGTCGGTTTCGGCTCCTTCCACCCCCTCCCCTCCTTCTTCCGCGGGGTCCTCCACCGGGGCTGACCCTTACTGCTCCAATTAAGAGCCATTTGCCTCGTTCGCAATTAACTTTGGACATTTTTGAGGAATTCGTGCACTTTTTGACATGTAAGCAAAATGGACCGTGTGGGCTGTAATTGTCTTTTCTATCTTGTATTCATGTAACTGTCCAGAAAATGTGCAGTATTCACTTCTTTGGACCTGACATCAAATGTGCCAAAGTCACAACAATCATCATAATCCACATCTTTGCGCACATTGTGTGAAAGTCTTGTGCAGAAGTTGCATGGTGCGTTCACGTGTTATCGGGATGCTGAGTTTTATCAGTTGGACCTGACACGTGCTGCAGGCTTATGTGTTTGTATATTTAACCAAACACCTCAAACGTTTACGGGTCAGTCATACGGATGATTAAAGTGAGATTACCTCTTACTAGTTTCACGTGGTGTTAATTTTTAATGCACAATGACGTCACATTTGTGGTTTAAGCCATGCGCGCTCCCGTGAGAGGTAATGACATTATTTTGCTGTCATTCGCGATGACAACCTTATTGGAGACGCAAAAATAAGCAGTATTGATCCAAACATGGAGGTTAGGATATCGACGAGGATGTAGCCCCACTGGCCCTGTCAGCGTCTGCTCCTCAGCGCCCAAACTTGCGTGAAAGTGTCATCAACCGCGCCAATAGGGACAAGAGGGTCGGTGAAAAGTTGCAGAGGCGCTCACGTCATCCTTTTTAAAACTAATTGAAAGTGAGATTTCGTCTGCTGCTACTATGGTTGCTTCTTTATTTTCTTCTTTTCTATGCGTCCTTTATCTTCCCCCTCGCTTTCCCCTATAACTGTTTTAATTCCTGGCGTGCAGCATGCGAGTCCATCCTACCATAAAAGGGCAAAAACCGCCCGAAGAAGCATGATTAATGAGCGCAGTTCACCTGAACCTGGATCCACCTGCAGGATCGGCTCCCTTGGAGCTGTGAGGACCTGCAGCCAAAACACGCAAGACTGTAAGTTCCGCTGTCTTTTCTAATTGCCTTTTTAAAACTGTTTTCAAATATCCCATTTATGCAGTTTTCACATGCATATATTGTTTGTGAAAAATAAATGCTTGAAAAACAACATATTGTCTTTTAACCACGTTGTTTAATGGCCTTATTTAATTTGAATAACGGTCTGGAAAAGTTGATCATAAATGTATCAAATAATGTATTGTTATTATTATATAATAATTAATATGATAATTATTTTAAAAAAATGTTTAGAACGGTAGGCACCATTTCAAGAATGATAATATTATTAACCGTGTTTGCTTTAAATGTACGTGTCATATTGGTAAGGAAATACTTTTTAAAAATAGACATTTGACAATGCAATCTATTTTTTTAAATCTAAAAGTTTCCCCATTGTGGACCTCTATCTTGTTTTATTTTTATTGTTATTTTTTTGAACTACCGAACGAATTAGTCATTTACGAAATTTGTTAGAATTTTTTTAGGAGTCAAAATATGTTTGGAAATATGCAGTATATGTTTTTATCTAAATTAAAACTAGTAACACAATTTATATCAGCAGCGTCAAATTGCCTACCCTCCAGATTAGGTCTCTTTTTGCAAACATCCCTCATTCGCGTCGTTGAAACTTGGCAAACGAATAAATAGCTGAGATTTCAAGTTTATTTTTAAATGAGAAATAAAATAAAATAACTATTATCGTTAAAATAAAGTGTTTACAAATACAAACAAATAGGCCATGGGTAATTGAAGTTGAACGTTACCATTAGTCCAGCCATTTTCTTAACCCCTTATTCCACACAAGGGTCACGGGGGTGCTGGAGCCTATTCCAGCTGGCATCGGGAGTAGGCCGGGTACACCCTGAACTGGTTGCCAGCCAATCCAGGCGTTACCATTAGTGATTAAAAAAATTAAAACTATTCTGAAACGACTTAAAAAAAAAAAGTTTAGGCCTCACTGACTTAATTCTCTTCGGGTTCCCTGTGGAGCCAAGTGAGTGAATTGGAAAAGGCATGGAAACGCAGCTGACCCCCAAAAGAAAGCCTCGGGTCATCCCACGGTCAAACTTCGAGTTTGTTGTCACAGCACACACACACACACGCACACACACTCAGGCCCAAACAACAGACCACACTGGTCAAACAAGCACCTGAACAACAAGTCACAGTCCACCTCCGAGGACCTGTTTGACCAAAACACCACAGCGGACTGCATGTGAGCTAGCTGTCCCACAGAAACATTCTTTTAGTTGCACTTCCACAACATGACTGATGCGGCCGATGGTTCCCATTAGGGTCCACGAATAAACACTTGGACGATGACAGATGAACCATTAAAGTCTTTGAGGAGGACTGATTAAAGGTTGACTTGCCCTGTTTTCGATGGAAATGTCTTTAAGACGCAACATTGATGTGGTTTGAACTCCAAGTAGACATTTGGTAAAATATCAAATAAGAAAATAATTAAAAACAAAACAAAAACAAAAACATTTGACTATAGCATTTTTCAGCATGGTGTAGATTACAATTTATTTCTGGATCGCCAGAAGATTTTAACTTTTAAAACATGTTGAAATAAAGACATTTGGCTAAAATTTGAAATGAAATAGGCGTTTGTTATATAATGTAAAAAAAATAAAATAATTGCAGCTATGTGTTTATTTTATTTTAATGCATTTCAAATCAAAAACATTTTTACAAAGATATGTATTTGAAAACTGAAATTGTGTCTTAAAAAAACGCCCAAAAAAATAAACCTTTTTTTGGGCGTTTATTTTGTGTGTGTTGCCTTTTCGTTTTCCATTTTGTCACTGGCCACTTGATTAGGTACACCTGCATAATGTACCCTGACCCAAAAAAGCCTGTAAAGGCCACGGCAGTGAATGAAATTGTGAAATTTATAGCCTCTTACAGTTATCAGTTATTTTCTCTATCTGTCAGCGAACTAAAAAAATTACCCACAAAAAACTTTGAAAAGTAGAGCGATCATGACAAGCAGGAAATCAAAATGGCGCATGCGTGCGATGGCGCAAGCGGAGATACGTGCGTCATGATAGGTATGGTTGTCACGTGATAGGCCATGAGACGAGGAGCAAGTAGTTAGCTGACTGTCCAAATCGCCCCAAAAACGTGGTACATTTTATAAAGGCTACGCGGCCTACTACTGTAAGACTTACCTAATATAATGCGGGACTATAGTGTCTGAAATGTTAGGAGATAGCATAATGGTGGACATTTGGACACAGCCTAATCTTGTAGGCTATCTATCTAGTATCTATTTTCGCTAGCATAGCAAGCTAGTTTAGGTAGCTGTCTGAGCTAGCTATCTAATTTGATTTTGCTGCCGTTTTTTTTTCTTCTCAGTGTCAATGGCAACTGACGCAATATCCACCTGCTAGGTAAGTATAAAGCACTATATGCTTTAATGTCTGTGGAGATTAAGTTATCCAGGTCGTGGTAATCTGCAAAGGTTGATTCAAGGCAACTAGTGTTTTATTTGTTCAAGAAAACCACAAAGTCATTAGACAAGAGCAGCAATAAACTTGTGTACGTGTCTGTGTTTTTACTTTGGACATATGCTATACAAATGGCATTAGGTAATCAGTATATATTTTTATTTTTTACTTTACAACAAATTTGGCTAATTATGTACACATTGTATACCCCAAATTCCATGAAGTCTATATTGTATTTACAGCTGTGGCTTGAATTAATGTTGATTTCCAAAGAATGTTTAATGTCCACATTAATCAATAATTTATATTTCATAAGGACAGTTAAATTGTATTAAATTATTTTCATTTTCACTTAGTTGTCTCCATGAGGGGTAGCATGGTGATAGAGTGGTTAAGGCCTCACATTTCTGAGGTTGGGGGTTCAAATCTAGCTTCCTTTGGAGCATTCTAAAAGCTTACTGTAAGTTTATCGGAGTCTAAATCATTCTTAGGTGTGAATGTGAATGGATGTTTGTCTATATGAAACCTTTGATTGGCTGGTGACCAATTCAGGGTGTCCTCACCTCCCACCTTAAATCAGCTGTGACCTTATTGTCTTAGAAGTAGTATAGAAAAGGGATGGATGGATATCAACAAGATGCATGAGGATTTCAAGACAATCCAGTTTTTTAAAACTCAAAGCCCGAGGCCAGACACAATCTGCCAAATCATTTTTTGTGACTTACTACAGCAATTAAGTCATGTCAGGGAAAGCCTACTAGAACATCTGAGGTTAATCAGCAGCACTTTAAATGGAAGCTGTTTTTTTGTGACTCCCATTTAACATGAGTTTTAATGTGATTGGAACACAGCCTCATCCCAGTAAAAAAAAAGAGCGTGTTTGCTCACGTTTGCAACCATCTCCTTTTTCTTTTCTTTTCCTTTAACTAATGCTCTTGAAGACTACTAGAATTTCACAAGTTATAGGCCACATTAATGCTGATTTGTTTTTTTAAAAAAGTTTTTTTTTTTTTTTTGCCATAACCTGGGACTTGAACAGGGGTGTGTAGACTTCTTGTATCCATTTTATATTCATTAATTAGTTTTTTTCCACAGCCATAACAATAATAAGGGAAACATAAGCAATCATAAAGGAAAAGCAAAAATATGGCCCAGACTCAAGATTAGTTTGTCACCTCTACATGCTTAATTTTGAGCTAAGCTTTAAATATAGAAGCCAATTTAATCAGTGCCTTATGAAAATTGGAGCTGCATGAATTAACATACTTGCCAGGCTATCTGCGGCCATTCTTGCTGCACGTTTAACTCCACACAACATATCGTCCGTCTGTGGTCACCTACTTGCTAACACACACACTATAAGCAATTCAAAACGTGCAACAAAGTTACTACTGCGAGTCTCCTAGTCAGGTAACAGCAACAGAAAAAAAAAAAAAAGACCAGACACAAGTCAGTCATCAGGGTCGTCGAGGTATTGGCACATGTGCGCTCATTGACCACTCCCCTGTTGTGATTGACAGCCAAAATGAATTCCTCCATCGACAGATGTGCGTCTCCGCATGCCGATAAAGCCGGCAAGCCTACAGAGCCATTGACAGTATGATGGAGGGAGAGACGGAGGAGAAGGTGACGACGGAGATGACATCATGTGATCACTGGCTTGTTTGCACAAGGTACATCTCCACCATCTAATGATTATTATTATTATTATTATCATTAGGGGTGTAACAAAAAACGATTTGAATTTGAAAATTAGTTTTTATTTAAAAGATGCAAATTCCCTTGAATAGTCACCGATACCAAGTACTGACACCACTAGTACTTTTGATACATAAAATTTCACAAAGAAAACAAAGAAATAATTGTAATGAAAGACCTATACATCCAAATATAGAATTCTCCCTTAAATAGTATTGCATTGAAATTGATAAAAAAAAAATATATTCTGCTCATTTCTAGGTCCTGATTGTATAACGGCCACAAATTGTGAGTACTGCTACCTTAAAATAAGGCTGGGAATCGGTCTTACGTATACCGATACCTGGTATCTTTACTCGCCCATCCTTAATGTTGATACATGGGGTGATACAATGATAACATTCAAGAATAGCACATAGCTTTATGAGTAGAACAACTCAATTCAGTTTGATTCTTTGGATTACAATTTTATTTGATACGCATAGCTGCCGCTGTTGTCATGTTTAAAGTGGAAGTCAACCTTAAACATTTCTTGACAATAATATGTTGTGTGACCTCACTCGTCTAAACATGATATTCTGATTAATATTACATTTGGGATATAAGAGTTATGAAGCAAAATCCAGCCATTTTTATCCATCTCATCCATCCCGCTGACATCACAGTAGCTCAGGGCTCAGGCAACAACAAATCACAGCTCACATGTTTTCTGAAGCTGAGCTGTGATTGGTTGTTACCTGAGACCTGAGCAACATTGATGTCATCTTGAGTCGCAAGTGGCAAAATGGCCGCCCCCTGAGATGGATAAAAATGGCTGAATTTTGCTACTTAACTCATATTCCACTAACGCAATATTAACCAGAATACCATATTTAGACCAGTAGGGCTGCATAGAACATATTATTGTCAAAATGTTTTGGGGTTGACCTTCTGCTTTGAGTAAAAACATTTAAAACTCCCAAAGCCCAATTTATTCAAGGCAAATAAATAAAAAAACAAAACAAATTGTCAGTAATATATACCTAAGGGATACTTGACTCATTTAGCCATTTTCAGCATTAAAAAGTTAATATTTTGTTCAGAATTAATTTGACAACATAATATTTCATGTACGATTAATACCTTTAAAAACACATTTTGCCACTTGTTGTCAACTGAAGATGACATCACCTATAGGTAATCACGGCTCACTTGTTTTCTGGGTTTGGTCAGCAAACTGAGCCATGATTGGCCGTAACCTATTTCCTCAGAACAGGTAATGTCATCTATAGTTGACAGCAAGTGGCAAAATTAGGTTTTAAAAGGTATTCATTGTTTATGAAAAAAAATGAAGTTATCACATTAATTATAGACAAAATATTATCTTCTTACTGCTAAAAATGGCTAAATAGCTAAAGTATCCCTTTAAATACGAATTGATATCTCGATGCATGGGGTGCGGTACAATTCAAGAATGCTACATTTTAAAATGTATTGATTAAATTTGTTTCAGTCAAAACCAATTTTCAGATTCATAGAGTTTGTCATTACACCCCTAATCATTTTATTTAGTAGATGCTAATCTTTTGGTCTTTAAATGCATGTACAGTAGATCGCTAGCAGCAAAGTATGAGCGAGGGAAGCGAGCAGAGGTTAGGTGTTCGAAGACGACTGACTTGTTCACAACTCACCTTGTCGATCATCCTGCGGTTCTGCCCCAACCTCTCCACGAAGCAGTCCGGCTCGGCCCGACGCGAGCACACAAAGACATGTGAACAGAGCGGCCGCTTTATTATCAGCGTTGAGGCCCAGAAAGGCGAGAGGATGGGTAGAAGGGCCGCGGTCTCAAACTCCATCCATCACGCACGTCCTGACCTTGGCTTGACCCAAGCGTGGCAGCCAATGAGGCGCCCTCTTCCCCCTTCCAAACAACTCGCGCACACTTATCTAGCCGCACATTGGAATAGAAGGGATCGGGTGACACCGAGTGGAGGCTGGATGCTCTTTGTGTCGGCCGTCGCTCCTTCGTCTTTGTTTTTACATGACTAATGTGAGTAACAACACCTGACAAACAGGCTGTTCATCCTGTCTCCCCTCTCAGACTCGTGGCCCCCCAACACCCTCGAAGGAATAGCTTTGTCGGTCACAATAGAAAACAGTAGCGCGCTCCTCCATCCATCTCCATAGATTCCCATTGTGAGGGGACGACGTGTCATTTCGCCAGCAAAATGCTACAGAGGAGAAGAGCCCATTCAAGCAAAAAGAACAAAATGCTGAGAAATGAAGCACATGGTAAGGGCCACTAGGGGCCACTTTACCATATACAAAAAGAGGCTTTCCCTCTTGGAATTCAGGAGAATGGTATCATCTCCATCCTGAGGTGACTTATATATTCACTTTTAACATTTCACCTAATAAGAAAATAAATGAGTCACTTGTGATGTTACACACCTACGCCGTCTCATTCAAGCATGGCCTTGCAGTCGAAGCACTGCAAACAAATCAAATGGGTGGCATTGGCGTTGCTATGACAACCTCTCAAACAAGTTTCCGTTTTCTTAGGGCGAGATTGCGGCTTGCTTCATCTGAAAAGGCTTTGGAGTTGAAGGGTCACGGTTCAAGTCTTCCTGGTTGCCATTGAGCAAGAGGTGGAGTACTATCTGACGTCTCTATTTTCATGCGTGCGTGCGTGTGTGTGAGATTTGGTTGTATGTGTGTGAGGTGCAACACACAATATACACTAGTGTCAATTAAAATTTCGCTGTTCGCATTATAAATCACATAAGGATTAATTCAAACAAATGCAAACAATTGGGCCAGTAAGGGGCATTTATTGAACAGCTAGGGCACACTACTAGTGCAACATTATTAGTAGTGTTCCCCCCCCCCCCACTACTATATGACAAAGAGCACTAGTACAACAGCTAGGGTGCACACAAAAAAACACCTGATGCTAGTGTGCAAAAATGTCATATAGCATTAGCAAGTCATAATGACTCAAAGCCATGCAGTAGTATGCTCTTTGTCCTCACTAGTACGAAAATTGGGTGCACTAGTAGAAACGATAATACTGCCACTACAAGAAAGGTGAGGGTGCACTAGTAGAAATACATGCTACTAGTGTGCGGAAATGTCCAATAGTTGTGGCAAGCTTTTAGAGCATTAATTCAAAAGCGTTGCTATTTAGTCTTTATCTATTCTCTTTTTCCAATTCAGGCGCGCTAGTAGGATGACTGTATCTTAATAGTATGGTAATTTTTTTCCATTACTGCCTTGCACAACTCACCCAAAAAAATTTAAAATTTGACCAATCTAGTTGGTAGTTGTGTTTAACCAATTCTTTGGTTAGAAGAACCTATCTAGAACGATAGCGTTTTCAACCATTCTATGTTGGTGAAAGGGCCAATCAATACAAATTGTTTTTTTAAATTTTTTTTTTTAGGGGGCACAATGTCATGTGGAGAACATGCAAATGGTATACAGGAAGTCCAGAGCTAGGATTTGAACTTTCAACCTCAGAAGTGTTAACCAGTAGGCCACGGTCAGCAAAACAGTTGGGCTAGTGAAGTGTACTTTAACCAATTTGGTTGTTTGGTTAACCAATATAGTTGGTAGTCCAAAAACCACCCAGATTGGTCAATTTTTGACCCATTGATTGGTTAATCATCTCACCAATATCACCCTAACCAACTAGATTTGTATAAAACCATTCAGAGTAGGGCAATTTTGGAACACTAGTAAGACAGCTACGTGTTACTAATGAGGCCAAACTAGTTGATATATTTCTGTGCTGGTGTATGTACTGTAATTTTGTAACTAGTGAAGTTACGTAAGGGTTGTTTGTCCGTTCCCCCACTTGCTAGATAATGAGGATGGAGCTAGAAACAAATGAGCAGGTCTCTATTTGCGTTCTTGAGACTTGGATCTCAAATCAAAAGTTAAAATACATTAAAAAAATAAATAGGCGCAATTTATCGAGACCGGCACAAATGTAATGTAATGTTCTCTGACTAGTATATGCTGCCAAAATGTTTATGAAAATAGGTTGTGCATTTTTACCCCCCAGCGTTAATGATTTATCTTGCGCAACACATCAAATATCAACAAATCTTTCCTTGGCAGAGACCTCCGACATTGTGCTTCCACCAGTACGTTTTTGCCTTTGGTTACTTCGCAAGGCTGTTAAACACACACAGCTGAACCATGGCCTCTACCTCCAAACTGCAACGCCAGCAGCACTCTTGTCAATAACACTCTGCAGCCTGAGCCAAGACTTTGATACGGAGGACCTGAGGCTTTGTTCTCCTGACGGCTGAAGCAGCACGTGTTGCCACATAGCCTCCAGGGCGTAATTGCTAACATATCGCAGACGGGGGGGAAAAAAAAGCTACAGTGGCTTACTCCACACACAGATACAAACACAAAAGGCCCAGGGCAGAAAAGAAGTTGAGATGAAATGTCTTCATGTTGGCGAGTGTTTGGATCATGGCGTGATTGTCAGGATGTTTTAGCTCACCTGTGAGCCACCTGTCTGCTCGGCGCGCAGGGAGAGCAATGGCGCTCACGTGCTCACTGGAAACACAATCTGGGAGGGATTAGGCTGCAATTTATGTGCTAACTGACACAAAAGGGGACCGCTCAACCCTTGATGGTCATTTACAAGAGGTGACAAATGCGCTCACTTACCAGGTGCACAAATGAAAGTAGTAGCAGTAATCACAGGTGGTTAGTTGCAGGCCACATTTACTCAAGTAATTTAATGAATAAAATCAGTCATAGTACCATTAATGCAATTTTTTTTTGCCTTTACATAAATATTTTTATAAACTAACAATACTGTTTCTTTGTCACACTGAGGTGAACTTATTAAAAAACTATCTCCAATGCATGCGCAGCAGGTAAAGATGTAGCAGAACTCATATTGTGTTTTTAATGATGAAAAAATGTCAGCGTTGTTGATAAATGTCTTCAATATAATCAAATATTTATATTATTAATCATCATTGCCCATTGTACTGCTTCATAAAAAAAGTTAATTTAAGATAAGTTATTGTGGCTGTAGTTGCCTTGTCTTGTTACTGCCACCTACTGTAGTGGATGTGCAATTGTGGTTGAAAGGTGCCATATAAATAAATTATTGTTGTTATTATTATTATTTATTTTAAAATATATAGAATTTAATGCATGCAGCCAATGTCCATACTTTTTTTGTATGTAAAACCAACCAACTATAATTTTCAGTGCAGTTGCTCAGTAGTTATTTATTTGTTTTAGAACTACTTTGTGGTTTTAAGTCGCTTTATTCCAAACTAGCAGCACACTTTTGTCTTTGGCAACTCGACCCATCTTTGCCAAATACTTAGGTACACCTGCACCATCAAATGAGATCCAATAAGAGAGCTGAAGCAAAAAACAACTCAGCACTTTTTGATTGACATTGACAGAGATAATTAATTTTCTAGATTTATTATCTTGGGTGTAATCAGAGCTGTTTGTAATATTTTGTCTAGCAATCAGTTGCCAATCAGAGATCCGATAGCAGTAATGACACACGATTGTAAAGCCGCTGTGTATTCAAAAGCAGGTTGTGTTGAGATTGAAAGAGATGTTTCAGTGACAGGTAGTCTGTAGTGTAACTCTAAGCCTGTCGTTGGTACACGCCCTGAAGCGCATCCCACTGTGGAAGTGTGAGAAGCGCACTGAAAGTATGCACTGATCGACTGCCTGCCTGTCCCCTCCAGGCAAGGACCGGTCGAGATTTGCATCTCACACAAGCGATCTGCACAAATCCAGACAAATTGATGTGAAGTGGAGGCTTTCAAATGCTTCATCGGTGTCAACAAGCACTTCCTTACAATTCCTTATTTACACGTTAATGAGATGCTGATAGCAATGACCACTGATAAGTGTAAACGTGGCACACTTTTTTCCATCTTCTACAAATACTGTTAAACTCTTTTGGAACAATGTATGCTTGCTTTCTGATAAGGAGGGAATGATAAGACTGATACAACTCTTGTTATCTCTGGTTTACAAAAAAGATTATTCCAGTGGCTTGTTGGCTTAGTTTAGCACTATAGCTGTTTTCTGATGGTTGCCTGGCAACTGCTTGGCAACAGGACACAGTGTAGCACAACACTGGCGTGGGCAGGATGGTTGGATTTGAACAGGAAAGAGTGGGAATTAAATACAAAATGAAATAAAATAAACACAGAGGAGACGTTTTACAGATGCACCACTTTTATGGGAAATGTATCATGTAGTTACGTTGCTGTGGCTATTGTAGCACATAAACGTGGTCTAGTTATGTGCATCAGGGAGTTTAATCTCTTTTGGTATTTTATCAGACGAGCACAGTTCGAAATGTATTACCGCCGTTGGGGGCGTGGACAGACGACTAGCTTCCCGGCTAATGGCAGCGCCTCATTTCTTTTAAAGTCAGCGTGAGAGGCACACAGTCTTCTGCGGAAGCAGAATTCCCTTGGCACAAACGATATAACATTTGACATGACTTCTGTGTATGTCATCTCAGTCGGACTACTACTGTGTGCAAACTGGGTGTTGACCTCTCCCACACTCTAAAACAGTTGGGTCAAAAATAACCCAAATTGGGTTAAAAATGGACCGACACTTTTTGAGCAATTACGCAAATTAAATTAATAATCCACAAAGCAATCTTTTGTGGGGTTTGTTTTGTGGGTTATTCATTTGACCCAATGTTTTGGGCAAATGGAATAACCCAATTAAATTCAGTGAAAAATGAACCGACCCTACTTTTTGAGTTATTTAATCCAAAAGGTTGGGTATTTAAATAACCCATAAAGCAACCCAATTTGTTGGGTTGTTTTATGGGTTATTCATTTGCCAAAATGAACTGACCCAACTTTCTGAATTATTTAATCCAAAAGGTTGGCTCATTATAAAAAAATCCATAATGCAACCCAATTTTTGGGGGTTCTTTTGTGGGTTAATAATTTGACCCAACTTTTTGGGCAAATTGAATAACCCAATTTAACTCAGTCAAAAATGAACCGACCCAAGTTTTTGAGTTAATTGAACAACCCAGAAGTAGATTTGGTCCCTTTTTGACCCAATTTGTGTTATTTTTGACCTAACTGTTTTCAGAGTGTATGTGTTACACATGCTCACCTGCTTGCAAGTGGACACTGTGGCCAGTCGCCCTCATCTTCACCCCTCCCCCTCCCCTTCCTCCCCCAGTGGTCGTTATCGTTTCAGCTCCATAGAGACTCCTCTAATGACAGCACTTGTCTATAACGTCGCCATCACGCCTTATGTACGTGTGTGTGTGGGGAGGGGATTGTGCACATGTTTGCCCTGTAATGACAGTGGCTGTCTATAACAGCTCGTCCTGGCAGGGATCATTCGGTCCACCCTCTCTCCCTTGTCCGCTGTCCAGTGTCACCAATGTCCGGGTGGACGATGATGTGATCTTTAGTCCCATCCGCGATCTATAGACTGGCATTTGGCTCAGGGAGCGTCCCCAGGCACTGACATGCATGCTAAACTTGGAGCGCTTCTGCCGATATTCCCACCCCCACCTCGGCTCAGCAGCCTCCTCCAAGAGGAAGTTAACGCCAGACGCGGCAATATTGTGACATGCCGCATTAGATGCAAAAGTGGCAGCTCGCCACTGAAGTTCACATCTCTCTGGAGGAAAGGATGACCTCTGTGTAGAGCCTCATCTCATCAAGTATGACGTACAAAATGTAGTGCACAGTGATGATAAACAGCTGACATAGAGAACTATGCAAAAGTTATTTTTCAAAACACAACTATGAATCACGCAAAAAGTAAAGAAAATTGGAAAATGCTAATGTAGTATGACCTTCCCTTACCCCAAATGTTTATTGCTGACATACAGTATCTTATTTCAATAGCACACATTGAAATGTGCCTCGGACTGCATGACAAAGTTTATTACTTTAAAGATGAATGAAAGGTAACGTGAAATATAATTGTTTAACCTTAACTCGTACCCCTAAATGATTGGAATATATGGCAAAATATAACAGTTTAATGATTCTGGACTTTTTTCAGTTGAGTTGTATGGGTTAAAATGTGCCATTAGTGGTGGGAAAGGTTTTGAAAGGATTTATCTTGGTCTCAATTTTTGTATCACAAAAACCTGGCATTTGATAAGGAGTGTACACTTTTTATATACACCGTAACACACTTGCACTAGGTGTAAATGTCAGCGTGGAAGCATATTTGTATACTGTATGCATGTACCCTGAAATACCCCATCTACAGTATATACTTTAACAGTTTGCTTCAAAATTTGATATCCACCAATACATGCAAATGCATCCTATGTTATTTATATTAAGACTTTAATGTAGTAAAGTGGGTATTAGTAGCCTACTTCCCAAGTAGGATCCCACAGTGCTCCTATATTTCCAAAATCCAAATTTTTTTTTAAATAGAGCATCAGTAGGATGTATGCTTCCTCCAACCAATATCATGTGATACATTTCCTTATGTATGCTAATGTACATCAAGTAGTTTAATATAATGCAGAAGAAATAGAAAAAAGCTATTAGTAACACCCATTTCTTTTTATGTAGTTTTAATTCTGCTAACAAATAATTTTGGACTCATATGAGCCGCTAATCAGTGTATTTGAGTGCATCTGGCTTCTAATGCCTTCCATTATTTCATGCCTTCCTCACAAATACATGCCTCGCTGATGATGACCACTTTGCACTGAGTGAATGCTGAGAGCAGATCCATCCTAATGTGACTCTCAAGTCCCAGCGTGGCTTGTTGTATTATCATATTAGCATTCTTCAGTGCTCCGTGTTTTTTATCGCTAATGAAGGCTTAAATGCTCTTTGGCGTATGTGTTCTCAGTGGTGCGCGTGGTCCGCAGGGAGCGCCTGTGTCCTGTCCTGCATTGATGCCATCACGCTCTCATCTGCATGCCTGACAGCTCAGACCGTCTTTCATCCGCACACAATCTCCCTTCCTTTATCATCTTCGTCTCTCAGTCTGCTTGTGCTCTGCTGCAGTCCCCTGTCACCTTCCATTACTTCCCACTCATGTTTGTCTCGCTTCATTCTCTTTTTGCAGTCTTTTTCGCAGTCTTGCCTGCTCTCGGGCTTTGGGTCAATACTGCATGTGTTGAGGATTCAGTGGTTGTACTTTCTAGATAAACACCCTGTTAGCAGGATTATCCCTGTTGTCCTAACAATGTAAACCCAGGATTAGGCCCTACTCTCCAAGGATGCAAGAATGTGTGTGTGTGTTTGCGTGAGTGTGTTTGCGTTTGTGTGTGTGCGTTTGTGTCTTGCTGTCTGTAAAGTCCGAAAGAGAAGTACCATTATTTCAGCACACACGGGAATGGAAGAAGGTTACGTTACGTCATGATAGCCATCTGTCCATTCATCCAGCCACCATCCCTCTTCCACCATCCATCCACCCATCCATACATCCATCATAATTCTTCCATTCATCCATCCCTCTTTATTCAGACATCCTTCTGCCTGTCCATCCATCCTTCTGTCATCCGTCCATCCAGCTTCCCCTTATCCATCCATCCACCCATCCATCCATGCATCGCTCATTCCTCTTCCATGCATCCATCCACCCCTCTTCCATTCACGCATCCGTCTGTCCATCCATCTTCCCCTCTTCCATCTGTCCATCCATCCATCTATTCATCCCTCTTCCATTGAGGCATCGGTCTATCCGTCCGTTCGTCCATCCATCCATCCGCCCCACTTTCCTCCATTCATCCATCCGCCCCTATTTCACCATCCATCTGCCCCTCTTTCCTCCATCCATCCATCCATTCATCCGCCCCTGTTTCACCATCCATCTGCCCCTCTTTCCTCCATCCCTTCATCCATCCATCCGCCCCTATTTCACCATCCATCCATCCATCTGCTCCTCTTTCCTCCATCCATCCATCCATCCATCCATCCATCCATCCATCCATCCATCCATTCATCCGTCCCTATTTCACCATACATCCATCTGCCCCTCTTTCCTCCATCCATCCATCCGCCCCTATTCCACCATCCATCTGCCCCTCTTTCCTCCATTCATCCGCCCCTATTTCACCATCCATCCATCTGCCCCACTTTCCTCCATCCATTCATCCACCCATCCGCCCCTATTTCACCATCCATCCATCCATCCATCCATCTGCCCCTCTTTCCTCCATCCATTCAACCATCCATCCGCCCCTATTTCACCATCCATCCATCCATCCATCTGCCCCTTTTTCCTCCATCCATCCATCCATTCATCCGTCCCCATTTCACCATCCATCCATCCATATCAACGTCCTAACACAGACTAAACTATTGCTTGGTTTTGATCTATAGCCAATAATAGCAGTAGTAAAGTATACATTTGACCATTTTAGGCTGCATTTTAAATGTAGCACTTTTATTGGCTTTCCATTTATTGTGCAATAGTGCGCCTATGCCCTCTATTTAAGTAAAAATATTCTTTTTATTAGGTTTATAATGGACTTTAGGCGATTCAGGTCTGAGCTGCTGCAAAGGAATGAAGGTGTGGAAGAGAGTGAAGAAGGACTTGGGTGAAGCTCTTTGGAGCTGCCAGTGGTGGCGATTGAAAGGCCAAAGGTGAGCCCCCCTCATGATATCTCCTATACCGCAGGGGCAGTCACGACCGGGTCAGCGGAGGTTCAGGTGTCAGTGAGCGACGGCTGACTGACGAGACCAAGTGGGACCTCTCCCTGAAAACGCTGTCCCGCTTGGACCTTTCATCCTTCCTTGCCTCCCTCTCGCCGTCGCTCCTCTGTGACCCGTCCCGCCCCCCCTTCAGACTTCTCTTTACTCTCGGTCGAACCACACAACTTCAACCTTGTCATCCGCTCATCCTTTCCTCCTTCCTCCCCCCTCCTCACCTTCTTCTTCACCCCGAAAACTAAACATTACCACAGGCTTTCACTCAGCGGGTCGGCCTGACTGGGGCAGCTCTCTGTGGGGTTGCATGTCTTCAGTCCACACATGCACACACATTTATGTAAATGTTTCATTACATCTTTAAAAGGGACACCACAGAAGAAATTACACTTTGCTTAATTTTGAAGTTTAAAGTTTGAAGATTATTTGCATTGCCTCAGATAGCTAATTGTACAGCCATTAATGTCAAACTACTGGCAACAAAAGTGAATACACCCCTATGTGAAAAATTCCCCAGTTGGGCCCAATTAGTCCTTCTTACCTCCTCGGTGTCATGTGAGTTGTTGTTTGGGAATTGAGAGAAGGTGCGTTAAATTTTGTATTAGGCCTATCGCTCTCACACACTCATACGGGACAATGGAAGTTCAGTACGGCACCTAACGGCAAATAACTCTGAGGATCTGAAGCAAATATTTTTTCTCTACATAGAGATGCTCTATAGCTATAAAACTGTCAAACAATATTCGAAAACAGTTTTTGCGACACGTATAGAAGCTTTTGACATTTTCACCTAGCGGTGTACTCACTTTTGTTGCCAACCAGTTAGACATTAATGGCTCTGTGTTCACACATTGCAAATAATTTTTTTGACTTCCCCTTGAAAATAAAAAAAATAATAATAATTATGCAGCAGGTATTATGTTATGGTCAGCCAATTGGTATTTTGTATAAAATGGGTTCTCTGGTGGAGGTCCATTAGAAATAAGGAAAATACTTGAAAAATTTTATTGTACTCTATGGAGCAACAACATACACACATTTTTATTGACTTGAGGGCAATTGTTGAGTCACTGTTATTGAATCTGTTCACATCCACAGATATATTACGGCCATTTTGTGCTATACGAGACACTGCACGTTTTATTTATTGCAGCTTTAACGCCGATAGGACACTTTTAAATCTACCCGTGCAGCCACTATATCATCGTGATGCACCTATTTATGTCAATAGATAGCATTAAAGCCTTATATATTGCTACTTCAGGGAATGCTTCAGCTGTCTACTTCATCATCCACGACTGTTTTCTAATTACAAATCCCAAGAATTCAAACACGTGAGCCCTGTAAGGTTAAAATCCTTACATCATAACTATGGACAGTTTGCAAGTTCTTGACTGCTTTTGACCTACTACGGAACCACAGCTCATAGATTAGCCACATTAGCCAAAATGCAGCTATAATTTGTCACCATAGCAACAACACTGAGTAGTGTAGTACATCGCTTGTTTCAAAAAGATTATTTTATTTACACCCAAGGCTCTGATACTTAATATGTTTAAATATGACACTGAATTATGCTAGTAGGCTAATGATTAGTTCTCACATATTTGTTCCTAAAATCTAATTTTCTTTCTTTGCCTCAGCTTTTTGTCACATTAAGCAACCGTCTCCTGTACATCTCATCACTCTCAAACCTCCTCGTCATGGCTGCAGGTGTGCAGGAGAACCTGAAGACAAGCACACAAACGCGCCTGCAGGTATGCACGCTGGCAGGTGCAGCCTTCTTTCTGCGCTGTAGCTTTTCATTAACTTGTCTCGTACAATCAAAGTTTGTCAGCGAGAGTGACACGGAGAGAAAGAACACGGGAGGAAATGGAGTTTTCACAGATATGGCTGTGTTGTTGTAGCCCCATCGAAAATGGAACTTCCTTCTCCTGTCTGATAACATTGTTTCTGACTTTTTGTTGTTGTTCCTCCTGCAGTGTCTTCGGGCCTTTTGCGGCCGCTACGTCAACAACAAGCAAATACAGGTGAGGAAATGTTGCAGTGCACTGGGTGATGTGCATACTATGCTGTCAACTCATCTTATAGTTACTGTCCGCACACCTGCATATATTTAAGAAGTGCAGCTACCTGTGTAAAAAACACACACACACAAAACAACCGGAGAAACTGATTTATCTCCTAGTATAAGTAACAAATACAGACTCTGAAATGTACTTAAAGTGACAGTTTGTAGCATAAAAACTGTTTGCAAGATTCTCAGATGATTGTGAAAGTGCATAGTCATTATAGTCACAGTTAATATATATCTAGATTCACCAAAATATCAATGCTAGCAATACTAAGCTATCATTAGCACTGTAAACAAACCGATGTTAGCTACAGTTGCTACATTGATAACATGACTTATTTGTAGTATGTGGTTTTATCACATTTACACAAATGTTTTGGTGTATAAGTTTTATTTTTTGGAAGGTACAATCAATCATGATAAAAAAAAGAGGTAATGAATGTTTGTGTCAAAGTAGCAATCCTTTGTTGACAAAGTAACCGGTAGAAAGAAGCGATATCTGCTTTCAAATTTAGCGATTAAAAGTATTCGGAAAAATATAAATACTCAAGCAAAGTACTAATAACTAAAAAAATGAAAAAATTAACATAAGTACAGTGAAACTGGAAAAGTATTTGTACTTTGGTTGTGCCCATCACTTGTGTTGTCATATGACATATTAAGAATTACAAACCTGGAAAAGCACTAAATGAAGTTCTTAATGCTGTGTTCGTTTGGCATCAACTTTGCTGTAAGCTTTTCATCTAAAGGTCAAGGTTATTATTACCAAAAACTAATTTATCTACCGAGATTCCACCAGTCTTGGTGTTTACCACTATGATTTGAGTCAACTCAAGTCAAACATGAGGAAAATGTTCCAAAGATGCATGTGGAAGTGAGGATACAAGGTAGAGATTTCTTTGGAGCTTTATTTATTTATCATTTTTATAATCATCATTATTTAGCAAAACCTTGCTATGATGAATTAATTGATATGTTTTGTTGCAACCTGAATTTTTTTTTACCTTGCTACTAGTTAACATTGAACTGAAGCACTCCTTTGTCTTGTCAAGGTCAAAAATGAATCAGCTAATTAATGGTCGTTAACTTCCGCCAAAATTCAAAACCATCAGATTAAAACTGCCACAGGATTTTTGTGGTCTATTTTTAGGTCCTTACACCTCATCAAGGGTTTTAATGCAGTACATGACTTGATGGGGTTTGTTGCATCGTGACTTTTGAGAAACCCACAAACAGCACCATATTTATTAATTCAGTTGCCACCGTATGTTGGAATAATGACAGTACTTATTGTATACAATACATACCTGATGCCGTATTTTCTTTGGGTGAGGTGAGCGACTCTGCTAAAGGTTAAAGGTAGGATATTCGAACCAGGCGCTCTTTACATAGTAGCTTCTCTTTAACTTTCTCATCTTTTTCCATCTTAAGAATGCTTGTTTTGCTTCATGGTGGAAATGCCATCACTGTCTAACACATATACACACACACACACACACACACACACACACACACGTTGAGCCACATGTAGGGCGTCGGCGTCTTGACGGGGTGATCTGCCGGTCAATCGGCTGTATTGATTATTGGGACAGCAGAGGTTGGTGGAGCGGCAGCAGTAATTAGGGCTTTTTGGTGTGGATTAGCCGAAAGAAAAGGTCACCTGCTCAACATTGGTGGCAGGACCACTGGCAGTGACAGGGGAGTGGGTGTAGATGCGCGTTTGTGTAACCCTGTTGTGTTATGGCCACAATTGACAGAGTCAAATATAAGAGGAAATATACAACTTCATACTGGCTGAAACACTTTAAAAAACACTAACATATGATATAATACGTAAAGTGATACTTGACTTATTATTTCAGCAGCAAAAAGTTAATATTTTGTCCAGAATTAATTTGGTAACTTTATTGTTTTTCATGTACCATTAATATCTTAAAATTAAAAAAATTCCCCTTCCTGTTGACTGAAAATGATATCACCTGTGCTGAGGTAGTGGGTAACGACCAATCATGGCTCAGTTTGCTGACCAAACCCAGAAAACAGCCATGATTGGTCGTTACCCACTTCCTTAGCACAGGTGATGTTATCTTTGGTTGACAGCAAGTGGAATTATTATTATTTTTTTATTGTACAAGAAAAATAAAAAAAGTTATCAAATCCATTCAGGACAAAATAAAACAATTTTACTGCTGAAAATGGCTCAATGAGTCAAGTATCCCTTTAATATTGGCTCCATGAAATTGTATTGATTTATTGCCCAAATTCATTTTTTTCCCATTTTGTATCATTTCTTTAGCTGCACTGCTCCAGTACAAGAATAATGTTTTTATCAAATCCTAAATGTGTGGCCTGTTTTTAAAAAATGCCAGCTTAACCTTGTGTTGCTGCGGTGACACTTATACTAGCGCTACAACTTTCCTCTCACTGGGCTAGCACTTTTACAGCATGCAGGTTAGAGTGTATTTTGGGAGGTCGCGACCCTCTCGAGCTGTGATCTGGACAAACAGGACAGAGGAGCTGCTGCAGGACACTTTTTTTTGTCTTGCACGGCTCTGTCAAAAACAAGACAGAATTCCCTGCACAGAGACAAAGAAATCAAGGCAGGTAGAATTTTTGAGCAAAACCGTGAACTTTGACAATATTTTGAAATTAGTTTTCATGCTCCATGTGTTAAAAGGTTCATAATTACCATAACATGGATGCAAATTTATGTTAGCTTATCAAGGTTAGCAACTTCGCTTTTCGTTTAGTGACGTTTTTGCATCATATGCTGCTGATGCTATGATTTACTTTCACCATTTTTGAACATATTCTGCGTTAGCGTAGCTATCGCTACGTCGCACGTAATATATGTTCACACCATGTGGAACCAATTGTTTCCCAATAAAAAAAACAACCATGTGGATGATGAAGAAGGTGTCTGTGTGCGTGCATTTATGGAGTGTCAGCTCCTCTGCACAGGATCAGAGTGAGGCGGAGGCAGTAGCCGAGCATACGGCGCTCTCCAACTGCTAAGCTGCAGCACTCCTAGTGGCAGACATGCAGAAGGCACCCTTCACGTCTGCACAAATAAACCAGACATGAGGAGACAAGTGCTGATTGAGGGAGCTCATATGCGAGTGTTGCGTTGCTTTGTGTTGCTTTGTGTGGCCCGTGACGCAAGTGTTTGTGTGCGAGGGAGGGCCCGCTAAAGTTACGTGACCTTTCCATGTCCTTTCTGTCACGCCATGTGTGGAAGAACGCCACCGGAGGGAGTGATCTCTTGCGCCGTGTTTACATGTGTTTTGGATTTGTCCCTTCTTACATGTGAGACGACGTGCTTGACTTTAAATGCCAGCGAAA